>NC_053491.1:223061485-223685985 GCF_905171775.1 Rana temporaria | reverse complement strand
GTGCATGCGGTGCGGAGCAGAGTAATATGTAAACTGTTTATCCCCCGGGTGAAGGGCGCGCCAGGAGTCAAACAGGGCATAACGTCTAGTAAGCTGGCGAAAAAGTTTAGAGTCTCTGTGGGCCCGGGTCTGTGGGTCCGACGGGTTCAGGACCAGGCGGTCAAGGGCCATCGACTGGCACAAGTTGAAGTCTCCAAATAGCAAGTATTCGTTGGGTGACCGGAACAACCGCGCAAGTACTCTAGAGAGAAAGTGAATCTGGTGGGTGTTTGGTGCATATAAAGTGCATAGCGTAACTGGTTGCTGCTGCCAGAGGCCCCTCAGGATGATGTAGTGCCCCCTAGGGTCAATAAATGACTCTGAGCACTTAAAGGGGGAACGTTTCCTAAAAAGTATGGCCACTCCCGCTCGCTTTCTAGGATTGAACGCCTGGAAAATCTGGGGGTACTGTCTGGACGCAAACCCAAATGAGTCCCCTTTTGTCGAAGTGCGTTTCCTGGAGAAAGACAACGTCCGCCCCAGAATGCCTGATCTCCCGCAGTGTAAGATGTCTCTTCCTATTTGAATTTAGGCCGTGGACATTGAGGGACATAATCTTAGCTATGGTCATGGGTATGTGCAAGCAAGAGGGTACTTATCTGATCCCGCCGCGAGGATATGCCGGGGCCCGCCTGGGGGAGACGCCATTCCGCAGACACAGTCCGGACAGCCGCCAGGAGCACGAGCCGAGCCACGGGAGCAAGGGAGGGGAAGAAGAAAGAAAAAGAACAAAAGGAGAAAAAAAGGAAAAAGACAACATTAAATGCAATGCAATCAAAATGACATTGAGTAAAACGAGGCCCGAGTGCACCGCGCCACTCGGGGCCCAAAGGGTTCCAATAAGTCCTCCCGACCAGGGCCCCCCAAAAGGGAGAGGGTCCAGGCCGGGGGGACATAGAGAACTACAGTAACCAGTAACAACAAAGTACAATGGGGTACCAAGGGAACTTCTAGTAGGTCGGACCTAAAGGGGGGGTGGGTGACCAGAAGTTCACGCTCAGTTTCAATGATAACAGTCACCAGGACAAATACACAGGGTGAATCTGCCTAATGGGGAAACAGACAACAATAAAAACCTGACAGGTGCTCTAATCACCCCCCACTCTATATAAAACGAAATAGAAAGATTTTGCTGCAGTTGCACTTTAGTGGTTCTAATGGGAGAATAAGCTCCAAAGTTCTCAAAAGATATATAAAAGTTATCTGTGTCTGATACAATGCTATGTATTCCAACCAAACCTATTGTGCTTTTTATCTCCCTAATTGGGACACAGAAAGCAATACAAACCTGACAGGTGTTCTAACCCCCCTCCACTGTATCGGAAACAAAAAAGAACGTTTTGGCTGCAGTTGTGCTTTAACGGCTACACAGTTCTCAAAAGATTAAGACAAATCATGTGTGTCTGATTTAATGCTACATATTCCACCTAAATCAAATGTCTTTTTTAAAGTGGACTCTAGATAGATTTTATTGTGAATCAATAAACACGTTTTCATATAAGACTATAAGATGTCTAAAACCTGTGTCTGTGAGCATGCATTGTTTTTATACTACTTTTATTTTTACTAGAACAAGTTCTTGTGTAAAGAATGGGATCCTAACTTACCGCCATTGTGTTTACCGAATCCGGAATATTTGGCACCAGAATACATATTGTCAGTAAGCTGTGACCCTGCCAGTGACATGTACTCACTTGGCGTTATTGTACATGCGGTATATAACAAAGGCAAAGCCATCTTTGAAATCAACAAAAAAGACATTTACAAAAGCTTTAGTAGACAACTGGACCAGGTACGTCCTGCATTCCTCACACTTGGATACATTCTTTTTACTCATTTGTTGTTTTCATTTTGAAATAATGGAACAAGTTAGGCTCCATTCACACCTGTGTAGCAATTTACTTGCATTTTTTTTAAAGCATTTTTGCAAGCATTTTTGAACCGTTTTAGAAGTGTATTATAAGTGTTTTACAGCTTCAGTATTTTTGTTTAGCCAATAGAAAGTACTAGGGGAGGAAATTAGTGATGGAGAGCTGCTATTTGAGCAGAAAACGCTCAAGTCAGGCATTTCTATTGAAATATATGGGACTAAAAATGCTTGTAATCTTCCAAAAAGAAGCTCATGTACTTTTTTGAGCAGGAAGATAGAATTCCGGGTGGCTTTACTTCCAAAAATCTTTTTTATTGAAGCTTCATATGACAAGTGGTTGGCAGATGGAGCAAGGGACAAAGAGGTAGACGCGTTTCGCGCAAATATTAGTGCTTAGTCATGATCTTTTTTGATCGACAGGAGTTTTGCTTTAGGCCCCCAAATACCGTCGGAATTGTGGCAGTATCCACTAGCGGACGGAAAACGGTTAATACAGCCCGCAATGTGCCTCTGCAGAGGCGCATTGCTGTCAGTATAGCCACGATGTCCCATTGTTTTCAATGGGAAGGAGTGGTGGAGGAGCGGTAAGCACACACCTCCTCTCACCGCTCCAAAAATGCTGCTAGCAGGACTTTTGGAGCGGTCCCGCCAGCGCATCGCCTCAGTGTGAAAGCACTCAGGCTTTCACACTGAGACTGCAGGGCAGGAGTTTTTCAGGTGGTATTTAGGCGCTATTTTTAGCGCTAAACCGCCTGAAAAACTCCTCAGTGTGAAAGGGGTCTTAGGGGACAGAACGTTCATATGTGAACAGGGGGCCATTAAAATGAATGGATTTGGCTTATTGAGCTACAAGCTCCCAGCAGAAAATCGCTCAGGTGTGAATGGGGCCCTATACTATTTTTGTTAAAGCTGAACTCCAGGGTAAGCAGATATTGTCTTAATATGAGAGGCATGTGTATTCTTACTTGAATCTTTGTGTGCTTTGTGTATTTCTTCCAGATCTGTGCAGTAATTGAGCATAAAATATGGCCTCTGTCCAGGAGCTTACAGTAATAAAGTCCAGTCACAGCTGCTTTTTCTCTTGGTGTAGGGTGACTGGTCTTGTACCGTCTCCTGTTTTTTTTCTGCCGGCCGCCTGCAGTGGATGGAACCTGCTCAGCCCCTCCCACAGCTCTGCTTTCTGCACAGGCTATCTAATGGTGTCACCGCTACTTTACCACGCAATGGCATTTGAGCACATAAAGTGAATTTATACCCTTTGCAGCTATTGATTATATTGAAATGAAAATTCTTGTATCCAGAGTTAAGCTTTAAAGTTGTAGGTTCAGTAATAACCCTTTCACTGCCAGGACCATACAACGCACACTCTTGCCTGTCCGATGAAAGTGCGCTGCCGCCTGACTGCTTTTTACACGAGTTTAGCAAGATTTCTAGCACCAAACCTCCTCCATAATGCTAAACTGATGACCTATAGGGAGCTTCTAAAGCAGGGATATGCAATTAGCGGACCTCCAGCTGTTGCAGGACTACAATTCCCATGAGGCATAGCAAGACTGACAGCCACAAGCATAACACTCAGAGTCAGAAGCATGATGGGACTTGTAGTTTTGCAACAGCTGGAGGTCTGCTAATTGCATATCCCTGTTCTAAAGTGTCACCTATGGAAAATTTAGGGTACTGAAGTTTGACACCATTTGACGGCCACACACACATTTTAAGGTTTGGGTATCTACAGTATCTCACAAAAGTGAGAACACCCCTCACATTTTTGAAAATATTTTATTATCTTTTCATATGACACTGAATAAATGACACTTTGCTACAATGTAAAGTAGTGAGTGTACAGCTTGTATAACGGTGTAAATTTTCTGTCCCCTCGAAATGACTCAACACACAGCCATTAATGTCTAAACCGCTGGCAACAAAAGTGAGTACACCCCTAAGGTGGATGTTAGAGACCTTGTGCTCCTCCACCTTCCATTTGAGGACGCCCCACAGATGCTCAATAGGGTTTAGGTCTAGAGACCTGCTTGGCCAGTCCATTACCTTTACCCTGAGGTTTAGCAAGGCAGTGATCGTCTTGGAGGTGTGTTTGGGGTTGTTATGTTGGAATACTGTCCTGCAGCCCAGTCTCCAAAGGGAGGGGATCATGCTCTGCCTCAGTATGTCACAGTATATGTTGGCATTCATGGTTCCCTTAATGTACTGTAACTCCCCAGTGCCGGCAGCAACCCCAGAAACTTCCAGTGACCAATATAAGAGAGTTAGAGCAATGACACCAAATTGAACACACCTGCTCCCCCTTCACACCTGAGACCTTGTAACACTAAGAGTCACATGACACCAGGGAGGGAAAATGGCTAATTGGGCCCAATTTGGACATTTTCACTTAGGGGTGTACTCACTTTTGCCAGCGGTTTAGACATTAAGGGCTGTGTTCAGTTATTTTGAGGGGACAGCAAATTTACCCTGTTATACAAGCTGTACACTCACTACAAATTGTAGCAAAGTGTAATTTCTTCAGTGTTGTCACATGAACAGATATAATAAAATGTTTACAAAAATGTAAGGGGTGAGATACTTTTGTGAGATAATGTATTAACTTGGTGCAACCTCGTCTTTTTAAAATTTAACAAAAGATTGGGTAATCTATTGCGTTTGTATGCCCTAACATTAATGTAATGTCTTTTTTTTATTTATTTTTTATTGTGTGAAATAAAAAATGGAAACTACCGCTATTTTATTCTCTAGGGTGTCTGCTTTCAGAAAATATATAATGTTTTGCGGTTTTATGTAGTCTTCAGGTCTAGAATGTTTTTTTTAAATGTGTGCAAAAGGGTTAAAGCGGGGGTTCACCCTGTTAAAAAAAAAAAAAAAATGTTTTTTTTTATTATTCCATTACTTTCGGCATCGTAGCGCGAGCTACGGTATGCCGGTCCTAAATTTTTAATCCCCGTACTCACTGTGCTATCGTTGATTGAAGAATCCGGGGAATGGGCGTTCCTATGGTGAGAGAAGGTGATTGACGGCCGGCCCTGGCACGTCACGCTTCTCCGGAAATAGCCGAAATAGGCTTGGCTATTCACGGCGCCTGCGCATAGCCTGTGCGCAGGCGCTGTGAATAGCCGAGACCTACTCCGGCTGTCTTCGGGGAGCGTGACATGCCAGAGCCGGCCGTCAATCATCCTCCCTCTCCATAGGCACGCCCATTCCCCGCGGGAGTCGGATTCTTCAATCAACAATAGCACAGTGAGTACGGGGATTAAAAATTTAAGACCGGCATACCGTAGCTCGCGCTACGATGCCGAAAGTAATGGAATAATGGGGTGAAGGAGGGTGAACTACCGCTTTAAAGGAAAATTATTTCAGAATGCTCGAAAATCTTTGACTCTGACAGGGGTACCTCTGACATTGATTTAGTGAACATACTAAAGCTCATGGTAACAAAACGATGTCTTTTCATTATTTTGTCTTTTCATTTGTGTTGTGTGTTTTTTTTTTAGCTGACTAATTTAAGTCCAAATGTCCTGGTGAATATCCCAGAAGATGCCCGGCAACACTTGAAACTTGTTCTAAATGTAACGCCAGCAGTTAGACCCGATGCTGATCAAATGACAAAGGTGAATCCAGTTTACTAAGTTAATATAATATTGTCTATGGCAACGTTCTCATTGTTTAGGATCAGGTGTACCGAAGATGCTTGTGAATATCACCTCGTAGAGACATTATTTCAGTAGATCTGACCATCTGAGGGATCTGTTAGCTGAGCGTGCAAATTTATTCACTGTGCAGACACTGGTGCTAGCATTATCTAAAGGCCTGTACACACGATCGGATTTTCCGACGGGAATTGTGTGATGGCAGGTTTTTTGTCGGAAAATCTGACAGTTTGTATGCTCCATCGGACAATTGTTGTCGGATTTTCCAACAACAAATGTGGGATAGCATGCTTTAAAATGTTCCGACATTAATTTTCTGGATTATCCTATCGTGTGTGTGTGTGTGTGTGTGTACACAAGTCAGTCGGGGAAAAAAATCTAAAGTACAAACACACATGCTCGGAAGCAATGCTAACAATAGCACAACATTAGCAGAAGTTGCCCAAAGGGTGGCGCTAAAGAGCTGAAAAAAACATAGTTTCGTATTTGTTGGCTGACAAAGTTTTGCCGTCTGTATGCAGAACACGTTCACGGCCAACGCCCTTCGGACAAAAGTCTTACGCTTTCTCCGGCGGAAATCCGATCGTGTGTACCAGGCTTAAAGGGTGAACTATTTGCCAAAATGTGATGGGCATCAAATAATACATAAGACATTCCAGTCATATCTGTACCCACATTCAATTTAAATTTCTATTTTTTTTTTTTTTTTGTTAAACTGCAATCTAGAGCAGGGGCGATTTTTCTCCAAAAAAAAAAGCTGGGACTTAAAAAAAAAAAAAAAAAAAATCAAGGTGTTTTTTTATGGACACCGCGCCGGTCCTGAGGAGCTGCTCTCAGGAGTTTTTAGGCAAGGCCGAGGCTTCGGCCTACTCTGCGGCGTCCGGACTCGCGGACTAGGCCAAAGCCGTGGCCTCGCCTAAAAACTCCTGCGCCTGTGTCAGCGCCGGTCCTGGTGAAAAAAAAATAGAAAAAAATGGAATTTGCTGAAAATCTGAATCGATTTGACATCGCAACTCGATTCTAGATTCAAATCGTTTTTTCCCCCCAGCCCTACTACAAGCTAATGTCTTTTTTGATGAACCTGATTATCTGTTCTGGAAGTTGTCGGCTACATTACCTAAAAAACTGAATTTCTGCAGTCATTCTCACCTTGGCTGTAAATGAGCTGTAAGGTTATGCTTGCCTTTATCTGCTGTGTGCTATTTGTGTGACTTGAAGTTAGGTTCTTTTGTTTAGGACTATACATATACATTAAATTCAGTGTTAATGTTGGCAGCAAATTTCAATTTAGTTTTAGTCTTAGAGCTAAAATGGCATTTTAATTGTAGTCCCATTTTAATCTTCTGCAATTGTTTTAGTCATATTTAGTCGACTAAATCTCAAGGATGTTTTAGTCGACTAAAACTCACTTTAGTCATCAAATCTAATGGGTGTAGTTAAATTGTAATGCAGCATTTAAGGATTTCTCTACAATTTCCAAACTCACTATATACTGCTGGAGTGAAAAATCTAATATGTTATTATTTATGGAATTGAGGTATTAACATGTACTACAGACTACTGTTACTTTTGACGTCAAATTTCAATTTTAGTTTTAGTCTTTTGACTAAAATGCCATTTTAGTTTTAGTAGTATTTTTAGTCATCTCAGTTGTTTTTGTCGTATTTAAGTCTACTAAAATGGTATTAAGTTAGTCGACTAAAATGTTTTGGTCAATGAAATTAACACTGATTCAATGTCCTCATGAGTGTAATCTCAGTGTAAAACCCTTGTTTGTTATTTTGCAGATTCCATTTTTTGATGATGTTGGTGCCGTGACACTGCAGTATTTTGATTCCCTTTTTCAACGGGATAATCTCCAGAAGTCCCAGTTTTTTAAAGGGTTACCCAAAGTTCTTCCAAAACTGCCAAAGGTATGTATGTATGGAACAAAAAAATGCATTGTTATAGCAATGCATATAACGGCAAGTCTAAAATAAGAATTGGTTTCATTTTCTTCTTATATTTTCAGCGAGTTGTTGTACAACGTATATTGCCAGCACTGACTTCGGAATTTGTGAACCCAGATATGGTTCCATTTGTGCTGCCCAATGTTCTGCTTATAGCAGAGGAGTGCACCAAGGAGGAGTTTACCAAACTTATCCTACCGGATCTGGGCCCTGTCTTCAAGCAGCAGGAACCTATACAGGTGTGTTTGTTATGCATCTAATTTACAGTAGCAGTTTAACCCCTACATGACAGAAGCTAACGCCTGAACACAATTTTGGTGAATTATACCTTGTTTTTTTCAGGATGAATTGGGCTTTCATTTGCTGGTAAATTAATTTTGGATATTAGGGTTGTCCCGATACCACTTTTTTTTTTTTTTGTTTAAAAGTTTTTATTGAAAGTTTTTCAAAAGAACAATATGTCATTTAACATTGGTACATGTATAAGATGCGTCAGTGCCATCTAACATATTCATGTCGGGAGAGAAACTCCCCTAATCCTACAAAACATAGTCAATGAACTCCTCGAGCGAGCAGATCAAAATGTCAAAACCAGTAGTGTGAGCGCCATTTCAAGATTCCTACTAATACTTTAGTACCGCTCCGGTCCCATAACCCATGGCACACCGGACGCCCCTATAAGGGATCACGCTGCGTCCCGAGTACCAGGGTCAGGTGCCCGGGCCGGCATAAATCAGCCGCACTCTGTCCCCTCGGGGGATGAGGTCTGCCCGCTCTCGATGCGACCCCACAAAGTGGGGCCTATCCTGAAATTTAACATCCTACCCGACAGCAGCATCAAGCACCAAGGGAGGTGCTTACAGGGGGAGAGAGGGAAAGAGATAGAGAAATGTGGTAAAGAGGAAAATGACAGAGAAGCTTAGTGAGGATCAGGATGGGGTGATCCCGCCTCCAGGTGGTACTCCAGGCAGGAGAGAAACGTTGCAGAAGGTAGCCCAGGGTTCCCATATAGATCTGAATTTGTCAGTCTGGTCCGCCCGCTTTGCTACTATTTGTTCTTGTGACATTATCCAGGAGACTTTCCTCCTAAACATCTGGAAAGAAACTGCGGGTTTCTTCCAAGCTTTAGCTATGGTCATCCTGGCCCCCAATAAAATGAAAACTGATAAAATCCTGGAGTGTTTAGGTAGGCCTGGGATGCACTGATTCAGGAGCGCCGTGTTAGGCTGTGGAGGTATCCTTTTCTCTAGCAAGGAGCCCATGGTGCGGAAGACTCTTACCTTCCAATTCGCATCCCCTAAAACATAATGGAGAGGACCCCGGGAACATTCTAGCCAGTCTAGAGGGGACGTAATACCACCTAAACATCACCTTAAGACTAGCTTCTATGAGACATGTATTGAGAATACCTTTATATGCTCGCTCCGTTGCTCGGTGCCAGACTGCAGTGCTCCAAGACGTGTTCAGTTCCTCCTCCCAGACCCAGGCGTACGAGGGCTTATCAGTCTTAGACATCAGGGTCATATAGATTAACGAGATCCCACCCCTCTGATCCCTAGAGTTTGCGCACCAGTTTTCATAAGGCGTTATCCTGGGGGGAGATGACTTGTCCTTCCAGATAGTGTGGAGATAGTGGGAGATTTGGGAGAACCTAAAAAATTCCTCGGTGGGCATATCCAGTTGTTTTTTGCAATGTTTTAGTGTCAGTGGGCCCTCTCTAGCTAGGAAGTGACCTATCCTGTACATTCCTTTATCCGTCCACCACCGGAACGCCTTGATGTCCATCCCTGGGGGAAAGTCTGGGTTATGGAATATGTGCGAGAGGGGTTTCAGAGGGGAAATCAGACCGGGGCGTGCGAATAGTTTAGAACATAGGGCTACGGAGTGAGATAGCGTGGGCGTTAAAATGGCTGGTCTGCGTTTGGAGTCACACCCCAAGACATAATCAATGGTATGCGATGGGATGGCCTGCCTCTCCATTGCAAGCCAGTCCGGTTTCGATCCCTGGAAGAAGGCCGTCGAAATTTGTGTTAGTTGGGCCGCTTGAAAATATCCCCATAAACTAGGAAGCCCCATACCTCCTTTGTGTTTTTAAACGATAGAGAACGCCTGACGGACACCTATACCCCTTTTTCCCCCACACAAACCGGGTAATCTCTGCTTGGAATTTATTAAGGAAATGTTTCGGTACCGCGATCGGGAGCGACCGGAATAGGTATAGCATACGTGGCAGAAGGGTCATTTTTACCGCGTTCACCCGGCCCAGCCAGGACAGCCCACATTTAGCCCACCTCCCAATATCCCCTCTACACTTGCTGATCATCGGGGGGTAGTTCGCTTTAAAGAGACCTTCGATATGGGGTGTGAGCTTGATGCCTAGGTATGTAATATGTGAGGGAGCCCATTGAAAGTCGAAGGTATCAGTGAGCTGTTTAAGTAGGTCCGGGGGAACTGAGATATTTATAGCCAGAGATTTGCCCACATTTACCCGCAGGCCAGACACCTCGCTGAAAACCCGTAGGGTCTGGAGTATTTTTGTCGTGGAATTAAGGGGTGATGTGACAAAGAGTAGGAGGTCGTCCGCATACAGGGCACATTTGTGTTCCTTTGGTCCACAGATTACCCCCTTAATGTCAGGATTCGACCTCAGTGCTACCGCCAGCGTTTCGATAGCCACTGCAAACAGGAGCGGGGAAAGGGGGCACCCCTGCCTGGTCCCTCTGCCAATTGGGAAGGATTCAGAGTATCTGCCCATAAGTCGCACCTGGGCAGAGGGGCTGGAGTAAAGTGACCCAATGAGGCTCAGGAAGTTGGGTCCAAACCCCCACCTTTTCAGAACCTCCCTCAGGTACGCCCAGTCTATAGTGTCAAAAGCCTTATGTAGGTCTATAGATAATAAGAAACCCTCCTGCCGCGGTCCTCCGTCCCACTGTGATTGCAGAAGGGAGACGATGTCTATAGCCCGTCTGATCTGGTCTGTTCCCTGTCTCCCAGGGATGAAGCCCACCTGGTCTTTGTGTACATATGAGGCTATGAAGCCGGACAGTCTGTTCGCTAGTATTTTCGTCATGATTTTAATATCGTTGTTAATCAGTGAAATGGGGCGGTAATTACACACCTCGCTAGGGTCCTTATCTGGTTTCGGAATGACCGAGATGTAGGCAGAGTTTAGGTCTGTCCCCAGTTGGGCTCCATCCCTGAGAGAGTTGAACAGTCGCGTCAAGTGAGGGGCCAGGCATGGACCAAATTTCCTATAGTAACCGGTGGAGAAGCCGTCCGGACCCGGCGATGAACCCAGCTTGAGGGCCTTAGTTGTGGACAGTACTTCCTCTTGAGTGAAAGGGGATTCCATGATGTCCCTATGTTCCCCCGTCAGGGATGGCAATGGGAGATCGTCCAAAAAGTCCTTCCCTGCCGGGGAAGGGGGCGTTTGAGCAGGCTTGTATAGCCCCAAATAAAATTGAAGGAATGAGTCCATTATTTTAGTTGGGTTCTGTGTCAGCTCCCCTGTGGGGACTCGTATTTTAGGGAAAGCAAGCGCCCGCTGTTTGGGGCTCAGTTTGGTGGCCAGGCGTGAGCCTATCCTATCAGTTTGGGAGTAAAACCTAGCCCCGGACCACCTGAGGTGCTTCTCGGCCGCAGTCGTCAGTGATAAGTTAAGAAGAGCTCTCGCTTCGTCCAGTCGGGCAAGCGAATCAGCCGTAGGTTGGCGTTTGTGTGCTTTTTTCAGCTTATGAAAGGTCTCTGTAAGCCTGATATTGTCAGCCCTATGTTCCCTTTTAAGTTTAGCAGCTACCTGTATCAGTTTTCCCCTGATGACCGTTTTGTGCGCAGCCCAGACCGTGGCAGGGGAGACTTCAGACGTTGTATTGATAAGGAAATATTCCTTAATGTCCTCCTCTAGTAAGGAGCATTGGACCAGATCGCTTAGAAGCGACTCATTTAGGCGCCAGCGAGGCGGGTTTCTAGAGCCCGTTGGCCTCCTAGTGAGCAGAGTGACCATTGAGTGATCTGACAGGGGGGTGTCTACAATCCTGGCGTTACATAGTAACGGAAGTGTCGTGGCGTGGGTGAAAATGTGGTCAATCCTGGCATAGGAGTTGTGTGGGGCAGAAAAGTGGGTGTAATCTTTTGTGCGTGGGTTTACTTCTCTCCAAACATCAATTAACCCTACCGAGTGGAGGAGCTTGGCTATGTTGGAGCTCTGTTTGGAGGGGCGTTTAGGTTTAGATGTGCCGTTAGCCGTCTTATCCAGTGAGAAGTCAAACGCCGTATTCGAGTCTCCCCCCAAGAAGACAGTGCCCCTCAAGTGTGGTTGTAGTTTGCGTAATAGTGAGTCAAAAAAGGGTCTTTGGCCCTTATTCGGGGTGTAATAGGAGACAAAGGTGTATAGTTCCCCGTCGATATGGCCTGAGACCAGGATATAACGGCCCAGCGGGTCCACTATTGATTCCATCAAGGAAAGGTTGATGTGTCTGGCAAAACATATGGCCACCCCCTTCGTTTTAGTGTCAGCCGAGGCCAGGTAAAATTGGGGATAACGGTGGTGGAGGAACGTGGGTCTGTAGGTGGACGGGAAATGCGTCTCCTGCAGCAGAAGGACGTCTGCGTGCATAGAGTGGTATGACTGGAGGAGCTTCCTGCGTTTAACGGGGGAATTTAGGCCCTGAGTGTTATGGGAGATGATCTTGAGTGTTGGTGGGGGGGGACCTGTGTCAGCCATGGATCAGAGGTTTGGGAGCCCCACTATACCAAAGCAGCCTACCTGTGTCCTGTCGAGAGTATACCCTCCGTAGTTCGGGCACTCGTAGCGTCGCGGGGCCCTGGGTCTGGGCTGAGGGACTGGAATCCATCCCGGAACCGTGGAGCACCCCTAGGGAATTGTGGAGAAGTCAGCAGTAAAAGAGGTGAAAGAAGGGAGAAGAGAAGACAACATTAATACATAGCTGCCGCAGAGCAAATATAATCTCAAATTTAGTGAACATTTCTTGACCGTATACCGGGGGTCCCCTGACCCCCCCCTCCCCGGGGTGAAGTGGGCAAAACTGCCCTCACCCCAAAAAGTTTAGGGCACCGGTATGACCCTAAAACCGGGCTACCGGTAACGGATCTGGCTTCACCAAAGGTGATCCTGATCCAATGGAGGTGCACTGAATCCACCACGGCCTCGTCACCCCTATTCTATCACTTAGGGCTAACCGGGAGCCTATGATACCCAAAAACTAAACGCCCCTTCCGTGTAGGCCAAGGCCCACAAACTGTAACCGAGCCCCCAACAAAACAAAACTAACCTGAGGCGGGAGAAAAGGAAAAGGGCCAGTATCCAGTGACTTGCCCAGTATTAAAAGATGCCAGCCTGTGGAGCCCGTGGGCCATGTAAAACCCACCCCCCTATCCTAGTACGTTAGCCTTAAAAGAACTGAGATCCATCCCCCCCCCCCCCCCCGCTCGACCAAACTGTGACCTTGATTTTCCCCTAGCCTCCTATGCAAGGTTTAGTTGTGCGAAGATAAACAATTCCTAGCGATCATACTGAAGAACCTAGTCCCCCCGGGAGCCCCAGAGCTCCCGAAATCGTATCCCCCCCCAGAGTCCCAGACCAAAGTCCCAGTCCCTAAGCCATGACAAAAGAGCAACACAAGCTAAGAATAAAAAAAAATAAAAAAAATAACTGCTTATCAGAGTTCCGATAGGCCTCAACAAGGCAACCAGTTCATGGCATAGGAAGACAGTTCCCATAAGGGCCAACGTTGGGACCGGGGGGGAAACAGGGACCCTCCATACCAATGTGGGATGGATAGTTCTTCAGTGGTCCAGACCAGTCAGGACTGGTATTACTTCAGATGATGATTCTCATGTGAAAGAGTTCTCCTTGGAACGCTTGTGGTTCTGTGTCAGCCAATTCTTCTGCAGCGGGCTTGCAGGCGGCGGTCTCTTCGTGGATCCAGGTGTCCCCCTGCCGGACTGTGAAGATGGCGGTTCCAGGACAATCGGTCCTAGTTGGGTTAGTAGGCGTTCCCCCTCTGGGAATGATGAGAAGCCGAAATTTTTGTTTCTGTAGGAAAAATTCACTCGTAGCGGGAAGGACCATCTATAAGTGATTTCTTTTCCCATAAGGACCTGCAGCAGCGGTTTGAGTGAGCGCCTCTTCTGCACTGTGTAAGGTGACAGATCCGCAAAAATTTGGATATTGTGGCCGTTTAAAGTGAGATTGTCCGATCTCCTAGCTCTCCTCATCACCTCCTCTTTGACAGCATAGTAGTGCGGTTTCACAATGATATCCCTGGGCAGGCCATCCGATCGGGGGGATTGTAAGGCTCTGTCAAGCTCAAGACGGTGCTCAGCTATGTCCGGGATGAGGCTTTTAATCAGGGTTTTCACTGCAGCTTGTACCTCCTTGTCCGATTCCGGGAGCCCCCGCACCCTAAAATTATAGCGTCTCGATCGGTTCTCGAGGTCGTCGATCTTAGCGAATGCCGTCTCCAGTTGATCCTGTACCTCTTGTAACCTAGTGGAATTCTGATTGATACGTGCTACTGCCTGGTCCGCCTTTTGCTCTATAGTGTCCATCCTCATCCCCAACTGCAGCAAGTCTGCATGGATTGATGATGTAATTTGTGCTGCGTTCAGTGCCAGGCTCCTGGACAGCATTTGGGAGAAAGCAGCCAGCATAGAGGGAAAGTCAGTGGGGATGGGGGCCTCCTCCTGCACCTCACTGACAGTAAGCAGCAGGCCTGTATGTGGGTCAAGCATGGGGGTAGTGGGGAATGCAGATCCCATCCTGCCCAGCAGTGATTCCGTGGATGAAGGAGAAGCTGCTGCAGCTAAGGGGGGGAATCCAGTACCTGGGGATTGCGGGGGGGAATGGTCCTGGTCGGCTATGGAGTCCTCCTTCTGCTCCGTTTCCAGCAGGCCTCGTGGAGCCGCCATCTTGGCATAGCTGAGGGGGCCGGGAGACGCCGCCATCTGGCCTGTTAAGTCCCTCCGGACTGGCGGTAAAGACATCCGCGGGTTCGGGGGTGCTTCCCCTACCCGATGGTCCCGGTGTGAGAGCTGTGGGGGCGTTCAGTCAGCTCCGGTGAGCAGCGTTAGGCCGTGGTGGAGCGGAGCTTCAGACGCCGGTGGCCATCTTGAAAGCTGCGCGCATGCGCCTTCGATACCACTTTTTTAAGACCGAGTACAAGTACCAATACTTTTTTTCAAGTACTTGCCGATACCGTTACTTTTTTTTAATCTCATTTGACAGTGGCACACGTGCCAGTTTTTTTTTTTTACAATGTTTTAAGGGGGAGGGGGATGGACAGTGTCGGTGTGTTTTTTATTTTATTTTTTCTTAATTTTTACAATCGTGTTTTTTTTTTATTATTCATTGCAATTCTTTTTTTTTTTTTTTTTTTTTTTTATTATCGGCTCTGTTGGGGGGCTTTGGTGAGATATCAGGGGTCTTAACAGACCCCTGACATCTCCCCTTTGAGACAGGGAAAGGTAATAGGGACACATATTCCCCAGTACCTTTCTCAGCAGCCTCAGCTGCGCTAAAAATGAATGGAGAGAAGACAGCAGCTCCTCTCCATTCATAAACTGAAACATTGTAAACACAGTTTACGATGTTTCAGTTATGTGAATGAACAGAGTCAGTGATCACTGACTCTGTACATTCGGAAAAGGTATGAGCCGAATTTACCGGCTTCTATCTCTGCTCTCCATCCTGACAGATCGAGGGAGACCGCAGCACAGAGGGCGAGAAGAAAGGGGAACAGCAGCACGGAGGGGAAGAGAGGGGGACAGCAGCACGCAGGGGGAGAAGAGAGGGGACACGGAGCAGCACGGAGGGGGACACGGAGCAGCATGGAGGGGGACAGCAGCAGAACACAGGGGGGCTGGAGGAGGATGCAGGGACAGTCAGCAGTGATTGTGTGTGGGAGAGTTACAAGCACCGATCACCGCTAATTTCACCAAGGCATCTGAAAGCCGGACTTTGAAATCTATACAGGGTGATCAGTACTTGTAACTCTCCCACCGCACTGATCACCCTGACTGCCCTGGTATCGGGTGAAGCATCGGAGCATTTTCCCCGAGTACAAGTTACTAGTATCGGTATCTGGACAACCCTATTGGATATCTCCTACATTTTTTATTTTTTGTTATTCTCATTTGAAAACTAGCCCGAAATAGTAACAAACAAAACAAAAAAATGTTTTTGTTTTTTAATTTAGCTCTATTTTTTTTTTTTTTTGCTACTACCACAACTTATCACCATAGAACAACCCTAAATGAACTCTGCTCCTGATGATCACAGTAATACCACATAACAATAGTGCACATTTTGCTTTTTTTTTGTTTTTTTTTCATACCTAAAATACATTGAGCTTTAAAAAAAAAAAAATCCTACTTCATGTACGGACCTTGCTTTTTTTTTTTTTATTAAACTTTTTTTTTTTTTATTAAAAAAAGAACCAAGGTACAGTAGCATGCCATAGTACACAACAGGAAGTACATAAGTGGTGTCCAGAGTATTAAACCACAATGCAGACTTAACAATCAGAACTCTTCAGGGTAAGTACAGTAGTGATATAATTACATATAGGTAGATTCAGTAAGAGTTAGGCCGACTTATCAGTAGATAAGCCGACCTAACTCAGAATCTACGCTGACTTATGTTTAAGCGTGTGCTCAAACAGAGATACGCTTGCGCCGTCCTATCTTAGATTGCAATATTTTGGATGGCCGCTAAGTGGCGCTTCCATTGCGGTCGGCGTAGAATATGTAAATGAGGAGATACGCCGATTCACGAACGTACGCCCGGCCGACGCAGTACTTTTACGCCGTTTGCGTAAGAGATAGGCCGCGTACAGTTAGAGCTAGGCCCTATTGGAATAGTAATGTCAAGTATGGCCGCCATTCCCACGCCGAAATTCGAATTTTTTACGTCGTTTGCGTAAGTCGTCCGTGAATCGGGATTTACGTCGTTTACGTCCACGTCAAAATCAATAGGCCCGTGCGGCGTACTTGGCCACAATGCACACTGGGAAATGTAGACTCCCGGCGCATGCGCAGTAAGAAAAAACGTAAAAAACGTGAGGTCAAGCCTCATTAACATAAAACACGCCCCCCTCAAACACATTTGAATTAGGCGCCCTTACGCCCGCGCGCTTTAGGCTACGCCGCCGTAAGATAGCAGGCAAGTACATTGTGAATCATGTACTTGCCTAGCTGACTTACGGCGGCGTAGCCTAAACACGCTAAGCTACGCCGACGCAAGTTTGCACCATCGTACCTGAATCTAGCTAATAGTAACTACATCCAAGGCCTACGAGCCAAGTAGAGCGTGGGGATCGAGGACAGGGAGAGGAGGAAATCGTGGTCAAGTTAGCATAACGGGGAGGTGTACCACACGCAGCCTAAACATAACGGCGCTTCCATCTAGGATGTGATGGCACTGCAAACAGAATAAGACAAGGGTACATAGATGGGAAACCTCTAGACATTGTGAAAAATAAAGGGAAAGAAAAAACCAATAACCTAGAGCCCCCAGGGCAGTATCATACACTGACATTGATCTTTGACCCTGACATTGACTCTAACTATTCTTGACACTGCGATAGATCAAACCTTGACCTAGTGTTTGTTTTTTTTTTTTACAAACACTTTATTTAGAAGAGAAAGCATACACAATTGTTGGCTTTACATTGCATTGTCCTTCGAACTGAAAATAAGGGAAAATACAAAAATAGTTACCGGAACAGGGGAAGTCTTCTGTTAAAGATGGTACTATTGAGCAGATCTTTTTTTATTGGCTGATGTGGTCTTTGGTCCATATTATTATACAGGATTTTACAACAGTTTGCACAGTGCTTTTCAGTATAAAGACAAACAGTATAGCTACATTATAAATCATAACAAGGGGGTTGGGAGGGCCCTGCTCGTGAGAATCTACAATCTAATAACGTATCGCTCTCTTGAGTGTGATTTTTATTTTATTTATTTTTTATTTTGTTTTCTTAGTTAGATATAACATTGACCAGTATGCAGTCCAACTGTCAGAACACAACAGCAAAGTAGATCGCTGTACTAACGTTGCATAGCTAGTACAACGGGTCTCACCAGAGAAGACAGTTTATTATTTTTTTTGGTTCAGCCTGCTCGATTGAACGCAAAATAAATCTGTGTATGCCACACTTTAGATCCGGGTCAAGCGTTTGTTCCACACTGATAATTACAATCACAATTAAATAGAGATGGGTCTTACTGTGTTTTAAAAGGAAATGCTCATGTAATATTTCCCTTATCGGCAACCATTCTTCCTACTTTACACAAAATATATCTCTCTTTTCGATCTAGTAGTCTATTAAAATGTGATCAAAATTCTTTCTCTCTCTAATTTTGATCCATTTTGTTTGTGTCATTCTCTCTTGGTTACTGTCTATACAATACAGCATCTAGTATTTAATATTAAAGTGTGAAATTAGAGCCATCATCCTGGGTTAAGTACATTAAATATGCCTTTTATTTTTTTAACCAGTCTTTTTTTAAAATGCTATATACCGTAGCTTGTTTTGTGATTTTTAAATTTGATATCATTTCAAAAATGTGTTGTCTCATTTTTCATGCTGTCAGGCTAGCAACATGGTAAGTGAATACTATTGAGTTCTGCTATTTGTTTTACTCGCTTTGTCTTTCTAGAGTGACAGTATTAATGAAGTGTTTTGTATTTGTTTAGATACTTCTAATATTTCTGCAAAAAATGGATCTCCTTCTCACCAAAACTCCATCAGATGAAATAAAGAACAGTGTGTTACCCATGGTGTACCGGGCGCTGGAGGCGCCATCAATTCAGATTCAGGTATGTGAGCCGTATCTGTACATTTGCTGGCTCCGTGACAGTAATTCCAGTCCTCCTGCATGAAGGTTTATTGATGGAAAAGTGTGGTTCTGCGTAGATAAGTCAATCAGATACACTTCATATTTTCTTTTACCTTTTAATGTGTAAATTATCTCAAGTTGTCTTTGCAAGACAATATTTAGAAAAAATGCAAAAAAGCTGCCCCATTTTTCTATAAAACCTTTGGTATCTGTTAACAGCCAGTGTTAATTTCGTCGATGAAAATAACAGTTTTAGTCGACTAAAATATGACTAAAACAATTCGGATGACTAAAATAAAACTAAAATGTCATTTTAATCAAAAGTCTCAAACTAAATGGAAATTTGATGTCAAAATTAACACTGCAGTACCATATAAGAAAAAGTAAGGGGCATCTACCAAGCTGCTGAAAGAAAAAAAAATTAGGAAAAAAGCCTTTTTTTCTTCTTTCTTTCTTCTTTCTTCTTTCTTTCTTCTTCTTTCTTCTTCTTTCTTCTTCTTTCTTCTTCTTTCTTCTTCTTTCTTCTTCTTTCTTCTTTCTTCTTTCTTCTTTCTTCTTTCTTCTCCCTTCCTTCCTTCCTTCCTTCCTTCCTTCCTTCCTTCCTTCCTTCCTTCCTTTCTTCTTTCTTCTTCTTCTTCATATTTAATGATGGTAATATATTTAGGTAATATGTACATTGGCATTACAGCCAATAGAGTTTACAGTTTTTTGTTTTTTATTTTAAAGTTGCACTTCTGTTGTCAAAAAACAATGTATTTGTATATGAAACGTGGTTTTATTTCTAAAGACGTTATATATCACAATGGCTAAATCTGTGTCTGTAGTGCATGTTCAAACCTTAACCACTTCACCCCCTGGAAGTATTTACCCCCTTAATGACCAAGCCATTTTTTTGCAATATGGCACTACGTCACTTTAACTGACAATTGTGCGGTTGTGCGACATTGTATCCAAACAAAATTGATGTCCTTTTTTTCCCTCAAATAGAGCTTTCTTTTGGTGGTATTTGATCACCTCTGCCGTTATTTAGTTTTTGCGCTATAAACAAAAAAAACTATTTTTTACTTTCTGCTATAATACATATCCCCAAAAAATATATAAAAAAGCAGTTATTCATGCGTTTAGGCCAATGTGTATTCTGCTACATATATTTGGTATAAAAATCGCAATAAGCGTATATTGATAGGTTTACGCAAATGTTATAGCGTCTACAAAATATGGGAAAGATTTAGGGACTTTAAAAAAAAAAAATATATATATATATTTTTACTAGTAATGGCGTGTATCAGCGATTTTTTTTTTTTTAGCAAGACTGCAACATTGCGGCGGACAAATCGGACCCCAAGTGACACTTTTTGGTGACCAGTGACACCAATACAGTGATCAGTGCTATAAAAATACACTAATCGCTGTATAAATGGCACTGGCAGGAAAGGGGTTAACACCAGGGGCGATTAATGGGTTATGTGTAGAACTGTTTCTATCAGGGGGGATGGACTGACAGGGACTACAGAGAGATCACTGTTCCTGATCACTAGGAACAGATGATTTCTCTCTCCTCCCCTGTCAGAAATGGGAACCGCCTATCTGCTTAGGCAGATCCCCATTTTGCCTCTCTTCACTGCGATCGTGGGTGGTAGGCGGACATTGTGTCAGGCGCGCCCGCAGTGCCACATGCACAGTTTGCGCAGCTGAGCTGCCTTGCTGCAGTATATATTCAGAAGGCGGTCAGCAATTGGTAAAGAAGATGTAAAGGCAGTCTATGTGCAGCAGCCACCCCAGCACCTCCTAATTACTTACCTGAGCCCCATCTCTCCCCAGTGATGTCCACGAGTGTCTTAACCGTCTGCGACTCTCATCCTGATTGGCTGAGACACAGTAGCGGTGCCATTGGTTCGCGTGGCTGTCAATTAAAGTCAGTTGGCCTTTAAGGGAGAGAGGGGACAGGCTGGGTCAGGGCTCCTTGTCTGAGTGGACTCAAGGAGCTGTGACTCGGCTCGGGTGCCCCCATAGCAAGCTGCTTGCTGTGGGGGTACTCGATAAGAGGGAGGGGCCAGGATCAGCAAAGAGGGACCCGAGGAGGATCTGTGCAAATCCACTGCACAAAGGAGGTAAGTATAACATTTTTTTTTTTTTAAATGAGACTTTACAATCACTTTACCATAAATAATAACGTTATTATATATTTACTCCAGGAGTATATGGGTTTGTCAATTATAGAGAAATGCTTAAATAATGCATTACAATTTAACTAAACCCAATAGATTTTAGTCGATTAAAATGTACTGGAGATTTTAGTCCACTAAAATTAAGACTAAAACTAAAATGACATTTTAGTCGAAAGACTATGACTAAAACTAAATCTAAATTTCACATCAAAATAACACTGTTAACAACTGTGCTTACAAAAAAAGGAAACATTTGTTACTATTGATACAGAAATAAAGCAAAGCAGACTTTGATATAATTGATTAAAGCGGGAGTTCACCCATTTCTAAAAAAAAATTTTTTCTTCCCCTAGATTCCTGCTCGTTCGGTCTAGGGGAATCGGCTATTTGTATTAAAATAGGTGCAGTACTTACCCGTTTTCGAGCTGCATCTTCTTCCGTCGCTTCCGGGTATGGTCTTCGGGAGCGGGCGTTCCTTCTTGATTGACATTCTTCCGAGAGGCTTCCGACGGTCGCATCCATCGCGTCACTCGTAGCCGAAAGAAGCCGAACGTCGGTGCGGCTCTATACTGCGCCTGCGCACCGACGTTCGGCTTCTTTCGGAAAATCGTGACGCGATGGATGCGACCGTCGGAAGCCTCTCGGAAACCTGTCAATCAAGAAGGAACGCCCATTCCCGAAGCCCATACCCGGAAGCGACGGAGAGGATGCGTCTCGTAAACGGGTAAGTACTGCACATATTTTTAAATAAATAGCCGATTCCCCTAGTAATAACGAGCAGGAATCTAAGGGGGAAAAGTGCCCTCTAAGGGTGAACCCCCGCTTTAAATAATTCAAATCTCAAAAGTGGTGCTGCAGTATTATGTTATTACTTTTCGGCTCTCCAGTGCTAGATGGTTAATTTTGGGTGGATTTGAAATTTGGTCGTTTCAATGTCAAACTAAAATGATTCACTTATTCATTTTTAGGAGTTGTGCCTAAACATTATTCCTACGTTTGCAAACCTCATAGATTATCCGTCCATGAAAAATTCTTTGATACCACGTATTAAGACTGCTTGCCTACAAACCTCTTCTCTCGCTGTAAGTACTAAAAAGAAATCCATGCAGTCTTTGAAATGTTTACACAAGTCCTTTTTTTTTTTTTTTTTTACTTGAGATAGTATTTCTGTAGCTTTAATATTAGAGGGAGGGTGCAAAATATTCTGTCGGTATTTTAATGCTAACATGTACGTTTCTAAAAGGTTTGATGTTCTGAGGTTCACATGCATGCCTTCATAATCAAATAGAATACCCATCTTCGCTCACCACACTGGGACAGGCAAGATGGAATTCACAATTGGAACTCCAGGCCAAATCGTACCAAGCTTAAAACTCCCCCCCCCCCCCCCCCTCTTAACTCCTATTCTAACTAACCTGTAGATGAAAGATGCTTATTTCCTATTCTCGACTCTCCGGTCCAGTCACGTGATCAGCTCCCAGCGATGGCTGCAGGGGAGAGGAAGCAGGTATGACGACGAATACCCTTTAGTAAGCTTATGGGTCACATTACCGCCCAGGCATTCTATATGTTGTCCACACCCTCCTAAGCAAGGGGAGAGAGGAGTACTCTGAGGATAGTTAAGTGTAAGCACCTTCCTTCTACAGGGTAGTTAGAAGGTGGGTGGGAGCAGTTTTAAACTAAGTTAGATCTAGCATTGAATTCCACTTATAAAAAAAAAATAATAGCATAATTTTTTAGGATGATACTTTGGTAGGTCAAATTCTGATAGTAAGGTTTAAATGGTAGTAAAGGTCCTGTTTTTTTATTTTTTATTACATTTTAAATACCGTATTTATCGTCGTATAACACGCACCCTAACTTTAAGAGGGGAGGTTCAGGAAAAAAACTTTCCATAGCCCCCTGCGTATAACACACGGGAACAGTTTACCCTCTATTTTCAGGGTAAAAAAGTGAGTGTTATACACAATAAATACAGTAATATGTTACACTTTCCTGTTATGAGCAGTGATTTTTGCACAGGGCAACCCCGATCCTCCTCTTCTGGGGTCCCCTGCCGGTGCTTTCATCTTCTTTATGTGCCACCATAGGAAGCCACATTATACTAACACACTCTGTCCACCCTTCGATCCTTCGTCACATGATTTGATTGACAGCAGCAGGAGCCAATGGCTCCCACTGCTCTCACTGAGTCCTGTAAGGAAAGAGCAGCACTGGATTGAGATCGGGCTCAGGTAAGTATTGGGAGGGAGCTGACCATGGAATGTTGTTTTTTTTTTTTTTTTTTTTTTACCTTAGTGCAGAGAATGAATTAAGGTAAAAAAAAAAAAAATTAAACCTTTAACCACTTCCATACCGGGCACATATACCCCCCTCCTGACCAGGTGAAATTTCAGCTTCCGGCACTGCGTCGCTTTAACTGACAATTGCGCGGTCGTGCGACGTGGCTCCCAAACAAAATTGGCGTCCTTTTTTCCCCACAAATAGAGCTTTCTTTTGGTGGTGTTTGTGCACCTCTGCGGTTTTTATTTTTTGCGCTATAAAACAAAAAAAGCAACAATTTTGAAAAAAAATTCAATATTTTTTACTTGTTGCTATAATAAATAGCCACATTTTTTTTTACAAAATTGTTTTTCTCAGTTTAGGTCGATACGTATTCTTCTACATATTTTTGGTAAAAAAAAAAAAAAAAATAATAAAAAAAAAATCGCAATAAGCGCTTACAAAATATGGGACAGAATTATTATTTTTATTTTTTTTACTAGTAATGGCGGCGATCTGCGATTTTTTTTTATTGGGACTGCGACATTATGGTGGACACATCGGACACGTTTGACACATTTTTGGCGCCATTCACATTTATACTGCGATCAGTGCTATAAATATGCACTAATTACTGTATAAATGTGACTGGCATTGAAGGGGTTAACACTAGGGGGTGAGGAAGGGGTTAAATGTGTAGCCTGGGTGTGTTCTAACTGTTGGGGGAGGGGGGTGACTGGGGGAGGTAACCGATCTGTGTCCCTATGTACAAGAGACACAGATCGGTCTCCTCTGTCCCCTGACAGGACGTGGAGCTCTGTGTTTACACACAGAGCTCCACGTCCCTGCTCTGTCACTGTTGATCGTGGGTGCCTGGCGGACATCGCGACCGCCAGACACGCGCATCGGCATCTCTGGGACACGCCGGGCGCGCTCGCGCGCCCCCCAGTGGCCAGAGGAATCCAGGACGTCAATTGACGTCCTGTTGAGTTTCCAGAGCCACTGTGAAGCCGTCATTTTACATGCGGCCGGTATTCTAGTGGTTAAAACCACTTTAAAGCCTAATTTTTATGATTAAATATTTTTCTGTTTCCTCAGGTTCGGGTAAATTCACTGGTGTGCTTAGGGAAGATTTTAGAATATCTGGATAAGTGGTATGTACTAGATGAAATTCTGCCCTTTTTACAACAAATTCCATCAAGAGAGCCTGCAGTTCTTATGGGAGTTTTGGGTAATTATCATCTTTTTTTTTATTTTTATGTTTTGTTGTAATTAGATTGTATTGTACACACATATAGCCGGATTCAGGTAGGGCGGCCTATTTTTTAGCCGGCGTAGCGTATCGTATTTACGCTACGCCGCCGTAAGTTATAGAGGCAAGTGCTGTATTCACAAAGCACTTGCGTCTTAAGTTACGGCGGCGTAGCGTAAATGTGCCGGCCTAAGCGCGGCTAATTCAAATTGTGGGTGGGCGTGTTTTATGCAAATGATTAGTGACCCGACGTGATTGGCGTGGACATATTCCAGTGCGCATGCTCCAAATTGCGCCGCAAAGACTTATTGGTTTCGACGTGAACGTAAATTACGCCCAGCCCCATTCACGGACGACTTGCGCAAACAACGTAAAAATTTCAAAATTTGACGTGGGACCGACGTCCATACTTAACATTGGCTAGGCCAGCTTTTTGTTGGACTAACTTTACGCCTGAAAACGCCTTACGTAAATGGCGTATCTTTAGTGCGACGGGCAAGCGTACGTTCGTGAATAGGCGTATCTTGCTGATTTACGCATTCTAGGCGTAAATCGGCGTATACGCCCCTAGCGGCCGTCCTAAGTAGAAAGCTAAGATACGACGGTGCAGTTAGATTTAAGTGTATCTCATTTTGAGAATACACTTAAACATACGACCGCTTAGATTCAGAGTTACTCTGGCGTATCTACTGATACGCTGGCTTAACTCTTTCTGAATCTGGCCCATAGTTTAGAAACATAATTATGTTTTGTTTTTGTGCAGAATATATGATTTTTAGTGTAGCGGCATATGTTTTTCCTCAGAGCAAATGTGTCGGTGTTGGAACTGTTTTGATACTCTAACACTGGTAAGCTACCAATGGGTAGTTCTTTATGGAATAAAAACGTAAGAAATTCTATATCGCAGGAAATAAAATTATTTTCGAAAGGTTACAATTAATCGGTTTTCCACTTCTTGTAAATCAGCCCTTAAAGCCAAACGCTAGCCTATATATTTTTTTCTGTTGGGTTTCATTGCTGTTTTTGTCCTTTTTGGAGAAATGTCATTTATTTTCATAACCTCATCTTATTTCTTTTAATGAAAGGCTAAACTTAAAATCTGCGAGCCATGTAGAAAACCTAATATGTTCTTGGCATTTAATGATTAAAATATTCAGTGCAAAAGAAAATTCTAATGTAAAGCTAATCTCCAGCTTTTAGTGAAGTTTAAATGGTTTGTTTGGACCAAGCTGGTCTAAACAAACTATTCCCTTCACTAAGTGATGCAGCGGCTCTCAGCACTGCATGTATCCTCCATTGCATACAGTATACAGTGCAGTGGATTGGGAACTTTTCATCCCACACACGGAACAAAATCGAGTCATGCTGAGCTATGCTCAACTTTTCACAGATAGCTTTGTATATTATGAATTAATATAAATATTCCTTCGGCTTGGCTGGGGCGGATAGGCAGACAGATAATGTCACAATCTATTTAAACTTCATTTGAAAGATATCAGCTTTACATTATAATGATGATGAAATAATGGTAAAGTAGATATGATACTTTTTTTGCAACGTAACATTTGCAGCCATGGATATCTGAACACCCGTGCATCCACTGGCATTATTACCTGAGATAATATAACTAAGATAATTTTGTATAGTGGACTTTCTGTGATATGTTTGTATCTTTATTTGTTTCTTTACTTGAGGGGTGGGTGGTTAGTTTTCCCAGGGGGCCTTATGAGAAACTTGGACTATTGTGGATGGTGGTAATTCTGCTCAATATTAATCCTGGACCTGGTAAGGACCTTAAGAATGTAATCATATAGAAAACAAATACACAGTGCCAGGAATAATAGGTATAAAATAGGTCGGTAAATAGGTTTCTTTCAGATGGGCGGTCAGGGGTGGTAAAAACGGGTGGCTAAGATGCTGGTGTGATGAACAGGTGCATGGATCCTGGGGTTTGCAGCGGCAGGTGCTAACACAGGAAGAACTTGGCCAGGTAGCAGATTGGTGGAAGAGTGTCAGGACATCTCCTAGACCCGGTGTGGCCAGATGTGGCCCACGGAGCCCTGTGATGTGGCCCGCGACCTCCTCCTCTGGAATGGCGGCTTGGCAAGCCCAGATCGTAGGTTGCCGGCCCGCAATAACTGCAGCATCAGTGTTGTGAATGAAGCTGGTAGTAGAGGAAGAAAGCGGCTGCAGAGCCCCATAAGCTGATGCGTCCTCTACAGCGCCGGCCTTTACCACAGGGGGAGTCTATGGCAAAGTTCAGCTAACCCGTAGGATAGACACAGGTGTACTACGCTGTACCCGCAGTGTGAATGTGAAAGCAGTCTTGGGCCCTTTTCACACAATCAGCCTGACCAAATGGGACCCTCAATTCCCCTCTATAGAGCAACAGATATCTGTTTGCGCCCATCTATCTCCAATCTGAAAAACAGAAAGGAATTTGTTCCCTTCCATCTGGGCAGATCGGAGGGCCTATAGAGTAGCCATGACCTGTCATGCGCCCGCTCCGCTCATTGTGGCCCGCGACTGGTTACCAAGTTGCTTAAGTGGCCTTCGCTCTTCAAAAGATTGGACACCCCTGTCCTAGACAATGCTATTCTGCCAGAACCAAGCCCTCCCCACTGTACCGATCAGCTTCTAAGGCTCTCCCCTTCCAGTTCTTGCAGCTCTCCACATGAACATCTGTCAGTGAGCCTCTCTGTGCAACTTCTTCAGCAAAAACCTTACAGGCTCATGGAGGCATGCTGACAGTGAAGGCATGGAGGGGTGAATAGGGACAGCCAAGGTGCCAGGTGTGGCCCTGGGGATGCAATTTGACCAGGCTAGCATTAATTGCTATGCATTTAGCCCCATGATGTTTTTATTTGTTCCGTTTTGTGTTTATTACAGGCAGTTTATGACATAAAATAATATAAATGTGTTTTATCCTGGCAGGTATTTATAAGTGTACCTTTACTCATAAGAAGCTTGGCATTACTAAAGAGCAATTGGCAGGAAGAGTGCTGCCACACTTGATTCCCCTGAGTATAGATAATAACCTCAATCTCAGCCAGGTGAGTTTGACTTTGTAGAGTGAAAATCAAAAAGAATACATCATAACTATTATGTGCTACAACAGTAATATTTTTATGTTTTGCATGACCAGGACTCTAACTTTCCAGCTAGAAAAATCATAACCAATATGTTTACTACATCATCATACACAGTATATTGGCGCTGTGAATATTTTGTCAAATTTACGTAATTTTACATATTTGCAAAGATTTCACACAGCCTCTGAAGTGATGGCCTGAGAAGGAACTATCAATGCACAGGAAGTTGCAGGCTCACCTAATCAAATAGTATGGTGAAGAATTTAAAACTGATCTCCAGCATTTAGGGAAGTTTAAAGCAGAACTAAACCCATCGATTTAACAGTTTCAGAAAACAGTTATTATATTGTCAGGTCCTGGAAATGGAACTGTCACATTGATTGTGCTCTTAACCAAACCGTCAAACCATCAAAAGGCTGCTGTGATAAATGATCAAATCAAATGTGCAGCATCATGGCAGCTGAAGATCAGAGGTCAAGATGGCAGCTTCCTTGGTTGGAAACGTTAGAGTTTAGTTCGGCTTTAAATGGTTTGTTTGGCTCACCTGCAGAGTCGCAGTAAACATGCTCAGCAAACTGCAGGAGCCTCAAAATAACCCACCTTCTGCTAAAT
Organism: Rana temporaria; assembly: GCF_905171775.1. NCBI lineage: Eukaryota > Metazoa > Chordata > Amphibia > Anura > Ranidae > Rana > Rana temporaria. The sequence continues at coordinate 223,658,219 of NC_053491.1, read as the reverse complement.
GAGATTAGGCACATTCCACAAGTGAAGTACCAGCACTTGTGGGAAGCACCTAAACTTGTACCATCACCTGACCATTAGAAAGTCATTATTTAAATAGGACCTTTAGTGGAGGGGGACACTATTTGTAACCAACGCTTTGATTTTGGTACCAAATGATGCTTCCTGTACGCAAGTAATATTGGGAGAGGCTGTAGTCCTTTCTAAGGTTGTTTTACAGTAGCTGAAAATTGACATTAGTACTTTATATGGAAATCTAGACAAAACTGTTTTAATGGCGGGAAAAACAAAGTGCTTTTATTGCTATCTTTGTCCCTTTTGGACAGAGTGCCCTCACTTACTAATCTGGTCATCACACAGGAAATACAAGGAAATCCCCACAAAGCAAAAAAAACTTGGTACAAGTTCTACCTGTTGCTTGCGGTAAAAATTAGCTGTTGCCAAGCAATTTTAAACTTTCAGCTCTGTAACAACTTGAATGCCATGCCATAGACACAGCTATCACAAGTTACAGATGTGCTGCGATTGGCCCTGTCTGTACCATGTGAGCACTGTGGCCAATGATGGAGATCATCACAATAGTACACAATGAATGGCTATGACTGAAAGCCAATTTTTTGAGTACAGCTGACTTGCGACTGGTCACATGGGGCCGGCCCGACACAAGGATCTGTCATCCGGTGGCTACAGTGGGTGAAAGATCGAGCCGCAATGTGTTCGTTAGAACCCACAGGAGACGTATTTGGGAGTATGTCATATGATGTCCACCCAGGATGGGAAAGCTCCCACTTGCCTGTCATTTGACCATAAGCTGGGCGGGAGGCAGTTAAAGATTGAATTGTCATTTTATAGTTTTTTTTAAATAAACTGCACTTATGATAAACAAAAATCGCAGCTGCAACAATCAAGCGAGATATTATCACAAAAATGACAATTGGTGAACAAGTATGTTGCTCTTAAATGAAATAAACAGTAAATAATATAAACAAGAGAGTCCAAGAGACACAATAGTGAAAGTTTGAATGTTGTGTCGCCACCTTCCTCCACCTTGTGCGACCACCACCAAAAAAAAAAAAGACGTGTCCTTACCAAAAAGAACTTTGACCACCTATTACCGGGCGTCAACATAGGCTTCTGCACTTGCATGCTCTGGAAGAAGTCAGATTAGCAACGAAACCGGTCGAGCGATAGCGTCTTTTCTTTTCATCGCATTTGCGGAATCTACCTCTGAAACCACTGTGTCCAGTACATGCTGTTTTAATTGTCTCTTCATGTAAGTGCATTACCTTTATTAAATCCTGGTAAAAAAGGTTTTACACTATTTTGGCGTTTGTCTCTCATTTGGGGTATATGACCTGATGTCACGGTTGGAGTAAAAGAAACCTGATGTTTTTCCCGATGGTAGCTTGAAGTTTCTGTTGAGTGGATCTCTTTACTGACGTGGAGTGATTCCAAATATACAAGCCTATGTTCACCCCCCGTAATAGGTGGTCAATGCTCTTTTGTAAGGACACATCCTAATTTTTTTGGTGGTGTTCGCACAAGGTGAAGGAAGTTGGTGACACAACATTCGAACTTTCACTATTGTGTCACGTTTGTGACTTTTGGACTCGTTTTATATTATTTATTTACTGTTTATTTCATTTAAGCACAACATACTTGTTCGCCAATTGTCATTTTATGGCAGCATTTGGCTTTAGAAAAACAGTCAGTCGTTGCAGACTTGGTTTAATGTACCTAAAATGTTACTATTTTCTTGTAATAAAAGAATACTAAAGAGCCCTGGTTCCAATCACATAACCTATTACTTAGTGTAGGACAGTGATGGCGAAACCTTGGCACCCCAGATGTTTTGGAACTACATTTCCCATGATGCTCATGCACTCTGCAGTGTAGTTGACCATCATGGGAAATGTAGTTCCAGAACATCTGGGGTGACAAGGTTCGCCATCACTAGTATAGGACATGTGGTCTGCTAGTCCTGTGCATTATGGGACACATGTCAGCAGAGTCTTTAGGCAAAACTACTGTCTTGTATTTCCCAGTTAGACTGGGTGATTCTGCAATGTAAACAGCCCTTGGTAGAAAGGTACAGAGACCACGATGAGAGTGATTGTTTATGCTTTTAATAATTTACAGCCTTTACCTTCCGTTGCAGTTCAATTCATTTATGGCTGTGGTTAAAGAGATGTTGGGCAAGCTAGAGGCAGAGCATAAAACCAAGCTGGAGCAGCTTCATGTTATGCAAGAACAACAGAAGTAAGTAGATGTTACCTTAAAGGGGTTGTAAAGACAAAAATATGTTCCTCTTAAATTAAAGTCTGACAGTAGCTGATAAAGTAAAAGGTAATGTTTTGCATTATAACTAGTTTGATACCTGTTGAAATCGAGCTGTTTTATTCACCTCCATCATTCCTGAATCGTTATTCTCACTGACTTCCTGGTTTGCGGTGCGCATTCATTCTTGCTACATCACGGCCTAATGGGAACTACAGTTCCCATTAGGCTTAGCCTCCATGCCTGTGAGGGATAAGAGAGCATCTTCAGGCAGGGCTGTAGTCATAGGGAGGGGGTGAGCACATTCTGCTTTCCACCATGCAAAACGGCTCAGATGCTGGTGGAAAGCAAGAAGAGGAGAGACAGGAAATGGCATTTTCATACCTGGATTACTGTATTTTGGAGGTCAAAAGGAAAAACGAGGTAAGTGATATTTAAATGCTCTAGCTTACAGCAATCAATTAATATAATAAAAAACCAACCTTTAGTGTTCCTTTAAACACTTTCCATTAGTTCACCTACAGATGTCACCTTAATGCACCCGATGATTGGGCTGTACAGCAAATTTGTCATCTTTGATCATTGAGATTTCCAAAGCACTATTGGGGCTCATTGTGACTAACTGTCCAATAAAATAAATGGTGGAGTGGGGAGCTAGATTTACACTGTGAGGCCCTGGTGCTAAAGTGCTGTATTTATTTTTAAATTTTGTCATTAATGAAAGGCCTTAAAAGTGATCAGACTATTTATGGGCATTAGTGTCGTTTTGTGCGTTTGCATTCTACTCACAAAAATTGTGCAGTTAAGTATACCAAGCAAAAACTATTTCCTTTTCAATAATTTTGATTATAGAAACGGAAAAATACAAAATGAATATTAGTAAGTACAGTATCGCATGTCAATGTATTCCCATGATCCGTGGTTTACAATTCAATCTAAACTTAAAGTGAATCTGTGCTTTGCCCAGTGTTAGAGAAGCTTGTAAACAATGTATTCTTTCTGTTCTAGATCTATGGATATCTCAAGTCAGTTAAATATGACATCAGAGCAACAAACTAATAAGACCAACAATCAGGTAATAACCAAATTTTGTTTTTAGAAAATTGCATTTTACTTGTGTTTGCCATAAAGCTCCCTTCTCCCTAGATGTTCATTTTGGTAGTTGCTACCATGTTAGTTAAAAAAAATACAGTTGGAATATTTTTGTGAGATCATTTTTATTCATCTTGGGGGTTATCCACAAAAGGGATACGCCGGCGTATCCCTGTTTCTATCTATGGAATTGATCCACAGAATCAGTTTACCATAGATAGGCAGAAGATCCGACATGTGTAATTGAATTACACTGTCGGATCTTAACCACTTCCCGACCTCCTCATGTACATATACGTCAGCAGAATGGCACGGACAGGCACATGTACGTACCTGTACGTCCTCTGCTAGACGTGGGTGGGGGGTCCGATCGGGACCCCCCCCCCGGTACATGCGGAGGTCGGGTCCGCTCGGGGAGCGATCCGGGACGACGGCGCGGCTATTTGTTTTTAGCTGCGCCGTCGCGATCGCTCCCCGGAGCTGAAGAACGGGGAGAGCCGCGTGTACACGCGGCTTCCGCGTGCTTCACTGTGTCGGCGCATCGATCGCGTCATTCCTTTTATAGGGAAGACACGATCGATGACGTCATTCCTACAGCCACACCCCCCTACACTAGTAAACACACACAAAGTAAACCCTAACTCCTACAGCGCCCCCTGTGGTTAACTCCCAAACTGCAACTGTCATTTTCACAATAAAGAATGCAATTTAAATGCATTTTTTGCTGTGAAAATGACAATTGTCCCAAAAATGTGTCAAAATTGTCCGAAGTGTCCGCCATAATGTCGCAGTCACGAAAAAAATCGCTGATCGCCGCCATTAGTAGTAAAAAAAATAAAATAAATAAAAATGCAAAAAAACTATCCCCTATTTTGTAAACGCTATAAATTTTGCGCAAACCAACCGATAAACGATTATTGCGATTTTTTTTTACCAAAAATAGGTAGAAGAATACGTATCGGCCTAAACTGAGGATTTTTATATATGTTTTTGGGGGATATTTATTACAGCAAAAAGTAAAAAATATTGCATTTTTTTCAAAATTGTCGCTCTATTTTTGTTTATAGCGCAAAAAATAAAAACCGCAGAGGTGATCAAATACCACCAAAAGAAAGCTCTATTTGTGGGAAAAAAAGGACGCCAATTTTGTTTGGGAGCCACGTCGCACGACCGCGCAATTGTCTGTTAAAGCGACGCAGTCCCGAACTGTAAAAACCCCTTGGGTCTTTAGGCAGCAATATGGTCCGGGGCTTAAGTGGTTAAGGATGCAATTCTAGGCCGGCCGCTAGGTGGCGAGGCCATTGCGGCCGGCCTAGAATATGCAAATGAACACTTACGGCGATCCTCGAACGTTCTGACGGGCCCGTCGCGCTAAATCTACGTCGTTTACGTTGAGTTACGCCGTGTAAAAATAGGGCTAAGTCCTATTTGACTAAGCCCTATTAAGTATGGCCATCGTTCCCGCGTCGAAATTTTAAACTCTACGTCGTTTGCGGAAGACGTCCGTGAATGGCGCTGGACGCCATTTACGTTAACGTCTAAGCAAATGACGTCGGAGCGACGTCTGTTAGCGCAATGCACGTCGGGTAAGTTACCCGACGGAGCATGCGCAGTACGTCCGGCGCGGGAGCGCGCCTAATTTAAATGGGACTCGCCCCATTAGATTCGGCACGCCTTGTGCCGGACACATTTACGTTACACCGCCGCAAATTTGAAGGTAAGTGCTTTGTGGATCGGGCACTTGGGTAGAAATTTTGCGGCGGTGTAACTTAAATCGGAAGATTTAAGTTACACAGGATATTTGTGGATCTGGCCCCTTGTTTTTATAGTTACTCTGTGAAAGTAGAAAACGGTTAAATGTGATTGGTCCATTCCACAGTGATAAATAATATAGGGCAGGGGTCTCCAAACTTTCTAAACAAAGGGATTTTTTACTTGCTTTCAAACTTTAGTGGGGGCAGCATTAGTTTGAATAAACAATGCCCTATCTTTGGTGTCATTGGTAGGAATTGTGTCCCATCATTGGTAAGAATTGTGCCCCATTGGTGGTGTCATTGGTAGGAATTATGCCCATTGTTGGTGTCATTGGTAGGAATTATGCCCATTGTTGGTGTCATTGGTAGGAATTGTGCCCCATTGTTAGTGTCATTGGTAGGAATTGTACCCCATTGTTTGTGTCGTTGGTAGGAATCGTGCCCCGTCATTGAGAGGAATCGTGCCCCGTCATTGAGAGGAATTGTGCCCCATCATTGGTTTTATTGAGAGGAATCGTGCCCCATCATTGGTGTCATTGAGAGGGAATTGTGCCCCATTATTGGTGTCATTGAGAGGAATTGTGCCCCATCATTGGTACCATTGAGAGGAATTGTGTTCCATCATTGGTGTCGTTGGACCTTATCGTTTGTGTCATTGGGAGGAATTGTGCCCCATTATTTGTGTCAGTGAAGGAAATAATGTCCCAAGGGCCAGATAAAAGCAACCAAAGGGCCACAGTTTGGAGACCACTGATATAGAGCTTGAATGCCTGATTAACATTGTGCAGGTGAAAACAGAAGTGGCAGAGGCAGAGGCAGAGAGCAGTCAGGGTATGTATGCAACTCAATGGCATTCATTTAGTTGGCAAGATGTGCTCCTTATGAATTATGGTTCTTCGCCAAGCCATTTGTTAATGTAGAAGTCCGATCAAAAGCCAACTAAGCTTAAACCTACTCTCGCCCTCATTCTAAGCCCTATGCTTACTACTCTGTAAAGAAAAAAATGTGTATACTTGCCTAATTCAAGTGCTGTCCGGTCCAGTAACCCCCCCCCCCCCCCCAGCAGCTGGCTGGAGAGGAGAGAGCAGCTGCAGAGCCTGAGTAGTGATGTCACCCATAGACTTACTTTGAGGCATCCAATGTCCTCTGTCCCTCCCTGAACGTACACTGGACCCCCTCTCCATCCCCCTCAGTCCCACTGACCTGGAGTCCCGCAATCGCCCGCTGTGACACATCAGGTCACCACTTTACAGGTCCAGAGATTGGAAATCCTTACAGCTTTCTCTCCTCTTCTCCAGCGCTCACACTATGCGCTAGGCGGGTCCTGATTTGACCAATTAGAATGCCTTATTTATGAGGTATGTTTAGCAGATTAAGCCGCAGGGATTTCAAATCCCTGGACCGGTGAAGTGGCTACCTGATGTCTCACAGCGGGTGATCGCGGAACTTGGGGACCGGGGGGGATGAAAAGGGAGTCCAGTGTAAGTTCACCTTACAAATTTTCTGAAAAGGTGAACTTACCCTTTAAGTATACACATCTTTCCTTTACAGGGTAGTTATCATAGGGCTTTAGAATAGGGGTGGGAGTAGGTTTAAGCTTAGTTAGCTTTTGACTGGACTTTTACTTTAAGACAACCTGCCTATTAAGATTGCTATACAAATCTTCACACATGCATTAAAAGTAAGTTATGTGGCAGGAATTGTGTAAGATGCATCTAAGCATTTAAAAAAAATATGCTCCGTCCTCGTTTTTCAGAACAAAAATTGTATAGAACTTTTTGAAATGATAAATCTGTATATTTTTTGTTCAAAGTGTTTTTTTTATTAAAGTTTTGCAAATGCATAGTAATGTGTGTGTGTATGTGTATGTGTGTGTGTGTGTATGTATATATATATATATATGTATATATATATATATATATATATATATATATATATATATATATATATATATATATATATATATATTCCATATATATAATAGGTAAGTACAGTATCAATAAAAGGTCCTTGTATCTAATACAAGGTGCTTAGATAGCTCTTGACTTTCTTTTACTGAATGTACAAAATTAACAGTGTTGAATAGATTATTCAGTAATGTTAAAATAATAGAAAGCTCTGGCATATATTGATCTTAATTTTGATATCAGATTTAAAATAGACCAGATGTTTTGATTACTTCTTTGGTAACTTCAGTATAGTAGTGTACTTGTATCTGCATTAGCTATAGGGTAGGGGGCGGAAGGAAAAAATAGTGGAGTGAACAGAGGGGCCGATAGAAAAACCATTGAAAGACCCATTGGATCTAAGTGTTTGGGTATAGGGGAAAACTTGGAAGATAAGAGGAAAGAAGAGGGGAAGGTCCCTCTCTCTCTGGCGCTTAACCTCACCCTCTACTAATCGGTTTGTTTAAAGGGCCTCAATAAGGTCTTTGTATAAGTTACGGCTGTATGTACAAGAAAACAAACCCTAATCCAGAGTCTGCCAACTTTGGGGCACAGCCACAGAACCAAGGTGGTCAATAATTTGGGACTTATTTAGGAATTAATTTTATACCAACAAAATATAACTTGTAAATAGTTCTCTAAAGCTAGAATATTAAAAGAGCATTTCTCTGGGATAGTTCTGTTTAATTCCTTTTACCAGCATATCATATAAGATATAGAAACAAAATAATGATATAGTTGGGCATATTTCAAAAGTTCCTACGTAGGTGCTGATCTATTTATTTTTCTACAGGCTGATAAAACATTTGACATGGGGCAAGATTTCCTTAGTGGTGCAAATGAAAGACAAGAAAACGGCCATGTCCCAAAGCAGCCCAACAAGGTAGGTACTCTATGAATATATACCAAAATAAAAACAATAAAAAGGTAGGGGAACACCAACTGTTTTCTTTTGCTGAAGATAACTAGTCATGTGTTGTCTATGTAGAAATAGCCTGGTAATTTGATAAGCTATCACAATTCACCATTTTCAGTAGATTCTTCATAAATGAGAAGCACAAAAATATTTTATATATTATAACTCGGTAAACAGATATGTTTCTGAAGATTGAGGCCTTGGTTCAAATCTGCACAATCGGGCTTGGATGTTGGAAGCCTGACTTATATGGGCTGATTTAGAGTCGGTTCACACTAGGGCGACACGACTTCCAGCGCGACTTTCAGAGGCGACTCCGACACAACCTGAGCATGAACCACCGGGCGATCTGGGGCAATTTACAACACGACTTGAAGTCGTCTCCAGGACAGTAGACTTTCCAGTGGCCAATCAAACAACAATCAGCTCGAGGGAGGGGGAGGGAGAGGTTTTCCTGAGAAATGTATGTTATCTTCCTGGAAAGTCGCTTCAGTTAAGACAGTGATCAGACTTGGATCAGACTTGGAGGCGACTTCCATTGAAATCAATGGGTACAAATCGCCTACAAGTCAGATTAAAGTAGTACAAGAACTTCTTTTGAAAACGGAGCAACTCGAGTCGTGTGTATTAAAACCGCTCCCATTCACTTGCATTGTTTTTCTCGACAGTGCGACTTGGGACGACTTGAGGCGACTTCAAGTCGGATCCCAAGTCGCCCCAGTGTGAACCGGCTCTTACTAAATGAGTTTTTAAAGAATAACTCCACTTTTGTTTAGAAAAAAAACATTCCCCTCTGGGAGATCATCCATGCAGGGGTTTTAACAAACTTTGTTGCAGATTCCTAATTTATTTGTTCTGAAGAATTAGCTTTTTGTTTGTCTGTTTCCATGTGCAAAATGAATGTGAATGGGAGTGACTATGTTCTACTTTGTGCTGCGTTTCTTTGGACGCAGCATGTTCTATTTTGGTGCATTTGATCTTCAGGCAAAGCAAGTCAAATGCAGCCTTTTTTTTTATTTCACGTTTTTTTTCACATTCAAATAGAAAACACAGCATATGAAAAAAACGCCCCTCAACATGAGCACTAAACTGTGTAAATATCTGCTTCAATTATCCAATCATGAGAAAATGAAATTCCTGTTCAGTTCAACCACTGGTTGTAAACCCACTCTGACAACTTGCACCTACAGGTAAACCTAGATTAAGGTAGGTGCAAGAAATATCTCTTTAACCTACATGGTTAAGGAGATATTTGCAGAAAACTCTGCACCGATGTCTACGGCGCATGCGCACTGAGCCTCCCGGTTTTATGACTAGGATCATGCCGGTCCCGCGCTTGCGCGGGAGTGACCTCATCGCAGCTCCGGCCAGTCACAGAACCGGAGCTGCAATACACGGAAGAGACCATTAGGCTACATGGCGGCAGATGGGAACGAGGAGCTCTTCGAGGGCTTCGGTCTCGGATAAGTCATTCTGAATGCTATGCATGCTAGCTCATTATGCCTTTCTCTTGCAGGTTTTTTTTTGCAGAAAAAAAGAGGGTTTACTTCCTCTTTAAGCACCAAGCCTATTTTCTTTATCGTACATCACGGGACACAGAGCAGCATAGCCATTACATATGGGTTATATAGTGCACCTTCAGGTGATGGACACTGGCACTCTCCGACAGGTAGTTCCCTCCCTATATAACCCCCACCCATAGTGGGAGTACCTCAGTTTTTTCGCCAGTGTCTTAGGTGTTGGTGCATTGAAGAGCTCTGCCTATAGTTGTCCTCTGGACCAGGGCAAGCTGACCGGATCCGTCCAAGGTGCTTCATAGACAAAGTGGACGGTACCCGGGCCCCCAGGTCCTGGAGGGGGTTTTGCCTATAACGCTTCTCCTTTGCGAGAGCTGGACTCTGGGTTCCAGGACTGGTTTCCTGCAACCAAGTAATTCCTGTTGCCAGCAGTGCTATATAGGTCCAGGAGTGTGGTGTTCCTAATCTGGACCCCGGTACCTGAAGGTCTATGACGTTACCCACGTTTTAGGGGGAAGATTGGGCCTCTTGCAGTTGGCAATACCCTGCGGCGTGGAGAAGGTAAGAGGGGGCCTGCGGAACTTGGTTTGTCAGCAGGCCCCCACAGGGGACTCTGGGTTTAGCCCGCTTTATGCCTCTGTGCATGGGCGCCTCATTCCACAAAGTCTGAATGACAGGATGGTTTCTATGTACCCATTAATGTTTCCCCTGGCTGGTTCTGGTAGACGGCTGCATACCATAAGGTTTACAATAAGAGCTGCTATTGCGCTAGGGGGGGTCACTTGTGTAGCATGGAGGTCTTACCATCCGCGCAGCTACATAGCTCCCCCGTAAGCCTGTTCGGGCGTCTCACTCCCCTGCAGCCCACGTGTGTCTCTGCTCCTCCAGCAGCGTCCGGAACGGGCGCGCGCGTGCGCACGGTGTAAATAGACGCGGCGACGCTGCGTGAGGAGGCGGAGTTTTTTCGGGGCGGTCCCTCTTCCTGCTCTGAGAGCCTATATTAGGCTGGCAGTCGATCTGGGTCGCCGTGGGACACGGAGCAGCGGCAGGTTAACTGCGTGAGAGCAGTACCTTGCAAAGGGAGAGTGACACCCGGTGGTGGATCTGGTGAAGTACACGTTTTTCTTAAAGAGCCTGCGGCTCGTTTCTTGTTTAAAAGGCCGGTGTACTTGCAGCAGTCTGAGCCTTGCTACCCACGGCTCTATCCCAGATCAGCATAAAGGTGGCTTTACTTAGCTCATTTTGTGTGAGTTGCAAGCCCTTGGGGCGTTGTATTGTCCATCTTTATTAGGTTATGGGAAGTTTAATAATCTAACAGCACCCTAACCTATTAATTTTTTTGACACTTTCAAAGAGGTGTTTTTGTGTCTCTGCTGATTAAAACAGTCAGTGGTGTTTAGCGGAGTACCTTGGGTTTGTATAGATGGCTCCTAAGGGCGCGGGAAGCTCCAAAAATGCTAAGGCTACAAAAAAGCAGAAGGGTTCCCCATCAGGTTCGGAGGATCTTGGCCAGACCTCTGCAGTGCCTTCCTCCCCGGACAGACCAGAGGTCGTTAGCCCAGTTGAGCCTTTGGGGTTGCTAGGTGCTACGGCTGGCCCTACCCAACCAACTCCCTCCTTTGTTACGGAGGAGATGTTAGCCGCCACCTTAGGCGGATTTGAGCAAAGGATGACTGCTTTATTAGCCGCATCATTTCCCGGGAAGAAACGGACTAGGTCCCCTTCCCCTAGGGTCGACTCTCCAGATGAGGAGGTCCTTTCCCAAGAAGAAATTGATTTCTTGGCGGAGCAGGGGGATGACCCCCTGGAACAGGGTTCGGAAGAATCCACAATAGAGGAACCGTTCTCAGCCTCTCAGGCAGAGAGACTATGGATACAGTCCTTAGCGGACATGGTGCGGACGGCATTTAAATTACCCTTGCCTGAACCTCAGGCTACCGTATCCTCCCTTGGTTCCTTAAAAGCTCCCCAAACCAGTGCGGTTTTTCCGGTCCATCCCTTGCTGAGGGACCTAATCTTTCAGGATTGGGCCAAACCAGATAGGATCTTTCTTCCTCCTAAGAGGTTTTCAGTTTTATATCCTTTAGAAGAAGGGTTTTCAAAAAAATGGACTGTCCCTACTGTGGACGCAGCCATTTCATGTGTCAATAAGTCCTTGACGTGTCCGGTAGACAACATTCACATGTTTAAGGATCCTGTCGATAAAAGGCTTGAAACTCTGCTAAAATCTTCCTTTGCCACCGCAGGGGCTGTAGTGCAACCAGCGGTAGCCGCCATTGGAGTATGCCAGGCATTGAAGGACCAGGCCAAACAGGTTCTAAGAGACCTTCCGGCGCAACAGGCACAGGACTTGGCTGATCTGCCTAGGGCATTATGCTTTGCCGTAGATGCCATTAAGGATTCCATCCAGCAAGCTTCTCGGTTATCCTTATTCCTGGTTCACATGAGAAGACTTTTATGGCTAAAAAATTGGTCGGCAGAGACTCCCTGTAAGAAACTCTTAACTGGGTTTTCGTTCCAGGGGGAGAGGTTGTTTGGAGATGATCTGGACAAGTATATCCAGAAGATTTCCAGTGGCAAGAGCACTCTCCTGCCTGTTAAAAAGAGGTTTCGAGGGCCAACCTTTAAGCGCCCAAACTCTCCAGGTCCAGGTCCCTCACCCTCCCGGCAGTATCGACGGCCTGCTGGCCGTTCACCCGCAAACAGACCGCAAGGGCAAGCTTCAGGTATCAAGAAACCGTGGTTTCGCAAACCAGTTAAAGCTGCCCCTAAAGCGAATCTGTGAAGGGACGCCCCCACTCTCTCGGGTGGGGGGAAGACTCCGCTTTTTCTCGGAGCTTTGGGAGGCCAGAATCTCCGACGAATGGGTTCTGTCCTCAGTGGCTCAGGGATACAAGCTGGAGTTTTTGGGGTTTCCCCCTCCTCACTTCCAGGAGTCCAGGCTCCCAAGCGATCCAAAGAAAAGGGTCTCGCTTCTAGCAGCCCTAGATCGCCTCTTAGATCAACAAGTGATTATGGAAGTACCATCTCAGGAGCGCGGACAAGGATTTTATTCAAATCTATTTATAGTCCCAAAGCCCAACGGCGATGTAAGACCAATATTGGATCTAAAAACCCTGAACCGTTATTTAAGGGTTTGCTCCTTCCGTATGGAGTCCATTCGTTCAGTGATGGCCGCCCTACAGGGAAAAGAATTTCTCGCATCCATCGACATCAAGGATGCATACCTGCACGTGCCAATCTACCCCGGCCATTTCAGGTACCTCCGGTTTGCCTTAGGCCATCGGCATTTTCAGTTCACGGCCTTGCCCTTCGGGCTAGCCACGGCTCCCCGGGTCTTCACCAAAATCTTGGCCCCGGTGTTGGCCAACCTAAGATCCCAGGGGATCCTGGTTATGGCTTATCTAGACGATCTATTAGTCGTCGATCTTTCAGTAGCCAGCCTAAAACAGGCAGTTTGCTTAGTGGTAAATTATCTAGAATCCCTGGGTTGGGTTCTAAATCAGGACAAGTCGGCCTTGCAGCCCACAAGAAGGTTGGAGTATCTTGGGTTAATTCTAGATACTATGCAGCAGAAGGTCTTTCTTCCCCAGTCCAAGGTGGATTCTATAAAGGAATTGATCCAGGTGGTTCTAAGCCGCGCAAGGCCAACAGTTCGCCTGTGTATGCGCCTCTTGGGCAAGCTAGTGGCCACCTTCGAGGCAGTGCCCTACGCCCAGATCCACTCCCGAAAATTGCAGAAAGCAATTCTCGCAGCTTGGGACAAGAGAATCCAGGCCTTTGATCTTCCCATATCCCTGTCCCAGGCAGCCCGTCAGAGTCTGTGCTGGTGGCTGGTCCCACAGAACCTTTTGAAGGGAAGGTCGTTCTGTCCAGTTTCATGGAGGATTGTGACTACAGACGCGAGTCTTTTGGGGTGGGGCGCAGTCCTGGACGGATTGACCCAGCAAGGGAAGTGGTCAAGAGCAGAATCGATCCTGTCGATAAATGTTCTGGAGATACGAGCAATCCGGTTAGCTCTAGTTGCATGGACAGATGTATTACAGGACTCCCCTGTGAGGATACAGTCCGACAACGCCACGGCTGTGGCCTACATAAACCACCAGGGCGGCACCAGAAGTCAAGCAGCCCAGAAGGAGGTGGACCGGATCTTTGCTTGGGCAGAGTCCCATGTTCCCTGCATCTCAGCAGTGTTTATCCCCGGGGTGGACAATTGGCAGGCGGATTTCCTCAGCCGCCATCAGATGTCTCCGGGAGAATGGTCCCTCCATCCCGAGGTATTTCAGGCCATCTGCCAAAGATGGGGAGTCCCGGAGGTGGACATAATGGCCTCCAGATTCAATACGAAATTGACCAGGTTCGTGTCACGGACAAGGGATCCATTGGCCTACGGGACGGACGCCCTAGTATGTCCTTGGCATCAGTTTGCACTGATCTACGCCTTCCCTCCGTTACGGATGCTACCCCGTCTTCTTCTCAGAATTCAGGTGGAGCACAAACCAACGATTCTAGTAGCCCCCGCGTGGCCCCGGAGGCCTTGGTACTCCTTAATAATAAGGATGGCAGTGGAAGAACCTTGGGTCCTCCCGTTAAGGCCGGACCTCCTCTCACAAGGACCGTTCTTCCATCCTGCCTTACAGGCCCTAAATTTGACGGCCTGGCGGCTGAATCCCTAATTCTTAGAAACAGGGGCCTCTCTGGCCGGGTCATTCCCACCCTGATTAATGCAAGAAAGCCAGTCTCTAGGCTTATATACTATAGGGTGTGGAAGGCTTACATTACATGGTGTGAGGCTAAGAGATGGCATCCCCGCAAGTATGTCATTGGGAGAATCCTGGAATTCCTACAATTAGGAGTAGAAAAGGGACTGGCTATTAGCACAGTCAAAGGACAGGTCTCGGCCCTATCCATTTTCTTTCAGAGACCTCTGGCCTCTCACTCCTTAATGAAGTCTTTTTTGCAGGGGGTCATTCGGATTAACCCTCCGATTAAAACTCCCCTATATCCTTGGGATCTAAACTTGGTTCTCTCGGCTTTGCAAAGCCAGCCCTTTGAACTGCTGTCTGAAATCCCGCTGGTCTTGTTGACTAGGAAACTAGTTTTTTTGGTCGCTATGGCTTCCGCCAGAAGGGTATCAGAACTGGCAGCCTTGTCATGCAAGACACCGTACTTGATTGTACATAAGGACAGGGTTGTTCTTCGACCACATCCGTCCTTCCTACCAAAGGTGGTATCTAGCTTTCATTTGAATCAGGACTTAATTCTTCCGTCCTTTTTTCCTGAACCTTCTTCTAAGGAGAGACTCCTACATTCCTTAGATGTGGTTAGGGCTGTTAAGATTTATCTAAAGGCCACAGCCCAGATTCGCAAGACTGAAGTTTTATTTATTCTGCCGGAGGGACCTAAAAAAGGTCAGGCAGCGTCTAAAGCCACCATTTCCAGGTGGATTAGACAAGTGATTGTACAGGCCTACGGCCTGAAAGGTAAGAGCCCGCCCTTGTCGATCAAGGCTCATTCCACAAGAGCCGTGAGCGCCTCTTGGGCAGCGTATCACCAGGTCTCCATGGCCCAAGTCTGCAAGGCAGCGACCTGGTCGTCGGTTCATACGTTCGCTAAATTTTATCAAATGGACGTTAGGAGGAACGCTGATTCAGCCTTCGGGCAGGCGGTTCTGCAGGCCGCAGTATAAGATCCTCTTGTCCTATGGCACCCGCTGTTTTTTTCTGTGCATGGTTGTTTTCCCTCCCCTCATTTGCATTGCTTGGGGACATCCCATATGTAATGGCTATGCTGCTCTGTGTCCCGTGATGTACGATAAAGAAAAAGGGATTTTTAATAACAGCTTACCTGTAAAATCCTTTTCTTGTAGTACATCACGGGACACAGAGCTCCCACCCCTCTTTTGGGGAATTTTGGGATGCATATTGCTTGCTACAAAACTGAGGTACTCCCACTATGGGTGGGGGTTATATAGGGAGGGAACTTCCTGTCGGAGAGTGCCAGTGTCCATCACCTGAAGGTGCACTATATAACCCATATGTAATGGCTATGCTGCTCTGTGTCCCGTGATGTACTACAAGAAAAGGATTTTACAGGTAAGCTGTTATTAAAAATCCCTTTTTTTGACACTTGTGGTTTACAAGTTAAAATCTGTATTTTTTTGCTAGAAAATTACTTGGAACACCCAAACATTATATATATTTTTAGCAAAGAAAGAGCAGGTATGAGCAAACCGATACACTGACAACCCTGCTGGAGTCCTACATGGCACCTGCAAACTGCTGATCACAGATGCAATGCTTTGCAGGCTCCAAGGTAAAATAAGAATAAATGCAAATTTGTTTTTACCTGCAAAAAGATGTGCATTTATTATTTTATTTTTTTTAAAGGCAAACTTATCCTTTAACTTTCCTTTGCCCTTTTCATATAGTTTTTGCTGCGTTTTTCCCTATTGTTCCCACCTGTTTTCTTGCTTCACTTCCCCGCTGATCTGGATGGAACATGCCTACACACCAAAATATATAATGACAAATAAAATGTCTTCTGCATGTGGAAAATCATCTGCACTCAATTTTAACTCCTTATAGTATAATAGGGATACTATAGACAGCTGTCGAAATTGTGATATATGTACATTAAAGCTTGGTTGATCATTGTCACCCTTTGCCCGGGTTTTCTTTATAACCAGAATATTATGTTTGTCTATTTGGATTTTCACTTCATAGGAAGAGGTTTAATTGCTACTTTGAGTGACACATGTTTTTTTTTTTTTTTTTTTTTATAAGGTATCACTTACACTTGAAGAGAAGCAAAAGCTTGCAAAAGAGCAGGAGCAAGTCCAGAAGATGAAAAGCCAGCATCCTCTGAAACCCACTGCAATGACAGCAGCTGCTCCAGTAAAACAGGTAAGGAAGGATGTGCAGTCTTGCTGGATGGAAATGGAAAGTCTAAAGCTGGGCTTAGCAGGGCGATATTCTTACTGAGCACTGACTAGTCTGAAATCCAAGTAGGGCATAGAAAGGAAACCTGCTTTGTTTATAGGACACATTGCGGAGTGCTCACTTCACAGTTTGTCTTCAGACAACTATAATTCATGAATATGATTTTCTGCAGATTGGACAAATTTCATGAATATATTTAGGAGAATAAAATTATTCACCGATTGTTTATAGGTCTAGCATATGTATGTTTGTGTAGATTGTTTTTATCTAAAGCTTTAGAGCTGAATTTGCGCTTGATTTTTTTTTTTAGACCAAGGACCTTACAAAGACACTGATGGAGAACATGACCTCTATCAACAGTCGGTCAAGCGTCAATGCTAAACCAGCCACGAGTGGCTTTCCTTCTCTCAGTAACATGCCAGGAAGTATTGCATACCCAGCACCTGTTGATAACATGAGCTTAAACCGAAATGTCCAAAATGGTCCTAACTCAAACACAGGGTTCCAGCCTTCTGGATTTGGGAACATGGGGTCTGTAACTCCTAATCAGAACTTCTTCACTGGCACAGTTCCCATGGGAATGAACAAAATGGCTCCGATGTCAACCCCAAATAGCATGCAGAACTTCAGTACAATAAGCAGCCCTCCCGGTGTGCTGCAGCAGAACTCAATGAGCAAGCCTTCTGCTGTCATGTTACCATTGGACAATTTGTTTGGCCCACAAAAACCCAAAGTGAGTCTCAACCAGATGTCGCAACCGAATCCCTGGCTCAATCAATTTGCACCCCCACAAAGTTCTCAAAATATGAGTGGCACAGTGACACAGACAAGCATGACTGGACAAACTGGCTTTGGCGTCCAATCGAATCCATTTTTTAATCCTCAAGGCTTTACGCAGCCAGCAACCACAATGAAAAATAGCAGTTCGGCTAGCAATGATTTAAAAGACCTTTTTGGCTAAATACATTTTTTCAAGGATTGTTTTATAATTAATTGTCTTTGGCCTGCTTGAGATCTCTTGGTTCTACCCCACCATTGTGACATTACAAGGTTTCTAAAATGTTTGTTTTATTGTTCTTTTCTTCCCTACATTATGTGATGACCCTGTGGTTATATTAGCTGATTTCTATAGGCAATTGATTTTCTTTTTGTAAAAGCGTCTACAGAAAAAAAAAAAAAACGGAATATCACCAAAAGTGTACTGTCTAATCATATCTTAAAATTCTACATGGCTATACTTCTAAGACCCACGAACCTTATCGGCATTCTCAGGCTTCTTCTGACAAGACGTTGCAGATTGCGGTTCCAACTACAAAGATATGTTTTTATCATGTCCTTATTTTAGTTTGGAATAGTGGGCTCACAGTTATTGTAAATAATTCCACTTAACCAAAATCAGATTTTTTTTGTTCACATTTTATTACACCTTCCTCAGGGTAATACGTTTTAAAATACGATTTTCCAGAAGCAAAGATGTTTTGTTTTTTTTCTCCCCCTTGACTTGTACTACTGTAAAGGAAACATAATACCTTAGTGGTATTGAGAAGCACTTTTATTCAGCCTTAAATATCAAAATCACCCTTTTTCCTTTGTTTTGCACCAAATTTAAGATTAGAAAAAAACATTCCTTACCTTTTTTAGAGCATGTCAACAGATCTGCAAATGTATGTTTTTGTTCTTTTAATGAAGTTAATGAAATCTGTTCTCAGCAGGCCCTCTGCAGATATGCTGCATGTTTTATCATTTTAATTCGAGCAACATATATTTTTCCTCATTTCAGTTACAACTGGTATTTTTATTTATAATTTTAAAACAATGTATAAATAATTTTTTGGTGTTTCGCACATTTTTCTAACAGGTTCTTAATTTGCTTAGGACAAGAGGACCTATGCCAGAAAAGAATGATTGTTACTTTATTGTAAAATGTGCTGTACTGTATTGCTGTCATCTCTTATTGTCACATATTCTAGCCTACCCAAGCACTGTAACGGGTCCTAACTATGTCGTGGGCGCATCATTTTTATTTTTTTACCCATCATTTCTCCAAAATTACCCACAGATGGTAATTTTTTTTTATATTTATTAGCAACCAGTCCAATCTACAAAACATTTGACCTATGTTTAACATGCACAAGCTTCTTTGCACATATCCTGCGGAAAAAAAAAAGATGAAATCTGTGAATATGCTCTCGTGTAACTATCTGGAATTGACAGACACTTCTAATCTTTTGGCCAGCAGATCTTTGTTTGTGTTTTATGGTTCAGGTTCCTGGTTGTTCTTAGAAAAGTCATAGTACCAGCAGTTGCAAACCCATTTCTTATCGGAGGTTTTGCTTGATGAAGTACTTTTCATGAAGTACTTCTGACTGGCTGATTTTGGAGAACTTGTACAGAGGTTAGCTTGAGGTGGGGCATCTGCCTGTCTTGTCAATACCACCACACCGGCTGTAATCTATTGATGTTTCTTGACAGATTCAGCTGACTTTGGGGTGTCATTTGCACATAGATGCTATTGTCTGTTTTTCATTGGATTATTGGAAATTATCTTACTCAGTGAGAGAAATTTTCAAACACGTTGGAAAAGAGTGGATGTTCTATTTAAAAAAAAAACAAACATAATTCAGAGTTCTATATGACTATTGTTAAAAGCTCTTACCCAGCAGCCCCAGACACACATTCTGTAATTTGTTGATTTTTTCCAGCCATTGACAATAGTTACAATTGCTCATGTGTTGGCCTCTATACAGTCCAATAGTCCTAGGCAGTGCTTGAATCAATTATAGCACTCACCAAAAGATGTCTGTGTAGTGACACCCTAAGTTATTTAGATCTGAGATGTGTGTGTATGTGTGTGTATATGTATGTATATGTATATGTATGTGTGTGTATATATATATATATATATATATATATATATATATATATATATAGTAAAACCTTGGATTGTGAGCATAATTCGTTCCAGAAATATGCTTGTAATCCAAAGCACTTGTATATCGAAACGAATTTCCCCATTAGAAATAATGGAAACTCAAATGATTTGTTCCACAACCATTTGTTCACAAGTCCTTCAGTTTATAGTCCATATAAAAAGATTATAGCAATGTGACCAGGTTGTGTAACCATAAAATGTTCATCCACAAATGGAAGCCTCCACAAGCGGATTAGATGCAAAATCCAGCAGGAGCTCCAGAGTATAAGGCCTTGTACACACGGGCGAACATGTCCGATGAAAACGGTCCGCGGACCGTTTTCATCGGACATGTCTGCTGGGAGGTTTTGGTCTGATGTGTGTACACACCATCAGACCAAAATCCCCGCGGACAGAGAACGTGGTGACGTAGAAGACACCAACGTTCTCTGACACGAAAGTTCAATGCTTCCACGCATGCGTCGGATTTTGGGCCGCTGGTTATACGTCATAACCAGCGGACATGTCCGATGAGTCATACTAACCATCGGACATGTCCGACGGACAAGTTTCTTAGCATGCTAAGAAACTTTTGTCCGCTGGAAACCTGTCCGCTCGGCCGGAAAACTGTCCGCTAGGCCCTACACACGGTCGGACATGTCCGCGGACCTGTTTCAGCGGACATGTTCGGTCGTGTTTGTACGAGGCCTAAGAGAGGTGCCTCTATCCAATATGGTTACATTTAATGAAGGTACAACATTTAGCAACTCACATGGTTGATGATTAAAAGAGGCACATCTAAGTATGCAGGCATCCGGGGTACAGCTGTCTGCAATCATGACCGGGAAAACTGTTCTGCAGTAGAGCGTTCTGAAAGCGAGGCTTGAAGCGCTCATGTAGCGCAGTGTGGAAGGGACGACGTCAATGGCGGTGAGGACGATGGTCTATGTGGACATCTTTACCCCAGATTCTTGCATACTTAGATGTGCCTGTTTTAATCGTCAACCATGTGAGTTTCTAAATGTTGTACCTTCATTAAATGTAACTGTATTGCTACACTTAGAGGCTCCTCTCTTC
Source organism: Rana temporaria (assembly GCF_905171775.1). NCBI lineage: Eukaryota > Metazoa > Chordata > Amphibia > Anura > Ranidae > Rana > Rana temporaria. The sequence continues at coordinate 223,637,791 of NC_053491.1, read as the reverse complement.
TCTTTTATACTCAGTTGTGACATGACGTTACTTATATATCAAGACATCGCTTGTATATCAAGTCAAAATGTATTTAAAAATGTTGCTTGTCATCAAAATCATTTATTTACATAATAATAATGCAATTTAAGCTGAACCTTTTACATATAATTTGCACTTGGCTTATCTGACCCTAGCACATTAGCTGGGCTGCCAGAAACAACTGTTACTTGTAAAGTAGGCAGCTGACAGGCAACTGTCAGACTTCAGATTACCTCTGACCCACCTCAGCAGCAGCACTGCCCACATCTGCATCCTTTCAGGTTCCTTTAAATATTTATAGTACTTTTAACCTTGACATGATTGGCTTCCGCTGTTATGAGAACCACAGACTGAACACCGTTGCACTATGCGGTTATCATATAAAAGGTCTCTGCCTCAAATATTTATCCATTTACAATCCTGTATCTTAAGAGCTCACGCACACTGCAGCCCAAAAAAAAAAACTGCTTTTACTTAAAGAAGCTTATACTTTTTTGGGCTCTTTTGCACATTTTTTATTGAGCTTCTCTGAGCTTTTTTGAGCATAAGTGTTTGTTTTTTTTTTTTTTTTTGTTCCACCATCTCTTCTCTCAGCTAATTTTTCCTATTTTATGCGTTTTTGAGCTTTTTCGTGCTATTTCGTGCTTTTTCGCAAGTTTTTGGGCACTTGGTCTTCTGCGCAAAAGCTCCTTGCAAAAACGCGAGTTTGTGGGGTTTTTTCTGCCTTGTAAGAGCGTATGCCTGTAAACTGAGCTGCAGTGTGCATGAGCCCCTAGGTTTATTGCCAATATTACTAGAATAACTGAATTGTTTAAATTTAATGACCACTGTGAAGGTTTGTATTTTTGTTTAGTTTTTTTTCCTGGTATAGCAGCATATTTTTATATATTTGTTTTTGTTTAAACCGCCATTTTGCTGCAGTAATGACAGAATTCATGAATATTTAAAATGCTATAATTAAATGACACAAAGAATTACATGAATTACCGTATTTATCGCGGTATAACGCGCTCCCGCGTATACCGCACACCCCTAATGTTGCCACCGAAATTCCTGTAAAAAAAAAAGTTATATGATTTTATTACTTACAGTTTTGGTGTCTTCCCAGCGTCCATCGTCCGGTCCGGCGTCCGTCTGCAGCCTCGATGGTGTCCTCCCGGCTTCTCCAGCGTGCGCCTCACGTCGAGTCCCTGCTTCCCGCGCTCAGTTCGAACGCCTCCGCTGACATATACCGAGTGCAGTACATTCGGCAAGGCTCGGCTTAGCTCACGCTCTGTGACGTTTATGCGTGAGCACGAGCGAAGCCGAGTCTGGCCGAGTGTACTGCACTCGGTTTATGTCGGCGCAGGATTTCAAACTGAGCGCGGGAAGCGGCTATCGGCGTATATCGCGCACCCACGATTTTCCCCTTATTTTAAGGGGAAAATAGTGCGCGATATACGCCGATAAATACGGTACTAAACTAACAGTACAATATACCACTGTCCTAATTACGCTAACTATATTTCTTGCTGGTTATTGGAACTGGTCAGTGTGTATTGTTTGAGAACTAAAATGCCTAAAAAAAAATGACCTTTTTAGAATATAATGGATTTTTTTTTAATAGGGGGAAGTGAACGTTCCAAAGAAAATCACATTTGCACTGCATTTTTTTTTTTTTCTTTTTTAGGCAATTGTGTTGCAAGTGGATCTTCTAGTCAAAACCGTTCATATTTTAATATGCTATTATATATTTCACATGATCATTGTTAAAAATATCAGCTGTTCATAGTGACTCCAGGAGTGCTAAAAGGGATGACAAGCATTTGTTTTAATTTTCCTACTTACACTAGTAAAATGATACATGAGATCTGGTTGCTAAGGGCAAAAGCTTCTTTAATGACTCCAATTCTTACCTTTATTTCCCAGTCATTCATTTGATCAGAACACTGCAGATTTTCTCTTTAATGCTACATTCCAGGCAATATGGCTACCTGCAGCTTTTAGGTCCTAAATAGGAAGTGTTTGCTTTTTTTTTCTTCTTCTCCAATTTAATTTCCTGTTTACCTTTACTGTGTTTTGGGACTGTGTATATAATCAAATAGGTTTGATTAATAGTGACTCTTCACCTGTTTTATTTAATTAGACTATGTTTATCTAGTTAATGTTGAAGACCACGGGGCCTTATGGTGTATATGGATTTGCTACATAATATTTAAGGAGTCAACAATATACTTTAATTTATATATAACATTGTAAATCGTCTGAATTCTGAACACGCTCTTTGAAGTTTGTGCGTGACGTTATCAATCTCTTTGTGTTGTTGGTAATTCCATTTTGAACAAAATGTTTATAAGGAGACCATTAATAAATTGAAGCCTGGTTACAGAACTCTTTAAAGAATGTTTGTGCATTTTCTATTGGTAAAAGTGTGGATGATCATTTTTTGAGCGCTTCTGTAAAACCTGCCCCTGTTACTAATGTTTATTACCCAAAGAGGACAGTGACATCACAGAAGCTGATTAATACACCTTAATTACAAGAATGTTCTAGTCTAAGCTTTTCGAGTTCAACTTAGTTTCACTTTATAATTAAAAGAAAAACTGGCAATTTAGGCTCCATTCACACTTGTGCGACTTGTGCAACTTTAGACATCAAAGTTGCATGACAAGTTGTTCCCCATGTTTGTCTATGACAACCATTCATTTGTGCGCGACTTAACCACTTAAGCCCCGGACCATTTTGCTGGTCAAAGACCAGGCCACTTTTTGTGATTCGGCACTGCATCGCGTTAACTGACAATTGCGCGGTCGTGCAACGTGGCTCCCAAACAAAATTGACGTCCTTTTTTCCCCCACAAATAGAGCTTTATTTTGGTGGTATTTGATCACCTCTGCGGTCTTTATTTTATGTGCTGCAAAAAAAAATAGAGTGACAATTTTTTTACTTTTTGCTATAATAAATATCCACCAAAAATATATAAAAAACATTTTTTTTTCCTCTATTTAGGCCGATACGTATTCTACATATTTTTGTTAATAAGCGTATATCGATTGGTTCGCCCAAAAGTTATAGCGTCTACAAAATAGGAGATAGAATTATGGCATTTTTATTATTATTTTTTTTTACTATTAATGAGTGAGAAACTTATATAGCGCAACACATGCGAACTGAATCGCCTCTGGGCGCTTTGTATCCATTCCCCGGGCCCTCAGAAGAGATGGGTCTTAATCTTTCTCCTGAAGGCCAGGTGGTTTACCTCCAAACGGATACTGGTTGGTAGAGTGTTCCATAGTCTGGGTCCTTGGACCGCAAATTTTCTGTTCTCCTTTGGACTTGTATCTGGTTTTGGATATCTGGAGTAGATTTTGATTGGTGGATCGCAGAATGCGATTGGTGTTGTGAGCTTTTATTTTTTCGCATAGATATTGGGGGGCATTTCCCAGAATACACTTATGCGTTAGACAGAGTGCCTTGAAAGTGATTCTGCGATTTTTGTCGTGACTGCGACTTTATGGCAGACACATCAGACACTTTTGACACATTTTTGGGATCATTGTAATTTTTATAGCGATCAGTGCTATAAAAATGCACTGATTACTGTGAAGATGACACTGGCAGTGAAGGGGGTTAACCACTAGGTGGCGCTGAATGGGGTTAGGTGTGCCTAGGGATGTGTTCTAACTGTGCCTAGGGATGTGTTCTAACTGTGAGGGGGATGGGCTATGTGTGACACGACGGTGATCACCACTTTCAATTACAGGAAGCTGTGTACACTGTCCTGTCACTAGGAAGACTGGGGAAATGCTTGTTTACATAAGCATTTCCCCCTTCTTCCTCACCGTAACACGATCGCGGGTATGCCCGCGGACATCGAATCCGCGGGACCCACGGTTGGAGTCACGGAGCTCCAAGCACGCGCGTCCACAATGCCGGCTTCTTAAAGGGGACGTATATATATGTCCTTCTGCCTGTCCGTGCCATGCTGTTGATGTATATAGTCGTGCGCTGGTCGGCAAGCAGTTAAAGTTGCAGCAACTTCAAAGTAGTCCATGCACTACTTTGGTCTGATTTTCATGCAACTTGAGGGCCATAGACTTCAGTGTAAACCCTCAGAAGTTGCATGAAAGTCGTACCTGATTGATATACAATGCTACTCTTGGGCAATAGTTGTCCATTAACTGGCCAGAGTCACAACCAAGTTGCACCAATCCAAAGCTGTTGCAACTTTGGAGTCATACAAATGTGAATGGAACCTGTCAGTCATTCTAAACTTTGAGAAGGAGAAGTCATTCTTGGCTGACATCAAGAAAACACTGTTCATCCAGTAAATTCTTTTGGAAAAAACGGTTGCCAAAGTTTTTGCCCTGGAGTAGCCTGCAGTGCTAGGTTGTCCGTGTGTGTGGCACCTGGTCTATCTCTGTGTATCTGTCAGTAGTCCTGTCCCATTGTAATCTGTTGACAGCCAGTCCAGCTCTGTATCGGGAACCATTTGTCAATGTGTTGACAACGCTCCTATCTGAGAGGCTTGGTTATTTGGACAGCAAAATTATGCAGCCTAAGTAGACAAAGCACTTTTATATGCAAATGTTAACTCCTTTTTTTTCCCCCCCAAACGCAGTAATAATTTATATCTCTAACAGAAACCCCTGGACACTGAAGTGGCAGAAGACAGTGACATGTGCATGTCATTGGAGTGGAAGGTCAGAGGTGTATTTGATTGACAGCCTGGCTTTACCTTTTCTACACTGTGTAAGAGGTAGGATGGTAGCAATCAACAGAGCAATAACTGAAAGCGTTGGCACCGTTTGCTTTAGTTATGTACCAGTAAATTTTTCATAGAATGAGTATTTGGAAGTGGTTTCTGTAAACCTTGGCAATAGGAGATGTTGTTTATAACAAAACAGTGCTGTGCTGCCTAAATAACAAACTATGCTGAATGTTAATATTCACAAGAATAAGGTCCCTTTCACACTGGGGCGGGAGGTGCGGTGGCAGTATAGCACTGCTATACCATCGGAATTGCGGCGGTATTCGGCCGCTAGTGGTGTGGTTTTAACCCCCGCTATCGGCCGGCAATGCGCATTGCCAGTGGTATAGCCGCGGTTTCCCATTGCTTTCAATGGGGAGGAGCGGTAAACACACCGCTCCAAAGATGCGGCTAGCAGGACTTTTGGAGCAGTCCTGCTAGCGCACCGCTCCAGTGTGAAAGCCCTCGAGCTTTCACACTGGAGAAACAGCAGCAGCTGTTTAGGGTCGGTTTGCAGGTGCTATTTTAGCGCAATAGCGCCTGCACACTGCTCCAGTGTGAAAGGGGTCTAAGTGATAAACCTTCAAAAAGGCAAGATACAAGGTGCACAATCAATTATTCAGGGGTTGTGACTATAAAATCTCCCCCCTGGAATTATTCCCTGTGTTGGAATAACAAACAATTGCAAACAGTCATAATATGACATAAATAAAGTGACATGAAAATACAATTTATTGATATTAACATTCATCATTTTTAGTTTGTTATTTAGGCAGCGCAGCACTGTTTTGTTTTATATATATATATATATATATATATATATATATATATATATATATATATATATATATATATATACATATATACTATTTATGTGAAGTGTACATGCCATCTGTGCTAGAAGCAGCTAGGTGGGGGGTGTATTTTTGTAATATCACTCAATGATATTTAGTGTCTCTACATACATTTACATTTTTTTTACCATTTATTTTATTTGCGCTGATAGGATATGCATCTTGTTTTTACTGACAATCATGCTGGCTAAAAAAGGATTTCTGCATGCAATGAATAGAAATTGTAAGTGTAACTTAATAATAACACGATGGAGAATATCAGCAAAAGCGTAATTACAGACTGTTAAAAGCATGCAATTATTCTAATTAATAAACACTGTTAGACAAGACTGTTGGCATACTGTTGCCAAAATAGCTGTAGAAAACCCGATGAAAATATTACATTTTTTATTTTTATGCAACAAATGGGAATTTTGAATTGAAACCACTTGCTGGCTTTGGTGTAGGAAAAGGGTTGCGGGGGTCACACATTTAAACAGCCTAATTTTTTAAGAGAGACCTGGGCTACTTTTCAGACCCTCTCTAAGAAGTTGCTGCAAAATCACAACCCCACAATCAATGTAGTTTTAATGCTGCAATATAAACTAGAGTGTATCATTTCAGAGACAATGGCTACATACAGTGTATATAAAATGTCTACACACCCCCTGTAAAAAAGATAAGACAAAGCTAAAAAAATTCAGGTCTTTTTCCATCTGTAATGTGACCTATAAACTGTACAACTCCGTTAAAAAACAATAAAAGCAACAATTGGTGCACAAATAATACAGTTAAACTAAAAATATTGCAAGCTGAACACAAAAAAAGGTAATCATGACCGCAAATGTAACAAATGAAAAAAAATATGTAAGTGCAGCGCAATGAAAGTCCATATAAAAGTAACTGAAGATGACACCCAGTGATATAGCGAAAACTCTTCAAACAAAGGTGATGTAACCTCCACCAACAAGAGAAATGCTTCCTTACCAGATGGGATGGACCATTTGCGTTAACCACTGGTCAAAACAAAAGGAAGGGTAACCGCTCAGATGAGACCAAAAAGCCTTCTCACTGGATCCAAACCACGGGTGCAGGCAATGCAATAACGATGCAAAAATATAGAGGAAAACTTGGACAGCCGCACTCCAAAAAACTTTCCTTTTAATAAAACTGGTCACAAAAAATACATGCCACAGCAAAAATTAAAACAGAAGCTGATGCGTTTCACACTGTTACACAGTGCTTAATCATAGCTAGTTTTTTGTGACAAGTTTTATTAAAAGGAACGTTTTTTTGGAGTGCGGCTGTCCAAGTTTTTCCCTATATTTTTGCAACTGGTCAAAACAGCTTGGTCTCACCATAGGAGAGAATACACAGATGGATCCAGCAGAGTGGTAAGTAATCCAATCAGATGGGATGGGCCATTAGCATTACCAACTGGTCAAAGCTTGGTCTCAGCATAGGAGAGAAGATGCGGATGTATCCAGCAGAGTGATAAGTAATCCGATCAGATATGAAAAAAACAACAGAAAACACGATCTCAGTGTAGACTGTTTGTATTTTATTCCAAGGGTAAAAAAAGTTCACTAAACAGCAAAGATCCTGGACTGGACAATAGGCACAGGGAAATCCACTGAAGGACTACCGTCTGGTATAGTGAATGAGATTAAAACCATAAAAAAGCATGGCATGGAGCTGTGGTGTACAGCCTCGAACGGCAATGGAAAGAACGCGGGTGACATCACAAAACTCCTCCCCCGTACACGTTACGCCTGATTGGACTTTGTCAGCGGTGGTTACATCACTTTCGTTTGAAGAGTTTTCGCTGTATCACTGGGTGTCATCTTCAGTTACTTTTATATGGAGTTTCATTGCGCTGCACTTAACTTGTTTTTTAACTGAAAAAAATATGTAACAGTTCAAAAACAAACTGAAATCTTTTTTTTTTGGGATGGGGGGGGTTAAAAATAAAATAATGTGGTTGCATAATTTTTTTTTTTTTTTAATAACTGGGGAAGTAGCTGTGTTCAGAATTAAGCAATCGCATTCAAACTCATGTTATATAGGAGTCAGTACACACATGCCATCATTTAAAGTGCCCCTGATTAACCAAAAAAATAAAGTTCAGCTGTTCTAGTAGGTCTTTACTGACATTTTATTTGTTGCATCCTACAGCAAAAGCCATAGACTGCAGAGAGCTTTGAAAGCATCAAAGGGATCTCATTGTTAAAAGGTATCGGTCAGGAGAAGGTTACAAAAGAATTTCCAAGGCATTAGATATATCATGGAACACAGTGAAGGCAGCCATCATCAAGTGTATGGAATATGGCACAACAGTGACATTAACAAGAACTGGACATCCCTCCAAAATTAATGGGAAGACGGATAAGAGAAGAAGGATACATAAATAGTCAAATGCCAGAAATATGGCAAAAATGGTATGAATTTCGGCTCTCGGAAGAAATGATCGGATATATATAAATGAAAAATTAGGAGAAAATCAAAGGTGAAAAGTAAATGAAGCAAAAAACATGACAGAAAAGGGTAAGGTGGGGGAGGATCAGTGTTTTTTTTGTATGAATGGTAGCGTAGGATGAATGGATATGTAGATATAAATTGATTGTTTTAATAATAAAGTAACTGATACTTATCAAGATTCGGTTTATTGTCAACTAATGGGATTATTGTATATTGCAAATGAATCTTGTATAAATGTAAAGTTTTTGTATCTGAGAAAAAGATAGTTAAAAAGAAATTGAAAACAAAATTAATGAAAAGACGAGAAGAAAACTGGTCAGGGAGGCTGCCAAGAGGCCTACAGCACTATTAAAGGGGTTGTAAAGGTTTGTTTTTTTATTTTTTAAATAGGTACCTTTAAGCTAGTGCATTGTTGGTTCACTTACCTCTTCCTTCAATTTCCCTTCTAAATGTTTTTTTTTCTTTGTCTGAATTTCTCACTTCCTGTTTCTCCTCAGTAAGCTTGCCCCCATCATCTGGCTGGGGTTAGTCAGCCAGAACAGCTTACTGAGGAGGAACAGGAAGTAAGAAATTCAGACAAAGAAAAAACATTTAGAAGGAAAATCGAAGGAAAAGGTTAGTGAACCATTACAACTCCTTTAAGGCTGGGTTCACACTAGTGCAAATTGGATTTGGGTTTTCCCTGCATCCAATTCGCACAGCAGGAGATTGTGACTTGCTCTCTGTGGAGCCTGTTAACATATCTCCGCAGCGGCTCTGGTTCAATTTGCATAGGAGCCCTGTGCGTCTTTTGGTCCATTTCAGGTATAAATTCAGCCCAACATTTGCTCTGAAATCAGACCTGAAACTGTGAACAAGAACGCACTGGACTCGTATGTGTGAACCCAGCCTTAAGGAGCTTCAGGAATGTCTGGCAAGCACTGGCTATGTGGTACAATCTCCCGTAATCTTCATATGTCTGGGTGTGGGGTAGAGTGGCAAGACTTAAGCCTTTTCTTATGAAGAAAAACATCCAAGCCCAGCTAAGTTTTGCAAAAATACACCTGAAGTCTCCCAAAAGTATGTAGGAAAATGTGTTATGGTCTGATGAAACCAAAGTTTAACTTTTTTTAGTTTAGTTCAAAAACAACACTGCACGTCACCAAAAGAACACCATACCCACAGTGAAGCATGGTGGTGACAGCTTCATGCTTTGAGGCTGTTTTTCTTCAGCTGGAACCGGGGCCTTTCGTCAAGGTAGAGGGAATTATAAACAGTTCCAAATACCAGTCAATATTGGCACAAAACCTTCAGGCTTCTGCTAGAAAGCTGAACATTAAGAGGAACTTCATCTTTCAGCATGACAACGACCTAAAACATACATCCAAATCAACAAAGGATTGGCTTCACCAGAAGAAGATTAGAGTTTTGGAATGACCCAGCCAGAGCCCAGACCTGAATCTGATTGAAAATCTGTAAGGGTGGTCTGAAGAGGGCCGTGCACAGGAGATTTTTTTTTACAAAGAGGGGTGGGCAAATATTGCCAAGTCAAGATGTGCCGTGCTCATAGACTCATACCCAAAGAGACTGAGTGCTTTAATAAAATCAAAAGGTGCTTCTACAAAGTATTACTTTAAGGAGGAAGTAAACCCTGATGGGGTTTACTTCCTCTATGTCTCCCTGCAAAGGTAAAGCATAATGGGCTACTATGCATCGCATAGTAGCCCATTATGTGACACTTACCTGCAGTAGAAGCCTGTAATGTCGCCGTCTTCCTCCATTGCAGCGAGCGTCCATCTTCATCCCTCTTCTTCCAGGGCCGCAAACTCTGGCTCTGTGACTGGCCGGAGTCGGGTGATGTCACTCCCGCACATGCGAGCGGTAGCCGCCTTTAACGTTATGACCCCGGCTTGAAACGGCACAGCGTGCCCTTTCAAGACGGCGCATGTGCAGAAGAGGGCGTCGCTCTGGGAAATTGCAAATGTCGCTCTGGGAGATATTGCAAGCACCTACAGGTAAGCCTTAATATAGGCTTACCTGTAGGTGTAACTTCCACCAGAGGGTTTACAACCACTTTAAGGGTGTGCACACTTATGCAACTATATTATTTTTATTTTTACTTCTCTCCATCTAAAAGATTTTAGTTTGTTGCTCAACTGAATTGTACAGTTTGTAGGTCACATTAAAGGTGATCACAGAAACCTGACATTTTAACAGGGGTGCGTAGACTTTTTATATTCGCTGAAGTACAGTGGATGGATGGTTTGTAAGCAGCTTGACAAGGCTACAATGTAAGAGGGAAAGATGAGGCTGTTTTTGTAATGAAGTCAGAATCCGAGTGTATTATTTCATACACAATAGTCACATATTTAATACAGTGGCTGGGGAGCATGTAAGCAGTTTTGTTAAATTGCAATTTAACCACTTGACCTTCGGAAGATTTACCCCCCTTTATGACCAGGCCATTTTTATGGGATAAGGCACTGCATTACTTCAACTCGCGTGACACTGTACCCAAATAAAATGTGTCCCTTTTCCTACAAATAGAGCTTTTTTTTGGTGGTATTTGATGACTCCACGTTTATTTTTTGCGCAATACAAAGGGATCTTCATAGACTGTGTACATAGTGCTGACATTTCCTTCATATTATTTGCTCTGCTGGTCGAATGTTAGTTTATTTTGTCTGTCCTAATAGAATGTTAGGGAATGTTACATTTGCCTGGCAAAAGGTAACAAATAAACTATTATACACATATTATGCATTATCAGCAGACATTAACAAAGGAAATTTGTTATAAATGGACCCTGCAGTGTAGTTCTGCGAATACCCCTCCACAAAGCTGCATAGACATTTCTGGTTATGGCAGGTTTTTCTGGTTTGACAAGAAAAAGAAACTGCACACTGAGATCATCATTTTTCTTTCTCCTTCTATCAATATTAGACACACCATGCAATGCAGCAGAATACATCACAACAAACAGTGACTAAGTGGTTAGCACTTCTGCCTAGCAACACTAGGCTTGTTGGTTTGAATTCCAACCACGGCACTACCTGCCTAGAGTTTGTATGTTCTCCTTGTGCCTGTGTGGGTTTCCTCCGGGTGCTCCAGTTTCCTCCCACATTCCAAAGACTTGCTGGTATGTTAATTGGCTCCTATCTAAATTGGCCCTAGTATGTCTATGTATGAATATGAGTTAAGGACCTTAGATTGTAAGCTTCTTGAGAGCAGAGACTGATGTGAATGTACAATATATGTGTAAAGGCTGTGTAAAATTGATGACAGGGGTTGCGCTAGCAATAGGCAAGTTAGGCAGCTGCATAGGGCACCAGGTTAGTGGGGGCGGCAAAATTATTATTATTTTTTTTTAAATACCTGCAGGGCCAGTAATACCACCAAAAAGCAGCATTGGCATCAGGCTAGGGTTGCGGTAAAATGTGCCTGTGTTTCCTGCACAAACATATAACCTTCTCCATCCTCTTTCCGTCGGCCTTCTTTTCTGAGCTCTCCAGGACGGGTCTCTCACTGTGAGCGCCGTGGACTCCCCTGCCAGGACTTCACTTTATCCCCAGCCTGCAGTGTCGCTCTAGCAGCGACAGTAAGAAGAGGAGGGGAGAGAGCCAGGGATCAAGAGCAGCGTCCTGAAGTGCCTGCAGGACACATGGAACCGGCCGGGGAGAAAGAGATGGAAACCCGGCTGCATGTAAGTTCGGGCTGCGATTTTCCCACACTCCTCCTCCTGGACCATCAGGGATGTTTTGTGGGATGAAAGGCAGCAGCGCCGCTCTCCTTGAGGTGAGGCCACCACACCATTTGCACAGGTAGTGGAAGAACAAGCAGCACACTCATCTACCGTCAAGTTTATATTGCATTATGTACAAAGGGGAACAGAGGTGGGGGGGGTGATTGCAGAGAGGAAGTGATGTGCGTGGGGTGTATTGAGGGGAACAGATATGTGAGGGGGGTAAAGAGGGGAACAGATATGTGGGGAGGGGGCTACAAGGGGAAACAGATATGTGGGGAGGTACAGAGGGGAACAGATATGTTGGGAGGGGGGGGGGGGTACAGAGGCAAACAGATATGTGTGTGGGGGGGGGGGTACAGAGAGGAACAGATATGTGGGGAGGGGGGGTACAGAGATATGTGTGTGGGGGGGGGGTACGCAGGGGAACAGATATGTGGGGGGTACAGAGGGGAACAGATGTGTGTGTGGTGGGGGGGGGGGGGTACAGAGAGGAACTGATATGCTTGTGGGTGGGGGGGGTTTACAGAGGGGAAAAGGTGGAAGAATTGTGGTGAATTGAGGCCTGAAAATACAGGAATCGGGGTGATTTAAGGTGTGGAGGTTTAAGTTCACCTTAGTAAAAAAATAAAATAAATGCAGATATTTTTGCAGGTAAATAAATGTGCATTTATTATTATTTTAGGCATTGTCAATGTATCTGCCTGCTCATACGGACAGGCAGTTGCACAGTTAGCCTGTCCTTATACTACCCTAGGCTTTTTGTATACTACCCTAGGCTGTCTGTATACTACCCTAGGCTTTTTGTATACTACCCTAGGCTGTCTGTATACTACCCTAGGCTTTTTGTATACTACCCTAGCCTGTCTGTATACTACCCTAGGCTGTCCGTATACTACCCTAGCCTGTCTGTATACTACCCTAGGCTTTTTGTATACTACCCTAGCCTGTTTGTATACTACCCTAGGCTGTCCGTATACTACACTAGCCTGTCTGTATACTACCCTAGGCTTTTTGTATACTACCCTAGGCTGTCCATATACTACCCTAGCCTGTCCGTATACTACCCTAGGCTTTTTGTATACTACCCTAGGCTGTCCGTATACTACCCTAGGCTGTCTTTATATTACCCTTGCCTGTCCATATACCTGCGGACCACAGCTGGCGTGAGGAAGCTAACCAGTGCCGACACTATTTGTCTTCAGGCCGGGTCCAGAGGCGCAGGTGCGGGCAAGTGGAAGAAAAGGTGGAGAGGTGGCGCAAAAATCCTCAGGGGAAGGTCTAATGGTGGGGGGGGGGGGGGGGGGCAAAATTAGGTTTCGCCTAGGGTGTCAAAAATCCTTGCACCAGCCCTGATTGACAGCGCTATATAAGTACAAGTAATTAAATAAATACATTCATGTACTTACTGTATGACAGTTTTATGTTACATGTAATGAGTTGTTTAAAAAATTTATAGAATAGGTTGTTCTTATTATAGATGCCAGGAGCTTTAAATGGGGACTGCTGTATGATCTTTTTCATTAGTGGTAACAAAATATGCACTGGGTATTCCCACACAATATCTTACCATCTTCTTATCAGACTTGCAAGTTACACAGAGAAGGATCGCATGGTGCTTTGGTTTCCTGTTTGGGTTTAGGTTACAATTGTAGTGAAGTGTTTTGCAAAAACTTGCAGTGCAGCATACTAGGTGCATTGGTCAAACTTCAGAAGGTTAGATCCTAAATCTGGCATTCTGTTTTTTTGGTTTTATACTTGTTAAGCCTTGTTGTTATCCTTTAGTACACAAAAGTCTTTCTTTAAATACAATGTAAGTTACTCAGACACTAGGGATTCTGACCATTTCAGCAGGAGTTATCACTTTGTAAATACCGGTAATGCTATTTTAATCCAAACCTCAACTACTATAGATGTTGGTGCATGTCAAATGGGTGAACCTTACCCCTAGGTTGTGGATGCCAGCTTGTAGAGAAAAGTGTTTTGCTTCCTCAGATCTTGCTCTTTTAAACTGTACTGTTGCAGCGGCCTTGTCTATTTGCTGCCTTGTGTGGTCAGCTTACCACTGTTCACTGATTCCGCCATTTTTTTGGTGGTCATATCGAGCATAGTTCCCAGTACACATGGACATGGAGTGTATCAGAAAATTCCACAGCTGAAATACTGTACATGTGCCCTTCTGGGTCTAGATGACGGTGTCATTAGGGGTCTGGCACACTATTTGGCTTTTTCAATAAAGATACCAATAACACACAGCAACTAATCTGAACTCATCTTGTACTGGTCTGACTTCAGAGTGAATTCTGATTGGTTGTTATAGAATTTTGCATTCAAGAAAAAGCACTTATGAATACGTTTTTATAAGCAGGGTTACTAATGCGCAAACCACAATTTTGATAACTAATCTAACAAACTAATAAAAGCAGCAGCCAACAAAAAGGTGTTCACACGCTGATAATAAATGGAAAGGGAGAAGAATGTGGCGCTTACTATGTCTCCAGTAATCAGGGCTTTTTTTTCAGCGGGAACGCAGTTACGGCACCTCCTGGACTGACTGTATGTAATGTCAAGGGGTGCTGGGGTGTGCTGCAGGGTATTGATGCTCACTGCTAGTGGATCTTTTCTAGCTTGAAGGCATCTATTTTTGCAGGGGGTCTATTGTTGCTGAGGAGGTCTAGTGTTGCTGGTGGGGGACCTAGTGTTGCTGGGGGGTCAGTTGCTTCTGAAGGAGAGCTACTGTTGGGGGAGGGGGTCTATTGTTGATGGCTGCCAGAGAGTCTATTAATGCTGGCTGTGCGGAGATCTGTTGATGCTGCCGGGAGTCTACTGTTGCTGGGGGGAATTTTGTTGTGGGTGGTACGATGTTAGGGGATCTATTGTTGCTGGCTGAAGGGGAAACCAAATTCCATACAATTGACCTAGCACAACAAAATTATTCTTGGTACTGTATTGTCTAAATGGGGTGGAACTGGGTGGTGGGTAGGGAATGGGACCAAGGGACGTTGCTCGGAGGTGAGTAGGGGCAGAGAAAACAAGTGACTCGGAAAAGGGGAGTTCCTGCACCTATTGTCTGAGAAAAAAAGCCCTGCCAGTAATACATACAAAATAAAATAAAATAATGGAACAAATATATAATACGCTGCAAGTATAAAAACGTGCCAAATCCTGTGCAAATAATGTAATAAATAATCCTGTGCAAATATGCAATAATGGTACAATAAATAGTGATAAGATCAGTCTGTGCCCAAATCTTCATGTGCAAAAATGCAAAGAATCACAGATGTGCAAACACGCAAATAGATATGCAAACAAGCAATAGTGCAAAAAAATTGCAAAAAAACTGTTCCAAGTTTCAAGACACAGGAAATGTGCAAAAATAATATATATATCATCTGTGCTAAAAAAAAAATGCAAATCACAGTTGTAAGCTTCCACGCAAAAAAAGTAAAAAAATTTGCAAAGAAAATCTCTGTGCTGGGTAAATATTCTGAATCCAAAATTAATGCAATCTCATATAAAGTGCATACAGTTCAAGTGCAAAATACTGAATCCAATAGAAATCTTTACTCAGATGCAAAGTGCATGTCCCTCCATCCAGTGCGGGTGCCCACGTATCCCCCAGCCTCTCACCTCATTTGGCTCATAAATAAGCCTCTTTAATGAATCCACACTGGCCGAGCGGTCCCTGGTAAAACGATTCCCTGCTCGCTCAAAATACAGTCAGATTCTACACATATTCATGCTCAATAATATAAGAAGGAAGAGGGGGGATCTATGGTACAGTATGTTTAATAAAATATTTTAATCATAATAAATCAATACACTTACAGTTAAACAGTAGACCAACATCATAAATGAAACAAACTTCCGATCTCGGCTGCGACCGGAAGTGACGTCACCACAGCTCTGTTTTCCAGATGTGTTGCGTCACTGTCCACATTTTTTGCACTATTGCTTGTTTGCACATTTGATGTTTGCATATTCATTTGCTTATTTGCATTTTTGCACATGAAGATTTGGGCACAGACTGATCTTATCAATATTTATTGCACCATTATTGCATATTTGCACATGTTTATTCATTGCACCATTATTTGCACAGGATTACTTGGCACGTTTTTATACTTGCAGCGTATTATATTTTTTTGCTATTATTTGATTATTAGTAATATTTTTATTGATTACTGGAGACATAGGGGCAGATCCACAAAGAGAGTACGACGGCGTATCTAGTGATACGCCGGCGTACTTTCAAATTTCCCGCGTCCTATCTTTGTTTTGAATCCTCAAAACAAGATCTTCGGATCTTGGATGCAATTATTCGGCGTCCGCTGGGTGGCGTTCCCGTCGTATTCTGCGTCGAGTATGCAAATTAGCTATTTCCGACGATCCACGAACGTACGAGCGGCCGTCACATTCTTTTACGTCGTTTCCGTTCGGCTTTTTTCGGCGTATAGTTAAAGCTGCTATTTGGTGGCGTACTCAATGTTAAGTATGGCCGTCGTTCCCGTGTCGAATTTGAAAATATTTAATTTGTTTGCGTAAGTCGTTCGTGAATGGGGCTGGACGTAATTTACGTCCACGTTAAAACAATGACGTCCTTGCGACGTCATTTAGCGCAATGCACGGCGGGACGGCGCATGCGCAGTTCGTTCTGCGTGGAGACATGCTTCATTTAAATGAAACACGCCCCCTACTCGCCGATTTGAATTACACACCGTTACGCCGCGAGAGATACACTATGCCGCCGTAACTTACAGCGCAAATTCTTTGTGGATTCAAAGCTTCAAAAAGTAAGTTACAGCGGTGTAGCGTATCTCCCATACGCTGCGCCCATGCAATTCTACGAGGATCTGCCCCACAGTAAGCACCACATTCTCCCCCCCCCCCCTTTCCACTTATGAATAAGAACTCTCCACTGAAGGAGGCTGTATGGGACATGTGCATCAGCTGTTAGGGGGGCATTTCGCTGACCGTTTTTTAGAACATTGCTAGTAAGCCTTGGAACAGAACATGGGTTAGGTGCCGGTGGTTTCAAAAACAATGATTGGGTAGTGAGATGTGGGTTTGGAGGCTGATAGCTAAATAAGGATAGACCTCTATTGGCTGGAGCTCTTGCATTTGCAGATTATACCAGAGTAAAGGGATAATGGGTTGCTTTGTAGTGCTTCTTTAGGTGGGGGGGTCAATGTGGAAACCGGAAGTTCTGAGGGTAAATGTCCCGGCCTCACATGTTCGTTTGTTTTCGCTCGTTAACAAAAACAGAATTGATTTTTGTCATAGTTTTCGTCAGAGGTCGAAAAAAGTGGTGTACTTCTCCTTTCATTTTTGTCAATGTAAAATTTCCGCTGACGAAAAATATGATGAAAACATTTTCGTTGACAAAATTAACACTATATCTTTGCCCATACCTCTGTACAGACAGTTCCTGAGCAGTAGGCAGTGTGAATGAACTACAGGCTTGCTGATCAGCGCTCCGGCATTCAAACTACAAGTTCATCTGCCGAGGTAGCAGGCAGGACTTGTAGTGTTTTCATTTACAGTTTCCTGTAACGTGGCTGTGAGGACCGAGCAGATGTTATGTTGTGACAGCAAGTGCATGGGGAAGAACCCCCTCCCGCTGTTACAGCGAGGGGGTTTTAAAAGGGGGGATGGGGTGAGCAGTGGTGCTGCCTAGTAACATGTTACATGTTACACCCTAAATACGGTTGTAACATGTTAATAAAGGTAAAGTTATCCTTTTAAGCTACGTCTTGGTGTCCGACAAAATAATCAGATCTGCACTGTTTGGGTGTATAATTGTATGCAATATGCAAACTTGATCTTCTACTGCAAACCGATCTACTAAGCTCAGATATCTAGTGATCCTATGTTAAAATTTTAAAATTAAACATATCAAATGCCTCTCCTGCTGTAAATTTCTACTTAGGATCCTTAGGTTCACTAACATTTGTTATATAGACTTCAGACTGACCAAATCACAAATTGAAGGAAAATACTAAAGGGTGGCTAGAGCAGAGATTTCCTTATAGAAGTAAAACATATTTTTTGTTAAAATTGATAGCATTTATATGATCCACACAACTATACAATAAATATGTCACAATGGACTGTGGAATAATTAGGCTCTTGCTATGCTGACATACGAGTCTATGTTCCTCTAGCAATGCTTTCATCTCATTTTGCCTTTAACACAATGGAACATCTGTTTTTCTTTCCAATTAATTTTAAGCTATTCTATGTATATATACTCAACTGCTTTGCTTTTGTTTGCTTAGCAGCTTATGTTTTCATGTATTAAAGCAAGTATGTTATGTGTGAGGCAAGGGTGTTGTAGTGAGGAGACTAATTCAGAAATCGTTTTTACTTTTTAAATGTATATTACCATTGACAAGTGATCAGCAGGGGGAGTCAATGGTTTTGTTGACTTTTACAGATAGCCATAAAGCAAAAAAGAATAGGGGTCCAATTGAACAATACAGTTCCTCATCCCAGTAATATGTAAAAAAAAAAGAAGTATAAATGGGATTTTCAGTGGTGCTGAAATTTCCCCACAGAAAACACATAGAGAAACATAAAGCAAAAAGAAAATCGCACGCTCATTCGTGCAAAAATGGAAGTTATTGAAAAAAACAAAACGATTCCTAAGTCTGGCAATGCTGGATTAAACCATATGTTAACCCCCCCCCCCCCCAAAAAAAAAATAGGATCCTGCTCCTTTAAAGCATGTTACAGTATATGACACAGTGCCATTTGCACCCCTGTAACGCCTAAACAACCCTCCCCTCTGTAAGCAAGTTGAAGCGGGAGAAGAGTTTAGAAAACTTTGTTTTTAAATGCAGTAACAAACTGTAATGATGCTTGGGACCCACTGTGTAGCTGATGGGAGCAGACCCGGTACAACAGGGCTGGTTGTACTGTCCTATCAGTGGCCCTACACACAGGGGGATATATCCTCAGGAGACCGAGCAGATTATATAAAGTAAGACATGTGGGTTAACAAACCCTTTTAATACCACTTGCCACCGGGCTTTATAGAGTCGGTTCTTATGCCATGGTAGTTTACTGCTTTGTCATCCATCTTAGATCTCATTATCATGGTCAGGGCACTCCGGGGGATTTTTCCTCGCTCCCCCATCTTCCTCCTCTTACCCCCTCCTTCTTTCTACCTTTTCAAATACCCCCAGTCCAAGGCTCGGCTAATGCCTAACCTATTTTCTACAGACTATTCTGTCTCTGTTGGTAATGTCTTCACAACCAAGCCCCCGTTTTCCTTTGTTAATCCAAGGTGCTAGGTTCAATTCCTACTCTCCATTTGTTTCCAACCACAATGCGCCTCAGCTTCTCTATAGGGGCACCAATGCTCTTATTCAGAATAAACCATAAATACACCACTGGTCAAGCAACCAGATCCCTTACTATATATTGTATTATTTAGACTCCTTTGTTCTTACAGTCCAAACACTTATTGGATACTTGGTCTACTCTGAACGCCTAGATTTTACCTTATGATTTGTGTACCACCAATTGTTTAATTAAATTTGGCCTTCACTGGTTAAAAATCTGCATCGGAATATCGAGTCATAATCAGCTCAGCCACCCTCAGCATTTTCTTCCCTCACAAAACAATGAATATAAATAATGAAGTGGTTATTCAAGCAGAAAACAAAGGGGGGGGGGTGATAATTAGAGATGGGTCAAAAACCCCTTTGTTCGGTATGTAGCAGAACTCTTGAACAGGGGAAAAGTTCTAACCTGAACATCGAACGCCATTGAAGTCTATAGGAGCCTAACAGGAAAAATCCAAAGTGCCCATTTTGAAGGCTTATATGCAAGTAATTGGCCATAAAAGGGGTATGGGGGTCCGGGTATGCCCCGGGGGATATGTATCAATGCAAAATGTTTTTAAAAATAAAACTTTTTTCAGGGGCAGTGATTTTAATTATGCTTTAAGTGATTGTAAAGTCTTGTTTTTAAAAAGAAAGAAAAAAACAAACATGTTATACTTACCACCTCTGTGCAGTTGATTTTGCACAGAGCAGCCTGGATCCTCCTCTTCTTGGGTCCCTCTTCACTGCTCCTGGCCCCTCCCTCCTGTCGAGTGCCCCACAGCAAGCAGCTTGCTATGGGGGCACGGGAGCGGAGCTGTAGCTTCCTGTGTCTATTCAGACAGAAAGCTGTCGTTCGGCCCCGCCTCCTCTCTATCCTAATTGGCTAACTGACTTTGATTGACAGCCGCTGGAGCTAATGGCACCACTGCTGTGTCTTAGCCAATCAGGGGGGAGAGTCCCAGAAAGCCGAGGGACTTGTGCACATCGCTGGACAGAGATGGGGCTCAGGTAAGTATTAGGGCGTGCTAGGGAGGCTGCTACACACAGAAGGCTTTTTATCTTAATGCACAGAATGCATTAAGATAAAAAACTTCTGCCTTTACCACTTCTTTAAAGTATAACAATAAAAATTAGATATTCCTTTAAATATAGTGCCTGGGGGGTCCCCTTAGTCTGACTGTAAAGTTGTGCATCTGTAGCATATATAGAACATGCTGCTGAAAAAATTACATTTCGAAAGAAAAAAAAACGAGTCAAATCATACTTCAAATGACTTGCCGTTTTTTTTTAAATTTTGGCATTGGGTTCCTCTTAAAATCCATACCATTTTTTTAACCAGCTATTTTTTTTTATTAGTCCGCTGTCATTGCGGAAGCCTATTGACAACTGATGACGACTTGTTAGGGCTTCCCATCCCCGCTCCTTAATAACCTGCTTACACTGCACCCGGATTGGACAAAGCTTTGCCCAATCAGGGCGCAGAATGCACTGTGCAGCGGGGTGAAAGGCATGAAAAGGGGTAAAAGGTGGGAGATGGAATTGAGGTGATGCCCAAGTATCAAGCCCAGGAGCCCAGAGAATAATGCAAAGAGAGGAGGGGTCACGATTCAATCCCCCCAAAAAAACCTGTACCTTAGATAGAAAGACATCTACGAGGATAAGGTGTCCTACAGCAGTCATAAACTTCAGGCCCCATACACACCATAGAATCTATCCGCAGATAAATCCCATCAAATGGGTTTCTGCGGATAGATCCTATGGTGTGTACACGCCAACGGATATTTATCCGCGGATAAATCTCCCCTGGGATGGATTTCCAGCAGATGGATATTTGCTGACATGCTCAACAAATCCATCTGCTGGAATCCATTCCAACGGATGGATCCGCTCGTCTGTACAGACTTACCGGATCCATCCGTCTAAAGGGATTCCCCGCACGCGTCGTAATGATTTGACGCATGCGTGGAATTCCTTATATGACAGCGTCGCGCCCGTCGCCGCGTCATAATAGCGGCGACGGCGCGACACGTCATCGGCAGAGGATTTCAGCGCGGATTTCAATGCGATGGTGTGTACACGCCATCGCATAGAAATCCTCTGGAATCCTCGAGAGGATTTATCCGCGGATACGGTCCGCTGGACCGTATCTGCGGATAAATCCTCTCGTGTGTATGGGGCCTCACATGTAAAGAATTGACACCTTACATCAATTGATGGGAGTATTGTCCCCTGCCAGCGCCAGAAAGGGGAAGGGTTTGAATAATGAAAAAAAAAAAAATGTTTTTATTGCTGTCTACATCCCATTCAGACAGATCTCCTTTAATTACTTTTCCCGGTGATACAGCAGGAAGTTAAGGTAAAGCTGCCCAAGAGATGCAACTCACAGTACACACACATCAGAGAAAAAGTCTTACTCCATATCGTTAAACCTTTCATATGGATAATTATTTTGTCCATACTGCTCTCATGGACTTCATTTTTCAAAACAGCCAAACAGCCAAACATTAAAAGTCCTAAAAAAACGACAAAACTAAATTATGCATAATTTTAAATTGTGATGTAGACAGACATTTTGGAGGTTTTATTGTATTTGCATGTACTAATAAATATCTGAAGTTATTTCTTGGTAATTATTTGCATAATCATTGGTGGGAGTATCAAGGAGGTATTCAAAATCATGGATATGATTGTTTTTTGGTTTAGATACTGTATGTTTTATGGTGTTCTTTAATTACCTTTCAGGTCTGTCTTGTGCATTTCATCACTGCATGGAGAAACGGGCACAAAAAAATTAGATGACCGTGGCATGAAACCGTCAACAATAAATAAAAAAAAAAATCCTTCTGACAACTGCCAAGTTTTATTTACAGTTTTCTGGACTAATGCCGCGTACACACGACCGTTTTTCATGACGAGAAAAATGCCTTTTTTTTAATTGGTCGTTAAAAGCGGTCGTGTGTAGGCTCCAGAGCATTTTTCACGACGACAAAAATGGGCATTAAAAATTTAGAACATGCTCTATTTTTTTCTCGTCGTTCTTTGCGTCATCGTTTTTCTCGTCGTGAAAAACGGTCGTGTGTACGCTTTAAGGACAGGGAAAAAAACCTGCATGCTTAGAAGCAAGTTATGAGAAGGGAAATTTGCATAATCAGCCCAAATGGTGGCGCCATTCGAATGGAACTTCCCCTTTATAGTGCAGTCGTACGTGTTGTACGTCACCGCGCTTTGCTCGAGCATTTTTTTTTTTCGTGATCGTGTGTATGCAAGGCAGGCTTGACAAGAATCACGTCGAGAAAAACTTCGTTTTTTTCCATGACATGAAAAATGGTCGTGTGTACGCGGCTTTAGAGATCTATGACTTTATTCATTTCTTTCTTTTCTAAATATCTAAAACCCATACCGAAGAAAATTTATTTTTGTAATGTTGCTTTATTTCTGTATACAAATTTAGAGGCATTCAGCCATCGATTTTTTTGTAAGCAAAGCTTGGATCTTCGATGGTTTAGCTCTGACTTTTTCAACCAGGGTGTACAGGTACCCTGGGCTGCCTTCAGGTTTCTTCAAGGGTGCCTTGGCAAAATGCATAAAATTGGCTAAAAATTGTACACATGCCAGTGGGTGGATCAAGCCTGCCTTTTAGTTACACAAAGCTATGAGTTTTCATTGTGCACCATTACCACCTTCTAGCGGCCAGCGTCCTAACAACCAAGGATGTCATCGGTTGATGAGGACATCAGGCACCTACACAGAATCCTTGTTTGCCCTTCCCCTGTCCTTCTCCATCTGCACTGGGGTCACATTAGCTGAGTGAGGGTGAAAACCTGAGTGAGAAGACAAACATTGGAATACTAGTCAGTACTAGTGAGCAAAGGTGTTTTTGCTTTGGAAGAAAAAATCACCTCTAATGTTGGGTGTCCTACGTACTGGATAATCCTGAATTACAGTACAGTGGGGTAAATAATTATTTGATCACCTGCAGATTTTGTACGTTTGCCCCCTTACAAAGAAATGAAGGGTCTTTAATTTTTACCATAGATATATTTTAAATGTAAAAGACAAAATATTAACCAAAAATTCAGAAAAGATCATGATCCTGTAAGGGCTTACCTTGTGTGGAGTCCATTTTGCAGGTTTGTAAGCTCACCCTTGCAGATACACACAGCCCAAGGTAATACAGGTAAGACACTACCTGGGCTGTGAGTCTTTGCACGGGGGCTAGATAGAGATTAGCCCAGGATAGTATAGCCGTGGCCCAGGATTCCAGAGAGAGTCAGGTAAGTACTGACGGAAAGTTCAGGGTTTGCAGACAGGAACGAAAGACAAGTCCGGGGCACAAGCCGTGGGTCAAGGGATGGAGAAGACAGGGAAAGTCCAAAAGTACAAGCCGGGGTCAAAGGGCAGGAGACAGCAGCAATCCAGGGTACGTAAGCCAAAGGGTCAGAAGCCGGGGTCAGTCTTGTAGCTGAAGACAATCACAGGAACCGTTGGCACAGACAGGACAAGCAGAGTACAATGAACTGACACCTGCCTCATAGTGAGGCAGGGCTTTATACCCTGGTTGATTAGGAAACCTGCCTCAGCTGGACCAGGATAAACAGGTGCAGATTGCAGGGAGATTCAAAGACAGGCAATCAGCACATAGTTCAGAACCAGGCTTTGATGGACAGCAAGCAGAATATGAATGAATGAATGAAAAACTTATAAAGCGCGGCGCATGCGAACTGAATCGCTTCTGGGCGCTAGTTGTTCGTGTCTCATGACATCAAAAGAGCAGAGTTTTGATTCGTCCTCATGAAAGTCAGGTGGTTTTCCTCCAACCGAATGCTGGTTGGTAAAGCGTTCCATAGTCTAGGACCCTGAAAAGCAAACCTTCTTTCTCCTTTGGACTTGTATTTGGTTTTCGGTACCCTGACCAGATTTTGGTCGGTGGATCGCAGAACGCGATTCGAATTGTGAGGTTCTATCTTGTCGCAAAGATATTGCGGAGCCTTCCCATGGATGCACTTATGTGTCAGGCAGAGTGCTTTAAATGCAATTCTGTCTTTTACTGGCAGCCAGTGAAGGGTTCTCAACGTAGGTGAGATTGATTCCCATTTTTTTTTCCCAGTCACCAGTCTGGCGGCCGTATTCTGAACGACTTGCAGACGGGAGATTTGGTACTTTGGGAGTCCGAGGTACAGGGCGTTAGCATAGTCCAGTCTGGAATTCACGATTGTTCCCACCACGACTGCTACGTCTTCTTTGGGGATAAATGGAATAAGTCTGCGTAGTAGGCGCAACAGATGGTGCGCTCCGCTGACTACTGACCCTATTTGTGCGTCCATTGTCATGAAGGTGTCGAAGATGACCCCGAGACTTTTGACTTTGGAGCTAGGGGTGATGATTTGGCCCAGAATGGGCGGGGGTGTCCAGGTTGTTGCCAGTTGACTCTTTCGGCTGGCGTGAAACATAAGGAGTTCTGTTTTTGAACTGTTGAGTTTAAGATAACTCTTAACTCATCCAGTTTTCTATCAAAGAGAGACATTTCTCTAAACTGAGATGATGATCCTTTTTGTTGCAGATGCGAAAATACAGTTGCGTATCGTCTGCATAAGAGTGATAGAGTAGTTCTTGGCTACTGATAATATCAAAGAGAGGGCGAAGATAGATGTTGAAAAGCACCGGTGACAGGGGGGATCCTTGGGGGACTCCACATGACACCGTGCGCTTTTCCGACGTGAAACAACCCAATTTAACTGTTTGTGATCGGTTTTCAAGAAAGGAAGAAAACCATGGTAAATCACCTTCTGCGACTTCTGCTACCTTGGCTAGTCGCATCAGTAACAGTTTGTGGTCTACCGTGTCAAAGGCTGCGCTTAGGTCCAGCAGAACCAGGAGACAAGATTCTCCTTCGTCTGCGGCCTCGAGGGCATCGTCCCATATTTTGAGTAAGGCCGTTTCTGTCCCGTGTCCGGGACGGAAGCCTGATTGTAATGGATCCAGTAGATTGTGGGTATCTAGATGCTGTTGCAGCTGTTGTACCACTACTTTCTCCATTATCTTGGAGAGAACATTTAGGCCTGTTATGGGACGGCGGTGAGTTGGGTCCTTGGGATCCAGGTTAGGTTTTTTCAAGATGGGCTGGATTGTGCCCTCTTTCAACAGGGATGGCACTGTGCCTTCCTTAAATGACTGGTTTATAAGCTGTGTGATGGGTGGTGCCAGGATGTCGGCACATTCCTTCAGCAGTTTGGTGGGGATGATATCATTGGGCGATGTGCTGTTCCGCAAAGCACCAATGATATTTTTTGTGGTATCGATGGAGATCGGTTCCAGAGTGAACTTTGTTGATTGTAGAGCGTTTCTGTGGGTGTTTTGAGGTTGATTGACGGTGGGGTTGAGGGGGGTATTGTTTTGCATGATGCTTTCCCGGATTCTTTCAATTTTGTTGATGAAGAAATCCGATAGTTCATTGAAGAACTCTTGGGTGTCTGAGTTGGGGACTTCAAGACATCCTGGGTTCATGGTCTGGGTGACCATCTTGAAGAGTTCGCGGGGGCGGTTTAGGGCGCTGTTTATCGCCATAGAAAAATGATGTTTCTTGGCTTTGAAGATTTCTTTATGATATCGTGTTGTTATTGCCTTGTAGATGATGAGGTTATCCTCTGCAGGACTTCTTTTCCAGGCGGCTTCCGCCCTTCTGCGCTCTTGCTTCAGAAGCAACAGCTGGTTGTTGAACCAGACGGACTTTCTTTTTCGGATGCAGGCTTTGCGTTTCGGTGCTACTAAATCGGCTGACTGTAGCAGGGCTGCGTTTATGGCATCCAGTGTATCTGCGGCTGTTTGCTGAGGCTGGATTGTTTTGATTCTGTTTCCCAAGGTAGATTTGAAGAGTTCCGAATGGAGCTTCTTCTGAGATCTAGCCCAGTGTATTGTCACCGGCTTGGGTGCTTTTATCACTGCATATGAATATGAATATGAACTTGAGAAGTGGCTCAGAGGCAAAGACCTGGAGCAGTGAAGGAGAAGTCCTGGGTTCAATCCCACCCAGAGCCACTTGGGGCATGACCACGCCTCGCTGTCTGTTTGGCACGATAGCGATCGTGACAGTTCCCCCCCCTTAAAAACGCCCTCCGGGCGCTGGAAGGAGCTTCCTCATAGACACAGTCTGTAAAGTCCAAACCACCCTCTTCACTAGAGTAGTCAAACACATCGTCCGACAGGAGAGATATGTTGCCATAGGCATCCATGCCATACAAACAGTTCTCGTCCAAACCATGGGGAAACAAAGCACCAACGACAGAGTCCGAAGACTTTTTCTTTTTGGACTTCGTTGCTTTTGAAGTTCTGGTAGGGGGTGCACTCACTGCTTGTAAAGCTTGTTCAAACACTGCTAGACCCTGCTTACGGACCATAGTACCATTCGAGGCATATGTGCAGTCAGGTGGAAGAACTTCACTTGGGGAGACATGATCTGGAACTTCAACTGGGGACACAGGAACTGGAGACACAGGAACTGAGGACACAGGAACTGAGGACACAGGAACTGAGGACACAGGAACTGGAACTGGAGACACCGGAACTGGAAACACAGGAACTTAAACTGGAGACACAGGAACTAGAACTGGAGACACAGGAACTGGAACTGGAGACACAGGAACTGGAACTGGAGACACAGGAACTGGGGACACAGGAACTGGAACTGGAGACACAGGAACTGGGGACACAGGAACTGGGGACACAGGAACTGGAGACACAGGAACCGGAAACACAGGAACCGGAGACACAGGAACCGGAGACACAGGAACCGGAGACACTGGAGCCGGAGACACTGGAGCCGGAGACACTGGAGCCGGAACTTCAACTGGGAAGGTAGGTACAGATTCTGAGGTATAGAAAAAACTCCCAATAGTACCCACCTGAAGAACCCTTGGCCGAGGTGGGCGAGTTGGGCAGAGAGATATAAGGTGCCCGCTAACACCACAATAAAAACAAAGTCCATAGCCTCTCCTTCGCTCTCTTTCTACCTTAGATAGGCTGGACCGGATGGCCCCGATCTGCATGGGTTCCTCATCCTCCAAGGTAGGCATGTGTGCATCCACAGGAGCGTCAAGGCTATGTGGTGTTGGAGCTTAATGGCTGGGGACATACAGAGCTTCATACCTTGGCACATGCTGGGCTGGCTTGGTGTCATATCTGTACTGGGAATTCCTGTCCCTGGATACTCGTAGGCCACGTGAACCGAGAGTGGACTTGGGAACACTGGTTCTCTTGGAGACAGGAATGTATGAGTCCAGAGCAAACATGAAAGTTTCCCAGCTGTCCAAGACTGGACTCTTTTCCTGCAACAACTGATGAGCCCATGATTTGATTTGCCCTGTGAGCAGGTTGATGGAAGCGCAAACTTTAACATAGTCTGTGGCATAGGTCTTAGGTTTAAGAGTAAACAACAACTCACAATCCATCTTAAAGCATGAGAAGGATGCACGGCTACCGTCAAACCTCTCTGGCATCACAACAAATGGCTCAGGATATGCTGGTTCCGGGGCTGGGCGTACTGTCCCTTTAAGCAATAAAACTTCTTGCTGTAGTTCAGAAATGG
Organism: Rana temporaria; assembly: GCF_905171775.1. Classification (NCBI taxonomy): domain Eukaryota; kingdom Metazoa; phylum Chordata; class Amphibia; order Anura; family Ranidae; genus Rana; species Rana temporaria. The sequence continues at coordinate 223,610,097 of NC_053491.1, read as the reverse complement.
TATGGCCCAGGCTGGAGACTTGCAAAGCCAGGGAGGTGAGCATTTTATACAACTCTGCGGACTCCATGTTATTGGTCAGTTCATTATGTAAGGGCTTACCTTGTGTGGAGTCCATTTTGCAGGTTTGTAAGCTCACCCTTGCAGATACACACAGCCCAAGGTAATACAGGTAAGACACTACCTGGGCTGTGAGTCTTTGCACGGGGGCTAGATAGAGATTAGCCCAGGATAGTATAGCCGTGGCCCAGGATTCCAGAGAGAGTCAGGTAAGTACTGACGGAAAGTTCAGGGTTTGCAGACAGGAACGAAAGACAAGTCCGGGGCACAAGCCGTGGGTCAAGGGATGGAGAAGACAGGGAAAGTCCAAAAGTACAAGCCGGGGTCAGAGGGCAGGAGACAGCAGCAATCCAGGGTACGTAAGCCAAAGGGTCAGAAGCCGGGGTCAGTCTTGTAGCTGAAGACAATCACAGGAACCGTTGGCACAGACAGGACAAGCAGAGTACAATGAACTGACACCTGCCTCATAGTGAGGCAGGGCTTTATACCCTGGTTGATTAGGAAACCTGCCTCAGCTGGACCAGGATAAACAGGTGCAGATTGCAGGGAGATTCAAAGACAGGCAATCAGCACATAGTTCAGAACCAGGCTTTTATGGACAGCAAGCAGAATATGAACTTGAGAAGTGGCTCAGAGGCAAAGACCTGGAGCAGTGAAGGAGAAGTCCTGGGTTCAATCCCACCCAGAGCCACTTGGGGCGTGACCACGCCTCGCTGTCTGTTTGGCACGATAGCGATCGTGACAGATACATATAAATTAAGTTGCAGTTCAATGAGTAAAATAAGTATTTGATCCCCAAGCAAAACATGACTTAGTTTATTTGTTTGGATTACTGTATTGTGTTTTTGATAACTATTGACACAATAAAGATTTTTCTGATTAAAAAAAAAAAAACATGACTTAGTACTTGGTGGAGAAACTTTTGGCAAGCCGAGGTAAGACGTTTCTTGTAGTTGGTTACCAGGTTTGCACACATCTCAGGAGGGATTTTGGTCTATTCTTCTTTACAGATCTTCTCTATATCCTTAAAGTCTAAGTTCCCCTTTACAGAAAATATGTAAAGTGAACTTACACTGGACCCCCTCCCCATTGCACCTGATCCCGCAGTACCTGAAGCCGGCCAGGTATTTTAAATCGGTTTTCTCTCCTCCAGTGCTAACAGGATGGGCTATATGGGTTCTGATTGGTCGGTGCCGCCAACCAGTCAGAATAGCACTTATCCGTACCTTAACGAGGTACGTTTAGGAGATTAAGCAGTGGGGGATTTCTGATCTCCAGACCGGTAAAGCGGCTTTATAATGTGTCAGTGCAGGAGATCACCAGCTTTGGGTACAGCGGGATCGGGTGCGATGGGAAGGGTGTCCAGTGTAAGTTCACCCTTTTCTACTTGGTAACTTCTTCTTATTGGGAACTCAAAGTTTAAGCTTCCTCCATAAATGTTCTATAGGATTAAGGTCTGGAGACTACCTAGACTGCTCCATAACCTAAATGTGCTTCTTATTGAGCCATTCATTTGTTGCCCTGACAGTATGTTTTGGGTCATTGTCATGCTGGAAGACTCATCCACGACCCATCTTCAGTGTTCTGGCTGAGGGAAGAAGGTTCTCATTCAAAATTTAATAATACACGGCCCCATCCATTGGTCCCTCAATGCAGCAAAGTCGGTCTGTACCTTTAGCAGAGAAACAGCCCCAAAGCATAATGTTTCCACCTCCGTTCTTGATTGTAGGGATGGTGTTCTTAGGGTCATAATCAGAATTTTTCTTCTTCCAAACACCCCAAGTCGAGTTAATGCCAAAGAGTTTAATTTTGGTCTCATCTTACCAGAGCACTTTCTCCCAATCCTGATGAATCAATTAGATGTTCATTGGCAAACTTCAGATGGGCCTGTACATTTGCCTTCTTGAGGAGGGAGATCTTGTGGGCGGTGCAGGATTTTAATCCATCACAGCATATTGTGTTACCAACGATTTGTTTGGTGACTATGGTCCCAACTGCCTTGAGATCACAAGCTCCTCCCATGTAGTTCTTTGCTGATCCCTCACTTTTCTCATGATCATCCTTACCCCATGATGGGAAATCTTGCATGGAGTTCCAGACCGAGGGTAAATGATAGTTATTTGGCATTTCTTCCATTTGCTAATAATCACTCCAACAGTTGTCTCCTTCTCACCAAGCTTCTTGCTGATGGTCTTGTAGCCCATTCCAGCCTTGTGCAGGTCTACAACCTTGTTCCTGACGTCCTTTGACAGCTCCGTGGTCTTGCCCATGATGATAAGGTTTGAATGGAAGAAAGATTCTGTGGACAGGTGTCTTATACACACACAACGAATTGTCGTTAGGAGCACCATCTTAAATTGACAGGACTAATCTGTGTACCACATGAGAACAAACCGTAGCCAGTCTTTGGGAGCCATAATTATTGTTGGTTGGTAGGGGATTAAATACTTATTTTTCTCACTGAACTGTAGTTCAGCAATATCCAGTACGTAGGACACCCAACATTAGAGATTATATTTTCTAACATTTGTATCATGTGTTTTTTCTGGATTTTTGGTTGACATTCTATCTATCAATTAAAATACACCTTTGATAACAATTATAGACTCTTAAAGTGATTGTAAAGTTTTTTTTTTATTTTTTTTTTAAATAACAACCATGTATTACTTACCTCCTTTGTGCAAGGGTTTTGCACAGTGGCCCTGATCCTCCTTTTCTGGGGCCCCCCCCACGGCACTCCTGGCTCCTCCTCTTCTCAAGTGCCCCCTCGGAGAGCCGCTTTCCAAGGGGGCACTCGTTCGGGTGCGTTCCCGAGTTCCGCTGTTGCGTCCATTGACACAGATAGCAGTACTCGACCCCGCCCACTGGCTTCCGTGTCACTGAATTTGATTGATGGTGTGAAATGTAGTGCTAGAAATCTTATACAGTGAATCTGTACCAATAATATGTGAATAGTAATGAGTAAAAATCAGTCTCCAAAAGAAAAACATACATATGGAATTATTCACATGTAAATCAAGTCCAGTGAAATGAGCGCTCCATAAAATAAATAAAGTCCACCACAACTTAGTGGTTGTTCTCAAACGGGTGCTTGTGATAAGAACAGATGTGTGGAACATCCGGAGCAATGTGTCATCCAACTATTGATAGGAGTGTATACTCTTTTTTTTTAACAAGAAAAGGAGTGTATACTCTTACCGGAAATGGTGGACTCAGATACAGGAATAACATGTGATCACAGTTTAAAAGCAATGAGGGGAGCAATGAGCCAAGCCCAATGTGTTTTGTCCAAATAAGACTTCTACTGGAGAAGATGCCCTATTTGGATGAAACGCGTCAGTCTTGGCTGTGCCTGTCGCTGGAACGATCTAGCTCAGGTAATAAAAAGGGCAGGTCTGGGGGGGTGCTGCAGCACAAAGGGTTTTTCAGCACAAAAGGATTTTCACCTTAATGCATAAAATGCATTAACCCCCCTGGCGGTGTTCCCGAGTCTGACTCGGGGTTAGATTTCTGTGCTGCGATTGGTAACCCTGAGTCAGACTCGGGCTCGCCTCGCTAGATCCACAGGCATGGTTTACTTACCTGGATCCAGCGATGCCACCGCGCTGTGTGAGCGAGCGGGTGCTCGCTCGATTCACACAGCGTCCTCCTGTGCTGCCGATCTCCGTTCCCTGCGACGTTACAACGCACGGGAGCGGAGAACGGCGCCAAATTCAAAAACGTAAACAAACACAATACATACAGTATACTGTAATCTTATAGATTACAGTACTGTATGTAAAAAATACACACCCCCCTTGTCCCTAGTGGTTTGCCCAGTGTCCTACATGCACTTTTATATAATAAAAACCTTTCGTTCTCCCTGCAAACTGTATATTGTCCATAGCAACCAAAAGTGTCTTTTTATGTCAAAAATGGTTTTAGAGCAGCTAGAAAACAGCGATAATAAATTATAATCACTTGCAGAATTGTGCGATAGTGATTTGTGGGGAAATTCGTCATAAAAAAATAAAAGTAATGACAGCGACAATTCTGCAACTGAGCAAATTTCAGTGATTTTAAGTTGATTACATTATTGAATAATTTTTATTATAATTATATTATTATTTGTTATAATTATTTATAGTTATTTATTAGATTATAATTTATAATTTTGTTTTTAAAAAAATGTCATACCCGGGATGCCTATTAGACTCTGGTTTGGTCAGATTTAAGTGAGTTACTCCTAAGAATTACAGGCCTACAATATAAAACACCAAAATTCCTTGCAAATAATGGTACCGCTTTCAGCACCTTTTTTCTGAAAGAATCATACCGCCAGGGAGGTTAAGGTGAAAAACCCTGAGGGCCAGATTCTCGTACAACGGCGTATTGTTGCGCGGGCGTAACGTATCCTATTTACGTTACGCCTCCGCAACTTAGACGGACAAGTGCTGTATTCTCAAAGCACTTGCTCCGTAAGTTGCGGCGGCGTAGCGTAAAAAGGCCGGCGTAAGCCCGCCTAATTCAAATTTGGAACAGGGGGGCGTGTTTTATGTTAATAACTTGTGACCCGACGTGATTGACGTTTTTCACGACCGTCCGTGGAAATCTCCCAGTGTGCATTGCTCCTAATACGCCGCAAGGACGTATTGGTTTTGACGTGACTGTAAATTACGTCCAGCCCCATTCACGGACGAGTTACGCAAACGACGTAAAAAATTCAAAATTCGACGCGGGAATGACGGCCATACTTAACATTGGTACGCCACCATATAGCAGGGGTAACTTTACGCCGTGAAAAGCCTAACGTAAACGCTGTATCTGTACTGCGTCGGCCGGGCGTACGTTCGTGAATTTGCGTATCTAGCTGATTTACATATTTCTAAGCGTAAATCAGCGTACACGCCCCTAGCGGCCAGCGTAAATATGCAGTTACAATCCGACGGCGTAAGAGACTTACGCCAGTCGGATCTAAGGGAAATCTATGCGTAACTGATTATAAGAATCAGGCGCATAGATACGACCGGCCAGACTCAGAGATACGACGGCGTATCTCTTTTGAGAATCTGGCCCTGAGGGTTTACAACCCCTTTAATTTCTTCATAAGGAAAAAATATACAAAATCTGCAGGGGATCAAATATTCATTTAGTTTTTTACATTTTAGAATGGGGTGCCTCGAGATTGTGCAGGATTTTAAAGAGTGCCTTGACTGGAAAAAGCTTGAGAAACAGTGGTTTAGCTAAATAAAAAAAGCTAAAGTCCATTCAGATTCAGGAAAAACCTAATGATGTTTGTATCTATTTTTGTTCCCGTCTTTAAATTCTAAATTGTTAAAGAAAAAATAATAATAATTTACTTTATATTTACTTTTATAAACTAATATTAATACTCTGGATTAAGTATACTTATTGTCATTTTTTAACCAAGAATACCCACAGAACATCTGCTTTTGTGAATCATCCATGAAGCATTTTTTTTTAAAGGTGCCTTACAAAATGTTGGCTTTGCTTTGTTTGCTTCTCTGTCATATGTATGTCATAAGAATTGGAACACAGACACACAGCTGCACTAATGGGACTTGTGACTCCTGAAAAAAAAAGAAAAGGCTCAGTAATAATATATGTGAATTTCAGTCCATGACCACCTGCATGCGTCATGGAGACGGGAAGAAGCCCTTAAATGTTTAATAAACTTGTCTTTGTCTCCCTTTTGTATGGGATGCTATTAATAACTAAACTGGCAGTACCGTATCGCTTCCTCGTTACTATAGCATCGTCTAGTGTAGCATCTCTCCCAATATCAGGGACACATGACAACCAAATAGGATCATTATCACTTCTCAGAATCCTAGGGCACTGACTGGGCACATGTACAATATTAGATGGGGCTTTTCTTCTTGCAGTTTACCTAGAAAATTCATTTGTAAATCGTGTACCTTTGATTCACTTTAGAAATGGGAAGTTTAGCACAGTCAGTCCTATTGTGTTGCTGCATGGGGCTTAATCATTTTGAGCTTCACGTGTGAAAATAGGTTGGTTGAGTTTACTGCTATCCTGCACAGCTGTCAGCTTCCCCTCCAGATAGAAGATCACTGATGTGAGATCCACTGCTCCATCTACTACTGGGATAATTACACTTGTCATAAACCTGTGCTTTATACAAACATCTCATTTGAAATCCACAGTGAAGTCACTTTTTAATAAGTAAGTGGAAGCTTGGAAGAAACTGTTGGGGACGTAGAACTGGTTTTGCTGGAATGAGGTGGTGAGGTTTGAGCCATTTTTTCAACGGAAGGGTCAACGCTAGTTCTGGATGACAGAAAGTAAGGATGAGAGGTCTGCAGTAGAGTTGACACCATAACCATATACAATGCCTTTCCAAGCACTAAGTTCATTCAAGGAAAAAATCCTGAATCCTGGAAAGGAGGAGGCGAAGAATAACATAGGTGACTCACTGGGGCACCTGCAAAGGTAAGAAACATTTTTTACACCTTTTATTTTCTCTCCTTTTTCTAAAGTGATGCTTCTCAACCCTAGTCCTTGATGGTCCCCAACAGGATCTGCTTTCCTAATCTTCTTATAAGTTTCCCCCAAAAAATATTAGGAGAGCCATTAATTCATTTGGCTGGGCAATTACCCGAAAGCATAGATTACAGGACCTGTTGGTGTCCACTGAAACTTTAAATGGAGAAACACAGTTTTGGAACAACTGTGCACTCCAGCCCTATGCAGTAACAGATTACGTTTTCCAGACTTACAGGAAGAATTGTATTAATTAAAATAATTATTAAGGTATTTACCTGATTTATTAATTGATTACCTTTATGTCAAACTGTATTATACATATTTTTACTTTTATTTTATTTTTTTACAGGTAGTTATGAATTCCATTTATTTTCCAGTTATTTTCTAAATTACTTATTAATTGAACGCCCAAATTAAATATTGGATAGACAAAATGCCATTTGTATAAATGTATGTGTATACACATTTTCATATGCAGCAATTATACTGAACTGTATGCCAAAACAATATTGAAAAAGTAGGAAAATACAAAAATGAATATTAGTAACAATAAAATTAGCTCACTTTATTTAGAGGATTCGAATTTTAGCATTTTGTCAAATGAACGGGTCAGTCCATCCAAAAGTGATATTCCAATGCATAGAGAATAGTGACCTATAGCTTTTTGGGCCACTTTGGAGTTTCACCATTCTGCTGAACCAGGGGTATTCCCTGTATTGCTGTTGCTTTTCTTCCTAATACAAAACATGTATGAAGATATATTTTCGCGCCAAAAATTAATATATGTGGAACATAGAATTATATAATTAGAAAAAAGCTGCTCCCCTAAAAATAAAAAGGTGATACCTCATAGATTTTAGTGAATGGTGAATGGTAGATACAAAACATACCCAACAGAAAGAGCTGGACCACCTCAAAATGGGGTCAGACAGAAACTCAAGAATGAGGATTTTATCCTTGGAGTCCTTGGAACTATTAGAAAAGCGAAACCACTAGATGATTTAATCCACCTTCTTAAAACTGATATATCAGTTATGGGTAGACTGACCCATTAATATTTCATGGTTTATTTCATCTTGCTTATTACAGTCCTGTATCACTGTTCTTATTAAACAGGTATCATGAAGAGTTGTATTTTTTCTTGCATGTTATATGGGCATTTTTTTTTCCATTTTGTATTTAATAGAGTAAGCATTTTATTTACACATTCATTACCAGGTTATTGTTTTACATTATTGAAGAGCAGTATGTTTACTACCTTTACCCTTTTCATGGAAGGAAAGAAAAGAACAGATGTTTTTTAAAAGAATATGTTTCAGCAGCAAGCAAATACGAGTATTATCGTTGCCGTCAATATGGGATTAAACGCTGTCAGTTAAATGTCAAAGTACATCAAAAATAAAAGATTTACAAACAGTTTTAGGAGACTTTTCACACACTGGAACTTATTTTTAAATGAACATTTTATATAAACCATAAGATTTACTCTTTGTGTAGTTCTATTCATAAAAGATTTGGTAATAATAATTTTTTTGTGTGTTATATAGATCCTTTGGTCACTGAAGACCCCACACACAAAATTAATATATATTCACTGTATACACCATGCTTTTGAATGTGTATTTATTGCCATATCCATATAACTTGCATAAGAGCTTAAATGTATTTTTAGGTAAAAAAAAACTTAATATGCAACTCTATTTTTAACATTTGTGTACTATATGCACGTCTGGAGTTTTATCAGGGCAGTGAAAACATTAGTTTGTCTCTATCATCAACTCGAATAAACATAAATTATTATTTTTGGGATTTGTAAGACAGCTGAGCTATATGAATATTGTTTGCTGTAAGAGGGGAAATATTGTACTCTATTGCATATTGTTGTATAATATAGTTTATTGGGCTTTTAGATTCTTTAGTGTACATCCAGCATTCACATATTCATGTAGTGCACTGGGTGCATGTTATAAGAAACAGCAAAGGGTAACTCCTATAAAATACAAGATATAAATTACAGGCAATGACAGGGATCGCCAAACTTTTCAGTACGAGGACCACATTGTAAATTTTACAAATATTTGCCTATTTAAAAAAAATGTTTTATAAATGAATGAATATAACTTAAATAAATAAACAGGTTTTATTTGGAGATTTTGTTCAGCATGATATAATTCAGAACAACCGAGGCAGAACTTCAAAGCAAAGAAATTCCAAAATAAACTTGAGCCATTAATAAAGGTCGAACAAAAATAAATTCAGTCTGCTTCATTTTCATCAGACTCCCCTTTACATAAGGGTCCCTGTCAGAGTTCCCCCTTACATTACAGCCCCCATCAGAGTCCCTTTTACATCAAGCTCCCCATAAGAGTTCCACCTTACATCAGTGTCCCCCAATAAAGCCCCCTGTACATTGGCGTCCTCATCAAAGTCCCCACTTACATCAGAGTATTTCTTACATCTAAGTTCCCCTAACATCAGGGTCCCCATCAATGTCTCCCTTACATCAGTGTCCCTATAAGAGTCACCCCTTATGTCAGTGACCCCATCAGATCTACTTGTACATCCGTGTCCCCTTTAGAGTCCCCCTTACATCATAGAAGACCTAAAGGACTTTATGGGTGAACTCTTGTACACAATGGGGTTGATTTACTAAAGGCAAATCCACTTTGCACTACAAATGCACTTGAAAGTGCACTGAAAGTGCACTTTCAAGCGCAGTCGCTGTAGATCTAAAAGGTAGATCTGAAATGAGGGGAAGCTCTGCTGATTTTATCATCCAATCATTGCAAGCTAAAATGCTGTTTTTTTATCTTCCTTGCATGTCCCCCTCAGATCTACAGCGACTGAACTTCCAAGTGCACTTTCAGGTGCACTTGCAGTGCAATTTTAGTGCAAAGTAGATTTGCCTTTAGCAAATAACCCCCACTGTATCGTAAAAACATGAAATTTATTAGTATTTAGGGATCAAAAACATTGTAGTGGTCTAACACATCACCATACATAATATACATTACAGCATATAAATAAGGTACCATGGTCAAAAAGAGCTCATCAGTGTTCCCATCAGAGTCCCCGTCACCTCTATAATTAGGCTTACATAGCAGTGTAACAGCAGGTGGGGAGCCAGAGGTTGGAGCAAGTGCGGATGGAGGAAGTTCTGTCCTTCTCTGAATGTTGGGGCAAGCATGTCATTGGTTGCTAGGATGTCAGTGGTCCTTGGACTGACACAGCTCAATGGGGGAAGGCAACCTGCACTCCTGCACTGGAGACTTGCTGGGGCTCAGAGGTGCTGTTGGGGGGACACAAACTGTGCACATCAGCTGTTTAGGGGGGAGGAGAAGGGAAAGCTATGCACATAAGCCACAGGCTGGATAAACCTTGGAGTGGGCCATAGTTTAGAGACCCCTTGTCTATGCCATATCACATTATTTATATACATGCAAACCCTTTTAAGGGATCTATTTATCAATGCTTGCACCCATGATCCACACATTTTCTAGTTAAATCTTATGAGAATTGAATTGTATGTGTGAACCTTGGGCAAAAACATTGATAAATGATGTAGATCATCCAACTATTTTTCAAAGTACAGACATAGACCTTAATGTGCATCTATAGCCAAAACCTTTTGGAAAGAGTAGGGAATGGTTGTAATCCCTGATAATAATTATTTGCTGTCTGATCTTGTTGGGAAGGCCTCTTTTCATGTTCTGTCCTAAGAGCACAACAGGAAGTAAGAGTAGTGGAAGTGGAAGTGGAGATTTCCTCTTACTTTCTGTCGTGTCTTCGGGAGAGGAAGTGAAGACAAATCTCGCCTAAAAATAGTTTTTACCACAATAGATGTCCTTATTAAATAACAATGTAGTTCCCCTCATCTCTAAAATGTTGAATTTCCACTCGCTTTATATCTTTTGTGGCACAGGTCACTAGGACAAATACCAAGGGTGAACCTACCAAGTGGGACACATACAGCATTAAAATGTGACAGGGATCTAATTCTTTGCAACACTATTAAAAACTAGAAAAAATAAATAAATAATAATAATAACATATTGGCTATACATACAGCAGTCAACAAAGTTATTGTATGAGTGTTCAAGAGTATCTGTTGTCGTCAGTTCATTTGAATTAAATAATAATATAATTTAATACTGGGCTTATAATAATATATTCATGCCTAAATTATTCAAACAATATAACAATTTTAATAATATTTTTAATAATTTGAATATTTTTAAAATGTAAAAATGTAAACATTTTAGAGCTATACTAAAATCACAAAAAGAGAAAGTGATCCATCCTCACATTAGAAGTCACTTCATTTGTAAAATACTCAAAAACAAGTTAAAATTACAGGCATGTAACCATCCATCACAACCTACAGACACTCACTCCTCTATTTCCTATATTCGGATTAATGGATGGGAGCATAGCCCTAGCAACATGCAGATGGCAAACCATAGCTAAATGACGCATTTCAAGATCAAACCCTCTTTCTCAGGACTAACCTGCTTGCACAGATGTTTACCCCCAAAATAGTCCACACCCCTCTGGCCTTATGCTGGGTCTAGAGTATTTAGGGGTAAGAATATTTGCAAGCAGGTTAGCTCTGAGGAAAAAAAGAAGGCTTGTCCCTCAAAAAGCATAATCTAGCTACAATTTACCATCTGCATATTGCTAAGGCTATACTTGCATTGATCCATCTGAATATAGCGGAGTGAGGGGTCCATAGAATGTGATGAATTGGATTTTACAAAAAAAGTGCTGCCTAAGCTAATGCATGAGGATAGTGTACTTTCTATTTTTGTGATTTTAATACAGTTTTTAAAGATTTCCTAGGTCTGAAGAAAGCTGCAATGTAATAAACAATTTCATGACCTCATGCAAATTGGATCAGTGAATGAGAAGAATATTTAGATTCTGCACCTAACCAATATATTTTAGTACTTGAGCGGCGGTAATGTGTTACAGCGTCAGCAGTAAAATGCAACCTTATATAGTTAGTATATATGCTTTCATTAGGCAATAAGCAGCATTTCATTGTTTTCCAACCTTTTCCAAGACATGGAACTTCAGGTGACACATAGAACTAACTTACACATATAATTAAGGGTTCATGCACAAGGACTAATTTAGGCATTTTTTATGCCTAGCATAAACCTTCTGTAGATATATGGCACCTGGGTAGCCGCAAGTGCCACGTACAGCGTCCCACACAAGTAAACTGCTGTACATCTGCATACACTTGTAAACACTGATGCTTCCTTGCATCAACATTTACCCACGCATGCACATCCAACAATTTATCCTACAGTGGACGAGCAATTAGTTTGTATGTCAGACTGTACACAGCACATGCGGCTTCCCGGAGCAAGGAAAAGCCCTGCAAGATTTACACTAGGCTTAAAAATGCTGAAAATAATTTGTGTGCATAAACGCTTAAAGAGTTTTAGGTTCTTGAAATTGCCTATGAAAAAAAACAAACAAACAATTATATCAAGCATTTTTACTATTTATGCAATAAATCACACTAAAACCTCTCTTCTGCCCATCTTAGGCACAACCAGTCCTGCTATGTCATCCAACCCACTTCTCATGAGCCCATAGGGGAAGGGGTGACTGGAGTTGTGGCTGGTGAGCCTGGGGGTGGGCTTTAAATCAGCCTGTGTTTTGCTCATCCAGGGTAAAGCAACAGGTTCACTTTAATGATGGCTGCTGCATTTGCTTATACTTCTTTTTGCCCCCTGTGTCATTACCCTGGGGAGTCAATGTGACATATGTGGTGTATGTGAATCGCTATCCTTTTACCCATTACAACACTGGTTATTTGCTGATTGCCACTCAGACAGGGAAAGTATCCCCAGCACGCATGAGCTCCAAAGTGCAACATGGAACTTGAACGAGCATTCTTTTTTAGAGTAAATAAAGCAGAGGGGGATAAATGGAAGGTACACATGGGCAGATGGTGGGGTGACATTAAAGTGAACCTATGCTTGCCCTGCATGGTATTAGGGTGTTAGTAGTTCTAACAGTCATGATCCACATTCCCCAGTGTTCAGAACAGCCAACAACTTCTTTTAGTTGCACTGGTAAAATTAATGATAATATATTGTTTAAACTATAACATATACAATGTTAAATGTATCCTGCTGACTGCACATTAAAATCGCTTGGATAAATACTTGTACTTTATTTTAACCACTTTTTTTTTCTTAAGGAAAATCGATGGCACAAATTTTGAGGAAGATAATATTGAACTGAATGAAGATGGACAGCCTGTTCAAGCCCCCACTCATATACTTCCGCAATTTGATTGTCATTGCTGTGGTTTGCCCAAGCGTTATATCATTGCCATTATGACTGGCTTAGGATTCTGTATTTCCTTTGGAATTAGGTGTAATCTTGGTGTAGCTATTGTCGAAATGGTAAATAACAATACTGTTTATGTTAACGGAAAGCCAGAAATTCAGGTAAGTGACCATTTATTCATTTTAAGGACAAATGCATTTTTTTTTTAATGTCCACCCTGCCTAGACCCCCTGATCAAACTGCTTGATTTCCCCTCTTCCTGCCAACTACTTGCTTACCTGAGTAATCTTCCTCACCACCAGCTGCATCTGTGCAGTGACTTCTATGGGGTCTTCTTCTGAGACTGGAGACCAGGTAGAGAAATGTACATTCTCTAAAAGTGTATATAACTTAAGGCATATCTGTTGCCTTAAATATGTGTTGGGCAGGCTGTAGGAGAAAAATGCACAGACCCTCCAACCAATAGAGAATAGGTTTAAGAACGAAATTTGATTATGTAGATGGAAGAATTAACTGCCAGTCTCCATCACAGGTTCCTAAAATTTATGACACTGGGGTACTCATGGATTGACATTTCTACTTCATCCAAACCTTAACCCTTTCATTGACAATCCATAGAACCTCAGCTGCGCTCCTGGTAGCCTGGGTTTACTCCCAGTCCAGAGGCTCCCCTTCTTCTCTACCTTCTTCTGTCTCCTCTCCTTGTCTTTCTCACTTTGCTCTGTTTGAAACACTGGTCTCATGTGCACTTGGGTCTTAGCAAGATTAGTAAATCGACCCGACCATTTGTGAAATCTTATACCCAGATTCACCTATGATGCGAGAATTGTCATTGCGAGATATCACTTGCTCATGGTGTGCTAGATATCACTTGCTCATGGTGTGCTAGAGTAATTATGCTGTACATGACTTGCACTGTGGATTTATTTTTATGTACGGTAGTGCTTGCTTCTGGTATTTCTTTTTGACTTTCGAGCCAATGTATCTGTATATGTGCAAAATCTAATAAAGCTATATTTTTTTTAAATAAATGCAGAGACTCAGTGATGCTAGCACATACCTTCAGATGTCTCAGTCAGCACTCCAATTACCACATACCCCAGTGTGTTCTAAGAGGAAAAAGGCCACCACCTCATGCCCCACCTGTTCTGTTCTTAAATAGTCAGCATTATTGGCCAGTAAGGAGCTGTGTTGCCAACCGTCCATATTTATATGGACAGTCCGTAAAAACAGGCACGTTTTTCCCGTCCATAAATGTCCGTGGTTGCGGGAAGGTGCCAGTAAAAATAGCCGAGATTGGTTCGGCTTGGAACTGCGCATGCGAGTGATGTATTAGGACATCCCAGCGCGCGCCAGAATTTTAAATCTGTAACTAACCAGGAGGTCAGAGGAGCACAGCAGTCAGGATTCGAAGGCTGAGCAGCACGTGGCGGTGGCGGAATGGAGGAGCCTGCTGCATCCAGGCAATACAAAGTTTACAGGGGAGTCGGGGACGGACAGAGTGACAGACAGCCCAGCCGACAGTGACATCAGGTGATGGTAGCAGAGGGGGATCCGATGAAAGAAGGGGGTGATGGTGGCACCGCAGAGGGGGATGATGGAGGCAGGGGGAGATTGGAGGCAGGGGGTGATTAGAGGCAGGGGGTGATGGTGGCTGCAGTGGCACCGCAGAGGGGGCGGAGGCAGGGGGCAATGGAGGCAGGGAGTGATTGGAGGCAGGGGGCCTGGGGGAGATTGGAGGCAGGGGGTGTTAGTGTCAGGGGGTGATTGAAGGCAGGGGGTGTTGGTGGCACGGCAGAGGGGGATGGTGGCACCGCAGAGGGTGGGGGATGGAGACAGGGCTTGTTGGTGGCACGGCAGAGGGGGATGGAGGCAGAGGACGATGGAGGCAGAAGGTGATTGGAGGCAGGGGGCCTGGGGGAGATTGGAGGCAGGGGGAGGTTGTGGCACCGCAGAGGGGGGTGAAGGCAGGGGGTGTTGGTGGCAGAGGGGGATGGAGGCAGGGGGTGATGTGACGAAATATTTTGCCCTTATTATATCGAAAATAACAATAATATGTTTTTTTACCTTAATATCTACCTAAAATCACATTGCTATTTGCCTAGCGTACTTGTTTGTAGCCTAAATACTGAAATTTGCACCTAAAAATGTAATTTAGTAACTTTTGTGAAATGCCAGTAAAAACATAGGTGCGCCAGTAAATTTCAATCTGGTAGGTTGGCAACACTGGTAAGGAGGTACGAGTAGAGGTAGGGTCAGCATCCATTTCTACCATATTGTGTTATTCCTTTTTAAGTCCTTCAAAAAACACTGAAGAACAGAAGCAGCATGTATAATTATAATAAAAGATAAACTGCGCCAATAGAATAAACCAGCAACAAAGTGCCAGTACTCAATAACTATACAAAGTCTCTCAACCCCAAAATGAACCTTGATTGGGGGGTAGATGAAATAATAATAAAGTCCCAAATAATGGTATAGGGATCAAGGCGGACCCCACGGGCAGGATGAAACAAACACCACCGTGAAAATGACTTCTTGTGAGGAGACCACCACCTAATGGAAAGCCGCTTACAACAACCACGGGGTTAATAGACCTATAGAAAACTCCATCCACAGATAGGGACACCAAGCCAAGAGGGATTCCAAGAACGGATAAGCAGGATACGATTGCTTCCTCACAGATGAACAGGTCCTCGATTCATGGATGTAAAGGAAAAAATTGACCAATTGTGTAACTCTGTATAAAATTTTATTAAAAAAGGACGAAAACGTACTTACAGAAAGTAACGTAGTTAAAAACATGTATCAGTAGCTGGCCGGCACTATAGGAGCCCTTCCTCCAAAACGTAACAACGCGGTGACGTCAGTGTGCGCCGTCCCATTAAGGAAGGGCTCCTATAGTGCCGGCCGGCTGCTGATACATGTTTTTAACTACGTTACTTGCTGTAAGTAAGTTTTCGTTCTTTTTTAATACATTTTTATACGGAGTTACACTATTGGTCTGTTTTTTCCATTACATTCATGAATCAAGGACCTGTTCATCTGTGAGGAAGCGATCGTATCCTGCTTATTCGTTCTTGGAATCCCTCTTGGCTTGGTGTCCCTATCTGTGGATGGAGTTTTCTATAGGTCTATTAACCCCGTGGTTGTGGTAAGCGGCTTTCCATTAGGTGGTGGTCTCCTCACAAGAAGTCATTTTCACGGTGGTGTTTGCATCCTGCCCGTGGGGTCCGCCTTGATCCCTATACCATTATTTGGGACTTTATTATTATTTCATTTACCCCCAATCAAGGTTCATTTTGGGGTTGAGAGACGTTGTTTAGTTATTGAGTACTGGCACTTTGTTGCTGGTTTAATCTATTGGCGCAGTTTATCTTTTATTATGCTATTTATGTTTATCTAAATGTATTGCTGCCTTTGATCTTTATTGATGTTATCCTTTATTTTTTGTTAGTGCAGTCTTTTTTTCTATATAACATGTATAATTAATTAGAACTTTTACTGACCAATAAAAAAAGCTGTTTTCATGGCCCAATAATAATGTCAAGCTTATGGGAACTGGTGCTGTGCTTTTTTTTTTTGTCCTTACACTATTTAGTGAATGGAACACCTTTTGAAGCATGCAGATGTATGGCCTTAATAAGCTGGCCTTGACACCCTAAAGTGCTCATAGACATTGTAAACTAGTCTGGAGGGAAATTGTACAACCATGTATCCCTACTACTTCTTGTCGTTGTTGTTCTTCTAGAATGTTGCTATGACCTGTTGTACTTTTACTTCTGGCCTATATGTGATGGATGTGTAATGTGCAAACTTAAGTGTACTCTTGTATTTACTGTGTGCGTTATTCAATAAACCTTTATCTGAAAAAAAAAACTAGTCTGAAGATCCAGCAGCTAAATTATCATTCCTTATGTATGATTAATTCCTAACTCCAGCCAAAACTTTAATTTTAGGATAGAATAGGAAAAGATAAAGGGCCAGATTCAGAAAGAATCGCCTATCTTTAGGTGGGCGTAGCGTATCTCAGATACACTACGCCGCCGTAACTTAGAGCGGCAGGTCCCGTATTCAGAAAAAACTTGCGCTCTAAGTTACGGCGGCGTAGTGTAAATGGGCCGGCGTAAGCCCGCCCAATTCAAACAAGGCTGGTAGTGGGCGTGTTGTATGTAAAGGATTCGTGACCCCACATAAATGACGCGCTTTACGAACGGTGCATGCTCAGTATCACATCGAATTTTCTCCGTAAATTACGCCCGCTCAATGCTTAGTCGACATGAACGTAACCTACGCCCAGCCCCATTCACGGACGACTTACGCAAACGACGTAAAACGTGTAAAATTCGACGCTGTTCCGACGTCCATACTTAACATTGGCTGCACCTCATATAGCAGGGGTAACTTTACGTCGGTCAGACGCCTTAAGTAAACGACATATATTGATACGCCGGGCGCAACTACGTTCGTGAATAGGCGTATCTATCTCATTTGCATATTTGACGCGGAAATCAACGGAAGCGCCACCTAGCGGCCAGCGTAAATATGCACCTAAGATACGACGGCGTAAGAGACTTACGTCAGTCGTATTTTATACAAATTCTGGCGTATCTGATTCTTTGAATCAGGTGCCGAGATACGACGCCTCACATTCAGACTTACGACGGCGTATCTGGAGATACGCCGTCGTAAGTCCTTTGTGAATCCGGGCCTAAGTTTCAGGTTTTAAATGATGTCTGTGCCCTTGTTAGGAAATGTTTTTTGATATTTTAAATACTGTCTCTGTCCCAATAGGGGAGATTTTACTTGTCATTCTGTACTTTCTGGCATGTGTCAGCTGGATCACAAATGAGGTGACAAACACAGAAATAGCATCTTAACAGACATTCTAAACCTAACTAATTTTCACAGAAAGTATTGGTCATGTGCCGTTTGGGTGGATTTTTCACTTCCTATTCAGTCTGAGACTAATCAAATAAAGGAAATGGGAATACTTTCCCTCACTTCCTATCCTGTGAGACAGACGATGAGGAGGAATCTCCCAAATGGAGGCAAAGACAGTAGTATCAATTTGATAGATATTAACCCTTCCTCGCCAAACAAAAAAAAGCGTTGGATAGAATTAGGCTTGAACACCCTCCTGTGAGCATGTAAGGGCATGTAATACCACCAGTTTATCTCTGTACTAAGACTTTATTGGAGGATATGAAGGAATCGAATGCTAAATTATTAATGTGGAAAAGTGGAATTCAAGCCTAACACTAACTATTCTTACAAGTGTTCACTCCTCCGCCTCCTCCTCCTCTCTTCTGCCTAGCCCGTGTACTTACCTTTTTTTTTTATTATTTTTATTGCAGGTTCTATAATAATATATTTTTTTGCTTAAAATGAACAAACATGTTATACTTACCTGATCTGTGCAGGGTTTCTATGGTTTTGCACAGAGGACCCCAGATCCTTTTCTTCTCGGGTCCCTCTCCGGCACTCCTGGCCCTTCCTTCCTACCAAGCAGCTTGCTATGGGTGGCACATGAGCTGAGCTGCTGCTCTGTGTGTCCATTCAGACACAGAGCTACGGCCAGGCACGGCCCCCTCTCTCTCCTCATTGGCTCACTGACTTTCATTGATGGCAGCGGGAGCCAATGGCAGCCGAGGCTGTCGTGCACATCGCTGGATCGAGATGGGCTCAGGTAAATATTAGGAGTGCTCAGGGTGTTGTTCAGACCTATTGGTATCACATTTTGCAGATTACCTTTATCAGATGTTTATAGGTATATTAGAAATTTTACTTGTGAAATTCCGAGTCTTCGCACCAGCCCTGTCCATTGCATCGTATACTAATGTGCATTGCATTAAGGAAGCCATTGGCTAGACTGCTTAAGGCCCCACAATGAATTAAAAACTGTGCATGCAGCATTTTATAAACAGATCCTTTAAATAAATTACATATCTTTTGATAGAAAGCTCAGTTCAACTGGGATCCAGAAACTGTTGGTCTGATCCATGGATCGTTTTTCTGGGGATACATTGTGACCCAGATTCCTGGAGGATTCATAGCAAATAAGCTTTCTGCCAATAGGTAACTATATTCAAACATGTATTAAGACCATCTATGGCACTTTTTTTTTATTGTAGTTCTTGTATTAAAGCATTGTAGGCCTATCAGTGGCATAGCAAAGTTTGATGAAACTCTGTGCCCCTTACCTAAATAATTAAAATATATAAATAAATATGTCTTATATTTTTTCATGTATTGGTGTGGTGTGCCATCTAAATTTATTTTTTCCTACAGGGTATTTGGTGCTGCTATTTTTTTAACCTCAGTCCTAAATATGCTAATTCCATCAGCAGCAAAAGCACATTTTGGGTGTGTTATATCGGTGCGAGTTCTCCAAGGTCTTGTTGAGGTAAGTACTCCTAATATATTGTTATTCTAGCCCCTATCTGTAACAATACGCCAAATTAGTTTCAGGTTTATGGATCGCAACTGCGGAGACTTCTCAGGTTCGAACCCAGGTTTCACTCTTAACTCAGTTAAGAGTTTGGGTTCTATCATCACAGCCTCGGTAAAGTAAATAGTGCTTATTCCAGCATAAGCAACATTAAAGTAAATCTTGGTATTAATGGTATAAGGATAAGTATAGCTGCAGTACTGGGACTGCACACTAGGGGTTAGTAATGAACATTAACATGAGAGCTGGTATCTGTAGCAGTGAACATTAACATGAGAGCTGGTATCTGTAGCAGTGAACATTAACATGGAAGCTATAATAGAGACTTCAGCAGATCTCCATAGCATTAGGCAGCATAGCAGTAAACATGAACTTGGAAGCAAAGTAGCAAGTATGGAGATCAGCGTTTAGCAATTGGTTTCTATAGCAGAGTACTTGCGGTTGCAGATAACTGGGCATGGATGAGCGTCCTGGGAGCCTGGACCTGGTTGCTGTGAGCTATAGCGAACAAGGAGTCCTGGTGGTCCAGTTCAGGAAGCTGGAGCTTAGATCAGGTGAGTCTGGAAGCCCAGCTGACAGTGGCGTTCTGTCAGCAATAGAGGATCCCCTTCCTGTCAGTGCTGGGAGTTTAAATAGGCCGTAGGAAGTGAGAGGGTATTCGGAAAGAAGGAAGAAACGAAGTGAGTTGTCTGGGAAAGAAGTAACTATAGTTGTACCCAGTGGAAGCCACTGGTGTGATGTTACACTATCTCTCTATCTGTTTTATATCTGCAAAATCTCAGTTTTGTATATTTTATTTGGGTGTGTTATGCTCTGTACTGTTTTTTACTTAAATTTTAAAATATGTCATTACTAAGATTTTTGAATTACTAGTTCCTCCTATTTGCTCCATTTTAGTCTTTTAAATATGCTGTCAAAAGAGTTTTGTTAAATCTGTTCAATAGGTGTATCACATAAATATTACCAGCCAATAACTTCATGTGTTCTCTGCCTATGTTTTACTCTTGTCCATTACATCAAAGATCCCCAACCCCGGGACTGTAGACCGTTACTGGTCTGTGACTTGTTAGAAACTGGGCCGCACAGCAGGAGACTTGATCTGTAATTCACATGGGAATGCACACAGTTCCCTTTTTTTTTTTTTCGTTTTGTAGAAACTTTATTTGAAGTGTACAAAATGTAGACTACAACTTCAAATAGAGTTGTAGAAACTTTATTTGAAGTGTACAAAATGTAGACACGATGCACTGCTGTACATTGCCATGGTGTGCTGCAATAAAATGCAGCACAGCCATAGGCTCAGTGTGAATGGGACAAATAGGAAACAATTGTTTTCGGTGTGCCCTTGCGGTGAGAGACATTTTACAGTGCAGTAAATTGTCTGTCATAGCACACAGTGTGAATAAGTCCATACAGCCGCTCATATTACCATCTGTCAGATCAGTGGCGGTATTAGATTATCATAGGAGCATGAACCTTACTGAAAACTGAGCATGCAAGGGATCTAGGTTTTGTGTTTTTATGAGAATTTAATGCTTGATGATCTGAGGTGGTGCTGAGATGATAATGCTAGCACTGGGGAGTGGCTGCAAATACAGATCATTAGCACAGAGATACCTATGAAAACCCTATCAGTGATTGGCAAATGACTGCATCTGGTGGCAGGCTATATCCACAAAACTGGAGCCTAGTGCCAAAAAGGTCGGAACCGGTGTGTTACTTTATTCCTGGCTGTCTCTGCAGACTACAAAATACTTTCTCACTATGTTATGAACATGTGGAAAGGAAGAGGTGTTCTGTAGCTCTAAAAACACTTCCCATCCTGGAAAGGCAGCTAGATAAAATACCATGAGACACTGTTTTCACCCTAGGACAGTCTGCTGCTGGCAAGATCAGCAGGTAAAAATTTAGGAAAAAGGACTGAAAAGTAATGCAACCACCACATCTACAGACTGATAAGCTGTCATATGTTACATTTTATTTTTCACTTTAGATCAGGGATAGGCAACCTAAGGTATTTGCGGCAGGGCCAGCAATGCAATGCCATTTTCAGTGGCACCCAGAAGATTGTCATGAGGCATATGCGCAGGTTTGCCCATAGGCGTCTGCTGCTGTCAGTAAGGATGAGCCAAACACCCCCCTGTTCGGTTTGCATCAGAACTTGCGAACACACCAATTTGTGTGAACTTTAGAACCCCGTTAAAGTCTATGGGACTTGAACATTTGAAATCTAAAGTGTTAATTTTAAAGGCTAATATGCAAGTTATTGTCCTAAAAAGTGTTTGGGGACCTGGGTCCTGTCCCAGGAAACATGTATCAATGCAAAAAAAAGTTTTAAAAACGGCCGTTTTCTCAGGAGCAGTGAATTTAATAATGCTAAAAGTGAAACAATAAAAGTGTAATATTACTTTAAATTTTCGTACCTAGGGGGGGGTGTAAAGTCAGCATGTGAAAAAGCGCATGTTTCCCGTACACAGAACTGTCTCTGCACAAAGTGTCATTTCTGAAAGAAAAAAAGGCATTTAAAACCGGCTTTGCGGCTCTAATGAATTGTCGGCTCTGGCAATTCAGAGATGATTCATTCATAAAAAAAAAAAGCCTGGGGGTCCCCCCAAATTCCATTAACAGGCCCTTCAGGTCTGATATGGATATTAAGGGGAACCCTGCCGTCAATTTAAAAAAAAAATTACGTGGGGTTCACCTCAAATATCCATACCAGACCCTTCAGGTCTGGTGTGGATTTTAAGGGGAACTCCACCCCAAATTAAAAAAAAAATGGCGTGGAGTCCCCCTAAAAATCCACACCAGACCCTTATCCGAGCACGTTAACCTGGCCGGCCGCAGAAAAGAGGGGGGGACAGAGTGCGGCCCCCCCTCTCCTGAACCGCACCAAGCCACATGCCCTCAACATGGGGAGGATGTCCCCATGTTGATGGGGACAAGGGCCTCATCCCCACAACCCTTGCCCGGTGGTTGTGGGGGTCTGCGGGTGGGGGCTTATCAGAATCTGGAAGACCCCTTTAACAAAGGGGACCCCCAGATCCTGGCCCCCCCCTATGTGAATTGGTAATGGGGTACACTGTACCTCTACCATTTCACGAAGGTAGTGTAAATAGTTAAAGAAAAATACACACAGACACCGTAGAAAAAATTCCTTTATTAATAAAAAAAAACAAAACAGCGGTGGTAATCCACTGTCGATGCGGCTCCCTGCTTCAACGTTGTCTTCTATCCAGCGACGGATGATCTCTCCAGCGATGGGTGATCAGCGGTCCGGTCCAGCGATGAGAAGATCCATCCGTCCAGAGCGCAGCACCAGACCCTTATCAGACCCATATATATATATATATATATATATACAATTACAGTGAGGGGAAAAGGTATTTGATCCCCTGCTGATTTTGTACGTTTGCCCATTGACAAAGAAATGATCAGTCTATCATTTTCATGGTAGGTGTCTTTTAACAGTGAGAGACAGAATAACAACAAAAAAAATCCAGAAAAATGCATTTAAAAAAAGTTATAAATTGATTTGCATTTTAATGAGTAAAATAAGTATTTGATCCCTTCGCAAAATATGACTTAGTACTTGCTGGCAAAATCCTTGTTGGCAATGACAGAGGTCAGACGTTTCTTGTAGATGGCCACCAGGTTTGCACATCTCTCAGGAGGGATTTTGTTCCAATCCTCTTTGCAGATCCTCACCAAGTCATTAAGGTTTCGAGGCTGACAATTGGTAACTCGAACTTTCAGCTCCCATATTTTCTATGGGATTAAGGTCTAGTGACTGGCTAGGCAACTACAGGACCTTATTGTGCTTCTTCTTGAGCCACTCCTATGTTGCCTTGGCCATGTGTTTTGGGTCATTGTCATGCTGGAATAACCATCCATGCCCCATTTTCAATGTCCTGGCTGAGAATAACCATCCATGCCCCATGTTCTCACCCAATATTTCACAGTACATGGCCCCGTCCATTGTCTCTTTGATGTGGTGAAGTTGTCCTGTCCACGTAACTGAAAAACACCCCCAAAGCATAATGTTTCCACTTCCACGTTTGACGTTCCTCCTCCTCCAAACACGGTGAGTTGAGTTGATGCAAAAGAGTTTGATTTTGGTCTCATCTGACCACAACACTTTCACCCAGCTCTCCTCTGAATCATTCAGATGTTTATTAGCAAACTTCAGATGGGCCTGTACATGTGCTTTCTTGAGCAGGGGGACCTTGTGGGCGCTGCAGGATTTCAGTCCTTCACGACATAGTGTGTTACCAATTGTTTTCTTGATGACTATGGTCCCAGCTGCCTTGAGATCATTGACAAGTTTCTCCTGTGTAGTTCTGGGCTGATTCCTCACCGTTCTCATGGTCATTGAAACTCCATGAGGTGAGATCTTGCATGGAGCCCCAAAACGCGTGGGATATTGACAGTTATTTTGTGTTTTTTTCATTTGCAAATAATCGTATCACTTGTCATCCTCTCACTAAGCTGCTGGGTGATGGTCTTGTAGCCCATTCCAGCCTTGTGTAGGTCTACGATATTGTCCCTGACATTCTTGGACAGCTCTTTGGTCTTGGCCATGGTGGAGAGATTGGAATCCGATTGATTGATTGATTGCATCCATGGACAGGTGTCTTTTATACAGGTAACAAGCTGAGATTTGGAGCACTCCCTTTAAGAGAGTGCTCCAAATCTCAACTCCTTACCTGTATAGAAGACACCTGGGAGCCAGAAATCTTGCTGATTGATAGGGGATCAAATATTTATTTCAGTCATTAAAATGCAAATTAATTTATAGCTTTTTTTAAATTGCATTTTTCTGGATATTTTTGTTATTATTCTGTCTCTCACTGTTTAAACCTACCATTTAAATTATAGACTGATCATTTCTTTGTTAGTGAGCAAATGTACAAAATCAGCAGGGGATCAAATACCTTTTTCCCTCACTGTACTTGCCACTTTATTAGGTATACCTGTTCAATTGCTTGGTAACACACATTTCTAATCAGCCATGGCACATGATCACATGGCAGCAACTTAATACATTCAGGCATCTCGACGTGGCGAACACGAGCATCAGAATGGTGAAGAAAGGGGATTAAGTGACTTTGAACAAGGCATGGTTGTTGGTGCCAGAAGGACTGGTCTAAAGTGCAGGTTCAAGACCTGACTGTGCTGTCTGGCTGGAATACTTAAAAGCCTGACTGCACATTTACAGATCCTTTATCAGACAAAACCATATTCAGGGGCAGATCCAGAGTCTAGCCTTGGGAGCGGCACTGCCAAAAAACAATTTTTTTTTACAAAAATCTGGGAATTTATCTGGGAAATTACTTGTGTTGGCGCGTTAATCATCCTGGCACCATGGTTATTATGGTGTCAGGATGATTATAGTGCATTATTTATATTATTACATTGTTATATAAAATGTAATAGTTCAACTCACCATAATGCAGAATCACTGGGAGCCCTGAGTGTGTCACTTGCCACTGTCGCCTGCCACCAGATGCGGATTGTCATTTGCCACCAGATACGGATTGTCACTTGCCACATCACCTGCCACAATATACGGATTGTCACTTGCCACGTCACCTGCCACACGTTGCGGATTGTAACTCACCCCAGGTTGCAGATTGTCACTTGCCACACGTTGCGGATTGTCACTTGCCACGTCACCTGTCACCAGATGCAGATTGTCACTTGCCACGTCACTTGCCACACATCGCAGATTGTCACTTGCCACATCACCTGTCACCAGATGCAGATTGTCACTTGCCACGTCACTTGCCACACATCGCAGATTGTCACTTGCCACGTCACCTGTCACCAGATGCAGATTGTCACTTGCCACACATCGCAGATTGTCACTTGCCACATCACCTGTCACCAGATGCAGATTGTCACCTGCCACGTCACCTGCCACATTTTGCGGATTATCACTTGCCACACATTGTGGATTGTCACTTGCCATGTCACCTGTCACCAGATGCAGATTGTCACTTGCCACACGTTGCGCATTGTCACTTGCCACATCACCTTCACGAGATGCAGATTGTCACTTGCCACGTCACTTGCCACGCGTTGCGGAGTGTCACTTGCCACAAGTTGCGGATTGTCACTTGACACGTCACCTGCCACCATTTGCGGATTGTCACCTGCCACAAGTTGCAGATTGTCACTTGCCATGTCACCTGTCACAAGTTGTGTATTGTCACTTGCCTGCTACAATTGTCACTTTCCTGCTAAGGTGGGGATTGTCACTTCCTGTGTCCCAGAGTGAAGTCAGGCCATGAAGTATAATTAAAAGCTCTGTGACCTACTCAAAGTGGATGCAAGTTGCAAGACTTAACTCTTCTGACACATATTGGCTGCAAATTGGTGAAAGTAGTTGTGACACTTCAGTCTTAAGTAAAGGAGTTATCATATCACTGTTCCAAACTTAGGCAGCAGAGAGATGATGTAATCTCTCTGCTGCCTGCACAGTGAGGGCGGAACTGTAGGTATGCAGGGCGGGCACCAGGCAGGCACCAGGCGGTGAGAGATTATGTCATCTCTTTACTCCCTTGCCCGCCGATTGGCCAGCTGCCTCCTCACCTGCTGACTGGCCCGCCTGCTCACCCACCGAGCTGCCTGCCCGCCTGTTCACTCACCCGCCCACCAAGCCACCCGCTCACTCACCCACCGGTCGAGCTGCCCACCCGCCGAGCCGCACGCTTACCTCACTCACCCGGTGACTGGCTGGCCCGCTGCTCACCGTAACTAATTTTGTCAGGGGCAATTGCCCCGTTGCCCCCCTGGATCCGCCCCTGACCATACTCAGACATGTATTTGAATTGACCTTTTGTTATTTGTCTGAAGTTTGTTAAAGAGTCTGCTCACATAATTTGTAATAAAACATCTTTGCCATTCTGAAGCTTCCCTCCAACCACTTTGCATAATATTTTATATATAATGTGATTCTGTACTTGCCAAATATGCTGCAGAAATCTCCCTCCAATGAGTCTGGCTTTAGCCATTTTAACTGTGGGCAGTTGAAGCTGCTGCCTGTTCACTTCCTGGATTTACATAGAGGCACACCTCCATCTCTGCAGCTCTCATTGGCCCTCTTATGACTCACCACCCCCCTCCCTTCCTGGCAAACTCTCACAAGAGTTAGAGAGAGAGTTGTGCATGATGTCATAAGCCTAGTCTATTTACCAGACAAGAAACAGGAAGTGGGCTGTATTAGGTATTTACTGGCAGAAAAAAAATGTTTTACTATCCAAAGTTAAAACAACAAGGGTAGAAGATTTAATAGATGGAAAGATGAAGAAATTACTGAATTTCCGCTTTAAATATGTGATTTGAGAGATTAACATAAATGTATGTTTAAATGTTTTCAGGGAGTGACGTATCCAGCATGCCATGGTTTGTGGAGTAAGTGGGCGCCCCCACTGGAGAGAAGCAGACTAGCAACCACTTCTTTCTGTGGTAGTACAAAATTCTTCTTACATATTAAATCTTAGTCAATTATTGTGCAGCTTTTGGATGACTTTTTACTGTGTAGCAAACAATAACTAATGCAGCGTACACACGACCGTTTTTTGGGTTGTAAAAAATGACGTTTTTTTTTAATGTCATTAAAAACGATCGTGTGGGCTCCAGAGCATTTTTCACAATGTAAAAAATGGCCATTAAAAATTAGAGCTCTAATTTTTCACTACGTTTTTAACGTTGTCGTTTTTAACGTCATTAAAAAATGGCCGTGTGTGGGCTTTAACGACGTGAAAAAACTGTGCATGCTCAGAAGCAAGTTATGAGATGGGAGCGCTCGTTCTGGTAAAACTACCGTTCGTAATGGAGTAAGCACATTCATCACGCTGTAACAGACTGAAAAGCGCGAATCGTCTTTTAATAACACAAAATCAGCAAAAGCAGCCCAAAGGATGGCGCCATTCGAATGGAACTTCCCCTTTATAGTGCCGTTGTATGTGTTGTACGTCACCACGCTTTGCTAGAGCATTTTTTCTTCACGATCATGTGTAGGCAAGTCTGTTTTAACGATTGGAAAAAAACTTCTTTACAACCCGAAAAACGGTCGTGTGTACGCGGCATGAGTTCTAGATTCTGTTGTAGTGGATGGTCATGACTTGTTAGATGTGTATCCTGGGAAGAGGTTGAGGAAATATTTCCCCTATTGATAGAATTCTCTGTCTCAGAGATATTCCAGCATGCTGGACAATCTTTGTGACCGACCCTTGCACTGGATTTGGGTAGTTTAGGAAAATAATTTGTTGTAAGTACTAATTCTTCCCTGTTTACATTGCAGGATCCTATGCTGGTGCGGTAATCGCTATGCCATTGGCAGGGATACTTGTACAGTATATTGGATGGTCATCTGTTTTTTATATTTATGGTAAGGCTTTCTTAGGCATTTTAACAATAGCTCACTATCTTGCTGCTAGGTGCCATTTTAGTTTGCCTTAAAGGGGTTGGAAAGGTACAATTTTTTTCCCCTAAATAGCTTGTACCTTTACCACCCCTTTAAAGAAAATTTGGATTTTAGCCATGCAGGGGAAGACCACAGGCAGGGGCATTGCTTGGTGCCAAAAGGACCAGGGGCTTCAGCCCTAAGCCAAGCCAGGGGGGGGTTCGGGCGCGGTCGGTGGAGTGGCGCGGGGTGACCTACCTGACACACATACCCTGACCTACGTGTGTGTGTGTGTATGTGTGCACACACACTGACCTGACTTACATACACTGACCTGTCCTGCATACACTGACCTGTCCTGCATACACTGACCTAACCTGCATACACTGACCTGCATACACTGACCTGTCCTGCATACACTGACCTGTCCTGCATACACTGACCTGACCTGCAAACACTGACCTGACCTGCATACACTGACCTGTCCTACATACACTGACCTGACCTACATACACTGACCTGACCCACTGACCTGTCCTGCATACACTGACCTGTCCTACATACACTGACCTGACCTACATACACTGACCTGACCCACTGACCTGATCTACATACACTGACCTGTCCTGCATACACTGACCTGACTTACATACACTGACCTGACCCACTGACCTGTCCTGCATACACTGACCTGTCCTACATACACTGACCTGACCTACATACACTGACCTGACCCACTGACCTGACCTGCATACACTGACCTGACCTGCATACACTGACCTGACCTACATACCCTGACCTGACCTGTATACACTGACCTGTCCTGCATACACTGACCTGACCTGTATACACTGACCTGTCCTACATACACTGACCTGACCTAGATACACTGACCTGACCCACTGACCTGATCTACATACACTGACCTGTCCTGCATACACTGACTTGACTTACATACACTGACCTGACCCACTGACCTGTCCTGCATACACTGACCTGACCTGCATGCACTGACCTGACCTGCATGCACTGACCTGTCCTGCATACACTGACCTGACCTGCAT
The DNA here is from genome assembly GCF_905171775.1 of Rana temporaria. Classification (NCBI taxonomy): domain Eukaryota; kingdom Metazoa; phylum Chordata; class Amphibia; order Anura; family Ranidae; genus Rana; species Rana temporaria. The sequence goes on along the minus strand of NC_053491.1, from coordinate 223,581,302 downwards.
ACACTGACCTGACCTGCATACACTGACCTGACCTACATACACTGACCTGACCTGCATACACTGACCTGACCTACATACACTGACCTGACCTGCATACACTGACCTGACCCACTGACCTGTCCTACAAACACTGACCTGACCTACATACACTGACCTGACCCAATGACCTGTCCTGCATACACTGACCTGACCTGCATACACTGACCTGTCCTATATACACTGACCTACATACACTGACCTGACCTACATACACTGACCTGACCTGCATACACTGACCTGACCCACTGACCTGTCCTACATACACTGACCTGACCTACATACACTGACCTGACCTGCATACACTGACCTGACCCACTGACCTGTCCTACATACACTGACCTGACCTACATACACTGACCTGACCCACTGACCTGTCCTGCATACACTGACCTGTCCTACATACACTGACCTACATACACTGACCTGTCCTGCATACACTGACCTGACCTGCATACACTGACCTGTCCTACATACACTGACCTACATACACTGACCTGTCCTGCATACACTGACCTGACCCACTGACCTGACCCACTGACCTGACCTACATACACTGACCTGTCCTGCATACACTGATTTGACCCACTGACCTGTCCTGCATACACTGACCTGACCCACTGACCTGTCCTACATACACGGACCTGACCCACTGACCTGACCTACATACACTAACCTGTCCTGCATACACTGACCTGACCTACATACACTGATTTGACCCACTGACCTGTCCTGCATACACTGACCTGACCCACTGACCTGTCCTACATACACGGACCTGACCCACTGACCTGACCTACATACACTAACCTGTCCTGCATACACTGACCTGACCTACATACACTGATTTGACCCACTGACCTGTCCTGCATACACTGACCTGACCCACTGACCTGTCCTACATACACGGACCTGACCCACTGACCTGTCCTACATACACGGACTTGTCCTGCATACACTGACCTGACCTACATACACTGACCTGACCCACTGACCTGACCTACATACACTGACCTGACTTACTGACCTGACCTACATACACTGACCTGACCCACTGACCTGACCCACTAACCTGGCCTGACTCACTGGCCTGACTCACTGACCTGACTCACTGACCTGACCCACTGACCTGACCTACATACACTGACCTGACTTACTGACCTGACCTACATACACTGACCTGACCCACTGACCTGACCCACTAACCTGGCCTGACTCACTGGCCTGACTCACTGACCTGACTCACTGACCTGACTCACTGACCTGACTCACTGACCTGACTCTCTGACCTGACCTACATATGCATTTTCCAAGAACAGACAGGTGAACAGAACAGGTGATCTTTTTTTAAATGATATTACTTGTAAAAGCTCTTCATATAGGTTCACCGTGAACCTATATGAAGAGCTTTTACAAGTAATATCATTTAAAAAACATCAGTAACAGCTCCACACACTGACCTACCTTAGCTCAGCCTCAGCCTTGGTGTGCGGTCACAGCAGGCAATGGCAGTCAGTCACACACACTCGTCGTCAGAGAGGAGCGGAGGAGAAGACGAGAGGAGCGGAGAGCCACCCGCCTGAGCGGGGATGTGGTGTGGCGGCCGAATTGTAATTCCCACCGTGGAGCCTGCAACGCCTATGATTGATGTCACACGTCCCGCGTCCCGACATTGGCGCTGCAGGCTCCAGAAGGCGGGGCCTGCTATCTATGGCACTCGGCCGTACTCAGCGACACTCTGCGCTGGCCGCACTCGGCCACTTTCGGCCGCACTCGCCCACTTTCGGCATCAGATTGGTCCCGACTCCCAGACGCTCGGGGCTACCAATGTAATGGAATGCTGCATAGACTCTGGGCTTTTCGGGAACCCATTCGGGGCTCCAGCCCCCCAAGCCACCCCCTAACGACGCCCCTGACCACAGGTTTGCGTTAATCCTTTCCTCCCCCCTTCACAGAATCCAATAACACATACTGACCTTTTAGCAGAATAGATCATTGGCTAAATGATCAACCAGGGAATAAATGTTACTTTGCAAAATAATGCTATATAAAGCATATATAAAGCAATAATGCAAATCAATTTTAGGATGACATAGCATGCATACACTGCAGAATAATGCAAAACAGATTATAAAAGCTGCACAAACATGGACGCTTCACAGCAACATCTCTGTGACTCAATTAGAGTAAGGTGGCTGCATACAGTAGCATAGTCTTTATAAGACCCAAGGACAAGGAGGGGGGAAGGGCTATTTGTGATTATCCTTATAGACGATCTCAGTGAAGTCCAGGGATGTTCTGGTAACACAGATGAACAGCTGGAGGGATCCAAGGACAAAGGGCCACTCCACTGGAACTAGAGTACTCCAATAGCAATTGGGCAGGTGCGCCTCACAGTAGCTGGGTCTTCCAGAGAAGCTACACTACAGCTACAGTCTCTGGCACACCAGTGACAGTGGAGGACCTCTCACCTCATTAGGTAGGCCCTTTTTAAACTGCTGGGCGAGGGAAGTTTAAGAATTTATAATCCTTGGGTATGTTCAGGAAGTTGTGGGAGATAGAGCTAAAAGAACCTGCACCAGAGCATGGTGAGTAAGTGGGCACTCCACTACAACCTTTCCTGTGTTCCCCTGCGAGTCAGTGCAGCCACTGGTAATGAAGGTAATACCTGGTACTTAAGTGTATGGAAGGAGATATGCCCTCAGGTGGCAGCTCTGGTGATTGGCCCAATGGCCCAGAGTTGTCACGTTGGAGAGGTGAAGCAATCCTCACTTCTATGTACGTTTTGGATAGATAGACAAGAAGCTTACACACATAGAGAGAGACATTTTCCCTTTTAGTAGCTATATATTGGTCAGGGTGTGTGGCCATCATGCTTTTTGCAAAACTGTTAAGATTAAACAAGATAAAAACAATCAGCCAATCACACACACACACACACACATACACCATAGATAATACTTTTTTCTTTAAAACAGAACAATATGTACATATCTTTCTATTTCCAGTTAAAAAAAAGTTACATTATCTAAATCCCTGGTGCCCAAACGGCAACCCTTTGGCACATTTGTGCAGCTCTCTGGGCAGGGCCGCCATCAGGGGGGTACAGGCAGTACACCTGTAAGGGGCCCGGAGGCCCATAGGGCCCCAGATGGAAACCCCCCCTTTTTTTTATTTATGTTTTATAAAAAAATATATATATTTTTTAATATATTCTTATTTTATTTTTTATTAAAGGGCCATTTTTTTTTTTAGGGGTCCGGAGGTCCCCAGGGGCCCGGAGATCCCCAGGGCCCCGGATGACAACCCCCTTTTTTTTATAATTTTTTTTTTTTTAAATGTTATATTATTTTATTTATTTATTTTTCTTTTTAGTTCTTTTTTTTTAATATATATATATATTTTTATTAAAGGGCTCAGAGGTCCCCAGGGCCCTGGATGGAAACTCCCCTTTTTATATATATATATAATTTGTTTTTATTTATTTTTTATTAAAGGGCCCAGAGGTTTCTTTTTTTATTAAAGGGTCCAGAGGTCCCGGATGGCAACCCCCCTTTTTTACTAATTTATTTTTATAAAAAATAATAATAATTTGTATATATATATATATATATATATATATATATCAATATATATATATATATATATATATATATATATATATATATATATATATATAGAGAGAGAGAGAGAGGGCCCAGAGGTCCCTAGGGCCCCAGATGGCAAGGCAACCCCCCTTTTAAAAAAAATATATATATATATTTTATATATATATTGTATTTATTTTTTTATTTTTATTACAGGATTACAGGGCCCAGAGGTCCCCAAGGCCCCGGATGGCTACCCCCCTTTTTTTTTTGCAGCCCCCCGCTTCTCAATTTCAGGCGGAAGCACCCCCTCCCCCCGGTTCTCTGCTCCAGGGGGCCCATGCCTGAAGCTGTGTAAGGGGCCCCATAATTCCTGATGGCGGCCCTGCCTCTGGGACCCTGCAGCTGCAGACACTAATCTGTATTTCTCTATTGGCCTGTTATAGCAGTCATTTTTAGTAGTCTCCTGTAATAGATCTCCAGTCTATGACTGCCTTCTGAAGAATGTCCCCAAATAGTATGTTCACAGTCTCTGAAAAATTTTGCAGCATGTCTGCAGTTTCTGACCATCTCTAGTAAAGTGTTCACATTGTCTGACCGTCTCTTGTATCATGTCTGCAGTCTCTGACGATCTCTTATATCATGTTTACAGTCTTTGACCATCTCTTATATCATGTCCACAGTTTCTGACCATCTCCTGTAAAATGTCCACAGTCTCTGACCATTTCTTGTATCATGTCTGCAGTCTCTGACAATCTCTGGAATCACGTCTGCAGTCTCTGACCATCTCTTACATCATGTTTGCAGTCTCTGACAATCTCTTGTATCATTACCACAGTTTCTGACCATCTCCTGTAAAATGTCCACCGTCTCTGACCATTTCTTGTATCATTTATGCAGTCTCTGACAATCTCTTGTATCATGTCTGCAGTGTCTGACAAACTTTTGTATCATGCCCATAGTTTTTGGGGCAGATCCACAAAGAAATTACACCGGCGTATCTATTGATACGCCGGCGTAATTTAAAAATTCCTGCGTCGTATCTTTGTTTTGAATCCTCAAAACAAGATACAACGGCATCTCGGCTAGATCCGACAGGCGTACGTCTTCGTACGCCGTCGGATCTAAGATGCAACTTTTCGGCGGCCGCTAGGTGGCGTTCCCGTCGAAATCCGCATCGAGTATGCAAATTAGCTATTTACGGCGATCCACGAACGTACGCCGGCCCGTCGCTTTTTTTTTCGTCGTTTGCGTTCGCCTTTTTCCGGCGTATAGTTAAAGCTGCTATACTGAGGCGTACTCAATGTTAAGTATGGCCGTCTTTCCCGCGTACAATTTTGAATTTTTTACGTCGTTTGCGTAAGTCGTTCGCGAATAGGAATTTGTGTAGAATGGCGTCACCGTCGTAAGCATTGGCGGGTTCCGGTTTAATTTCGAGCATGCGCACTGGGATACCCCTAGGGACGGCGCATGCGCAGTTCCAAAAAAACGTTGTTTACGTTTAGATCCATTTGAATTTCGCGCCCTTACGTCGCGTGAGATACGCTACGCCGCCGTAACTTATGTCGCGGATTCGTTGTGGATTTAATTTAAAAAAGATAAGTTACGGCGGCGTAGCGTATCTTAGATACGCTGCGCCCGGCGCAGATCTTTGTGGATCTGCCCCATTGACTATATCCTGTTGTGTGTTTGCTGTCTCTGACACTGAATATTCACAGAATTTTATGTGCAGCCCTTTGGTGATGTTGAGAGCCAGAGAGCCACGCTTGAGGCCTCCCCATGTCAAAAAAGTTGGACACCGCTGATCTATGTTATTTATTCCATTGGATGCTTCTCTTTTTATCTAATAATGACTATTATTATTGGATAATCATTGCACATTTTCACTATTACATGTATTTTGTGGCTTTATCATTCAGGGGTGTTTGGCATTATCTGGTACGTGTTCTGGCTTCTGCATGCTACAGAGGGCCCAGCTGCACATCCTTTCATCAGCCCTGAGGAAAAATCATACATTGAATCAAGTATAGGAGAAAGCAGCAGTTTAGTTACAACTAGCGTAAGTTTTGACCTTACTATGTGTGAATATTTATTTATAAATCTGGTCATTGCTTGTGGAATAATTGTTAAAAATATATGTTAATATATGTTAATATATGTTAAAAATATATGTTCCGCAACCCAACTTAGACAGAAGCAAACAAACGTTAAACTCTAAATCCTTCTCCAAGTCAACCTCCTCTCTTCTATTTAACCTCCAGTTAATAGACTCTTGGCGAGCCTTGAACATAGGTGCAAGAGACTACACCTTTTATTCACACCCACACGATTCATACTCAAGAATTGATCACATATTCTGCACCCCAATAATTCTAGCTAATTCCCTTGGCGCCGATATTCATCCTTGCTCCTGGTCTGATCACAATATTATCACCCTTACCACAAAATTCATAGGTCTCTCCCCCACCTCCTATTCCTGGCGATTGAATGAATCCCTTCTAACAGACCCTAACCACCAACAAGGAATTGACTCAGAGATTAAAGAATATTTTTCCCTGAATGACACTCCTGAAACTTCTGCAGCAACACTCTGGTCAGCTCATAAAGCAGTAATCAGAGGCCACTTGATTAGACGCGCAGCCCAACGTAACAGAAATAATGTTGAAAAAATCATCTCCCTCACGAAAGACCTTCATAACCTATACAAAATCCATACACATTCACATGACCCTGCTGTCCTTAAAACCATCTCTCTTAAACGCAACGAGCTTGACACATTGCTTTCCCTTAAAGCCGAAAAGTCACTCAGATGGTCAAAAGCTAGATTTCTTCTCTCCAGCAACTCATACTCGGCAATGTTCGCCCGTAAACTCAACCAATCCCTCAAACCGTCACACATCTACAGACTCAAGAATAATAGGAACCAAGTGGTCACACACCCAAAAGAAGTACTTTCGATATTCACAAAATTTTACTCTGACCTTCTCTCTGCACCAAAACCCTCCCCACCCACTCTACCATCCACGTGGTTGAACAATCTCCCCTTCCCTAAACTCAATCAAACACAAATAGACAACCTTAACATGCCATGCTCAGACGATGAACTAGAACAAATTATCAAAACACTTAAGAAAAATTCCGCCCCAGGCCCAGATGGATTCTCATCACTCTATTACAAACAATATTCTCAGATCCTAGTCCCACACTTGAAGAAACTTTTTAATTGCATCTTAAAAGGCGATCACTTCCCAGACGAGATGCTACTCGCCAACATGTCCTTGATCCCAAAACCCAACAAAGACCATACTCTCCCCCAAAATTACAGACCAATCTCCGTCATAAATAATGACCTTAAAATATTTAGTAGACTCTTAGCTAACAGACTTTCCTCTATTATCCCTACTCTCATTTCCCCCTTCCAATCAGGCTTCATCCCCGGAAGACAAATCACAGATAACATCAGACTGGTCACAAATATAGTCCAGGATGCCAAGATACATTCCAACCCTGTTTTGTTACTCAGCCTGGATATAAACAAAGCCTTCGACAGTGTGCATTGGTCATTCTTGGACAGTGTTCTACATAAATACGGCTTCACTGGCGAATTCTTACACGCATTTCATGCACTCTACCATAACCCCTCCACCAGAATACGTCTCCCGGGCTGTAACTCTGAGTTTTTTAAAGTAGGCAAAGGTACTAGACAGGGCTGCCCCCTTTCCCCTTTACTTTTTGCACTAGCAATTGAACCACTTTCCACAGCAATCCTCACCAACCCTAATATTAAAGGTTACTCATCTGGACCCGATACATATAAACTAAGCATGTATGCAGATGACATGCTACTCTTCCTCACACAACCGGTCAATACACTTCCTAACCTTCTACAAACCCTAAACAATTTTGCATCCATATCAGGCCTCACAGTCAACGTCTCAAAATCAATAGGCATGCCCATCAACATCCCCCCACTAGAATTAGACTCCATACGCTCCTCCTTCGAATTTTCTTACACCCCAGATTCTCTCCCATACCTAGGTATTTATCTCACCCCTAATCTTGATGACCTTGCAAGTAAAAATTACATCCCGATGTTTCAAAAATTAAGGGCGACACTTAAAATGTGGAAATCTTTCAAGATCTCTTTCCTCGGTAAAATCACAGCGATTAAAATGACACTCCTCCCAAAATTACTTTATCTATTTAGAGCACTCCCCATTAGAATTAATAAATCCCTTATCACCAAATTCCAATCTGATATTAACAAATTTATTTGGTCTGACTCCCACCCCCGTTCTCCTAGACAAGTCTTGCACAAATCTCAGAGATCTGGCGGCCTCGGCCTCCCAGACCTTTGGCTATACTACCTCTCAGCAAGATGGACCCAAACAGCACAATGGCACATCCCACATTCCAAGATCCCATGGATAGCTTTCGAGAAATCCTCAATATCCCCTTTCACCATCTCAGGGATTCTCTGGGGAAATAAAATCTCAATTCCATCCCTAAATTCCCTTAACCAAATTGTAGCACATTCTTATCACTTATGGAAGCTCCATAATGGAAAATATAACCTCGTTTCTAAATCCCCACCGTTTGCTACATTCATAGGAGACCCAAAATTCATACAAAACTCCCCAATAGACCTTTCATGGTGGAAGACTAAAAACCTCACTACACTTAACAAATTTATTATAGGTACAAACTTCATCCCCTTCTCCACCCTGAAAGCTAAATATCAGATTCCGGATTCGGAATTCGATAATTTCATCCTTATCAAACAATTTTTCGAAACTCACTTCAAAACCACAAACACCCAATCCCCCTCTCATTTTGAAAAACTCTGTCGCGATTCCCCCAGGATGAAAGGTTTCATCTCAGAACTTTATTTCATCATGTCTAACAACACAGAGCCCAATAAATTATCATATATGCTAAAATGGGAACAAGATCTTAACTTTACGTACTCCCCAGTAAACTGGGACAACTGTATAACCAACCTACACAAATGCACCAGATCTATTGCAATCAAGGAAACAGCCCTAAAAGTGTTTATCAGATGGTATTATACCCCGACCAAACTCCACGCCATTTTTCCCTCAATCCCCTCCTCATGCTTTAGAGGCTGCGATGTTTCGGGTTCTTTCCCCCACATTTTTTGGTCTTGCGATAAGGTCAAGAATGTTTGGTCACAGCTTGAAAGTTTTGCCTCTAAAATTTCAGACAAACCAATCACCCTCACAATACATAACTGTTTACTCTTCTCCCCCATCACGGACCTTTCCACATGCCATATGAGACTCATCCATACATTATGTGTAGCCATACACTGGCTGATTGCATCTCAATGGAAATCCCCAATAATACTCCTAAATCCACTCAAACACAGGATTAACGAAATAAATTTGATGGAAAAAATCTCCCATACGCTACAAAACACCATACACATTTTCAACAATAAATGGTCCCCCTGGTCTGAATATTCACCTCTCTTTTTTAATACAAACTAATTTCTTTATTATACCACATTCCCTTTAACATGGCTTCCCTCAATATTCTTTCAAGATCCTCCATGGTTCTTTCCCATCTCTAAGTAAAGCCTGTTAACCCCAATTGCTTTGCTGTGTCATATTATATTTCTGTTTCTGATATGAACTTACCACATCTTTTATAATTATGCTGTATCTTTATATTTTTCCAACTATGTACCGCTGTCTATCTTTTGCAATAAAAGTTTGTAAACAAAAAAAAAAAATATATGTTAAGGTTTTCAGATATCCAGGTCATAGGATACTGGCTATTTAGCAGTAGTAAGTCAAAAACACGTAAACTTGCTGTGCATTTGGAGAAGAGACGCTTGAGAGGGGGTATGATTTCAATTAACAATACCGGTGACCACACAATAGGGGCAAAACTTTTTTTGCGGAAAGGAGTTTAACGAGACATGTGGCCACTTATTAAAATTAGAAGAAAAGAGGTTTAACCTTAAACTACGTAGAGGGTTCTTTACTGTATGAGCGGCAAGGATGTGGACTTCCCTTCCACAGGCGGTGAAGCATAGATGGATTCAACTATTAGATAAGCACCTAAACGTCCACAACATACAGGGATATACCGTATTTTCCAGGGTATAAGACGACCTTTTGCATCTAAAATAATGCCCCAAATGTCGGGGGTCGTCTTATACGGCGGGTACCTGTGTCAGAGGGTGTCAGACGGCGGCCATCCATTATTCAAAAGCCGCGCCTTCTCCTCAGACTGTTCCGTGATAAGCGGAACACTAATTTTCCCAGCAGAGCCTCTGTTCAGTGTTCCGCCTATCACGGATGTGCTCTCATCCTCGGCCTTGGCCTCGGACGAGAGGACATCCGTGATAGGCCAAACACTGAACAGAGGCTCTGCTAGGAAAATTAGTGTTCCGCCTACCACGGAACAGCCTGTGAAGGAGGCGCGGCTTTTGAATAATGGATGGCCGCCGTCTGTACGCTGCAAACAGGAGAAGGTAGGGAATGGAATGGCACAGTGAGGCATGTAATAACTGCACAGCGAGGCATGTAATAATGGCACAGCAAGGCATGTAATAATGGCACAGCGAGGCATGTACTAATGGCACAGTGAGGGGTCGTCTTATAAGGTGAGTATATGATCCAGGGCCATCTTTTCCACTGGGCACGCTGGGAAGTTGCCCGGGGGCCCTGCTTGCCTGGGGGGCCACACCGGCTGCCCAGTAAGAAAATGTGGAGAGTGACGGGTTAGAACTGCCCATGCCCAGTTTGCGGAAATTACAGAGAAGATCCGGTCCTCCACGAGGGAACTCAGTCTGTGGACCCTGATGTAAGTGGGAAAGAGAAAGCAGTGGACTCTGATATAAGGTGGTCTCTGGTCACCAGAGCCCCCCTCCACATCAGAGTTCCCCCCTTAGATCATGATCTGCAGCTTTCCCCTTTACATAAGAGTTCCCTTTCACTGTAAGGGGGAATTCTGCAGACTCTGATGTAAGAGGAAACTCTGTGCTGCCTGGGTTATAGTAACCTGACCTTCATGTCAATGAAGACATATTTTTTTTTGTTTTACTTTTGTTTAACTTAAACACATTGCTAATAGCACTATCTATATGTTTATAGTTTAAATAATGACATTTGCATTGTTCGGCACTGAAAACTATAATTTTAGGTACTTTTTTTGCAGTGGCAGTAAAAAATGTGGTTCTGCCAGTAGATTTTATGATTTTTGTTAGTAAATTCTCGTGCGTGATTGTGTAGACAGGGCCCCAGTGCACTGTATTGTCCGGGGGCCTATAATGATGTTACGATGACACTGAGTATATCCCAAAACCAACATTTTAGCTGGAAAATTAGGGGGTCGTCTTATACGCCCAGTCGTCTTATACGCCGGCAAATACGGTACAAGGTAATACGGACATATAATCACACACATAGGTTGGACTTTTTTTTGTCTTTTTCAACCTCACCTACTATGTAACTATTATATAAAATAATTTTGCCCTCATCTAATCATTAGAAAGGAAGCTATCTAGTCCACATTAAAACAACCCTCTCTGTACTGGGAGAGGGGGCTTAGATACCATTTATAACCCAAGTGCAGTACTGTACTGACTTTTCCTCCTATGTATTCACACCTTCCATCATGACATCATGGTGACTGGTTTATAGTGTCTGTATTATGGTGACAGGATAACCAAAAAAAAATGCTTCTGTTTTTTATTTTTCTCTTGGTAGAAATTCAAAACCCCTTGGAAGAAGTTCTTTACTTCAATGCCAGTCTATGCAATCATTGTAGCCAATTTTTGCCGCAGTTGGACATTTTACTTATTGCTCATCAGCCAGCCTGCTTACTTTGAAGAAGTCTTCGGGTTCCCCATAAGTAAGGTACGTAGAACTATAACCAGATGTCCTCCTGTACCAAAATGTATTATTATCTATATTTCATATACCTCATGCCATTTGATTGAAATGTGCCATGATGATAATAGCTCCATTTTTGTCCATTTAGGTTGGTCTACTGTCGGCAGTCCCGCATATGGTGATGACAATAATTGTACCCATTGGAGGGCAGCTAGCTGATTTCTTTAGAAGCAAGCAGATTTTGAGCACCACGAATGTAAGGAAAATCATGAACTGTGGAGGTAATAAAAGATCATGTTTCTCCTACTACCGTGTTTTACCACTTTAGATGTTTGTGTAAATTTTTATTTTTTCTTTTAAGTGTATTTTGTGCGTGTACTCGAGAGAGGAGCCGGACTGCAGGAGTTGGGAGTAGGCACGCCTCCCCCAGAGGCAATCTGCCATCTTTCTCCATGCCCCGGTTGGCAATGGTGGGTGTGTGAGGGGGTCCTCCCACACAGCCCGCCCTACCTGCTCCGCTTTGAAGCCCAACGGGGCAGAGGGACTCCCTATAAGGGAGTGAGAGGATCTAGCCCGCTCAACCAGCCCCGTTAGTCCTTCGCCTCTCTTTTTAGAGACCGCGTGGTCAAAGTGCGTGCATGTTAACCCAATTTCGAGTGCGTGTAAGTGTGGTGGTTTTTGTGGGAGGGGGGTGGGCGTACTAAGCTCAGGCTCACCTCGCATAGCACACCCACCGGGAGCCGGGCTGAGACCACCAAACTAAATTCACATGTAGCCAAAACCGGGATCCGAACCCCCTAGCTGCAGAGGTGAATGGCTTGTCAGCGCAGTGCCAATCGCGTTGAGCCACCGCAGCTCCCTAGATGTTTGTGTGAATAGAACACATAGTATGTATGTGGTGTAATATGTAATGAACGTTCCATGTGATGGGATTGTGACAGCAGTAACCATTTCATCCAAATTATGTGTGTAGGTTTTGGAATGGAGGCCACGCTGCTGCTGGTAGTTGGATATTCTCACACTAAGGCCATTGCAATTTCTTTCCTTGTTCTTGCTGTTGGATTCAGTGGCTTTGCTATATCAGGTAGGACTATAGTAAAAAAAACATTATGTAACATGTATTATATGTTTGCTGTCTTACTATTTTTATTTACCTGGGTCAGCCCATCAGTGGAGTGGAGACTGGTGGGCTGAGTCAAGCTTTTATTGCTCTCTATGTTCATGTTGGGCAGATTAATCCTTTCTATTTGTCCATTTGAGGGAATGTCCTGAATTCTTAAAGGGATTGTAAAGGTTTTTTTTTTTTTTTTTTTTTACTAAATAGGTTCCTTTAAGCTAGTGCATTGTTGGTTCACTTACATTTTCCTTCCATTTCCCTTCTAAATGTTTTTTCTTCTTCTTTGTTTTCTTTGTCTGAATTTCTCACTTCCTGTTCCTCCTCAGTAAAAGCAAAAAAAACATTTAGAAGGGAAATAGAAGGAAAAGGTAAGTGAACCAACAATGCAGTAGCTTAAATGAACCTATTTAGAAAATAAAAAACTAACCTTTACAACCCCTTTAACAGGAATCTTACAGCAGTGACACATTTTGCATCGATAACTGTCTAAGATCAGATTTCCTTCACTCTGGAGATATTTCCTCTCACTTCCTGTCTACAAGCCAGGAAGGGAAGGAAAATCTCCCAAATGGGAAGAGGCGGCAAAGAAAACCTGATGGATTGATGGGTTTTAACAATTTTCTACTTCATTTGAGACAAACATAAAAACGTTTCCTGCTAGCTGTCTGTCAAAATGAGTGGACGATTTGTGCTGGGGGGGGGGGGGGGGTTGGTGGGGCAATTTGTACTATAATTATAGAGGTTTTGTGCAAGGCGGGGCATTTGGAGGGAGAAATTTGTGAATTGGGGGGCGGGGGCGGAGGATTTGTGGTAGGAGTGGAAGATTTGAGCTGGGAGAGTGATTTTAAGGGGGGTGAGGGGGGGAGGATATGTGCTAGGAAAGGGGATTTGGGGGTGGGGATTTCTGCTATGAGAGGGTTTTGGGGGAAAGATTTGTGCTAGGAGGGAGGATCTGGGGGGAGGATTTGTGCTGAGTTTTGATTAATATAATAAAGCATTCACATATCAAACTGAGGCAGTGGCATTTTGATATACCAGTAGGTTAAGGTGTTTCCCCCTGGAAGTAATGACTGTGGAAGAGCAAGGGGTGCACAGAGTAGAAATCCTTGGAGACAGCTTACCCCCAGGTGAAGAAGATAGCAACCCAGTAAAATCCAATCAGTCAATTAATTCTTCGCCAGAGAAGGCTTGGCCCAGGGATGAGATCAGGCAGTGTTCGCCAGCATGACTGTCAGGGGAGGGCTGGCAGGGGGGCAGGGTGGAAATCTCCCCCCGGGCTGGTGACACTATGCACAGCCACCGGCCGCCACTACCAAATGCTGTTTTTGCATGGCAAAAATATGCCTGCTGGAGCTCTGTTAACACAGGTCAAGGCCGCTGCTCACCTCCCACTGTGTAGACGTGCCTGTGTCAGCTCCGAGGTACAGTAGATGGCTGCAGAGCTGAGCTATGTCTCGTCTCACACATAGCTCAGCCTCAGTGCACACCAGCGCTGACATCCCCTTCTCTCTCTGCACAGACATGAGGACTCTGATGTAAGGGGGGCCTCTGTGCGGACTCTGATGTAAGGTGGGCCTCTGTGCGGACTCTGATCTAAGGGGGACCTCTGTGCGGACTCTGATCTAAGGGGGGCCTCTGTGCGGACTGTTTTCCTCGATCCATCACTTTTCCACGCTCTATGGGCCACTTGACTGGACTTGCCCCCCAGGCCTAAGGCTGCCAGCCCTCCCCTGATGACTGTTACCTGTTCCAACCATACACTGATTAAATCAGGAGAAGATTATTTTATGCCAATAGGCACAGAGCTCTGCTTGGGAGATTTTTAAAATCTAATTAATAATATTGAAATTGTGTATTAAAGCTGAACTATGGCCTACCAGTTACATAAGAAATACGTGCTGCACTTAATTATACATGCACCTGTACTTGCAATTAATTCTTTGTTCCCTTACAAAGTCCCACAAATACCTGTTGAGCCTCCCAGTGAAGTCCATCTAATGCAGCTTCTTGTAATGGGGTGTGGCAACAATACTGTACAACAGTGTGATGAAAAAAATGTTGCAGGTGTTATATACTTAATACTTTATAAGGCTTGTGCATTATATAGTAACTGGATTTGGTACTTATTTAGACAGAGGTCTTTAGTTGTTAAGTTAAAGTGGTTGTAAACCCACTTTTTTGACTTTTGCCTACAGGTAAGCCTATAATAAGGCCTATAATAAGGCTTACCTGTAGGTATAAAGAATATCTCCTAAACCTGTACGGTTTAGGAGATATACCCCTCGCAATGCGCCGCTGATTGCAGCGGCGCATGTGCAGGGGGGATCCTCGGCTGAAGGGCCGGCCCCGCCGACCCATGCCGGAAAGGAAATCTCCCGCGCGCATGCGCGGGAGTGACGCCATCGCCGCTCCAGCCAATCACAGCGCTGGAGCGGCGATACCCGGAAGACACGCTCGGCTTGGCGTGGACCAGGTAAGTTCCCTACCTCGTTCCGAGGTAAGTATTTCATAATGAGCTAATATACAAGCTCATTATGGCTTTTGCCTTGCAGGTGTAAAAAAATAAAAAAATAAAATTATATGCGGGTTTACAACCGCTTTAAGCGGTAGTGCTTAAAGGGGACCTAAAATTCGCTGAGGGTTCCCAGCACTTTTGACATAATGTTCAAGTATGCACAGCATTGGTCCCTTCCAGTGATGTAATCTCATGTCACTCTGCCACTGCTTCTAGCCCAGCCTTCCAATCTTCTTTGGTGTCTTCGGCCATCTTAATTGACTGGTTCAGGATGACTTAAAACAGACCTTCAGTAATTTTTTCTTCCCATCTATTAAATCTTCTACCCTTGTTGTTTTAACTTAACTTTACCTTATACTAAGGTGACCAGATTTTTAAAATGAAATCCGGGGACTTTTACTAGTAATGGTGGCAATCAGCGACTCTCTGCCCGCCGCTGCCCGCCTTACAGCCCGTCAAGTCTTACTCTCCGGGCCCCGGCTACTACTGAGTGGGGTGCGGAGGAAGATCACTCTGCCAGGGAAGGCAAGGAGAGGCAGGCTGCTGGCCGGGACTTGAGCCAAGGCAGAAGAACATGCGAGTGGAGCTGAATGGGCATGCACCCGAAACTAAAGAAATATTCCCTCCGCTCCGACCAGCATATGATCATCAGAAAGGGGCACAGCGGGGATGTGCAATTCTGAATTTTTGTTTTTTTATTCTGCACTCACTGTCTTTGAAATTGCCCCAGCCCCTGTTCAAATCCAATCTGGGGACAAAACTGGGGACAGACTTGGTCCAGGGACAGCGTCCTCAATCTGGGGACTGTCCCCTGAAACCGGGGATGTCTGGTTACCCTACCTTATACAGCCCACTTCCTGTTTCTTGTGTGGTAAAAAGCCTAGGCTTATGACATCATGCACAGCTCTCTCTCTCTCACTCTTGTGAGAGTTTGCAGGAAGGGAGGGGGGGGGGGGGGGGTGAGTCATAAGAGTGCCAATGAGAGCTGCAGGGCTGCAGAGCTGGCGGTGTGCCTCTGTGTGTCTGTGTAAATCCAGGAAGTGAACAGGCAGCAGCTGAAGCTGCCCACAGTTAAAATGGTTGAAGCCAGACTTAGTGGGGGGACATTTCTGCAGCATATTTGGCAAGTACAGAATCACAGTATATATGAAATAATATGCAAAGTGGTTGGAGGGAAGCTTCAGAATGGCAAATATGTTTTTATTCGAAATTATGTGAGCCAATTGCAGTTCCTCTTTAACTCTCGCACATGTGCATGGGAGTTAATTCATCCTGGTGCCTAAATCATACCAAAAATGTACATTGACCTGCATATGGAAAGGGCTGAAAAGGGACCTTTAGAATGAAACATAAGGGTTTGTTTACTAAAGGCAAGGGAAGTTGCACTTTGCATGGGGATTTTCCTCAAAGCTTAGTGAATGATGTGAAGCTCTGCTGACTTTCCTTATCCAATCATGTGCAACCAGAAATGCATTTTTTTTTGATTGGATAACTTTTCCAATTTGAAATTTCACCACATTCACTAAGCTCTGGGGAGAATTCTAATGCAAAGTGCGATGCCTCTTGCAAAGTGCCTATTTGCTTTTAGTCAATCCACCACCAGAGTCTCTTCTGACAGAAATGTTTCCTTTTATAGGCTTTAATTCAATTTTAATAGCTAGGTGTAGCTAGCTATTGATCAAACATATGGAGAAATAATTTTCCTGTGAAGTAAGTTACAAAGGTATCATACAGACTCATGTAATAGCAATTAATTGAACATAACTGGAGCATAGTACACCATAAAAATAATTTCTACTACATGTGACTTGTGTTATCGGAGGGATATCATACGGAGCCATTAATTCAATCTGTTTAGTGATTAATTGCTAGAGAATAATCGCTAGAAATTTTTAATGAATGTAATTTCTTGTGTAATACCTCCTGTGTAACTATAGCCTATACAACTTACTTTCTGCTAGATACTAAATAGTTATATCAACAGCAGGGGTTGCTAGAGTCCTAAAAGACCCAAGCGCCCCAGGACACTAATGCATTGTACACACGATCGGAATTTTTCCGATGGAAAAAGTCAGATGGAATTTTTGCATCGGATATTCCGACTGTGTCTGTGCCCATCCGAGTTTTTCTATTGGAAATTCCATTCGTCTGTATGAAACTCCGACGGAGAAAAAAAACATGCATGCTCAGAATCAAGTCGACGCATGCTCGGAAGCATTGAACTTAATTTTCCTGGGCTCGTCGTAGTGTTGTACGTCGCCGCGTTTTGGACGGTCTGAATTTGGTGTGACAGCGTGTATGCAAGACAGCTTCAACGGAATTCTGTCAGAAAAATCGCTCCTGTAGTCTAAGGGAGGGGGCGAGCACGACACTCCACACCAGGGAGAAAGCCTTGCATTACTGTGTGGAGTTACAGACAGAAGAACAGGAAGTGAGGATTTCTCAGAATAAATAAGGACATTTAAAAGCAAAATGGAAGGATGAGGTAAGTGAAGGAGGACTGCATTGAGGTAAAGGAAGCTATTTAGGGAAAAAAAATTGTACCTTTACAACCCCTTTAAAGGTAATCAGAATAATAATGTACTGTATAAGGTAAAGGTACTAAAGCTGTTACTTTTCCCCAACTTTCCTCACTCCTCTCTTCTCCTGACAGTAAGCATCTTTCTTGCATCCTCCCATTCTCTACTGTTTTTTTTAACGTATGCCACACATCCAGTTTGGACATAAGCCTCGTGAAATAGGGGCAATATTCCCCAATGTTATCACTTCTTCTCTTTTTATCATTCTTTGCTGCAACTGCTGTTTAAAGATATGGTCAGTGCTTAATTAAACATATTCCACTGCTTCCTCTTGTTTTAATTTCTTCAAACAATGGCGCTAATGCTTGAGTGTTCCTTTAATTAATGTTGAGACTGCGGCCCGATAACATCTGGGTAATCTGTTATGTATGCCAGATGGAGCATTTGTTATTTTAGAATGCAAATGATCATTTTGTTTTCTCTAGTTTGTTTTATTAACACGCTGCAATCTTCCAACACTGATTAGCAAATCACTCTGCAAGGATGCTGGAGGCTGCTGTTATGCGTGAATAATCATACCGAATCTAATTAAAAAAAGAAAATGACACCATATACAAGTTTATGCATTATAAGAACTCTCCACTAATATAGAGACACTAATGTATAAACATTAATATGTATTGAAGCCCAAATCCAACTGTCTGGCAACTTTAATAGTAAAAGACATGGGAACAAAATAATCACATTTCATTATTTTGTTGTTGTTCAGTCGTTTAGTCGTGTCCGACTCTTCGTGATCTCTTGGACCATTAAAACACCAGGCTTTTCTGTCCTCCACGGCCTCCTGGAGCTTCCTTAAAGCGGAGTTCCACCCACAAATGGATCTTCCACTTTTTAGAACCCTTCATCCCCTCCGGTGTCACATTTGGCACCTTTCGAGAGGAGGGGTGGAGCAGATACCTGTTTAATACAGGTATTTTGCTCCCACTTCCGGACATAGATACCCGAGCCACCCGCGGGTATCTACGCCATTTCCTTTGTCCCCCGCATAGATACCCGAGCCACCCGCGGGTATCTACGCCATTTCCTTTGTCCCCCGCATAGATACCCGAGCCACCCGCGGGTATCTATGCCATTTCCTTTGTCCCCCCTGCTGTCTTCTGGGAGACACACAGGTTTTAGAAGACAGCAGGGACTAGTGGGATCGCGCAATATGAGACACACACGTTTTAGAAGAGAGGAGGGACTAATGGGATCGCGCAACACGAGACACACAGGTTTTAGAAGACAGCAGGGACTAGTGGGATCGCGCATGCGCAGTAGGGAACCAGGATGTGAAGCCACAAGCTCGGCTTAGGGTGCCGACATCGCAGGCGCCCTGGACAGGTAAGTGTCCTTATTTTAGAAGTCAGCAGCTGCAGTATATGTAGCTGCTGACTTAAAAAAAAAAAAAAAGACGGAACATTTTTTTTAACTTCATGTTCATTGTTTCGATTATGCTATCTATCCATCTTGTTTTCTGTCATCCTCTTCTCCTTTTTCCTTCCATGTTTTCCAGCACTATTATTATTATTATTATTATTATTATAATACAGGATTTATATAGTTCCAACAGTTTGTGCAGCGCTTTAGAACATGGGGGCAGACAGTACAGTTACAAAACAAATCAATACAGGAGGGATCAGAGGGCCCTGCTTGTTAGAGATTACAATCTAGAAGGGAGGGTCAAGTGGAACAAAAGGTAATAACTGTGGGGGATGAGCTGATGGAGAAAATACAAATACAGGTGTGGGTAGGATAGGCTTCTCTGAAGAGAAGGGTTTTCAGGGATAGTCTAAAAGCTAATAGAGAAGGAGATAGACAGACAGATTGGGGTAAGGCATTCCATAGGATTGGAGAGGCTCTGGAAAAGTCCTGGAGGCGAGCATGGGAGGAGGTGACGAGGGAGCTAGAGAGCAGGAGGTCTTGAGAGGAACAAAGAGAACGATTAGGTTGGTATTTAGAGATGAGGCTATTGATGTAGCTGAGGGCTAAGTTGTGGATGGCTTTGTAAGTATTCGTTAGTATTTTTAATGTTGGCAATTTGATCTCTAGTTCCTCTGCCTCTTCGAAATCCAGCTTGTACTTGTGGTAGTTCTCAGTTCACATGATGCTGAAGCCTAGGTTGTAGAATTTTCGGCATAACCTTGCTAGCGTGTGAGATGAGTGCAATCGTACGGTAGTTTGAACATTCTTTGGTGATGCAGTTCTTTGGTCAGTAAACGGACCTCTTCCAGTCTTGTGGCCATTGTTGTGTTTTCCAAATTTGTTTGGCATATTGAGTGTAGCACTTTAATAGCATCATCATTTTAGGATTTTAAATAACTCAGCTGGGATACCATCACTTCTGCTAGCTTTTTTATTAGCAAGGCTTTCTAAGGCCCATTTGACTCCACTCTCCAGGATATCCAGTTCAAGGTCAGTGATTGCTTCATCGTGGTTATATGTCCCATTCAGATCTTTCTTGTATAGTTCTTCTGTGTATTCTTGCCATCACCTCTTTATCTCTTCTGCTGCTGTGAGGGCCTAGCCATTTTTGTCTATTATCATGCCCGTCTTTGCACAAAACTTTCCCTTGAAAAGCTCTCTAGTCTTTCCCATTCTGTTGTTTCCCTCTAATTCTTTACATTGATTGTTTAAGAGGGTCTTTTTGTCTCTTCTTGCTATTCTCTTGAAATCTGCATTCAGTTGGGTATATTCTCCCCTTTCTCCATTGCCTTTTCCCTTCCTTCTAAGTTCAGCTTTTTGTATAGCCTCATTTGGTTTCTTGCATTTCTTCTTCTTTGGGATGGTTTTCATTGCTGTGTCTTGTACGTTGTTACATGCTTCCTTCCATAGTTCCTCAGGCACTCTGTCTATCAGATCTAATCCCTTAAGGCCTCATTCACACTTGGCCGTTCGGGTCCGTCTGTCGGCGGACCTGAACGGCCGCTCCATGCATCGCTATGGAGCGTCGGATGTCAGCGGAGACATGTCCGCTGACATCCGACCCGACCCGCTAAAAACAGACGTATGGGGGCCACGTCCCCATCCGTCCATGAGGATTGGATCGGGTAAGATCTGATGAAAACGGACATGCTGTTCGTTTTCATCAGATCGCTCCATAGGGACACAGCGGTGCCCGACAAGCCCCTCCCCGCTCAGTGAGCAGAGAGGAGCTTGTCATCGTCGGCTCAGCGGAGATCTGCGGACTGATCTCCCGCTGAGCCGACGGGAGCAGGCAGACTCTGTAGCGACGGAGTCCGCCAAGTGTGAATGAGGCCTTAATCTGTTTGTCACCTCCACTGAGTATTCACAAGGTATCCGATTTAGATCATATCTGAATTGTCTAGTGGTGTTTCCCACTTTCTTCAATTTAAGCCACAGTCAGCTCCAGGGCTTGTTTTGGCTGCAGAGAAAATAATTGATCTGATTTCTGTATTGACCATCCAGTGATGTCCACATGTAGAGTCGCCTCTTTGGTTGCTGTTCATTACTTTAGTAAAGCCTAATTATAAAAGGTTTTTACGAGTCTCGTTTCACTACACATCCCAAAAATAAGTGGTAAATTTCACATCGCAGGTGAGTGGGGGGAGGCATGCAGATAATTATTTTATGCCAGATGCACATCCAGATCCACTGGTGTACAGTGCAAACAATTTTACTTACCTTAACCCTCACACCTGCATTCTTCCTCTCTATGCGGCTATTCACACACTGATGTCATCACATACAATGCAGGACCAGTAATCCACTTTCACCATGTGCTTTTTTTATTAGCTCTTAATTGAATAATCGTTAACCTTTCCTCACCCCATCCTAGTATAAATTCAGTTCAACTCTTGGGACGGCTTGCAAGGGTAGGCTGGACACTTCTTGTGCAAAGTGCCACTTTGGCATTAAGTGCCTGGCACTTTCTACATGGGTACATTCTCAACACAGAAACACATCATCATCTTTCTGGCAACTGCCTACACCCTTCCCTGCAACACAAAAAAGTGCCTGCTATTTTCTACATGGGACTTTAACTAAGGCACTTCTACAAAAAGCAAGTACAAACATCAGTGTGCACCACACCAAGTTGTCTGAAAGTTCACTTTCATCTTTTCCATTTCTCTCAGCATTCTTTTCCCCCCCTCTCCACCCTCCAACATGCTCATAATTATCTTCTTATTTGCAATAACTTCTACCCTCCTCAAACTTTAATTTCTTTACCCCCTCCCCCTCCACTCCACAGCCTGTACATATCTCCCTCCAGTGGCAGCTGGTGTTTTTTTCTTTTGGGGGAGGCAAACAGCCACCCTCCCTGTCGGTCGGCTGGTGGCGGCGGCAACCCCCCCCCTAGTAGACAGTCCAGACATCAAAGCCCTGCACTTACCCCACCTAGGAAGCAGGCAGGCGGGCAGCGTGTCCGGCAGCTTTCTTCCACCTCCTTGGGTGTGGATCATGGCGGCTTCCTCCGTGCAATCCCCTCCTCTTCCAAGGCATTCAGTAGGATCGCCAGACCTTTCATCCAATTGGGAAATGGGTATCAGACCCACGCTACCTGATTGAGAGGCGAGTCAGTGTTAGAAAAGCGAATATTCATTTGCTTTTCTAACAATATTACTGCACTTATCACCTCATGCTCATTCTGAGCCCACACAATGTCACCACTTCCACTTCATTGCAGAACCTGCCCTGCATTGTACTGTAATTGTGCTGTTCCCCCTCTACATTGTAAAGCGCTGTGTAAACTGATGCCGCTTTATAAACCCCGTATAATAATTCACTGAGAGAAGCAAAGTGTTCTCTAAATGACACCTGTGGCAAGCAAGTAAACCCCTGTGATCACTAAGCAGTAGGGCAGCCAGTCAGCACGGGACTCGGAAGATAGCAGCAATCTCTGTAATAGCGGTGTCTAATGCAGTGATTTCCAGCTTCAACAAAGATCAGCCAGGTATAAAACATACATAGTTACATTGTAATTATGTAAAATTATCCATACCTGGAATTCAGGTTTAAATGACCCCCATCTGTGTATATACATGCATCGTGTATATACCCAGATAGCAAGCAATTGTGCTGCAAATTTGAAAATGACTTACTAACCTATTGCTAGAATTTCCAGGCTTCACAAGTTAGTTGCACAATTGTAGCAAGTTCTCATTGCATGACTCCAGATCAATTTTATTTGCAAACTTTCTGTAAGTCTGCTGCAAGTTCTGGTTTTGTTACTGTATGTTGTGCAATAGTCATTCAGCCACAGGGGTCACTGTGGCTGAATTTTCATGCTGTAGACTTACAGAGCTCTTGCTAGAGACTTGCCATGCAAATTTGCTACAAATTAGAAAAGTGTCAACTAGAACTTGTGCTTCAAGTGCTCTGTGAGTGTACAACTTGCCTGTGTATTGTGCAACAAGTTAAAGACGAATTAAACCCCGACGGGATTTACTTCCTCTTTTGCTCTGTGCAAACCCTACAAATGAAAAGCATAATGGGTTAGTTAATGCATTGCATACTAGCCCATCATGTGATACTTACCTGCAAATGAAGCCCACGCCGTCCCCTGTGAACGCCACATTTATTTTGTCCCCTCTTCCTTCCGGGGGCCGCTGACTCTGTCTCTGTATTTGGCCGGAGCTGAGTGACGTCACTCCCTCAGTAATGGCACACGCTAGGAAAGAAACGGCACAGAGGTCCATTTCTTCCCAGCGCATGCTCCGATTACATCATCAGCGCACTACAAGTAAAAAAAGTCTCCTAAACGGCGCATGTTTAAGAGATATTTCCACTACCTATAGGTAAGCCTTATTCTAGGAGGAGGAGTCTCATATTAAAACTTGCCACAGCGCATTGTTGACTTTGATGTTCTGGATAAGCTATTTTGTTTTTGCTACATAATGAAACAGGTAATATTCTTTAATCATAGTTCTAATATAATAAAAGCTAATTTGTATGAAAGATCGTTTTATTTGATATACATGTCTTTGAAACAAGTTTCTTTTTCTAGGTTTTAATGTGAACCACTTAGACATTGCCCCCCGATACGCCAGCATTCTTATGGGGATCTCAAATGGAGTTGGAACCTTATCTGGAATGGTGTGTCCACTCATTGTTGGTGCTATGACAAAGCACAAGGTAAACCATGTGTACACTATTACTGGGCTTTTTTATCACTGGATTAAATTATACTAATTTATGTTGAAAAGGTGAGCTCAGTCAAAAGCAGATAGCTACAGGAAAACATGGAACATTTACTATGTTTTATAATATCACATTCCTAATAAGACAGGATTCAGTACTTGACAAGTTTATAAAAGCTTTATTGAAAGCTGCACTCCTGGAAGACATAAAATGCACACTTTTTTTTATCAATTATTTTATTTATGTATCATTAAATATATTTACACACAGAAGGAAAAATTACATCATATCAGCCCATCAGCACCCAGACTGGGGATTGAAAGAGCGACACTATAAGCCTATTAAGCACTATTAGCCGGATTCAGGTACAGTTACGACGGCGTATCAGTAGATACGCCATCTTAACTCCGAATCCGCGCCGTCGTAACATTAAGCGTATGCTCAAACTGAGATACGCTTAAATGTTGCTAAGATACGACCTCCTACGCCGTCGTATCTTAGCTACCTATTTACGCTGGCCGCTAGGGGCGTGTACGCTGATTTACCCCTAGAATATTTAAATCAGCGAGATACGCCTATTCACGAACATACGCCCGGCCGTCGCAGTAAAGATACGCCGTTTACGTAAAGATAAACCACCAAAAAGATGGCGCAGCCAATGTTAAGTATGGACGTCGGGACCGCGTCAAATTTTTAACGTTTTATGTTGTTTGCGTAAGTCATCCGTGAATGGGGCTGGACGTAAGTTACGTTCACGTCGAAACCAATGAGTCTTTGCGGCGTAATTTGGAGCATGCGCACTGGGATACGTCCACGGACGGCGCATGCGCCGTTAGTAAAAAAGTAATATACGTGGGGTCACAATGAATTTACATACAACACGCCCACATCTTACACATTTGAATTAGGCGGGCTTACGCCGGCCCAGTTACACTACGCCGCCCTAAGTTAGAGCACAACTTCTTTGTGAATACAGGACCTGCTGCTCTGACTTACGGCGGCATAGTGTATCTGAGATACGCTACGCCCGCCCAAATATATCTGAATCTAGCTATATAAGTCTAGTTAATCCCTTTACATCACAGGAACCCAGTAATAAGCTTTAATGCCCACACGCCCAACATATGCGTTGCTGTACGGGCAATGTTTATGTACTGGGAGCACGCTGGTAGCACAAAGACAGAGCTACCGAAAACGGTTCTCGGTCCCCAAAAAACATCGGTAGACCGGCTTCCAATCAATAGACCACTGTGACAGCCAATCACAGTGGTGACATGATCGGCAATACTTCCTGCCCCCCTGGGCGTTAAGAACTTTTAAAGAGGATGCCAGGGCAGGCGGACTGGAAGGGGTTAAACAACATTACATGGTGCCGTCCATCTAGCAACAAGAACTTCCTTAGAGGAGAAGATTGGTGTGCTGTTGCACCTTCATTAGCCATTCACAGGCTCGTCGGGACCTAGACCAGGCTATATAACCAAACTGCAGTGTGGGTCTCGGGAACTGTAATTTAAAGTATATATATTCTACTGCTAGGGAGTAAAGGAAAGTAATTAAAGCTAAGGGGGGGAGGTGGCATCCTCTAAAGGTATAATGTATCTGGTATATAGGTAATTGCTTTTCTCTGAATCAGCCTTATTTTAATACTTTCATTATAGACACGTGAAGAATGGCAGAATGTATTTCTTATAGCAGCACTGGTCCACTATAGTGGTGTTCTATTCTATGGCATCTTCGCTTCAGGAGAGAAGCAGGAATGGGCAGATCCAGAAAACCTTAGTGAAGATAAGTGTGGAATTATCGAGAACGATGAACTAGCAGAGGAAACTGAACTGAACAATGAATCATTCACCAGTCCAACAAAAAAGAGTTATGGCGCCACTATTCAGAGTAACGAAGTACGCAGGTCAGGATGGAGGAAACAGAAGGGAATGACACAGGACTTTGACGAACAAACTTCCTATCAATATGAAAATGGGAATTTTCAGGACTCCTAAGAGCAATGCACATGTGTTTACACAAGCTTAATGCCTATGTCATAAGATCACTATTCAATGACAGTGCAAGAGCTGAAAGAAAACCACTTAAGTATTGCTGTTAAGTGGGTGATATTGATCAATACTTCATGTAAATGAGGCAGAAGAAATGTCACATTTAGATTAGCCACTGACCACATTGATTTCCTATACCAGAACATGGTACAGAGCACATTGAATTAGTAGTCCCATTTTTCATGCTATGCAACTTTAACATGCATGTGTCATTGTTGAGGGGTCTCTTTTGATTGATACAATTCGTAATGATGATAAATTTTAACATCTTACATTCAGTATTGTCTCCCTTAGGGATAATAAATTGCTGTTCTGTAACACCCCAGTTGTTAAAGTGTTGATGTTTTCTATTCATTCTTAAAGAACTTCAAGCAAATGTAAAAAAAGGACCCTAGAATATAAACATTGTAGTACCTCTGTAATCTGCTCTTCCAAAAGAACACTTATGTCTTCCTTTTACAAAATATGCAAACAGATAAAACAACACTTTTACTGATATGCAAATTATGACATTTTGCCCAGAGTCAGAAGCTAGATTCTCATTTTCATTTTGGACCACTCCCCCGTGGCTCTTAATGTATGCAGACTAGTGACACATGACTGTCACAGGAAGGCAGGGCCGCCATCAGGGGGGTACAGGCATTACACCTGTAAGGTGTTTTTTTTAGGGCAATTTTTTTTTTTAAAGGTCCGGAGGTCCCCAGGGGCCCGGAGGCCCCGGATGGCAACCCCCCTTTTTTTATTTATTTTTTATAAAAAAAATATTTTTTATATATATTTTTATTTTATTTTTTAATAAAGAGCCATTTTTTTTTTAGAGGTCCGGAGGTCCCCATATATATATAATATTATTATTATTATTATTATTATTATTATTAAAGGGCCCAGAGGTCCCCAGGGCCCCGGATGGCAACCCCCCTTTTTTTATAAAAAAAATATATTTTTTTTATATATTTTTTTTATATATATATTTTTTTGTCTTTATATATATTTATATATATATATATATATATATATATATATATATATATATATATATATATATATATATATATATATATTATTATTATTATTATTAAAGGGCTCAGAGGTCCCCAGGGCCCCATGTGTGGCACACCCCCCCTTTTTTTTAACAAATGTTTACTTTTTTATTTTTGTTTATGTATATATATATATACGTATATATATATATATATTTTTTATTATTATTAAAGGGCCCTGAGGTCCCCAGGGCCCTGGATGGCAACCCCCCTTTTTTTATAAAAAAAATATATATTTTTTATATATTTTTTTTAGGGCTGTGACTGATTAAAATTTTTGTGTTCGATTAATCGTTTTTTTTTTAATCGATTAATCGACTAATTTCGATTAATTAACGCACATACAGATACAACTACTTTTAGCTGATCTCCTTGCATTGCAACTCTGCATTAGCCACTGGTAAATGTGGTGGGGGCAGTATGGGGGCAGATGTGTATATTCTTGCAGCATGGGGTCAGATGTGTACATTACAGCATGGGGGCAGATGTGTACATTACAGCATGGGGGCAGATGTGTACATTACAGCATGGGGGCAGATGTGTATATTCTTGCAGTATGGGGGCAGATGTGTATATTACAGCATGGGGGCAGATGTGTACATTACAGCATGGGGGCAGATGTGTACATTACAGCATGGGGGCAGATGTGTACATTACAGCATCTGCCTCCATGCTGTAATATACACATCTGCCCCCATGCTTTAATATACACATCTGCCTCCCATACTGCAAGAATATACACATCTGCCCCCATGTGTACATTACAGCATGGGGGCAGATGTGTATATTCTTGCAGTATGGGGGCAGATGTGTATATTACAGCAAGGGGGCAGATGTGTACATTACAGCATGGGGGCAGATGTGTACATTACAGCATGGGGGCAGATGTGTACATTACAGCATCTGCCTCCATGCTGTAATATACACATCTGCCCCCATGCTTTAATATACACATCTGCCTCCCATACTGCAAGAATATACACATCTGCCCCCATGTGTACATTACAGCATGGGGGCAGATGTGTATATTCTTGCAGTATGGGGGCAGATGTGTATATTACAGCATGGGGGCAGATGTGTACATTACAGCATGGGGGCAGATGTGTACATTACAGCATGGGGGCAGATGTGTACATTACAGCATCTGCCTCCATGCTGTAATATACACATCTGCCCCCATGCTTTAATATACACATCTGCCTCCCATACTGCAAGAATATACACATCTGCCCCCATGTGTACATTACAGCATGGGGGCAGATGTGTATATTCTTGCAGTATGGGGGCAGATGTGTATATTACAGCATGGGGGCAGATGTGTACATTACAGCATGGGGGCAGATGTTTACATTACAGCATGGGGGCAAATGTGTACATTACAGCATGGGGGCAGATGTGTACATTACAGCATCTGCCCCATGCTTTAATATACACATCTGTCCCCATACTCCAGGAATATATACATCTGCCCCATAATGTTACCACACACAGATGGTTGTCCTTTCTTACCTGACTATCAGGCAGGCAGACCCATCTGCAGAGTAGCTGATGGACACACGTGCGCAAGGGAAGAAGATACAAGCAGGCGGGCAGGTGATGATGACGTCAGCGCGCCGCGGCTCCGGAGCTAGGCCGAAGCCGCGGCCTTTCCTATGGGCGAGACCGCGGAGCTCACTCCGCGGATCGTCAATCGATCAAAATAATTTTAATCGACCAAATAAATTAACGATTAATCGACCAATTAATCGTTAATTTCCGCAGCCCTAATTTTTTTTATATATATATTTTTTTGTCTTTATATATATTTATATATATATATATATATATATATATATATATATATATATATATATTATTATTATTATTAAAGGGCTCAGAGGTCCCCAGGGCCCCATGTGTAGCACACCCCCCCTTTTTTTTAATAAATGTTTACTTTTTTATTTTTGTTTATATATATATATATATATATATATATATATATATATATATATATATTTTTTTTATTATTATTATTAAAGGGCCCTGAGGTCCCCAGGGCCCTGGATGGCAACCCCCCTTTTTTTCATAAATGTTTATTTTTAATTTTATATATATATATATATATATATATATATATATATATATATATATATATATATATATATATATATATATATTTTTTTTTTTATTATTATTATTAAAGGGCCCAGAGGTTTCTTTTTTTCATTTTTATTAAAGGGCCCAGAGGTCCTGGATGGCAACCCCCCTTTTTTGCAATTTCTTTATATATATATATATATATATATATACACACACACACACACATACATTTATATATATATATATATATATATATATATATATATATATATATATATATATATATATATTATTAAATGGCCCAGAGGTCCCCAGGGCCCCAGATTGCAACCCCCTTTTTAAAAAAATAATTTTTTTTTATATATATATTTTATTTTTATTAAAGGGCCCAGAGGTCCCCAGGGCCCCGGATGGCTACCCCCCCCTTTTTTATATATTTTTTTCTTTATTTCTTCGTTTTTGTGTAAAGGCCCCCCCCCGCTTCTCAATCCGCGGCAGCCCCCCCCGCTTCTCAATTTATGGCGGCAGCCCCCCCCCCGGTTTTCTGCTCCAGGGGGCCCATGCCTGAAGCTGTGTAAGGGGCCCCATAATTCCTGATTGGCGGCCCTGCAGGAAGGTGAGAAGTGTCTATAAAGTGTGGGCTGTGAATGACAGCTTGGCTTCGTCTTCTCTATTCTCTATACCATGTCAGAACCAAGGAGGCTTTGCCCAAAGAATAACTGGGTCTTAAGGGACAGACTAGGGCAGAGATTTTATAAGCAGAATAATTCATATATAACTCATATTTGTCAGTAGTTTCTGTAAACACCAGAAAATGAAAATGTTGCTTTAACCTCCCTAGCGGTATGATTATTTCAGAAAAAAGGTGCTGAATGCGGTACCATTATTTGCAAGGAAATTTGGCGTTTTATATTGTAGGCCTGTAATTCTTAGGAATAACTCACTTAAATCTGTCCAAACAAGTGTCTAGTAGGCATCCCGGGTATGAATTTTTTTTAAAAACAAAATTATAAATTATAATATAATAAATAATTATAACAAATAATAATATAATTATAATAAAAATTATTCAATAATGTAATCAACTCAAAATCACTGAAATTTGCTCAGTTGCAGAATTGTCGCTGTCATTACTTTTATTTTTTTATGATGAATTTCCCCACAAATCGCTATCGCACAATTCTGCAAGTGATTATAATTTATTATCGCTGTTTTCTAGCTGTTTTTGACATAAAGGGACACTTTTGGTTGCTATGGACAATCTACAGTTTGCAGGGAGAAAGAACAGTTTTTATTATATAAAAGTACACATAGGGCAGATCACTAGGGACAAGGGGGGTGTGTATTTTTTACATACAGTACTGTAATCTATAAGATTACAGTATACTGTATGTAAGATGTTTGTTTACCTTTTTGAATTTGGCGCCGTTCTCCGCCCCCCGTGCGTCGTAACGTTGCAGGGAACGGAGATCGGCGGCACACAGAGGCACTGTGTGAATCGAGCAAGCACCCGCTTGCTCACACAGCACGGTGGCATCGCTGGATCCAGGGACAAGGTAAGTAAACCAAGCCTGTGGATTCTGCGAGGCGAGCCCGAGTCTGACTCGGGGTTACCGATCGTAGTGCAAAAATCTCACCCCGAGTCAGACTTGGGAATACCGCCAGGGGGGTTAAAGGGCTAGTTCACCTTTACCAAAAATCTGCCTATGCCAGTAAGGGGAGTTTGTAGATAAAAACAAACTGTGCAGCTCTAACTAAAGTTGACTAATGTCCTTGCTATAGGTGTAGGCCATTTACTTACCTTCCGAAGCCTGACTGGAATACTTCTAGGACATTACTGCTCACCTTCACCATCACAGGAGTGAGCTATTTCTCAGATTTAAACCCCCTCACATACTTTTTCTCTCCTGTGATGCAGTGGCTTTAAGCTCAGCATTTGAGGGCTCATTCCTGTGATGGTGAAGTTGAGCAGTAATGACTAGGTCCCACTTGGCAATGTCCTAATAATGACCTGGGGGTATTCCAAGCAGGTGTCAGGAGGTATGTTAATGGCCTACACCTCAAGACTAGTGCACACAGGCTGAATGTCAGTCAGCATTGTCATAGAAACTGGCCGACATTTGGCCCGTGTGTACAGTAGCCGGTCAGACAGAAGCGGCCTTTCAGTTGGCTTCTACCGAAGGCTCCTGGCTGGAAAAGGTCTGCCGGTGGCTCCTGATCGGCACTCTTAGCCAATTTCAGAACACAATAGCTCAGCGGGGGAGGCTCCAACCTGAGCTGTCAGTTTTTTTTTATTCAACCCAGTGGATTGAACAAAAAAAATTAAAAAAAATAGTGTGTACAAGGCTTAAAGCAAGGGCATTATTCCACTTTAGTCCAAGTTGCACAGTTTGTGTTTATCTACAGAAGCCCCATATTATTATTATTATTTAAGGTACTTATATAGTAGCGACGTCAATTTATGCAGGGCTTTACATATACATTGTACATTCACATCAGTCCCTACCCTCAAGGAGTTTACAATCTAACTCACATTCCTATACTAGGGCCAAATTAGACAGAAGCCAATTAGCCTACCAGCATGTCTTTGGAGTGTGGGAGGAAACCAGAGTATCCAGAGGAAACCCACGCAGGCACAGGGAGAACATGCAAGCTCCACGCAGGTAGTGTCGTAGTTGGGATTCAAACCTTATTTGCATAAGCAGTTTTATGGTAAAGATTAATTAACTAACTTTACCTTTCATAACATGTTACATGTTACTCCCATATTCAGGGTGAACTAAAAAAAACATTGAATTAATGTTTTTATTGTGTTAAATGACCTGCAAGCCATTGTCAGGTTATTTAATCATTCTCTACATGCTGAAATGAGAAAAGGTGGAGAACTGAGCCTTTTAGTCTTCACCCATATACCACTGGGGCTAAATTTCACAATCTAAATTTAAATTGTTAAGGCATTGGGGGAGTGGTGAGATAAACTTTAAATAAGTAAAAAAAAAAAAAAAGTTAAATTTAAACAACAAGCAACAAATTACAACTAAACTGGGGCTCTGAAAGCAACATTTTACCTGGAGTCACAGCACAGTCCCTAAAAAAAAGCAAAAATAAAAGGATAGAACCTGTGGGCCAAATCTTCAAAGGAGATACGCAGGCGGAACTGCTGTTCAGCCTGCGTATCCCTGTGGCTATCTTTGGAAACGATCCTCAGAAGGATTTTTCCAAAGATAGTCAGAAGATCCGACATCTGTAATAGACTTGCACTGTCGGATCTTAGGATGCAGTACCGCATCCGCCACTGGGGGCATTTCGAGTCGAAATGCCGCTTTGCGTATGCAAATGAGGACTTAAGCAGATCCACAAAGCTTTTAAGCTTTGTGTTTTCTGAGTAAGTTACGATTTGCACGCGTAAAATTAGGGCTGGTTTTACAATGTGTAAAGTTAGTACACCATGTAAAACCAGACCTTTTTTTCGATCGCCACGTTTTTTTTTTAAATTTTGAATTTTTTTTCCCGGCGCGTATTTTTTTTTTCCCGACGCAACTTTATTGTCCCGTCGTGATCCACAAAGCCCGGCGTAAAGTACGTTCGCGCGATGCACGTCGGGAAAAATTACGTCACACGCATGCGCCGAACGTCCGGCGCGGGAGCGCGCCTCATTTGAATAGGAATCGCCCCCTCGAGCAGACGACCGCCTTGCGACAGAGGCACTTAGGTTACACGGCGTGTAATTTCTAGGTAAGTGCTTTGTGGATCGGGCACTTAGGTAGAAATTTAACGCCTGTGTAACTTAACTGCTGAAAGTTAAGTTAGGCAGCGTTTTTGAGAATTTGGCCCTGTGATTCCAGTGATACATTTCCTACAGGTCTAATTGTTCCTGTACAGTTCAGTTATGAAGAAGATGTGTAGACAGCACCTGGATTTAAGGAAAAGATTACCGGGCAAAAAAACACCAAAAACTGGTAGAACAGATACAAATAGGTTACATGTGGCCTTATAACTGCTTAAATATATATATTTTTTCTTTGACTGAAGTTCCTCTTTAGAGCAGACATCACTACAGTGCTTCATATGTTGTGGACAGCTGTTGCCTGTTGGGACAGTTTTTTCGTCTTTATATCTTTAGGACATGTTTCGGTTGAGTATATAAGTGTTTCCAACTCCTGTTTTTATACACCATATAAAATGGACATTCTATGTGGCAATTACTACTAAACACTATTTGTGTTTTATATCATGGAATAAGTGGAATCATGGAATGAGTATGGAATAATGTAGCCTCAGTACAATTATGTTGTCTGTTCTCTTCAAGTTATCTGTACTGTAGATGGTTCAGCTAAATATTACTGAAGAACATAAGTATGTTGTATTTCTCAAGCTTATCTAGCTACGGACTGGGCCATGCTTTAAATATAAAATTGTCTGAGCCTGATGCAGACTGAGCCCAGAGGAAGATGACAATGTTGGATGTACACATTACTATTGTATCACACTATACCAGAAATGCAACTTTAAACAGTTAGTTCACCTTTACTTTATTTCTGTAAATGTGAACTAACACTATAAAGTAATCCTGTGCTTTGCCCAAGCAGAGCAACACAACAGGCTTGCTTTAACACCTACTTCTTTAGCGCCACATTCCCACCCTTTCTTCACTCTCTTGCCTCCCTATCAGCCACTCGGAGCTGAAGAAAATATCTAGTACTTCTGGGTATGGAAGATGTGACTCACTCCCATCTTTGCATGTGACAAAGATGACGCTTGATGATTCGCCCAGCCCTGTTACGTGGGGACCAACAGACAGTCCTCAGTGTAAGCTCCAACTAGAGAGATTGCAGTTAACACAGGCCATATTTTTCTCACTCCCAGCAACTAAAGGAAATGATAGGGGGAGTGAAAAGAATGGGTAAGTGCTGTTGGGGTGGGGAGCATTTTAGGATATTTAAACACAGGGAAATCATGTAAAATATTACAACTTACCAGTTCTTAGGCCTCGTACACACGACCGAACATGTTCGCTGAAACTGGTCTGCGGACCAGTTTCCGCGGACATGTTCGGTCGTGTGTAGGGCCGACCGGACAATTTTCCGGCGGATTGGACAGGTTTCCAGCGGACAAAAATTTCTTAGCATGCTAAGAAACATGTCTGCTGGAAGCCTGTCCGTCGGACATGTTGGGTCGTCTGCACGACTCACCGGACATGTCCGCTCGGCCGAAAGCCCTCGCCGCGTCATCGTCGCGGCGATGGCGCGGCCACGTCATCGCGTTCGCTGTCCGCGGGAAATTTGGTCTGATGGTGTGTACAGCCATCAGACCAAAATCCGGCATCGGACATGTCCCGTCGTGTGTACGAGGCCTAAGACATGGTGGTTTCATTCGTTTTCAGATTTAGGGTTAAGAACATTTTCAGAAAGTACAAAAAATATCTGTTGATCATGCCTGAAATCCAGACCTCTTCTGTGTGAATTAAACTGTTATTTAAAACAACGTTATTTTCCTGCCAACCTATCTCCTGTAAAATACTAATTTCCCTGCCCCCGTGTAATGGAAATAAAGTGAGGAAATGTGTTTTTATTTCAGCTTCAATTTGTTAGTATATATAAATCTGCTAGTGAAGCTAACACTCCCTCCTCCTCCATGACTTTACAATGCAAAGGGTGTCTCTGCTGCTCCTTCATCCACAACAATCCTTCAACAATTCAAGAATTGTGTTGCTGGCGAGGATACCAGGTGAAAACAGAGGGAAAAAAGCATAAAAAAAAGAAAATGAATGCATCCACCAATAAAATTATTTTTAATGGTTTTGGGTTTAATACTGCTTTAAAGTGATTGTAAAGGCTTGTTTTATTTCCTATAAAAATAACAAACATGTTATACTTACCTGTTCTGTTGCAGTGGATTTGCACAGAGCAGCCTGGATCCTCCTCCTCTTGGGTACCTCTTCGCTGCTCCTGGCCCTTCCCTCCTGTTCAGTATCACCACAATAAGCAGCTTGCTATGGGGGCATCCAAACTGAGTCACAGCTCCGTGTATCCATTCAGACACGGAGCCATCGACCCGGCCCCGCCCTCTCTCTCCTCTGATTGGCTAGCTGACTTTGATTGACAGCACTGGGAGCCAGTGGTGCCGCTGCTGTGTCTCAGCCAATTAGAAAGGAGATCTCGGATGGCTGAGACATTTGTGGACATTACTGGACAGAGAGGGACCTTAGGTAAGTGTTAGAGGGTGCTGGGCAGCTGCTGCATACAGAAGGCTTTTTATCTTATCAAATTCATTAAGATATAAAATCTTGTGCCTTTACAACCCCTATCCCCCCATCTGGATTCATTCTAACTTATGCACACAAGACACACAGTGCTCCGCATAAATGAGTACACCCCTTTTGAAAAGTAAAATTGAATCAATAACTCAATGAACACTAGAACACCCATAGGTATTCCTATG
Organism: Rana temporaria; assembly: GCF_905171775.1. NCBI lineage: Eukaryota > Metazoa > Chordata > Amphibia > Anura > Ranidae > Rana > Rana temporaria. Next base: position 223,545,908 of record NC_053491.1, on the reverse strand, counting down.
CAATACTTTAAACGGATACAGGCACTTTTAACCGGATTTCTTTGGGCGCATAAAAATCTAAGGATCAGAAGTTCCTTCTTGACTCTTCCTAAGCAACATAGTGGATTGGCAATACCCGACCTGTACAGATATTATCAGGCGGCCCATTTGGGCCATCTGATAGGTGGGTGCAGGTGTGGGGACATAAAAACCTGGCCCAATTTGGAATAGGTACAGAGCAGTGTAGCATTAAATACCATGGTGCTATAGAGGCCTGCCATCCAATATCAAGACCCACCCTCTGATAGGACCTATGCTGAGGCAGTGCTCAGGGCTTTTTATTAAAGGTAAGCTTTAATCATTAGACTCCCCATTGTTCCTAATTCTGGGAAACCCACAATTTTTCAGGTCTCTTATTTCATATCATCTGGGGAATGGGTTATGTTTTTTAAATGTTGACCTTGGGAACCGGCCGATATCAACTGGACTTATGGCGAACAGCTCAACTGAGACACTTCTTACATACCTTATATGCTCCTGAAGCCTATAAACGTAATTTACTCCCCTTCCAAAAGTACTGTACTGAGAGAGGACCACTCTCTCATACCATTTCAAATATATACATATATATTCAAATATATACACTTTATCGAGAACACCTCCGGAAGACTTCCAATTGCCATTCTTCCAGAAATGGGAGGTAGACTTGGGCATAATATTCACAGAGGAACAGCGAGCTAATATAATTCACTCTATATTTGAAACCTGAATTTGTACAAAAATGTAGAAAACAAATTATAAGATCTTTTCTCAATGGTACCGCACTACGGCCCTTCTTCATAGATATTTCTTAAATGTTTTGGATCAATGCTGGCACTGCCGGAAGGAGCAAGGGACATTACTACACGTCTTCTGGTCTTGCTCCAGACTCAGGGACTATTGGAGAGAGGTCCGAAGGATCACTCAAAAATTTTGTGAGCCCGGAGATTCCAGAAGATCCAGCTTTTTTCCCTTTTACATAACACTAAAATACCAGGTAAGACATACAAAAATACTATCTTGGGCCTCCTCTTAAATGTGGCTAAATTTTGTATCCCCCTTACCTGAAAGCAGACCCGAGCACCTTCAGTGGAATTATGGCTCAGAAACATAGAAGAATTGAATAGACTGGAAGATTTGGTTTGGACAACTAGGCAGAAGCGAGAGATATATGGGCTCCATGGAAACTTTTCATTAAATCAGAGGAGGGAAGGAATCTTATTGATGTGAATCTCAGTAGCTGATAGAGGGTACTGTTCTATTCAAACTAGTCTGGGCCCGAGGTGAGAGTGGAGCCCTGCTTGCTCGCTCATTGGTTGTGTGCGAGGGGGCGGGTTGGGCAGGAGGAGGATGGATTGATTCTATTTGTATTTCCCCCTTTTTTTTCTTTTTTTTTGCTCCGTTTTGTTTTGGTTTGGGATTAGGGTTTTCTCCTTAGAAAAGAGGGAAAAAGGAAGAGGGAAGGCTGAATTTTTTTTTACTACTACACAGATATACTCTGAAGGATGTCCTACCCTGGGACTATGAGTCTAATGCCCTGTACACACAATCGGTTCATCCGATGAAAACGGACCGATGGATTTTTTCATCAGAAATCCGATGAAGCTGACTTTCATCAGTTTTGCCTACACACCATCAGTTAAAAAAACGATCGTGTCAGAACGCGGTGACATAAAACACGACGATCCCCACAGACGATCATTTTTTTTCTATCGGTTTTTTAACCATCAGATAATTTTCAAACAGGTTCTAAGTTTTTTCACCGATGGGAAAAAAAACGATGGGGCCCACACACGATCGGTTTGTCTGTTGAAAACGGTCCATCAGACCGTTTTCATCAGACGAACCGATCATGTGTACGCGGCATAAGAGTAGGCTATGTCTGTATAGAGCTTAGGACCAAGAGGAGGAAGATATTTAGATTAAGATGATGATAAGAAATATTGTAATGATGTTAGCTTAAACCTGTTGGATGAGAATGTATTGTCTATTAATGTGGCTTAAAATACTTAAGATATGCAAGCTAGAATATTCAGAGCCTGTATGCGTTTCCCTTCAATAAAGAATAATCAATAATAATAATAATAATAATAATAATAAAAATATATATATAATATAGGTTTTTAGGGTTGCATTTCAGTTTCAGCCTGATGATGAAATTGAGGGAATTGCAATTGAAGAAATGTCGAAATGCAAACAATTTATCTGTGTATCAGTTTACAGCAACTGAAGAAAAATTGTTAGTAAAATAAGGAAGCAAGCATCAGCTGATATATCTTTTGTAACACTCCCCAGCATTGGTGTCAGTGGATGCAATAGTAACCCCCAACATCAAAATGCCTATGCGAATGGTGCCTTACATCTTAACCTGCTCCAGCACAGCCCTCTCCCTTTAGACTTTGAGACAGGACTATATTTCCACTGTTGGGTGGGGATCACTCTGCTTGACAATATCTGCTTCAATTCAGTGCTGAGTGTAATGCCGCGTACACACCATCACTTTATGTGATGAAAAAAAATGACGTTTTTAAAAACGTCACTTTAATTGACCGTGTGTGGGGGAAAACGTCGTTTTATGTCTTCTAAAAAACGACCAAAAAAAATTGAAGCATGCTTCAATTTTATGTGTCGTTTTTCAAAACGTCAACTTTTACTTCACAGAAATTGACCGTGTGTAGCAAAAACGTCGATTAAAACGACGTTTTTTCACCCGCGCATGCCCAGAAGCTACTTATGAAGTGAGCTTCAATGGAAAAACGTGGTGGAACGTAACCTCGCTTTGCTAGAACATTGTGAGAAAAACGATGGTGTGTAGGCAACTTCGTCTTTGAAAATTGAAGTTTCAAAAACGTCATTTTTTACTTCACAGAAAATGTCTTTTTTTTTCATCACATAAAGTGATGGTGTGTACGGGGCATTAGAATGCAGAGAGTGTCCCAGCACCCGGCTGCCACTCTGCAAGGTGTCCAACAGGTGGCAGACCCAGCCCAGGATGTGGCAGGCCCACGGGCTACTTGTTGGACACCAGGGCTTTAAAAGATCTATTTAGATACCTGAATTAGACACTGGCACAGGATTTATTGGTCCTGGATAATTAGCTGTTGTATAAAAATATTCTGTCCTGGCCACAAATTAGGCAATTACTGGTAAATGAATAAACTTTAAAGAGTCGTAGAGCATGACACATGACTAGTGCTTGTAATAAACAAAACAATAAAACATCTAAATGACAATACCAATGGGCAGTGAGCTATCCATTACTATGTCGCCAAGACCAGTTGTGATCTTCATAACTGGGTAATGTGGCACACTCGTCAATTTATTCCATGGAAAAGAAAATAACCGATACCTGTTAAAAATAAAAATTTGATCTTAAAGCCCTTCATACAATGCTTAACATGTTTATCTGGTCTACCAAACCAGCTTGTCTGTGCCATACCATACTACGTAGATCAAAGGCAAATGGAGGGATTGCCTTTCCTAATATAGGATTCTCCTACATGGTTAACCATCTCACTAGAGTCTTAGACTGGCACCTTCACAATAAAACCAAGTAATGGATCTCAATTGAGTTAGATTCCTCTCTCCTCCCCCTAGAAACTTCTATCTGGCTACCTTAACTACATCCCCCAACTTTTTGTAAGCACAGCACCATCGTATCTACTTGGAGAGCTTGCAACATTGCATCACCACCCTACAGTCTTGCTCCATTTCCCTCGTCATAACTCCTGTTTTAGCAATCCGGCTTTCCTATCGGACAATCACGACAGTTCTTTTTACTTACTGAAACAAAAAAGTCAGGCTAAACACTTCATTAGACATCTTCTTGGTTCACCCACCTTCAATTGTCTCAAGACCCTGATTTCATGTGCCTCGACACATTTAATATACTACAGTTGTCTCATTTCCTTCACTTTTTACTTCAAGCACCCCAATTTACATGCACCCTTTGATTTAACTGGCCTGCAACACCACACATTCTCATGGTCTTATAAATTATTATTGCAGGAAACCTCTACGCTGTCTCTACCTTTCCTCACACAATGACAAACAGATCTCAACGTAGTCTTCTCCCTGGACAAATAATGTAAGTTGCTTTACATATTCTCTAAATCTTCGATCAGTAATTATTACCAGCAGTCTAGTTACAAAGTTGTTTCTCGCTGGTGCCTCACCCCAGCCAGGCTCCTTACAATGTATCTCGACACACCTATTACTTGCTGGAGCTGTGATTAGAGCCCTGGAGACATGTTGCACATCTTATAGTCATGTCCTGTACTGGATTCTTTTTTGTACAAAGTACAGAAGAGAACCCATTGATTTACGGACAGGCACATTCCAAAGTTGTTGAGCTTTTACCTATAACATCATAACTCCATACCCACTAATACTTACTGAAACTCTATTCTTAGACATCAGGTATTCTAGCAAGGTGGAAATCCGTCTCACACCTTACCAATGCAGAGTGGATAAAATGGGTGGAGGACATCAGGGCGATGGAGAGTGTCATGAGCTCTCTTAAGGATACAAATGCTAACTACACTGCTCAATGACAATAAAGAAGGGAGAGAGGGTACCAAAAGACCCTGTGGACTTTCTAAACGGTGCTAAAAACACAAAATAGAATAGAAATGTAGAAAAATAAGTAATTTTTTTCATAACAATAAATATATTAAAACCATCCGATAGATGTTGAGTTGTTAGCTTCAGAACATGAGTGTAAGAAGACCTGTTGCAGTATTTGCTCGCTCTACATGTTTCCCTCTAAATTGAGCTTCTTCAGGAGCTTGAACAGGTAATACTACAAAATATCAAGAAAACAGGGGGATACAAAGGATGGAAACAAAAATTAGAGAAAATATAAGTGCAAAATATAGCAGCACAGTATATACTTGGGAACAAAAATATATATAGTACATATAGCAACATATATTATATAATGTAAGTTCACACATAATCAAGGTGCAGAATAATGGCACAAGTAGGCTTACCACATGGGGCCGGATCACTTCAAAACATTGAAGGCATAATAGGAAAGGTAACCGCACATAACGTTGTCACAGATACTGGAACCATGCATCAAAAAAGTCTCGATAGTCAATCCAAAGCCATAGCATAAAAAAAAACCAAAGTATCAAAAAAAAAAAAAAAAAAAAAAATATATATATATATATATATATATATATATATATATATATATATATATATATATATATATATATATATATATATATATATAATACAGATGGGTCAGGTTCACTTGATTAACAAGTGATTGCAACCCAAAAATAAAGTAGTTTTTAAATAAATTAAACGAAAAACATACCTCGCTTATGTAGTGAACTATGGAACCAATGAATTTGCCCAAACAGAAAAACAGGGAAAAGCTTTATTCATATAGAAGTTTCTGTGGTAGAGCACCCCAAATTCCACCAGATGCGAAACATCGGGAGATGACTGGGTGCCTCAAAAGCTGCACAGACAGTGCAGGTATCTATAGGGAATAATTTAGAAAAAAGGATATATGTATTAGAAAACAATAGGCCCAAAACACCTATGATGGGTTGATAGCACCATCTAGGTGATAGGTTTGTAGTGTCTCAGAGATAGCAGTCAAAGATGAAATCAAAACCTCGACAGACGTTAGGGTGATTGAGCCTGCCAATGGCTCAGATCGCCAGAGATTATGCCAGAAATTGCAGCTACATTCCGCGCTCTTAAATGCCATCCCGGCGGTGTCGGACGTACACCCCCAGGAAGCGGACACGTGACAAGTGGCACCATGTCTCCTCCCATTGGTTGTACGCCTAACCAATGGCTGCATAGATGTCCTGCGCATGCGCACACACGCTACAAAATTGCCTTTTTTACACTGCTCAATGGTTTTACTGGATCGATTTCACCTTTTTGATAATATCATTCTGTGTGCTCAGGGCCCTTCCTGATGGATGCGCTTTGCCTGCCCCCTCTCTCCCTTCTCTCCACCCCCCAACTCTTTGCCTTATACTCCCCTCCTTTCCCTCCACGGTTCCCTTTGCCTCTCTTCATATACTCAGGCCCTGTACACACGACGTTTTCTCGGCAGAATTCAGCCAGAAACTCGATGGAAGACGTATTCTGCCGGGAAAACCGGTCGTGTGTACACTTTTCGCCGAGGAAACCGACGAGGATCTCGTCGGGCCAAAAAGAGAAAATGTTCTCTATTTCCTCGTTAGTCAATGGGAAAAGTTGGCTCGCCGAGATCCTCGGCGGCTTTACAAGGAACTCGACGAGCAAAACTATGTGTTTTGCCCGTCGAGTTTCTCGGACGTGTGTACGGGGCCTCACTCATCCTCCTTAATCGTTTTCTAAATCATGCTTTATATGTAAGAAATAACAACTGCTTTAAGCAGACAGAAAACACATGCTAATGCACCCTTAGAAAACCCTACATATTGAGAGGGTAATTCAAAAGAATTTGAAGGTATGTCTAAATGTGCACAGTTTCTCCAAAATCTTTTGAATACACTGGAGCAAGGGTAAGCAACCTTTGAGAGGAGGAGATCTACCTGAACAACATGAAAGATATCAAAGATCATCGAGGTTCGGTGCCTTTTTCTTTTTTAAGGCCTAAATAAGTAGTAAGGAAAACTGGACGACTGGAAGACTGGACTCAACCTGAATCCAGTCTGACATCACTTCCTTTCGCCGATTGCCACTTGCGCTCCAGGCTGCAACGCATGCCGCTGCGGGGTTAGCTCCGGCTTTGCTGAATCCATCGAGCTCTACTACGCTCCCCCCATCACGGCACGGATAGTTTTACCCTGGAGAAGGTACATTACTGCACAGAACATCGGCCGACAATGTGATTCCTACAGAGTGACCCCACTACTCTTTCTACATGCACACATTTACCACTGTATAGTGAGTAGCCACTTGGTTGATTTTTATGAATAAATCTATCATTGTTTGACATACTGCACTTAGTAGGCGCATTTTTCTTATCCCTTCTCTCCTTCTGGTATGGGTGGTAAGTGCAGGCCACTGTACGAATCAGGGAGTTCCATCACAAAATGGTTGCAAATCATCTGAGCCTCTTAGTGTAGCTGTGCGCCCCATATGAGTAACTGACAAACAGAACGTAATTTTCCATCTATAGGCAATATTTATGGCGCAGAGGAATTCAAGCAATGGAGGAAGAGCTTTTCTCTGCTGTAATTTAATATGGGAGAGATCTTGATACAGCTTAATTTCAGCTCCATGGTATAAGATACAGTTCCTGTCTCTCGCAGCACCTCCTCCACCTCTTCTACACGAGTTGCCAGTCCCTGGATGTCAAGTCTCAGATCTGAGATAGCTGCAGACAGGGTTTCTTTGATGTCCATGGCCAGGCTGGGTGGTCTGTGAGGATCTGGGGCAGCGTTCTCTAACTGTGAAGAGAGAGAGCGCCTGGGGCTTCTGCTGGCTAAGTGCGTGGCATGCTGCACTGATTGCTGTGAGGATGCCGCCGTTCCCTTCTGCTGGGTCCGGAATAACTCCGGGATGTTGCTGCTAAGCTGCGTGTCATTGGTCCTGGGGGAACGTGATCCCAAAGCTTTCTGGTTGGGTTTTCCCATGCTCCTTGATGGGTAGCTCCTTCAGCAGGGTGAAAAGCAGACCTCAGTGTGCCGGAAGCGAGGAGTTTAGGCAACCATCTTAGTCAGCATCCAAGTCACGCCCCCAGGTGATTTATCTATCTAAATATTTCTGGACCATATCACTTTTCAGCCATTGTGGATTATTTGGGGCTGTGTCTATACCAACCCCATTATGAACATGAGCTCCCCCATGCTCCTTTGTATACATAGAGCTGAAGAAGGTATTTAATAAATTTGCCTTCTCTGTGTTCCCAGTCACACACTCTAGATTTGATTTGATTTGATTTGTAAGGGACCTACATGCTCAGACCTAACCCTTTTACTCTTAATATATTTAAAGTTTTTTTTGGGATTTGTCCTACTATCTTTTGCAATACTTTGTTTGTTTTGAATTTTTGCGTCCTTGATTTTCTTTTTACATACGGTATTTGGTATATTCGTTGAAACATTTAAACAATGATAGTGTGCAACTAATTTTTATTACATTTTTTTAGAAGCTCTGTTCTTACCACAGTAGTTATAGTTGTTTTTTAACTTTGCCCGTGAGCCACACAGGTTTTATTTTTAATTTTTGAAAGAAGTAGGTTTTATTTTTAGCTAAACTTATTGCCCATGGGAATATACTTTGCAGTGAGTTCACATATAGGGGTAGATCCACGTGCCAATGCTTCCGACGGTGACATCATTCTACGCAAATCCCTATTTGCGAACGACTTACGCAAATGACGTAAAAATTTCAAAATTGTACACGGGAACAACGGGCATACTTAACATTGAGTACGCCTCAGAACAGCACCTTTAACTATACGCCGGAAAAAGCCGAACGAAAACGACGTAAAAAAATGCGACGGCCGGACGTACGTTCGTGGATCGCCGTAAATAGCTAATTTGCATACTCAACGCGGATTTCGACGGAAACGCCACCTAGCGGCCGCCGAAAAATTGCATCTAAGATCCGACGGCGTACTAAGACGTACGCCTGTCGGATCGATCCCAGGTGCCGTCATATCTTGTTTTGTGGATACAAAACAAAGATACGACGCGTGAAATTTAAAATTACGCTGGCGTATCAATAGATACGCCGGCGTAATCCTTTTGTGGATCTGCCCCGATGTCTTTTTGAAGAATTCCCATTTCCGTTCTTTGTTCGATTCCAATATTCCCTCCCAGTATAAGTCTTGGAGAGCAGCCCTCATCCTTGGAAAAGATGAGGGATATATGTATTCAGGTGCTTGGCCTGCAGTGTTACCTTTGTAAATGAGTAAAAAATAACTAAAAAAATCATACTGGCCTTCTTTTTGTTGGCACATGAACTGATTGTCTCCTTGTGCTGCTACTTCTTTCTGTACTCTAGCCTTGCCAACTGCAAGAGACGGATGCCAAGTTAAATTCAGGGACTTACAAAAAAAAAAATCCATTTAAAACCTTCTTAACACCTTCTAAATTCAGCTAAACAAAGAAACCCCTTTAACCAATCATTCACCCAATTTCTCTTTAGTCAATATACAGAAGAATATCATATAAATATTACAGTATGGTAATCTAAATTCCAAACATGTAGACGGCACTAGATGCTTGTGAACAACCAGACAGCACGATTTGTGCCAAATTGTTGGTGTCTACTTCTGCAAGTATTTTTCAGTTTTTGGCTCTTTGCTCACATAAGTGTGTAAAGGCACAAAATAAAGATAAGGACCCCCTTTCCCTTCAGAACTGCCTTAATTCTTTGTGGCATAGATTCAACAATGTTTTGGAAACATATTGACCATACAGTATTGCCCATATTGATATGATAGCATCACGCAGTTGCTACAGATTTGATGGCTGCACATCCATGATGTAAATCTCCTGTTTCACCACATTCTAAAGGTGCTCTTTTGGATTGAATTCTGGTGACTGTGAAGGTTATTACGCACAGTAAGTTTCAAAACACTTTATAGATTGTAAAGAACTGAAAATTGTCATTTGTTGTGTTTGCAGCATATTTACTGAAATCAAAAGCTATTTCAAACTTTGAACAACATTTTAACTTTTTAAACATTTTAACAGGTCACGTTACATTTTAACATAGGACCCCTTATTTGATAGCAGCTTCACAGTTTCTGCTTAAATTTGTTTGCAAGATGCCAGAGCTGCTGTTTGGATGTAAACTGCCTCCCACCCTCATAAATCTTTTGCTTGAGGATGCTCCAAAGGTTCCCAATAGGAAGGATGGAGGCCACACCATGACTTTCTCTCCTTTTATCCCCTTAGCAGCCATTGATGCAGAGGTATTCTTTGCAGCATGAGATGGTGCATTGTCATGCATGAAGATGATTTTATTACGGAAAGCATGGTTCTTTCATCTGTACCAGGGAAGGAAGTGGTCAGTCAGGAACTCCACATACTTTGCAGAGGTCATCTTTATACCTTCAGTGACCCTAAAGGGGCCAACCAGCTCTCTTCCCATGATTCCGGCCCAAAATATGACTCCACCACCACCTTGCTGATGTCGCAGCCTTGTTAAAATAGGGTGGTCGTCCACCAACCATCCACTACTCCATCCATCTTCACCATCCAGGGTTGCACGGCACTCATCAGTGAACAGGACTGTTTGAAAATTAGTCTTCGTGGATTTTTCTGCCCAATGTTTCTGCTTGTGAGCATTGGTTACTGGTGGCCGAATGGAAGGTTTATGCACAGGTGCAAGACTCTACACCTTGATGTTTGTGGGACTCCAGAGGCACCAGCAGCTTCAAATATCTGTTTACTGCTATATACAGTAATAGTGTTTTAGCAGCTGCTCTCTTGATCCGATGCATATATCTGACAGAAATCTTCCTCAATGTGCCTTTATCTGCACGAAACCCGTCTGTGCTCTGAATCAGCCACAAATCTCTTAATAGTACGATGATCATGCTTACGTTTTTGTGAAATATCTAATGTTTTTATACCTCGTCCAAGGCATTGAACTATTTCACTCTTTTCGGCAGCAGAGAGATTCTTTTTCTTCCCCATATTGCTTGAAAATGGTGCTCTGCTAAATAATGTGGAACACCCTCCTTTAGTAATTTTTCCTTTAATTGGTCTCACCTGGCAATCTAATTATCACAGGTGTCCGAGATTGTTTTCAGTGATCAAAAGAGCCCTGAGATACAGTGCCATCCGTGAGTTAAACTGAAAAAAAATAATTTAATCTTTGTAACACTGAAATAGAATTTGCATAATAATTTGGAACAGGGTGTAATATTGATGTCACGTGGAAATGTCTTTCTGGGTTTAGAAGTCATCCCCTCCACAATACTACTACTTTTTTATGGACTTTTTTTCACGTTATGTTATTTTTTTTATGACAATATATGGACTCACTAAAAATTGGATGTCCTGTGATATTCATTTCACTGTTTTATATATTGTTTGTTGTCATTTATATTTCACTTATTGATTTTTTATGTCACCTTTCCATAAATAATGTATGGTCTTTTATATCACACAGAATATGTAAGTACCTAATTCAATTTTTTTGTGGTCATGCACTTTCTACTTTATTGATTTTGTATATTTACCTTTGAGCGCTGCACATAATTTTTATATATATATCTTTGGTTTGCACTTGTTTGGTGTTGTGCTGGCTGCTATTTGACTATCTTTTTGGGGTGTTAGCGCAATATATACCAATTTTTCTTATATGTGGGCATCATATGACTGTGTTTCACTGCTTGTCCATTACTAACAAATAGTATTTTATTAATTAAGACAAAAAAGGTTGTTCCGAGGCAGAATACACACAGCCACTTGAAAATAGAGATGTTAATAACATTAAGCAGATTAGTGAATCATACAAAAGTTTGCATCAAAAACCCAGTTCCAATTTAATCTCCAGCCAAGCAAGAAAAAATATTTTACACACGTCATTCAAAATAATACTCAATTTTGTTATTGCGATACCCATTGTTTGCCAAGAGAAAGAGATATGTAACTGCATCCAACTTTAACCATATAGCTCTTAGTATGTTTCTTGTACTTGGTTTTTACATATGTGTTTGGGGTAGCATAAAAGATGACTTGACACGTTTCGCAGATCAGCTGTCTGCTTCTTAATTTACAAATAGTGATGTGTACAATGGGATAATATGCTGTTAAAGAATATTGACTATTACAGGATAGGGATGGGATAATGTGCCGATAAAGCATATTGACTGTTACAGTTATAAATAAAGGTGTACAATCTGAAATGACTCACTGGATATTAGTTATATTGGTGGGACTAGCCATAGGATATCGTGGATAGAGGGCCATTTTCAGTTCTTGTCTAACTGCTATAAGCCGTCGAGTACTAGTCAAACAGTACAAAACAGATTATAGCGCACACATTCAAGAATGATGATTATCCTGCAAGACTAGTCAAAAACACCTGAACATATTCAAAAAAATACGGGGGTTTGGTCACACTATATCATCATATAGTGCTAAGCCCACTTAATGCGACAAAGTATCCCGAATTAGTGGGTCCTACCCTAGTACTGTTTGTTGGTCTTGTAGCAGCACCATCTTGAATCTAAATGCATTTTAGGGTGTGCCCCCCAAGTATGTTTTTGTATATTGTAGTGACCCTGACCAGGTTTTATTGGGCTGGAGCACCCCCCCCCCCTCCTCATTGCCTCTTATTAGTAGCCACCAGTGCATAGGAGGAATCCTTTCAGTTCTCCCACATAGAGGAGTTTGGCTCCCATGGTTGAGACGCAGGATCTTTCATTCTATTACTAGAGTAGGACCCACTAATTTGGGGTACTTTGTCACAGTACTATGACCATATAGTTTGACCAAACCCCCATATTTTTTTTAATATGTTCAGGTGTTTTTAACTAGCCTTGCAGGATAAATGCCATTCTTGAATATGTGCGATATAATCTGTTTGGTACTGTTTGTTGGTCTTGTAGCAGCACCATCTTGTGCCCCCCAAGTATGTTTTTGTAGTACTAGTCAAAGGCTACATTTATCTCTCTCTAATGTACAATTCAAATTAAAGAATGAAATTTCGAATGAAGGCCAGATATATCAACAATTTGCCAACAATTTGCCAACACTTATCTAAAACAGATAACCAACTAATCTCTGCTGATAAGATTGTGGTCTTGAAATCAGATTAAATGTATCTCTCTATCTAACACAATACAACACTTGCAATCATTGATTTGGACTCTGATCATTTCTTTGTTTTATAGGTATGATGCAATAAATCCACTGAAGTTTTTTCTTGCATAAAGCACGCTTTGATATATATAGGGTATTTTAGACTCTATTTATTCTTTTTAATTTCCATACTATCATACTATTCTGCTAAATAGAATTCCAAATAATCTGGTAGATATTAAATATATTACTTTGCTATATCTGAACAATGTATTAGGCTGTTTGCCTGAAGTTCAAGTTTAATATTTAGTTAAAATAATATATTATGGTCTAGGCTAAATAAGTCTATTGTGGAATAGTGTTCAGCACCACAAACTGAAAACTGGTATAAATGTACATATAAAATAATAATTATCTTAGGTCTCTGGAAACATACGACCATTTTATCTGAGTGCATAATCAGCCAGTGTTATCAGAGAAGTAGTGGCCAGCGTGATACATGTCTGATAAGACTGCATGTAATGTGTAATAAATATGAAGATTGTGCAGCAAAAGATTGCCGAAGTCAATATTGCAGAAGCCACATAAAAGATGATCTATAGATAATATTGATAATTAATATTTCTTGGGTGAATTAGAAGCGACATTAAAATTAGATAAGTCATAAAGAATACACCAAAAAAAATCACAAATGATCACTTTGGAGTACAAGAAAATATCACAAATGTAGTGCTTACCCCCCCCCCCCCCCCGTGGACTGCTCAGTCCCATGCACATAGACATTTCAGGTTCTGTCTAGGGGATGTCTTCTTAGTATTTATTGTTGAAGAACATCAACAGGAGAGGGATTTAAGTTTACAGTATACGCCAAATCGATCAGTTGCAACAATAGGAGAATAAACTTCTCCCTAATCTTTCAATAACAGCTTTTCTGGAGGTAACAGGGAATAGCCAGTATATCTAGGACCCTACCACAGCAGTCCATATATCAGTCTCTGACACTTTTACAATTAATTGTCCTCAGCAAGGTCTTTGCGCACAGTGTCCTAGAAGCTGTCTGCCACCCAGCATCCACAAATAGATCCTCTTATGCCCTGTGCACATGGCCAGGATTTCCGACGGGGAAAAGTCCATCGGGAATGCCGATGGGAAAAAAAGAGAGCCAGTTCTCTTTTTTTTGCCGCACGTTTTTGGCAGTTTTCCCGTCGAAAAAACTGCGATGGAGCATGAACACGGTTGGGATTCCTGGCCAAAAGCTCTCATCCCAGTTTTCCCGTCGAAAATCCCAGCCGTGTGTACGGGGTATAAGAGACATCTAAACAAGGCTCTGAAGTAGGGGGAAAAACGCATTAGCCGGTGTGACTACAAGTGTTGTGGATTTTCACATATGGATTTAAGTAGATGATTTTATGATAATGCTATGTACTGGTTCGTGAGTATATTCACCTCTATTTTATTAAATAAAAACATGTATTGAGGATAATGCGCTAGGCCTATGCTCCCTCTGTGTTCTTCTATGATTTCAGGATATTACGCTAAACCTGTAGGTTAATAAGAGAACCAGATGCTTTACTAAGTGGAAGAGTGGGGTTGATAATAAAGTTGGCAGTGCCAGCCAGGACAGGCCACTATGAATACAGGGTAATCTGGATAAACCAATCCTCTGCATTCTTGGTGGTTGACTGGAATGTAACAAGTTGCACATCAAAGCTTTTAGAACAAAAGCTTGGCTCCTGAACCAACTGGTGTGATAAGATTGAAATCCTTGATTAACACTCTTCAGAGAGGGCCATTGCTGAAGGTGGGCTACAGAAGATCAAAGGACCAACAGTCAATGAAGATGACCCGGGTCACTTAGCGATGATACATGGATGAATGCTGCCCCTAGAGGCCAATACAGCAGGGCTGACAGAAATATAATAACTACTTTGATTCATCATAAATCTAGATAGGCTGGCAATGGGGGTGTGTCTGGACGGTGTTTGATTGGAGTTTAAAAAGTTTCTGTGCACACAGAAGGGAAATTGTCTCTATTTGCTCTTGGTTCCCTTGCCTGATGGCTCTCTGCTACCATTTTGAGCCCAGCTGACGAGACAATATCTAGGGGACAACCTTATGTAACGTATCTTTGATGTTTTTGTATTTCATAGGCTCTGTAATATTTTCCTTTCGTGTTTTTTATGTTAGCATTTCCTATTTTCTTGGGAAATAAATACGACGTTGTTTTACTAAGCAGTGTGTTTGTTTTCATAGCTAACCTTATATCATTTTACTATCAACAGTAACATTATCAGAGCTTTAATAGACTAGCTAACTATAGGAATAGACAAGTTAATACGCATATGGAATAAATAGGTGGAATATCCATAACCACCCGAAAGGTATTTATGTCAAATATTTATTTCAATTGGCACCCCAGATGGGAAGTGTGGAATTTATTTCTGCACAGAATCCAAACCCTAATGTATTTTTGTCTTGAGTCCCTATAAGCTAAAGAATCCTCATCTAGAACTGAAAGCCTTCTCTACTGTGGACAAGATTTGCGCTGGTTCGTGAATTCTGAAGCCCTGCTTGAGTGGTCCTGAAAGATCTATGAAATATTTCATCAGTGAAGCGGACGCACAAAACATGGTGACATTTTTGGCTGGTATATGTGTATGTGTTAACGTTTATTGTATTGCTAATGCAAATTGTTTTAGGCCTGTTTAGCTGGTCAAGTTTGCCGGCGAGTGAGGGGCTAATTACCCTGGGTTACAGTGGTAATAAGGAGATAGTAGAGCATTGATTAAGATTGTGCTCCTCCTTGTGTGGTGTAGAACTACAAGTTAGTGTTAGCTTTAAAACAGCTTTTATCTGTGTGTTTTTGTGCATTGTGTAAGCAACTGTTGTATAGACTGGTTAAACAAGATTCAATGGAGGTCATTGAAGATTTTCTTAAGAGAAATGCCTGTGTTGATTTCAACACTGTGGCAGAAAACACACCGATTTAAGGAGTTATTGAGACAATGTAATGTTCATATTGATGAGATAAAACATAAACCGTCTTCAAAGAAAGGCAAAAAAGCGAGGATGGCCAGTGTTGTATGCATGTTATTGAAAATGAAAGACATTGCTATAGGAAAAGAAAGGCAATGGTAAACTGAGATAAATCAATTATTGTGTAACGTTACTGGCGTTGTATTGAACAGGACGAGCGCAGCCTTACCTAATCCTGTTAGCTGCGCTCGTCTCCCTGACTCTGGCGTGTCACTTCCTGTGCGCCGCGGCTTGCGTTCCACGCTGGATCACGGAAGCGCGCCCCCAGCGAGACTCCTCGTTTCCCGCGCTGTGCGGGCTATTTAAACACGCAGCAATGACGGCAGGGTGTTCCGCTATTTTGTTGGACCCCTGCCGTCACCCAGGACCCGCTCCTCAAAGCCCTGTGGACCTGCTATCAGGAGACACTCTCTTCATCCCTCCAGCACCAGGATCAGCGCTCCCTGCAGCCCTCTGCCCACAGTCTGTCCATCCAGGACTGGGATCAGCTCACCCTTCAGCCATCAGCTTCTCAGGCTTCCCATCTGTACCAGCACTCTGCAGACCTGAATGTAGCCATCTCTGTTTCTACCAGCAGTACCGCAAGTATCTCTACACAAATTGTTAAGATCTCCAGCCTATGCTGAACTGTGCTTGTCTATCAATTGCATATCTCAATATCTAAGTCCTGCCTGAATATACTTGTGCATGGTCTCAGCTTGTGATATATATATACATATATGTGTTGGCTCTATCTGCACTGCTTTCAGTAAGAAACATTAAGTAATACTGCTACCAAAAACCTTATACCTACTTATTCATAGACTGTGTCTTTAACCGTTACTGCATTATAAAGGCTTATGAGTTAATAAGCTTTCTTGATTATGCTGGTGCTCTATCTGAGGTTGTGATGATATAAACCATTAACTCTTAACCATACTATAGAGTGACTTTTGGTTTACACTGAGAAACCTCCGCAGTTGAGATCCAATTAATCAAATATAAAAATAACAAGACAGGAACGTCACATAATAGCGGAACCTTTAACATTATGGATCCAGCGGAGCTAACAAACCATTTAGTGGGCTTGTCACAACGTGTGGATACACTTACTGCTAATTTGACTGATCTCCGTTTAGAAAATGAGGCCCTCAGGGATCAGAATTTTGCTCAAGCCAGGGAGCGACCAGAACCTAAGGTCTGCCCCCCAGAATGCTTTTCTGGTGACAGGAAAAATTTTCGTCAATTTATCAGTTCATGTCGGTTAATGTTTGATTTACGTCCACGGACTTATTATTCTGACAGAGTCAGAATTTTGACTTTAATTTCATACCTTAAAGGAGAACCCAGAGTCTGGGCAGATGCCTATGTTGAAGAGCATGGCGATCTACTAGGCGCCCTCAATACCTTCATAGATGAGATGTCTTTACTCTATGAGGACCCTAACAAACAGCTTACAGCTGAAAATACCATCAGAAATTTGAGACAGGGAAAGAGACAAGTGGAGGACTATATTTCAGAGTTCAAATGCTGGTGTCGTGAAACCTTATGGACAGATATAGCTCTCAGGAATCAGTTTCGCATTGGGTTATCCGAATCCGTCAAGGATGAGCTCGCACGTGTGGAAATTCCAGCATCCCTGGAAGATCTCATGCATCTCTCCCTCTCAATTGATAGACGCATCAGAGAAAGAAAGGCTGAACGAGCTAACTACTACCAACCAGCACCAATCAGGAGGTCTAGATCACCTCCCAAAGAGATTCCTATGGAAGTTAGTACAGTTAGGGGCCCACTGACCCCAGCTGAGAGACAGAGACGCAGAAGCAACAATCTATGTCTCTACTGTTCCGCCCCTGACCACATGGTCTCTGCCTGCCCCATTCTAAGGAGTAAAACTGAAGGTAACAACTTAAATATTAGTAGTTTAAACTTGACAAAACCCAAAATTCGTCAAAATATTAACCAATACATCTTTCTCACCCTTACTTTACAGTGGGACCAAGATAGGACCACCATTGACGCGATGGTCGACACTGGTGCTTGTGGCAATTTTATTGATTTGAGTTTTGTTAATTTAAATAAAATTCCTTCTGAGTTAAAGCAAAACCCCTCGTCTGTCACTTTCATTGACGGATCCGAATCCTCCTTTGGTCCAGTACTGTCTCAAACCGCCCCATTATTAGTTACATGTGATAATGTACATATGGAGAATCTTGTATTTGACATCATCCCATCCCCCTTATTCCCGGTCGTTCTAGGGTTACCATGGTTGCACATCCATCAACCAACCTTTCATTGGTCCAAAACTTCACTTTGTTTAGATTCTCCTTACTGCAAACATACTTGCTATCCCTCACATAACTCTCTTGTAAATAATGTAAACTTCAATGGTGTTCCATCTTATTTAATGGACTTCTTGGACGTTTTCAGCAAAACCAAAGCTGAGACCCTTCCACCTAATAGAATTTATGATTGTCCTATTGATCTAATCCCAGAGGCTACCATTCCCACTGCGAGAATTTACCCATTATCGCAGCCTGAACTGGGTTATCTCAAGGAATACCTGGATGACAACCTTAGAAAGGGTTTCATTAGACCCTCTACCTCTCCAGCTAGTGCTGCCATGTTCTTTGTAAAAAAAAAAGACGGATCTCTCAGACCTGTAATCGATTATCGTTCATTGAATAACATCACGATAAAAAATCGTTACCCATTGCCACTAATTCCAGAACTAATAGAAAGGCTGCAAACTTCTAAAATTTTCACAAAGCTAGATCTCAGGGATGCTTACAATTTGATCAGAATTCGTCCAGGCGACGAGTGGAAAACTGCCTTTAAAACTCGTTACGGTTTATTTGAGTGCTTAGTGATGCCATTTGGTTTATCAAATGCACCTGCAACCTTCCAACGTTTTATTAATGACATTTTTCGTGATTTACTAGACGTTTGTGTCGTGATCTATCTGGACGATATCTTGATTTATTCTGACACCTTTGAAGAACATACTAAGCATGTCAGATGGGTTTTAGGCAGACTCAGAACACATTGCCTCTACGTCAAACTCGAAAAATGTGTTTTCAACCAGACCAGTGTTTCTTTCCTTGGGTACCAAATCACCCCAGAAGGTATACAGATGGACAATTCAAAGGTTGATTGTATTCTCTCCTGGCCAGTTCCCCATTCTAGGAAGGCCTTACAGCGCTTCCTTGGTTTTTCTAATTATTACCGTAAATTCATTAAAAACTTTTCGCAGATTGTGAAGCCCCTGAATGCCCTAACAAGTAAAAACACACCTTTCAAATGGACTAATGAGGCACAAACAGCTTTTGAGACACTCAAACAATCTTATACTACTGCCCCTATTCTCCAACTACCTGATCCTTCATTCTTCTTCACCGTAGAAGTTGATGCATCACATTTCGCATTAGGCGCAGTACTTTCACAACAACAAAATGGGTCTGAACCTTTACATCCAGTGGCTTTCTATTCCAGAACTTTAACCAGTGCAGAAAGGAATTACCCAATTGGAGAAAAAGAACTCCTAGCAATCAGAGATGCTCTAGCCAATTGGAGACACCTTCTTGAGGGTTCTACACATCCGATCACTATTTTGACAGATCATCGAAATTTGCAACATCTGAAGGCCTGCAAAACCTTGTCTGCCCGTCAGGTGAGATGGAGCTTGTTCTTTGATCGATTTGATTTTCAAATCTCCTATAGACCGGGTACACAAAACTTAAAAGCGGATTCCTTATCCCGCATGAATGAAGACCGTTCTACCGAGTCACCACCTCATTCTATCATTCCTGATAACCGATTCATAGGAATAACTACTTCCTTTAAACAGTTACTCTCTCAAACCATATCCACAGATACTTCTGAGCTTCCTAATGGTGTTACAAAACAAACAGACGGATTATACACTTATAAAAATAAATTGTATGTCCCTTCAAAATTACGGTTGTTATTACTTAGACAATTACATGATTCTCCATTAGCTGGTCATCCCGGAATCACCAAGACAATACATCTTGTTAAAAGACACTATTGGTGGCCTCAATTAGCTAAAATGGTGCAAGAATATGTTTCTTCCTGCGAGATTTGTGCCAGCAACAAATCTTCTAGGAGACCGCCATTTGGTCTACTTACCTCCCTCCCAATACCCAACAGACCATGGGAGGTTGTATCAATGGACTTTATAGTCGAGCTTCCTAGATCGAATGGGGCTAATACCATTATGGTCACTGTAGACCTATTCACTAAAATGGCACATTTTATTCCCTTAAAGAATCTTCCAACTTCACTAGAGACAGCAACAGCTTTCATAAACAATGTTCTTAAGTTGCATGGGTTACCCACTCAAATTATCTCCGATCGAGGATCTCAGTTCATCTCCAAGTTTTGGAAAGCTTTGTGTAAGGCACTGAAAATTGATCATAGAATGTCCACGGCCTACCATCCTCAAACGAACGGACAGACAGAACGTATTAACCAAATCTTGGAACAGTATTTACGCTGTTACTGCACTCATCTCCAAGATGACTGGTTTCAACTACTTCCCCATGCAGAATTTGCATACAATAATTCAACCAGCTCTTCGTCATTACTCTCACCATTTTTTGCTAACTATGGGTTTCACCCAAACAGTTTACCGACTTCATTTCTTTCTAACGAAGTACCTGCAGTAGACGATTATCTCACCACCCTAAAAAACACCATTCCAATCATACGGTCAAACCTAGAAAGTGCGCAAACACGACAAAAACGAAATTATGATCTTCATAGGTCAGTACCTCCTTCTTACGACGTTGGTGATCTAGTTTGGCTGTCTACCAGAAATCTACGTCTAAATTTACCATCGAAAAAGTTGGGTCGTCAATTCATAGGTCCATATCCTATTTCTCAAGTAATTAACTCTAATGCAGTAAAACTACGTTTACCCCTTGATTGGAAGATACATCCAGTTTTTCATGTCTCTCTTATAAAACCGTATGTACCCAATCCATTTTCCAACAGGGCTGCCCAACCTCCTCCACCAGTTTAAGTTCTGGGTGAGACAGAATACGAAGTAGAAAAGATTCTAGATTCTAGACAAAGAGGTTCTGGCATTCAATATCTAATACGTTGGAAAGGGTACTCCCAACTTGAAGATTCTTGGGAAAATTCTTCCCACATTCATGCTCCTCGTTTAATTAGACAATTCCATCAGAGATACCCCACTCGTCCTTCACCTATTATTGGCACTGGTGGTGCCCCATTGAGGAGGGGAGTATGTAACGTTACTGGCGTTGTATTGAACAGGACGAGCGCAGCCTTACCTAATCCTGTTAGCTGCGCTCGTCTCCCTGACTCTGGCGTGTCACTTCCTGTGCGCCGCGGCTTGCGTTCCACGCTGGAACGCGGAAGCGCGCCCCCAGCGAGACTCCTCGTTTCCCGCGCTGTGCGGGCTATTTAAACACGCAGCAATGACGGCAGGGTGTTCCGCTATTTTGTTGGACCCCTGCCGTCACCCAGGACCCGCTCCTCAAAGCCCTGTGGACCTGCTATCAGGAGACACTCTCTTCATCCCTCCAGCACCAGGATCAGCGCTCCCTGCAGCCCTCTGCCCACAGTCTGTCCATCCAGGACTGGGATCAGCTCACCCTTCAGCCATCAGCTTCTCAGGCTTCCCATCTGTACCAGCACTCTGCAGACCTGAATGTAGCCATCTCTGTTTCTACCAGCAGTACCGCAAGTATCTCTACACAAATTGTTAAGATCTCCAGCCTATGCTGAACTGTGCTTGTCTATCAATTGCATATCTCAATATCTAAGTCCTGCCTGAATATACTTGTGCATGGTCTCAGCTTGTGATATATATATATACATATATGTGTTGGCTCTATCTGCACTGCTTTCAGTAAGAAACATTAAGTAATACTGCTACCAAAAACCTTATACCTACTTATTCATAGACTGTGTCTTTAACCGTTACTGCATTATAAAGGCTTATGAGTTAATAAGCTTTCTTGATTATGCTGGTGCTCTATCTGAGGTTGTGATGATATAAACCATTAACTCTTAACCATACTATAGAGTGACTTTTGGTTTACACTGAGAAACCTCCGCAGTTGAGATCCAATTAATCAAATATAAAAATAACAAGACAGGAACGTCACATATTGGAGCAGGTATAAAGTGTAACTAAGAATATATTAGCAATGGTTGCAAAGGCAGATGCAAATGTTGGTGATCACATTGAACAATTGGTGACTGAGAAATGTGTATTGGAACAGAAAATGAAGGAATTAGAGGAAACATGTAAAAAAAGAGAAAGTTGTATTGCCTCTTTGAATCAAAGAGAGGCTGAGAATGAGCATATTATAATACTGCTTAGGGGGAATTACATGAAACCCAGTCTTCCATAATGGAGTTATCCTCTGCACATGCTCATTGCTTAGCAGAGATAAAAGCTCTGGAACAACATGTAGAAAAGCCAAATGCTAGTGTTGCTGCAAGTGATGTTGCTATGATAGGAATCAATGTTGGAGATATGAATGAGGAGTATTTAAAGCAGAGTTCCACCCAAAAGTGTCTGTCACGGCCAGTTGCCCACACTTAGAATGAAGACGCCGGCCGGAAAGGGGGGGGGAGGAGCGGAGCCCCAGCCGGCGCGGCACTGGAACGTGGAGCAGGTGAGTGTATGTTTATTAAAAGCCAGCAGCTACACTTTTTGTAGCTGCTGACTTTTAATAAACATTAAAAATGAGTGGAACACCACTTTAACTACAGTAACTACACTTGAAATTGATTCAGAAGTTGAAATGGAAAGCGACCCTGATCTTTTCAAGAATAGTAACACAGTGATAGTGGAGACTTCTGATAAATCCATTGCTAGTGACTACTCAGACAATAAAAGTGGAGACTACAAACTGAAAATAGCCAGTTAAGACAGAAAAGGCATCACTGTATTGATCAGCTGCATACACTCAAAATGGAGGTAGCCGCATGTTCATTCAAATATAGCACTGGAGGAAGCAATGTTAGCAGCTCTTAGCAAGTCGCATGTATGGTAAGAATTTTCTGGTTAACATTTCTTTGATATGAATAAGGTTTAGATGTGAGTTTCAGAGATTTGGCCTTCATGTTTGGAATATTATAGAGGACCTTGATCTATGTTTAGTATTTTCAAGGATAAGCCTCTGGATTTTTATTTTATATTTTTTTATTATTAGCATTTTTATAAAAAATAATTATTTGTATTTTATTTTTTTCTTTCGTTTTCATATATATATATATATATATATATATATATATATATATATATATATATATATATATATATATATATATATACATACACAAGAAAAGGGCAACATCTAGTACTCTCAATTTGGAATAATTTAATCGTATAATAAAGTAGTAAATAAACTCACAAAACAGGCACAATCAGCTTGAAATGCACTGCAAAACGTGCGAGCCTGCCTGTTGGAAAAAAATGCCTTTGGTTCTTGTGACAGACCTAACCAGGACTTTTGGAGGGGACTGCAGGATAGCCTCTTGCCTACTGACTATGGGCCCTGGGATTTGAGGGAGCTAAAATAATTTAGGAAGATGTCCATTTTATATAATGCAAGATGACATTACCACATTTAACATCCAAGGAAGCCATGATGGTCTCTGCCGACTTGAAACTCAGTGAGAAGATGTATGTGAAAAGAAAGCTGGTTAATGAGATTTGGACAGCCTTTGGTCTTCCTAAATACCGGTGCCGAACTGTCTGGGTGGGCATCGACACCTAGGCTTGTTTTGGTGACTAGTTGTTAATTAACTTACTGTTTACGTTAGCTGTTCATTAGGTGTACTGACATTACTGTTTACAGTTTGCATTGTTTAGGATAACCGCGACCAGGCTCTTACCTGATTTTGTGTGGTATATAGTCTGTGTGAAATTACAATAAAGTCAGTTCCAGCTTGCACCCAAGCTATTGTCGTCCAGTTCTTGTGTGCTGTTCTCATCTATAATACCTGGTTCCTGGTTCCAGTGTGGAGGAAGCTGTATCTTGGTGAAAGCACGCAGCTGTAGTGCCAAGCGGTCCGTCACAGTCCTGAATTAAAATCAAAAAGTACGTAATATTGGCTGATATAGAAAACTCTAAGGTATGTGTCATAGGCGTGCGCACAGGGTGTGCCAGGTGTGAATAGGCACACCCTAATCACCCCTGAAACCCTTACCGCAGGGATGTCAGCTTTCCTCCTCTCCCTCCGGCTGCTGCTGCGGGCACACACAGATGGTGTTTTTAGGATGAGTAGGGATAGTGGTAATATCATTTACCGGCCCCTTACCTTTGTGAATTAACACAGTGATTGGTACCAGGTGTTTGAGCTTTGGGGTGCATACCCTAATACAATAGGCTGAGCACTCCTATGGTATGTGTCCATTGTTGACCTGCCACATTACAATTTAAATCTAAGGGAGATTGTACAATCAGATTCTAATACGTTTGGACATTCTTCCAATGTTTCATACAACTGCATCTAAAATGTTTTGAATGCAAGCCCATTCAGTTCTACGTACGCCCACTCACTTTCACATTTATGTTCAAAGTTAGTATTGCTATGCTCAGATCTTGAAGTTCCAAGTCCAAACCCAAATCCAAAAGCTAAAGTCTAAATTCAAATTTAATGTCATTGTTCTATCTATCTATCTATATTATTTTTTAATGTGTATATATATATATATATATATATACACACACTTTATATATATTATACGCTATTTCCCTCTTATGTTGCAGAAGTAAGAAAACTGGTTTAATCAGGAAGAGGCGCTGTTCATTCTGTTAGTTTTAAAACACAACTCTTGGTGATAAAACATTTAAAAGTGTAAGGGGCAGAACTGGTAAATATACAGATTTCATTTTGGCATCTAGCCCAGTACCGTATTCAGAGAATTCCAAATCTGTTTAAACAAAGTGGACACCAGTTAATGAGTAATCTGTGGATCTGCTGGATGCATAGAGCTGTATGTGGCTTTCAGAGAAACAGCAATCTAATTTCTACACGTAAGATCTCAATCCTCATATGTGCCTTCGTTGTGTTTATGGCAGCATGGAACGCATTGGCTTGTACTGAAAAGCCACTTAAGGTAAGCGATAGCATATATTCTATCACTTACATATATTTTATGTTTTTTTAATACATTTTAGGAAAATGTGGCAGGGCAAACTTGTTTATGGCTATAAAAGAAATGTGGCGCTTACTGCATAAACGAATGATCCTCATAAATATAAAATAAATAATAATAATATCTAAAAGTGTGGATAAATAACTAATTAAATCAATCAAAAATGCAAGTAATGATTTCAAGTATTGTGTGCAATAAGCATGTGCAAATAATGACAATAGTTCAAATATTCAAATGTGCAAATGGCAATCCAGTATTTTCCAAAAATAGGAAAAATTTGCAAAAAAAAGTGCAAGGGAATATCTAGTTCATCAAAAAGGAATAGTCCCATAAGAAGTGCAAAACAAGTCCAAATATAATAATGAATCAACAACGTGCAACAAAGTT
Organism: Rana temporaria; assembly: GCF_905171775.1. Lineage (NCBI taxonomy): Eukaryota > Metazoa > Chordata > Amphibia > Anura > Ranidae > Rana > Rana temporaria. The sequence goes on along the minus strand of NC_053491.1, from coordinate 223,520,594 downwards.
CATCAAAGGTAAAGTGCAAAGTGCCAATATCCAGAGTTTCCACTGTGTGTAACACCATTTGCCTCTCACCTCATAGATCAAATTAATGAGCATTTCTTAAGTTTTCACCTCTAGTCGATCGGTTCCCAGGACATTCTCGATGGAATAACAATCACCGAATAATAAGGCTAATTTTCATGCAAAGAAAGGGGAGGGCTCCATAGTGTAGTAATTTCTATTTTTTTTAAACTTGTTCATCTTGTTTTTTTTTTTAAGTAAAATATGTAAATTTTACATAAAATTGTTTATTGTTTGTTTTGTTGAAGATGGTGATAAACAGGTATATCTTGTAGACAATAAAAAATGTCTGTCCATCTTCAGACTTTGGTGGGAAGCCACATTGACAAATGTTCCCAGCTCCTGTGATTTTCTGTTCACCCCATGTGCCCTGATATCACTATTCCCTTTTCTGAGGAAGACATGTTTCAATTTATTGCCAGCATGCTGATACATTTCTTCAGCAGGCGTAGGAACATTTTTCTTTTCCTGCTGTTTTACTGTTGAATCTGTTGCTAAAAAAAGTTTTGTGCATTGTTATTTGTTCAGTAGTTTGATAACATAACCAGTTACTGGCAAGCCTATCAGCATCCAATTAATCTGTATAACATAATGCTATTTTAAAATAATGATCTCTTCAGAGACCCCTCTCAAGTGATCCCACCACCTCCATGCAGTTTATGCTATAGAGTGCAAAAGTAAACAGTTTTTTTTTCCCACTGCTGATTACTGAGCAACAGCAACACACATGTAAATAAGTAAAAGTGATTTCCACATTGTCAGGCATGGTGGTGCCTAGCTTTCTTGCCTATCACTGCTAGGTTTTCCCATGTTTACCTGGCTTTCTTTTTTTCTGCTCCAGTTTCCTTCTATAACCTTCTATAACCCAAAAACATGCTGGTGGGGTAACCATTATTCACTTGCATGACTGTAGAAGGGACATTACTCTGGAAGGCACAGAGACATTGACTCATGTAAACAGCCGTTATTCTCTGTCTTTGTTAGTGCTTTAGAAATAAATAAAAGTCATTTTGGATCAAACTGTTACCTGACAATAACACTGTCATATAGTTTTTTTTATTTTTCCATAATTTTTTTATTGAAATCAAAAACAGATAAATCAAAAAGAGAAATGCATCCTCACATGTAGTGCGCATGTGGATGCACAATGATAACACGTATGCCACGTCCTAAACAAATTTTGTAAAGAGGAAATAGACTAGGGGCTAGTCATGGACTTTACGGGCATTATATGTTGGTAAAGATACTAAAAACAGATAAATGATTACTGTTCGAAAAGAAGAAATGTTGTAGATTACAAATATCTATAACCATGTACCATTGCAGTAAACAGATTACACATTAACCACTTCCATACCGGGCCTATTTTGGAACTTCTCTCCTACATGCATAAATCATAATTTTTTTATTAGAAAATTACTCAGAACCCCCAAACACTATATATATGTTTTTTTTAGCAGACACCCTAGGGAATAAAATGCCGGCCATTGCAACTTTTTATCTCGCACAGTATTTGCGCAATAATTTTTGGGAAAAAAACGGTTTTGTGAATTAAAAAATAACAAAACAGTAAAGTTAGCCCAATTTTTTTATATAATGTGAAAGATGAAGTTATGTTGAGTAAATAGATACCTAACATGTCACGCTTTAAAATTGCGCACACTCATGGAATGGCGCCAAACGTCAGTACTTAAAAATCTCCATAGGCGTTGCTTATTTTTTTTTTACAAGTTACAAATTTAGAGTTACAGAGGAGGTCTAGAATTGTTGCTGGTGCTCTAACGCACGCGGCGATGCCTCACATGTGTGGTTTGATTGGCGTTTACATATGTGGGCGGGACTTACGTGTGTGTTCGCTTCTGAGCGCAAGCTACCGGGGGTAGGGGCGTTTAAAAAAAATATATATTATTTTATTTTTTATTTTACTCAATTTCTTTTATTTTTACACTTTTTTTGTCATTTTTTTTTTGATCACTTTTATTCCTATTACAAGTAATGTAAAAATCCCTTGTAATAGGAAAGGTTCGTGACAGGTACTCTTTATGGAGAGATGCAGGGTCAATAAGACCCCACATCTCTCCTCCAGGCTGGAAAGCATTAGATTGTGAAAAAAAAATCACCGATCTAATGCTTTCAGCCGCGATTGCGGCTGTGTTTACATTCCAGGACCCGGGCGTGACGTCATAACATCGCGCCCAGGCCTCCGACGATCATAGAGATGACTGGTGACCATCTGGTCACCAGTCTACTCTATGGTTTCCATCGGACGCCGGCGGATCGTTTCTCCGGGTCTCCGATGGCAAAGGAGAGCCCGGAGAAGCACTGGATGGCGGCGGGAGGGGGGAGGGTATGATCGTTCTTATGGTGCAGGGATTCGCCGGGTGAAGAGATGGATATCTGAATGATGCCTGTGGCTGCAGGCATCTTTCAGATATCCCCACTGAAAGTCCAGGACGTCATATGACGTCCTTGGGCTGGAAGTGGTTAATTGGGGTATCCATAAAGCATAATCCCATTTGGTATGGTGGTGATGTGTCTACCCGTTGCTACACCTACATGGTCCGCAACCCTGCAATAACTGGTACTTTAATAATATCAAGGGCCCAATTTTGAGAGCAAATACAGGAAGAAGAGAGAGAGAATAGATACAGTAACTGAAAGGGGGGGGGGAGAGGGAGAAAGAACAGACAAGAAAAAGCATGCAAGAGGGGGGGGGGGGAGAAACAGCCAAGAAGATGGACAGGAAAGGGAAGGAGGGAGACAGGGATATTGACTGACAGAGTTAAAGTGAGGCGATTCCAACGTCCCCGCTCCCCCCCCCCCAGCCAATTGCCTTGGGTTAAGCTGTCATATAGTTTTTATGTTTACGTGAATCAATACTATGATTGGCAGTTTAAAAGTGATCAGTAGTTTTAAAGTGGGTCCAGCATGCCCATGTTTCCGTAAACTTTTGTATCCATTCTTGGGAGATGTGGATCAGTTCCTCCATTTCTGGAAATTTTGTCAAACCATTCTCTAATAGATGGTAGGGTATTAGATATCCAGTGTATTGGAGCACACAGTCTTGCTGCATTCACCATGTGCATGGCTAGGGATTTATAATAAGCCCTTTTAGATAATGTGTGGTGCAATAAATATTGCGCTGGAGTATAATTCGAGGTATACGTGGTAACATGTGAGATAATACCATGGACCTGTTTCCAGAAAGGCTGGATGGATTCACAATCCCACCAAACGAGCATTGTGCCTTCTGCTTTACCACATCTCCAGTATGTGTTAGGTATGAATGGCGAGAATTTGCGGAGAAGGGAGGGCGTTCTATACCACCACGTTTCGATTTTGTAACAGTTTTCTTGAATAGCTACGTTCATGGAGCCTTTATGTGCGTATTTATGTATAGTTCCCCAATCGGATTGGGAGGTCTGAAGTTAACACTATGATATAGTTTCATGTGACAAAATTGCATTAAATGATTGTATTTGTCAAATATAAAAAGCAAAGAACAATAGATAGTAAATTACTATTAGGTAGATTCAGTAAGAGTTAGGCCCCATACACACGAGAGGATTTATCCGCGGATACGGTCCAGCGGACCGTATCCGCGGATAAATCCTCTCGAGGATTTCAGCAGATTTCTATGCGATGGCGTGTACACACCATCGCATTGAAATCCGCGCCGAAATCCTCTGGCGATGACGTGTCGCGCCGTCGCCGCGATTATGACGCGGCGACGGGCGCGACGCTGTCATATAAGGAATTCCACGCATGCGTCAAATCATTACGACGCGTGCGGGGAATCCCTTTGGACGGATGGATCCGGTGAGTCTGTACAGACGAGCGGATCCATCCGTTGGGATGGACTTCAGCAGATGGATTTGTTGAGCATGTCAGCAAATATTCATCTGCTGAAAATCCATCCCAGGGGAGATTTATCCGCGGATAAATATCCGCCGGAGTGTACACACCATAGAATCTATCCGCTGAAACCCATTCGATGGGATTTATCTGCGGATAGATTCTATGGTGTGTATGGGGCCTCAGGCCGACTTATCAGTAGATAAGTCGACCTAACTCAGAATCTACGCCGACCTATGTTTAAGCGTATGCTCAAACAGAGATACGCTTAAACATATCTAAGATAGGACGGCTTGCGCTCTACACCCCTCCCCCCCGCGCAACTTTCAGCTGCTTTAAAATCAGCGGTGATCGGTGCTTGTAACTCCCCCACACACGATCACCGCTGACTGTCCCGTGTCCTCCTCCAGCCCCTCTCCGTTTTGCTGCAGTCTGTCTCCCTCCGTCCATGTCCACCGCCGTGTTTCTCTCTCTCTCCGTGTCCCCGTGTTTCTCTATCCCGCCGTGTATCCCACCGTGTATCCCGCCGTGTATCTCTCCCCTTCTGTGCTCCTCCTCCACCCCCTGGAATTGTCAGGATGGAGAGCGGGGTAGGAGCCGGTAAATCCGGCTCCTTACTGCTCCGAATGGACAGAGTCAGTGATCACTGACTCTGTCCATTCACATAACTGAAACATCGTAACCTGTGTTTACAATGTTTCAGTTTATGAATGAAGAGAAGACGCTGTCTTCTCTCCTTTCATTTTCAGCGCAGCTGATGCTGCTGAGGAAGGGACTGGGGAACATGTGTCCCTAGTCCCTGTTTTAAAGGGGAGATGTCAGAGGTCTGTTAAGACCCCTGATATCTCACCAAAGCACCCCAACAGGGCTGAAAAAATAAATAAAAAAAATAAAGAATAAAAAAACAAAAGAATAAAAAAAATTATTGTAGGAAAAAAAAAAAAAGAAGACCCCTGATATCTCACCAAAGCACCCCAACAGGGCTTAAAAAATAAATAAAAAAAATAAAGAATAAAAAAACAAAAGAATAAAAAAAATTATTGTAGAAAAAAAGAAAGCATTATAAATAAAAAAATTGTAAAAAAAAAAAATGTAAAAAAATAAAAACAAATTGTTAAAGATAAAAAAAAAAAAATACTGACACATGTGCCGCTGTCACATGAGATTACAAAAAAGTATCGGTATTCGGTATCGGCGAGTACTTAAAAAAGTGGTATTGGACCAACCCTAATATTTACCTTACTAAAAATAATGCAGATTCCATTTAAAATAACTATGTAACTATGTCAATCTACCTCCAAAGTGAACCTGTCATCTTTTAAGTCTGCATGAATAAATACTTGTTTGGCCACGTCATAGGGTAAGCACAATTCTCTAGTTGGACAGATAGGTTATTAATTCTAATAGTCACAATGGTTTGGATTGAACTTAAAAATTATGGTTGTTCCTTATTGCATTCTGTAAATTCAGCACAGTAATAAGCTGGCAATAGATTTATTGAAATCCATCTGCTTCAGCAGGGACTGGCCAAATTTCGATCAGTGTGTGGGCTTCCCCGCTTGACAGAATTCTATTATTTAATTGATTTCTGTTAAAAGTACATAATAAAAAAAATGTATTGATCAGTAGCTGCAGCCAATTAACTGCAGCTGCTGATCAGTGTATTCTGACTGCTACGGGTGCCACTATTGGAATACAATGTCCCGACAAAAAAGATTCCTCCACCCACAATGTATGTATGGACAGCTTTTACCACTTGAGTACCAGACTGTAACACCCCTTTATTACCGGGCCATTTTTTGGTTTCAGAGCTGTGATATTTGACCGACGATCACTTTGTTATGTAACACTGTGCAATGAGTTTTATATATTTTTTGAGACAGATAGAACTTTATCTATAAAAAGTAAAAAAAACAAACAAACACAAAAACGGTGACCCCTACTTTATGTTAAAATACAAATGCCAGAATAGTATTAAAACCCCTTAAATTACCCTTTTTTTGGAAAGTGGATGCCCCAAAGGTGATCCCATTTTTTGCCAAACGAAGACACAAACTGGTACTAAAGGGGTTAAACATGTACCTTGAGAATGCTGATACATTAATATACAGGTCATACACACAGAAAGGAGGAAGTGAAGGGGCAGGGACGTTGCTAGGTGCCAAAAAGACCAGGGGCTTCAGCCCAAAGCCAAGCCGGCAACGGGGGGGGGGGGGGGGGGGGGGAGGTCGTTGCGGGCACGGCTGATGGAGTGGCGCAGGGTCACCTACCTGACACATACCCAGACCTACGTGAATGTGTGTATGTGTCAGTACACAATGACATAACCTGCATACACTAACACTGACCTGTCCTGACTACACTGACCTGACTACACTGACCTGACCTGCATACACTACACAGACCTGACTACACTGACCTGACCTGACTACACTACATACACTAACCTGACCTGCATACACTACACTGACCTGACCTGAATTGCATACACTGACCTGACCTGCATACACTACACTGACCTGACCTGCATTGCATACACTGACCTGACCTGCATTGCATACACTGACCTGACCTGCATTCCATACACTGACCTGACCTGCATACACAATCACTGACCTGACTACACTGACCTGACCTGACTACACTGACCTGACCTGACTTTACTACACTGACCTGATCACACTGACCTGACCACACTGACCTGACCTGACTACACTGACCTGACTTGACTACACTGACCTGCATTGCATACACTGACCTGACCTGCATTGCATACACTGACCTGACTACACTGACCTGACCTGACTACACTGACCTGCATTGCATACACTGACCTGACCTGACTACACTGACCTGACCTGACTTTACTACACTGACCTGATCACACTGACCTGACCACACTGACCTGACTACACTGACCTGACTACACTGACCTGACCTGACTACACTGACCTGACTACACTGACCTGCATTGCATACACTGACCTGGCCTGCATTGCATACACTGACCTGGCCTGCATTGCATACACTGACCTGACCTACATACACAATCACTGACCTGACCTGCATACACTGACCTGACCTGACCACACTGACCTGACTACACTGACATGACCAGACCTGACCTGACTACACTGACCTGGCCTGCATACACTACACTGACCTGACTACACTGACCTGACCTGACCACACTGACCTGACTACACTGACCTGACTACACTGACCTGACCTGACCTGACCTGACTACACTGACCTGCATACACTGACCTGACCTGACTACACTGACCTGACTACACTGACCTGACTACACTGACCTGACCTGACCACACTGACCTGACCACACTGACCTGACCACACTGACCTGACTACACTGACCTGACTACACTGACCTGACTACACTGACCTGACTACACTGACCTGACCTGCATACACTACACTGACCTGACTACACTGACCTGACTACACTGACCTGACTACACTGACCTGCATTGCATACACTGACCTGACCTGCATACACTACACTGACCTGACCTGCATTGCATACACTGACCTGACCTGCATACACTACACTGACCTGACCTGCATTTCATACACTGACCTGACCTGCATTGCATACACTGACCTGACCTACATACACAATCACTGACCTGGCCTGACTACACTGACCTGACTACACTGACCTAACCTGACCACACTGACCTGACTACACAGACCTGACCTGACCTGACTACACTGACCTGACCTGACTACACTGACCTGACTTGACCTGACTACACTGACCTGATCTGACCTGACTACACTGACCTGACTACACTGACCTGACCTGCATACACTGACCTTACCACACTGACCTGACCTAACTACGCTGACCTGACCTGACCACACTGACCTGACCTGCATACACTGACCTGACCTGACTACACTGAACTGACCTGACTACACTGAACTGACCTGACTACACCGACCTGACTACACTGACCTGACCTACATACATACACAATCACTGACGTCACCTACCTCAGCCGTGGTGTGCGGCACCGGCACGCCCAATGTGCCCATCATAGCGAAGGAGCCAAGGAGGAGAGGAGAGCCGCCGAGCAGGGAGTGGGAATATGGCGTGGCGGTGGTGCCAGAGGAGAGGAGGCTCAGGAGCCGTGGAGAGCCTCCGAACCGAGCGGGGATGTCGCATTGCGTGCCGGGCAGCAATGTAATTCCCGCCTTCTAAGCTTGCGGCGCCTATGATGGACGTCACACGTCCCCCGGCCCCGGATTGGACCAGTGGGACGTCCATCATAGGCGCTGCAGGCTCCAGAAGGCGGGACCTGCTCTGTCACTCGGCGGCGCTCGGAAACAAAATGGTCCCTGCTCGGCGGCACTTGGGGCTATTTATTAAATTCTCTATGGCCAAGACTCGGGGCTTTTCATCGACCCATTCGGGGCTCCAGCCTCCCCAGCCCACCCCTAACATGCGTCGGTCGGAAACCCGCGGGGAGCGATCCGGGACGAGGGCGCAGCTATTCGTTTCTAGCCGCCCCCTCGCGATCGCTCCCCGGAGCTGAAGAACGGGGAGAGCCGTATGTAAACACGGCTTCCCCGTGCGTCACTGTGGCAGCTGCATCGATCGAGTCATCCCTTTTATAGGGAGACTCGATCGATGACGTCAGACCTACAGCCACACCCCCCTACAGTTGTAAACACACACTAGGTGAACCCTAACTCCTTCAGCGCCCCCTGTGGTTAACTCCCAAACAGCAACTGTCATTTTAACAATAAACAATGCAATTGAAAGGCATTTTTTGCTGTGAAAATGACAATGGTCCCAAAAATGTGTCAAAATTGTCCGAAGTGTCCGCCATAATGTCGCAGTCACGAAAATCGCTGATCGCCGCCATTAGTAGTAAAAAAAAAAAAAACTATCCGCTATTTTGTAAACGCTATACATTTTGCGCAAACCAATCGATAAACGCTTATTGCGATTTTTTTTAACCAAAAATAGGTACAAGAATACGGGTTGGCCTAAACTGAGGAAAAAAAAAATGTTATATATGTTTTTGGGGGATATTTATTATAGCAAAAAGTAAAAAATATTGAATTTTTTTCAAAATTGTCGCTCTATTTTTGTTTATAGCGAAAAAAACAAAAAACGCAGAGGTGATCAAATACCACCAAAAGAAAGCTCTATTTGTGGGAAAAAAAGGACGTCAATTTTGTTTGGGAGCCACGTCGCACGACCGCGCAATTGTCTGTTAAAGCGACGCAGTGCCGAATCGCAAAACCTGGCCTGGGCCTTAAGCTGCATAAAGGTCCGGGGCTTAAGTGGTTAAAGGAGTTGTAAATGAAAAAATGTTTTCACCTTAATGCAATCTATGCATTAAGGTGAAAAAACATCGCATAACACCGCCCCGAGCCCCCGTTATACTTACCTGACCCCTCGAAAGTCCCGCGCGGTCCCGAGATTCTCTTCGCCGCTCAGCCTGGCAGCTGATTGGCTAGAGCGAATGGGATTGAGAGCAGCGCAGCCATTGGCTGGCGCTGCTGTCAATCACATCCAGTGACGCGGCGCGCCGAGGGGCGGGGCCGAGTGATACAGTGAGCGGCTATGGCCACTCGCTGTATCACGGGAGCGCGCCTGCAAGTAGTGACCACCATGCGAGCTCTCGCATGACTGTGGTTACTAATTGCGGGGAGGACCAAGACAGCCGCCGAGGGACCCCAGAAGACGTGGATCGGGGCCACTCTGTGCAAAACGAACTGCACAGTGGAGGTAAGTATGACATGTTTGTTATTTTAAACGAAAAAAAAAATGTTTCCTGTACAAACGCTTTAACTTTGGATAGTTATACTTTTTTTTCTACCAGTAAATACCTTATATGGCCCACTTCCTGTTTCTTGTCTGCTCATTAGCCTAGGCTTATGACATCAGACACAGCTCTCTTTCTCACTCTCGTGAGAGTTTGCCAGGAAGGGATGAGTCATAAGAGGGCCAATGAGAGCTGTAAAGCTGGAGGTGTGTGTCTGTGTAAATCCAGGAAGTGAACAGTCAGCAGCTTCAGCTGCCCACAGTTAAAATGGTTGCAGCCAGACTCAACGGAGGGAGATTTCTGTAGCATATTTGTCAAGTACAGAATGACAGTATATATTAAATAAAATGCAAAATGGTTGGAGGGAAGCTTCAGAATGGCAAAGATGTTTTCATTACAAATTATGTAAGCAGACAGCAGTTCCTTTTTAAGGTCCACCCTATAGATTTTTTTCTGCTTTTTTATCTTTGCGGTGGATCACGTATAAATATAAGATCCGTCATTTCCAGGCGGGGGGGGCTCATGCGCGCTGACACGCTTCCGCTGTGTTTATATACAACGGAAGCCTATGAGCGGGTACTCGACATCCTGCAGAGAGACATAACAGCGTTCTGCCTATATAAACAAGGCAGATCGCCATTCGGATCAGCTGGATACAATGTCTAATGAAAGAGCCAATCCTGGGCAGATCAGCTGCCCGATGTCTATTTATCTAGTGCCATTCATAATCGGAACTGGATGAATAAAAGGCCGCCAATCCCCCCATTGAAAAATGGACCATAGAACAAAAGCAGATAAAGTGCATGTCAAGGCAAAAATGATTTTTCTAGTTGTGGATAATGTCAGGAAGGGTTAGAACTCAGGGCTCTGACGTTTTCACTACACAGGAAGTGAGTCACAGGCACACAGACAATAATAGAAAGCTCATAGGTCATATAACCTGCTCCCTCTCTACTAAAGAAAATCACGTCTGATTCTCTCTGCGTTGTTGTGAAAAGTTTGCCTCACCTTCTGTCTGAGAAAACATCAGCAAGATGGGAAGTGAGGAGAAATCTCTACTGGAGCCCTGGATAGCAATAACAACCTGACCGGGGTTCTAACTCTTCCCGTCTCTTTCCTAATCGAACTGTCAGCTGGACATACACTATAAGATATGATGTATTTCCTCTATGAAACATCTAAAGAGGCCGTCAGCACAAAGTAACCATACACTCAACTCTAATGCTAACAACAGGCAGAATGTCATGTACTCAGCTGACCTTGAACTCTCCCTTACATTTTATTGCCAGCACTCTACCTGTGTAAAAGGGCTGGGTCACAGAGAGGAATCCCAGTTTGTATGGGAAAAAAAACCTTTCCAAAGACTTCACCGCTAACAAGACCTATAGAACCATTAAAGAGTAACTCTAGCAAAAGTAAAAAACATTCCCCTCTGGGTGATCTATGTGCGTTACAAGAATTATAATAAACTTTGTTGTAGATTCCTACCTTTTGTTATTCTGAAAAAATCCTGTGTGTTTCTCTGTATCCATGTGGGAAAGTGAATCTAATGGCAGTGGTTTCATTGTTATTATCAGTGGCGGCTGGTGCTCAAAATTTTTGGGGGGGGCGCAACCGAAAAAAAAAAAATTGCAGCCTCACTGTGCCCATCAAATGCAGCCACTGTGCCATGCCATCAAATGCAGTCACTATGCCATCAATTTGCACCACTGTGCCATGCCATCAAACGCAGCCACTGTGCCATCAATTATCATCACTGTGCCATGCCATCAAACGCAGCCACTGTGCCATCAATTATCACCACTGTGCCATGCCATCAAATGCAGTCACTATGCCATCAATTCGCACCACTGTGCCATGCCATCAAACGCAGTCACTGTGCCATGCCATCAAACGCAGCCACTGTGCCATGCCATCAAACACAGTCACTGTGCCATGCCATCAAACACAGCCACTGTGCCATCAATTGTCACCACTGTGCCATGCCATCAAACGAAGCCACTGTGCCATGCCATCAAACGAAGCCACTGTGCCATGCCATCAAACGAAGCCACTGTGCCCCTCAATTGTCGCCACTGTGCCATTTGTCACCACTGTGCCCTTTAATTGTCGCCACTGTGCCCATTGTTGCCACTGTGCATGTCACTGTGCCCTTTAATTGTTGCCACTGTGCCCATTGTCACCACTGTGCCCATTGATGCCACTGTGCCATTTGTCCCACTGTGCCCATTGATGCCACTGTGCCCATTGTAATCTCTGTGCCCTTTGTCGCCACTGTGCCCATTGATGCCACTGTGCCCTTTGTCCCACTGTGCCCTTTGTCGCCACTGTGCCCATTGATGCCACTGTGCCCTTTGTCGCCTCTGTGCCCATTGTCGCTGCTGTGCCCTGTAAAATGCACTTACCTTTCTCCTTCAACGTCCCTCGATGTCTTCTCCCGCCTTGGTGACGCTTCAGCCAATCAGGTTACCGATAACCAGAATCGGTGAACCTGATTGGCTGGGACGGCCGTCAGTCTTATCCAAGGAACACACCCCCCGTACGTTCCGAGGATAAGCTTCCGGGAGACGAGGGCTGTACTCGGAAAGCCTGGCTCTGATAGGCACTTCCACACAGCCAACCAGCTGCCGTTATTCAGGTGGTCGGCGCTCAAGTTCCGGCCATCTGAATTAGACCAGCAGCAGCTGACAACAATAACATACATTCATGCAATGCATGAATGTATGTTATTTCAGTGGCGGTGCGGAGCCACCAGAGGGGGCGGCGCTCCAGCGCCCTCTATAGACGGACCGCCACTGTTAGGATTTATACAGTGCAAACCATTTACGCAGCACTTTACAACTTGAGGATAGACAGTACAAATAGAATACACTTTAATACAGTAGGAATCAGAGGGCCCTGCTTCTTAAGGCCCGTACACAAGATCAGATTTTCAGATGGGAATTATGCGATGATAGGCTGTTGTCAGAAAATCACACCATTTGTATGCTCCATCAGACAATTGTTATCGGATTTTCTGCCAACAAATGTGGCATAGCATGCTTTAAAATTGTCCGCCAACAATTGTGTCTTGTAGGATTGTATACAAGTCCGTCGGACAAAAATCCAACGTACAAACACGCATGCTCAGAAGCAATGCTCACCATAACACAACATTAGCAGAAGTTGCCAAAGGGTGGCGCTAAAGAGCTGAAAAAATAAGTCGTTTTGTGTTTTTTGGCCGACAATTCTTTTCCGTTTGTATGCAATACAAGTTCACGGCCAACGCCCCTTTGGACAAAAGTCCTACGCTTTGCCCGAAGAAAATCCGATCGTGTGTACAAGGCTTTAGAGCTTACAATCAAAGTTTCATAATTATCAATCAACTGTGGCAGCTGCAGGGTACTAATGAGGAAATCTGCTGGACCTGCATCCTTTTAGACGTGTTCTTATTGGGAGTAACTCACCGAAAGTTACATTTTTGTTGCAGGGGATGCCTGAAATCTGACTTGTATCTTAGTGCAGACTTCTGGGAAAATCGGTGAGCCAATCACACAAGCAGGAAAGTGGAGTTACCCTTTTAGAAGCAGACAGGAGCTTTAATGTTGAAACTATTGCCATCCTAATCCATGCACTAGATATTGCTCATGTACTAACTATAGTAGAGCCAGACCAAGCTAATGATTGTTCTATGTAGACCATTTTTTTATTTGAACAGACTGAACATTGCCGGATTAAACGTGGCTGGCTCCATATACAGGGCTTACTTGTATGATGACGCTCTTTCTTGCACAACAAAATGATTGACCAAACACCTTTTGCCCTGTCCGCCCACTACATGATCATTGCCACAGAAATTATAACTAGTGAAACGTGAATAGAAACATTTTTTTTTTTTTTATCTTGCACAAAATGAGAAACACACAGAAAATATTTATTGAATTGAATTTGCATATATTTTGCCTTTGCTGGTTTTTCCCTGCCCCGTTCATCATCAACAGGCTAGTCAGTTTATTTGTAAATTTTTCAGTTTTCATTGCATACCCTATTTTAGTGCGTTTTGCATTTTGCATATAATAGACTTTAACGGAGTCACACCAGGAAAGTAAGTGTTGTGTTTGTGATGCAATTTTTTATGTGTTTTTTTCCTTTAAAAACACTGGGCTAGATTCACGTAGAATCGCGTAACTTTGTGCGGGCGTAACGTATCCTATTTACGTTACGCCTCCGCAACTTTTACAGGCAAGTGCCGTGTTCTCAAAATAAAGTTGCGGCGGCGTAGCGTAAATAGACCGGCGTAAGCCCGCCTAATTCAAATTGTGAAGAGGTGGGCGTGTGTTATGTAAAACAGGTGTGACCCGACGTGATTGACGTTTTTCATGCATGCGCCGTCCGTGGAATTTCCCAGTGTGCATTGCTCCAAAGTACGCAGCAAGGATGTCATTGGCTTCGACGTGAACGTAAATGACGTCCAGCCCCATTCACAGACGTCTTACGCAAACAACGTAACTGTTTCAAATTTAGACGCGGGAACGACGGCCATACTTAATATTGGTACGCCGCACTTACGCCACCATATAGCAGGGGTAACTATACGCCGGGAAAAGCCTAACGTAAACGGCGTAACTGTACTGTGTCGGTCGGGTGTACGTTCGTGAATTCGCGTATCTTGCTGATTTACATATTTTGCCGCGTAAATCAGCATACATGCCCCTAGCGGTCAGCGTAAAAATGCAGTTACGATCCGACGGCGTAAGAGACTTACGCCTGTCGGATCTAATAGATATCTATGCGTAACTGATTCTAAGAATCAGGCGCATAGATACGACGGGGCCGGATGCAGAGATACGACGGCGTATCTGGAGATACGCCGTCGTATCTCCTCTAAGAATCTGGCCCACTGTTTATAGCTGGTTGCTAAGGAGCGGTTCAGGAAGCTGGCTGCCACGTCCTTAACAACCGATGAGTCATCAGCTGTCAGCGGGTACTGATGACTGAATGTAAAAAAAAGAGTTGGTGGCCCCCCCTAAATCCATACCAGGCTCCTATTTGAGCATGCAGCCCGGCAGGTCAGGAAAGGGAGGGGACGAGCGAGAAACCCCCTCCTTGAACCATGCCAGGGTGCATGCCCTCAACATGGGGGGGGGGGGGGTGAGGAGGGAGAAGACCGGAGGAAGATGACATCGATGATGGAACCAGAGAAAGAAGAGATCCGTGATGCTACCAGAGAAAGAAGAAACGTTGGAGCTACGGCGGGGGACATTCCTAATTTTTAATAAAGGACATGTAAAAAATTGTTTCTTGTTTTTTGTAACAGTACACTGCTTTATTTTTTTGGTGAATAGCTAGGGGAACAATATACTCCATACTCATTCACATTCCTGATTCCAATAAGCCTTCTGCCCGCAGACCCTGAGGCCCCGTACACACAAACACATCGAGTTCCTCGGCCAGTTCAGCCCTGAAGCCGCCGAGGAGCTCGGCGGGCCGAGAGCTCCCATAGAACAACGAGGAAATAGAGAACATGTTCTCTATTTCCTCGTCGAGCTCCTCGTCGGCTTCCTCGGCCGAAAGTGTACACACGACCAGTTTCCTCGGCAGAATTCAGCCAGAAACTCGGTCGGAAGCTGAATTCTGCCGAGGAAACTGGTCGTGTGTACGGGGCCTCACAGTCACTGGCCATGGTTGTGGTGAAGAGGCCCTTGTCCCCATCAACAGAGCCCCCCTGCCCCAAAGCACCTCCCTATATTGGGGGAATGTGGCCTGGTATGGTTCAGCAGGTGGGGGCGCTTCCCTGTCCCCTCCCTTTCCTGTCCCCTCCCTTTCCTGACCTGCCGGGCTGCATGCTCAGATAAGGGTCTGGTATGCATTTTGGGGGGGCCCACACCATTTAAAAAACAAAGCTTTTTTCACAATTTGTTTTTGCCAGCAATTCTTTTTTTTTACATTCATTATCACCTCCGTAGCAATCAGCTATTTACAGTGAATTTACAGTGTGTTTAAAGAAAAAAATTTAAAAACACAAGTGCAGCCGCATAGAGATCTGGTCTCTAATGTCTGTCATCTTTCATTAGGCTTCCCGTTTGGTCTCCTTCCAATTAAATCTCTTTCATCTTTAGTTATCTATTTTCAGTTGAAGCAGCAATTATGAAATGCTACAAGGCATAAACCATAACCCAAAATAAACCCAACATGTGTTGCAAGTAAAAGGAAAATATACAGTTGTGCTCATCAGTTTACATACCCTGGCAGAATTGATGATTTCTTGGCCATTTTCAGAGAATATGAATGATAACACAAAAATATTTCTTTCACTCATGGTTAGTGTTTGGCTGAAGCCATTTATTATCAATCAACTGTGTTTATTCTTTTTAAATCATAATGACAACAGGAAATACCATAATTACCCTGATCAAAAGTTTACATACCCTGGTGATTTTGGCCTGATAACATGCACACAAGTTGACACAAAAGGGGTTTGAATGGCTATTAAAGGTAACCATCCTCACCTGTGATTTGTTTGCTTGTAATTAGTGTGTGTGTGTGTGTGTGTGTAAGGTTAATGAGTTTCTGGACTCCTGACAGACCCTTGCATCTTTCATTCAGTGCTGCACTGATGTTTCTGCATTCTGCAAATGCCACAAAGTATCCTGCTTACAATATGCCAAACTGCACAGAGACAAGCCTCAAACCTTCTGGCACAAAGTCATTTGGAGTGATGAGACCAAAATTAAGCTTTTTGGCCACAACCATAAACGCTAAATTTGGAGAGTCAACAAGGCCTATGATGAAAGGTACGCCATTCCAACTGTGAAACATGAAGGTGGATCGCTGATGTTTTGGGGATGTGTGAGCTACAAAGGTACAGGAAATTTGGTCAAACTTGATGGCAAGATGAATGCAGTATGTTTTCAAAAAATACTTGGGGAACATTTGCAGTTATCAGCCAGGAAGCTGTGCATGGGATGTATTTGGACATTCCAACATGACAATGATATAAAACATAAGGCCAAGTCGACCTGTCATTGGCTACAGCAGAATAAAGTGAAGGTTCCGGAGTGGACATCTCAGTCTCCTGACCTCAATATCATTGAGCCACTCTGGGGAGATCTCAAACGTGCAGTTTATACAAGACAGCCCAAGAATTTACAGGAACTGGAGGCTTTTGATCAGGGCAATTTGGCTAGTTTCTGTATTCATTATGATTAAAAAAAGTAAACACAGTTGATTGATAATAAATCGCTTCAGCCAAACGCTAACCATGAGTAAAAGAAAAGTTTGTGTTGTCATTCATATTCTCTGAAAAATGGCCAAGAAAGCATAAATTCTGCCAGGGTATGTAAACTTATGAGCACAACTGTATTGCCTTTTTCTAATGATTTGTGCAGTAACTTCAATTAACTACGGATATGACTTTTTTACAGCTCTCTTTCGGCAGACTCCGCTTTGCTCAGCGGGAGATCGATCCACTGATCCCCGCCGAACTGGCTGATAATAGGTCCGTCTCCGCTCACTATGCTGAGATGGACTTGTCAGAGTCCCACTCTCCTCTTTGGGGAGATCGAATGAATATGGACTGCCTATCTGTTTTCATCTGATCCTATCCGATCCAATCCTCCAGACGGATTGAAAAAAGGGTCTTCATCCGTCTAAATTTTACGGACAGAATTGGATCAGATATCGGCCGATGTCAGTGGACATGTCACCACCGCTCAATAGAGGTGAATGGATTGTCCGATCAGGTCAACCTGAAAAACTGATAGGCGGACCTGATCGGAAAGTCTGTGTGAAAAAGGCCCCTACTCTCCCATAATGATGCTTTATTAAATCTAGAAATGTATAGATTAGTTTTTACATTACCATCTGAACAGCTGGATGGATTGTTTGCCGCCCCCCCCAAAAAAAATATACCACCAGCCACCACTGCAGTATAGACCAATAGTAAGTGAAAATTTTGAGCACCATTTGGAATTATTAGTTCATTTTAACAGTGATAATTTTGTGGCCAAAAACGTTTTCATTATAATTCTAATCAGTGTTATGTTTTTAGTGCTGAAAACTAAACGAAAATGACCCCATATTTTCGTCAATTGATGAAAATTACAATGAAAATCAGTTCCCATTTTCATCAACCAACTAGGGGAGGGACGTTTCCATGTGAACTTCCATTTTTTTTGAGCCTGTAAAGCCCATTAGTGTTTCCCCTCCTAACAAGCAAGGTAGCAACTGTAGAATGCTTAGTAGTGTGGTGTGCATAGCACTGTGCAGCATTACAGGTTCCTCAGATGACCGTCCAGAGCACTGTGCATCACAAGCCTCCTCAGACCATCGTCCAGAGCAATGTGTATTACAGGCCTCCTCAGAATGTCCAGAGCACTGTGTGCATTACAGGCCTCCACAGACTGTCTAGAGCACTGTGAAGTATTTACAGGCCTCCTTAGACCACCATCCAGAGCACTGTACATTACAGGCCTCCTCAAACCGCCATCTAGAGCACTGTGAAATACAGGCCTCTTCAGACTGTCCAGAGCACTGTGTGCATTATAGGCCTCCTCAGACTATCCAGAGAACTATACAGCATTTACATCTCTCTTCAGACCACTGTCCTGAACACGGTGTCCTCCTTAGACCGTCCAGAGCACTGTGCAGCATTACAGGCCTCCTCATACCAATGTCTAGAGCACTGTGTGCATTAAAGGCTTCCTCAGACTTTCCAGAGCACTGTGCAGCATTTACAGGTCCCTCAGACCACTGTCCAATCACTGTGTGCATTACAGGCCTCCTAAGACTGTCCAGAGCACTGTGCCTTACAGGCCTCCTTAGATAGTCCAGAGCACTGTGTGCATTACAGGCCTCCTCAGACCACCATCCAGGTAACTGTGTGCATTACAGGCTTTCTCAGACTGTCAAGAGCACTGTGCAGCATTTGCAGGTCTCCTCAGACCACCATCCAAAGCACTGTGTGCATTACATGCCTCCTCAGACTGTCCAGAGCACTGTGTGCATTACAAGCCTCGCCAGACCACCGACCAGAGCAATATGTGCATTACAGGCTTTCTCAGACTGTCCAGAGCACTGTGCAGCATTTACAGGTCTCGTCAGACCACTGTCCAAAGCACTGTGTGCATTACAGGCCTTATCAGACTGTCCAGAGCACTGTGCTTTACAGGCCTCCTTAGACCACAGTCTAGAGCACTGTGTGCATTACAGGCCTCCTCATACCATCCAGAGCACTATGCATTACAGGCCTCCTCAAAACATTCAGAGCACTTTGCATTACAGGCCTCCTCAGAACGTCCAGAGCACTGTGTATTACAGACCTCCTTAGACCATCCAGAGCACTCACTGTGCATTACAGGCTTCCTCAGACCGCCCAGAGCATTACATGCCTTTTTAGACCATCCAGAGTATTTTGCATTACACGCCTCCTTAGACTGCAGGAGTATACAGTATAATGAGTTTTGATATTCTAGAGAAATACTTAAAGGGTAACTCGACTTTCGTGGGAAAAAAAATATCAAATAAAAAAAGCATATAGCATATACAATTGCGACTCAAATCATATTGTAATTTAATGTTATTAAAAATTACCTTTCCTTTTCAATCTGCAGCGTGTCTGTAAAATGCAATGCAATATGGCTACCTGGAGATGTTCTGTACACAGAAACAATAAATTGTTTGGTGAAAATTCTTAACTTCTTTAATAAATCCTCCCAAATGTGTCTTCACTATAGTTTTTGCTCTTTGAGCCCTGGTTCACATTGCAGCAATTTGGCATGCAATTTGACATTTTATTGCAATTTATTGCCGGAAATGGCACTGACCGAATCGGCCGTACCGATTCCCAAAAGTAGTTTCTGTACTACTTTTGGTGACTTTTGGGTGCAATTTCAATAGACATCTGTGCATGAACCTGCACAGATGTCTCTGAAATCGTCCCCGAAGTCATGGGCTGACATGCGGGAATGAAATCGTGTGAGTTCAGCTGAACTCTCACGATTTAATTCCCGTTGTCAGTGTGAACCTAAGCTAAAAGACCAGCGATGTTAAAAATGTTCTCATTGCATGACTAATGTTTGGATGTCACATACAAAAATAAATATTTTATAGTAAAGGTCATACATGTTATCAGCTTACTGTAGAGTTTATGATAAAAAATACTGTATGTTTTTTTTTAGTAATGATTCAATTCACTGGAATAGAAATGTTTCAGCTGGTTAGTAAATAAAAGCAGGATATACTGTACAGGCTAATTGGCGTTAAATAAACAATGTGTGACATCCATTATATAAATGTAATTAGTAAGTATTAAGTCCTAAAGAGTAGATATCACTTCACCAATATGTACTAAGGACACAAAACTATTATTCTGTATATACAGTATATTATAGCTTTTTGAGTATGAGTTCAAAGATTATGTTTTTCCTGTGTGTATTTACTTATTTTATAACTGGATATCATTGTTTTTTAGTTCCATACATTTTGCTACATGTGCACACAAATGTATGTTTTTTTGCTTGTTTCCTATTCCTCTGTGGGAATATGCAGCTGTAACAAAACTAAGGAGGCTGATATTAACATCTTATAATAGAAACTAGGGTAATATATTTAGTTTTACTGCATTTTTTTCAGGGCTGTACCTACAATTATGAACTGTTTAAAGCCCAAATGATCCGGTTAAATCAGCTAAATACATTAATAGCCAGATTCATAGAGAGTTACGCCGGCGTATCAGTAGATACGCCATCGTAACTCTGAATCTACGCCGGCGTTAATTTAAGCGTATTCTGGAAACCAGATATGCTTAAATTAGGCTAAGATACGAGCGGCGTAAGTCTCCTACGCCGTCGTATCTTAAAGTGTAATTTTTAGGCTGGCCGCTAGGTGGCGCTTCCGTTGAGTTCGGCGTAGAATATGTAAATGACTAGATACGCTGATTCACCAACGTACGTGCGCCCGTCGCAGTAAAGATACGCCGTTTCCGTGAGAGATACGCCACGTAAAGATAAAGCTGCCCCCTAGGAGGCGTAGTCAATGTTAAGTATGGCCGTCGTTCCCGCGTCGAAATTTGAAAATTTTACGTTGTTTGCGTAAGTCGTCCGTGAATGGGGCTGGACGTAATTTACGTTCATGTCGAAACCAATACATCCTTGCTGCGTACTTTGGAGCAATGCACACTGGGATATGTACACGGACGGCGCATGCGCCGTTCGTAAAAAAACGTCAATCACTTCGGGTCACCCCCCATTAACATAAAACACGCCCCCTCATCCTCATTTGAATTAGGCGCGCTTACGCCGGCCCCATTTACGCTACGCCGCCGTAAGTTAGGAGGCAAGTACTTTGTGAATACAGTACTTGCCTCTCTGACTTAAGGCGGCGTAGCGTAAATACGATACGCTGCGCGGCCTTAAAGATACGCGCCCCTACCTGAATCCGGCTATTAGTGTGCATCAATACAAAAGGTATCAAGGTCCTACAACTGGGTTGCTGTCATCACCTGAGTAAAAATGTTTTTCCAATGCTCACATGCTGGAAAGAAGAACATTTGCTCCTTGTGTGGAAGTAGTCTTTCTGCAGAGGCCCCACAATCCCTTGCTGAGCCAGAGCTTGAACTCTCCAATCAGCAGGGAGCTTGAGTTTTGCTGATTGCAAAGCTATAGGTCTAACTCGTGGAATGCGTTGGACCTCTACAGAGAGGCCACGGCTTCCCCAGAAAGAGCAAGAGTCATTCTCTACAGCATGGTAGTGAGGGGTAGTCTTTTCTACTTGGGCTGTGACTGCATTCTGCAGGGAACCAACTGTAAGCCTTTGTACACCTTGGGTTTTTTCTCATGAGCGTTCCGTCTGTCTGTTTTTTAAGGGCTCTAGACATAATGCAATGTATCTCTATGGACGGGCAGATGTAAACGCATGTCCATGTAATTAGCCTGCAGGCAAGTGACAAGTGCATTCATGTTGCATTGTATTTGTAAATGTTGATTCACACTGCCCCAGTGCGGTCCCGCTGCGCATTGGGCAAATCGTAGCCAACCCACAGGTTTTGTGCAGGTTATCTGTGCTTTACCATAGACTTCTACAATGTCCCGTTGTTTTGGTGTGGTCTTTAAAAGCGCACCAAAGCTACAGCATGCAGAAGTGTGAAGTTTTGGTGTGTTTTCTGAAACTGCACCAAAACTGCAAGACCTCGTAGAAGTCTATGGAAAAGCATAGCTAACCAGCATAAAAGCCTGCAGGTTAGCTTTAGTGCAGCGGGGTAGTGTGAAGTCACCCTAAGTTCCTGCTGGTATTGTTGGGTTAACCTGCTGTGGTGTGTCTGCCATTTGGCCTGTTAAGGTTCCTGCAATTAGGGTATTTAAGCATAAGGGGTGGAACCCTGGGGCTTGGATATAGCAAATATTAACTGCATTCAGGAGGCTATACTGCCAAGGTGCTTTACTGATTACTATGATAGGCCTAGGCTTATTGGGCAGACGTAAACGTTACATCAATAACAAGTAGGGGTTAAAAGAATGGCATGTGGGGGGGTTCAGTCTTTTAGGATGTTCTTCTGCCGGTTGTCATTGGGGCCCTTTAAGATGCACCTGTGCACTTATTGATAGTCTTAGCATACAGTTAGGTGCAGTAACGATGCAATTTAAAGGCGGTATAGGTGCAGTATAGATGCGGTATAGTTGCGGTATAGGTGCAGTTAAATTTATATCCTGCCTTTAGTGGCTTAGGGCCAGATTCACGTAGACTAGCGGCGGCGTAACGTATCGTAGATACGTTACACCGCCGCAAGTTTTCATCGCAAGTGCCTAATTCACAAAGCACTTGCAATGAAAACCTACGCTGGCGGCCTCCGGCGTAAGCCCGCGTAATTTAAATGGGCGTGTGCCATTTAAATTAGGCACGCTCCTGCGCCGGACCTACTGCGCATGCTCCGTTTTGTAATTCCCGCCGTGCTTTGCGCGAAGTGACGTCATTTTTTCAAATGGCGACGTGCGTAGCGTACTTCCGTATTCCAGGACGTCTTACGCAAACGACGTGAATTTTTAAATTTCGACGCGGGAACGACGGCCATACTTTATACAGCACATACGTGTGCTGTGTAAAGTTAGGGCACCCAAAAAGACGACTAAATTTGCGACGGGAAACTAGACTAGCAGTGACGTAGCGAACGCGAAAAACCATCGTGGATCGCCGTAACTCCTAATTTGCATACCCGACGCTGGTTTACGATGCGAACTCCCCCCAGCGGCGGCCGCGGTACTGCATCCTAAGATCCGACAGTGTGAAACAATTACACTTGTCGGATCTTAGGGCTATCTATGCGCAACTGATTCTATGAATCAGTCTCATAGATACTCTGAGAGATACGACGGAGTATCTGAGATACTCCGTCGTATCTCCGCTGTGAATCTGGCCCTTAGTCCCTGCAAGCAGTGTGAACAATGGGCAGTGAGCCCTCTCACCAGTCCCTGTGTCAACAGAATGGCTTTGGTGATCAGTGGTGGGAATAAGAAGGTGAGAGGACACTCTGGTCTCCATGTGGCAACAGTGCATATGTGATTCTGTAGTCTGTGCGGCTCTGAGCCAGATGTCTCCACTCTTGGCCTCGGTCCCTACTGGTGTGGCTTCCCAGCAGTCTTGTCAGCATGCAGGTAGATGTACTCTCATCATTTTCCTTGGCACCAAGAGGAAGCAATTTCCCATACAATCTGATAGAAGTCCTCTCACTCCTCCTCCTCCTTAGTGCCCTCTGGAAACTGTAATGTAAAAATGTCAATTTTCTATGGCTGATATTTCAAACTACAACTCCCATGATTCAATTTCTCAGCACCCTGCATAGGAGTCCATAGGCTTCCTAGTTATAGCTCTCCCCCTGCTGACTGAATGGGGTAGTGCGGCATAACATCCAGCATCACAGTAGAGAGTGAAATAACAAGGGGCTAAGTCTCCTTCTCCATGCTGTTGTAGCCCAGCACTTGGCTACAGTAGTAAGGCTGTTTAAAATAAATTTGGATCTTACCTATCTCTGCTTGACATTTTCTGTTTAGTTAATCAGATTTGAAGCTCAGCCAATATTTGTGTGCAAGGGTCATGTAGATATGCTCCAACACGCCACGCTCTGACCAGTAGTCTCCATATGCTGCTGGAAATCAGACTTTTCAGTACAATCATTTTTGAAATATATGTTAAAGCTCACTCTACACATCTGCTTATTACATTGCATTATTAGACTTTGTCATACATGAATGTGTCATTGAATATTTGGGAAATAAACCAGACTGCCAGAAAGATTGGCAATCAGAGAAACTGAGGGCTTCTGTGATCTCATGTGGATACTTTTATACGTCTCAGTCTTAAAGTGGATGTAAACCGCATTCATGAAATTTGAGCTGGGCACATATATTTGTAGTATTTTGTTATCTCTCTTCAAATAGTGATGTCCCTTAGCTCTCTCCTGACTTGATCCTCTGTTATCAGCCTGATAACTCCTGACAATTTGTCGGACACATCAGATAAAAACGGCCTGACATTTCTGTTGGGGGAGGTTGCTATAAATAGATTAGTAGGGAGCTGGTCCTGTTACAAAACACCTCTGAGAATCTCTGCCTATGATGAGAGGGGGTGTGTGCCTTTCCTCCAATCAGCTATTTTAGCTATCTTGGCTGTATGCCCAGACGTCACACTCTGTGTTAAACAGGAAGAGAAAATTTCCTAACACGATCTGTTTATATCTGATATAAGTGTGAAGACAGCAGATATACTGTAAAAGCACTGTAGGGAGATTTGGTTCATCCCTGTGTATCATCTGAGGCTGTTCACTTCACTGGATGTATGGAGAGTTTACATCCACTTTTAAGACCCGGACCAAAATGCAGCTAAAGGACCTTGCCCCTTTTTGTGATTCGGCACTGCGTCGCTTTAACTGACAATTGCGCGGTCGTGCGACGTGGCTCCCAAACAAAATTGGCGTCCTTTTTTTCCCACAAATAGAGCTTTCTTTTGGTGGTATTTGATCACCTCTGCGGTTTTTATTTTTTGCGCTATAAACAAAAATAGAGCGACAATTTTGAAAAAAAAAATTCAATATTTTTTACTTTTTGCTATAATAAATAAATAAAAAAAATTTCCTCAGTTTAGGCCGATACGTATTCTTCTACCTATTTTTGGTCAAAAAAATCGCAATTTTATCGGTTGGTTTGCGCAAAATTTATAGCGTTTACAAAATAGGGGATAGTTTTATTGCATTTTTATTAATTATTTTTTTTTTTACTACTAATGGCGGCGATCAGCGATTTTTTTCGTGACTGCACAATTATGGCGGACACTTCGGACGATTTTGACACATTTTTGGGACCATTGTCATTTTCACAACAAAAAATGCATTTAAAATGCATTGTTTATTGTGAAAATGACAAATGCAGTTTGGGAGTTAACCACAAGGGGCGCTGATGGGGTTATGTGTGACCTAAAGTGTGTTTACAACTGTAGGGGGGTGTGGCTGTAGGTGTGACGTCATCGATTATGTATCCCTATAAAAAGGATCACACGATCGATGACGCCGCCACAGTGAAGAATGGGGAAGCTGTGTTTACACACAGCTGTCCCCGTTCTTCAGCTCCGGGGACCGATCGCGGGACTCCAGCGGCGATCGTGTCCGCGGGTCCCACGGCTGGACAATAGCACAGCACAGCACGTACCTGTACGTACATGTGCCCAGCCGTGCCATTCTGCCAAGGTAAATGTGCAGGAGGCGGTCCTTAAGTGGTTAAAGTTGAATTCCAGGTATGGTCATTTTTACATACAGTAGTTATATTGGTCTATAGCTGTTAACAAGTTAACAAGTTAACATGTTATATGTAACTATGTGTACCATAACTTGTCCAGACCCCTGGTAACTGGAAATCACTTTCATAGGCACCACTGCTACAGTGATCCCCACTAGATGGGTACCATGCCGAATGTGTAAAGTATATAGAAAGAAAAACATGAAAATATACATAAAAAAACATATATCACTTCATATATTGCAATAGGTCAAGACTACACATTAAAATCATCTGAGGAGAATAAATCAAAGATCTCAGTACCTGGATGGAATCTGAAATTGACCTTTCGGGATATTGTCATCATCCAGTAGATACAGGGATCTCGCTCATAGACAGCTCCCATTTCACTGGTAAGTCTAAAGTTATACAAGCCGATAAGATTAATGTAGAGAAATAAATTTAAAAATTACAAATTTTACACTTTAAAAAATAACTGTTTCTTTAATGTAAATTAATTGAATCACTGGTGTGAGAATCGATTTTTGATGGAGAAGGAATGAGGAGTTTGGGTGGCCATACATTATACAATTTTCTTGTAAAATTACTAAAACCATATAATATGAGGTCAAACCTAAACACTCTCAATTTGTATGCAATCAAACAGGCCCTTGCACTACATAGTTTAAGGTAAATCTAAAGAAAATTGAATAAGAAAATTGTATAATGTATGGCCAGCCTAAGTTTACTTTGGGAAGGGGGAAATTAGGGGAAATTATCACAATTCGCAATGACACTGACTGCCACTAGAGGGACTTGCTGGCTGGACACACACACAGTTAAATCTTACACACTCTTGTGAACTCTTATGTCGCGTACACACAATCGGAAATTCCGACAACAAAACTGGGAATTTTTTTCCGAGGGAATATTGGCTCAAACTTGTGTTGCATACACACGGTCACACAAAGGTTGTCGGAAATTCCGAACGTCAAGAACACGGTCAAGTACAACAGTACGACGAGCCGAGAAAAATTAAAAATTAAGTTCAATGATTCCGAGCATTTGTCGAATTGATTCTGAGCATGCGTAGGATTTTTGTGCGTCGGAATTGGCTACAGATGATTGGAATTTCCGACAAGAACTTTTGTTTTCGGAAAATTTGAGAACCAGCTCTCAAATTTTTGTTTTATGGAAATTCCGACAGCAAATGTCCGATGGAGCCTACACACGGTCGGAATTTCTGAAACAAAAAGCTCACATCGAACAATTTGTTGTCAGAATTTCCAATCGTGTGTACGCGGCATAAAGCCCTGTACACATGGCCCAGAATCTCGTCAGGAAAAAAACTTTGTTTTTCCTGATGAGATTCTTGGTAAGAATCTCTTGCCGGCCGAGTGTACACACACTCTATTCAAAGGAACCGCCATTCTTTTGAATGGCACGAACGCAGTGACGTAATCAACTACGACGAGCATGTGCTCGTTACATTCGATTCCGTCGACGCCATCTTACTACACTCTACCTATGCCTTGGAAGCTACCGCGCATGCATCAAAGTCATTTCGAGCATGCGTGGGTTTCCACTGCGACAGGTAAGTATACAGAGGCTTGGGTTTCTCGGCAGAAAATAGAGAGCAGGTTCTCTATTTTTCTCGTCTAGATTCTGGGCAGTTTTCTTTACGAGAAACCTGAAAGCCTCGTACACACACACGGTTTACTTGGCAAGAAAGCTCTACCAGCAGCTTTCTTGCCGAGAAAAACATGCATGTGTATGAGGCTTAACGCCGATGTCCTGTCAGAAAATCATTACTCATCAGAAAATGCCACGACGTTCCGTCGTGGCCATCTTGGTACACCTGCAGTAAGCCTACAGTCAGAAGGTGGCAAGCGGACATCTTTTTACACCCACCGAAGTCTTGCATCTCACACTTATTTTTACCAGTAAACTTAGCATTGTATTTCATGATATAAGCTTAGTTTACTGGTAAAAATAAGTGTGAAATGCAAGACTTCGGTGGGTGTAAAAAAGATGTCCGCTTCACAACTTCAGACTGTAGGCTTAGTGTGGCCATGATAGAACGTCACTTGGGTTGCACTTTCTGATGGTTAGCGGCTTTCTGATAGAACACCGGCCATACACAGTCAAAATCTTTGCCAGTTCAGGAACCGGTCAAGATTCTAACCGTTAATGAGCAGGCTAAATGTAAGGAGGGACTCTGTCGGAAATGCCTGGTGTAAGGAGGTAGGGACAAGTGACACAATCGGGGCTCCCACTGATTCTACATTATGGGGAGTAGAACCATTTCATTTTATCATTTCATCCTGACACCATAACAACCATGGTGCCGGGATGATTGAAGCACTAACACCAGATGTTTGGAGTATCTTTATCTGCTGATTGTTAAACTTTATGGAATACACCTATTTCTATTGTGGTGTAGGACCTGGGCCTTCTGTTCTTTCTTTTATTTTCTTTTTCTTTCTTTCTTTCGTTCGTTCTTTCTTTCTCCATCCCTCGTTCATCTCAGACTCTAACCACACCCCATTTGAGCCACGCCCCTTTAACCACTTGCCGACCGCCACACACCTATTTACGTTGACAGAATGGTACGGGCAGGCAGATTGGCGTACAGGTACATCCCTTTACACCGCGTGCCTCGAAAGTACAGCCGCGGGTCTCTGGAACTCAATGTTCCCGGGAGTCCCGCGATTGCGGTCGGCAAGAGCAGAACAGGAGAATGCCTTTGTAAACAAGGCATTCCCCTATTCTGCCCAGTGACACTGTCACTGATGACCGTTCCCCGTGATCGGGAGCGGTCATCAGTGATGTGTCATGTGTAGCCACGGCCCCTAACAGTAAGAATCACTTCCTAGGGAACACTTAACCCCTGCAGCGCCACCTAGTGGTTAACCCATTCACTGCCAGTGTAATTTTTACAGTAATCAGGGCATTTTTATAGCACTGATCGCTGTAAAAATGACAATGGTTCCAAAATGGTGTCAAAAGTGTCCGATGTGTCTGCCATAATGTTGCAGTCATGATAAAAATCGCTGATCGCCGCCATAACTAGTAAAAGAATTAAATATTAATAAAAATGCCATATAAGAGTCCCCTATTTTGTAGAAGCTATAACTTTTGCGCAAACCAATCAATAAATGCTTATTGAGATTTTTTTTACCAAAAATATGTAGAAGAATACGTATCGGCCTAAACTGTGGAAAATATATATATATTTTTGGGGGATATTTATCATAGCAAAAAGTTAAAAATATTGCATTTTTTTCAAAACTGTTTATAGAGCAAAAAATTTAAATCACTGAGGTGATCAAATACCACCAAAAGAAAGCTCTATTTGTGGGGAAAAAAGGACGTCAATTTTGTTTAGGAGCCATTACACACGTCCGTGCAATTGTCAGTTAAAGCGACGCAGTGCCAAATCGCAAAAAGTGGCCCGGTCTTTAACGACCAAAATGGTCCGGGGCTGAAGCGGTTAAGCCACACCCATCCTTGCCTAAATTATGTCCATTTTCCATCGCTGAACGGCCACATTTTTGCTTTTCTAAATATGTCCCACCTTCAAACAAATACCCCGGCCCCTAATTATAGCAAGACTCTGCCTACAGACAAAAACGTTTCCCTATAAAAAAAATTCAATGTTGGCAACTATGCATACCAAACACATGACAGGATAGCCTGCCACCACCTGCAGTTTGTCAGCTGACTGGTCTGCTAGGCAAATATACTCACATACAGGTCCTTGTCTGACAGATATGCTATCTTGTAAACACTAATCTGCATGTAATCCATAGACACAAAGCAGTTTCCTACAGATTACTTAGCAACAAACCTATACCAAAAATTATAGGCACTGGTAACACAATGCACCAACCTTTCTAAGAGTATGAATACATAAGAGGCACTTATTAATTGTATAATTTATTATCCTTAGGTGAACAGAACATAGAAATATGTACAAATTGAAAAATTGAAAAATTACACGAATGGATAAGGGCATACAGTAATTTCGCTATATGCTATACAATAATAAGAGAAAAATTGAAAAAAGTCACTTTTTTTACGTATTGTTTTATCCTGTTGGTGGTAAAATTATGAAATTTCAAAAATTACAGTAATTTGAATGCCCTTTTCCAGGCAATGTTCATTTTACAGACTTCTTAATTTATAGGTGTAGCACCCTGGAGTTTAGGCAGGGTTGCTCCTCACAAATTTACTTGCCAGGAGTAGTTATCCTGGTGGATTGCTAGAGATCTATTAATTTCTCCCTAAGTTTGGCCTTGTTGCACTTTTCTCTTCTATCACTAGGTGGCCGGGTACTTGGTGGTACTAGATACTAAGGACGTGCACGTGCACGTGCAGAGCCTGCCAGGAACTCGACACTGCACAGAGCTAATCGCAGGCAGTGAGACATTTCCCGATCCGCGACTGCAGAGATCAAGTAATGTCTCACTGCCTGTGATTAGCGCTGTGCAGTGCCGACTTTCTGGTGGGCTCTGCATGTGTGGGTTGCGAACACGCCTGAGCTCATCCTTACTACATACGAGAAGGACAACGCAAGGTAAGGTTGTGGGTATCTCAGCCAATGGGCAGGGGTTTTCTTGAATCCCATGGCCTGCTGGGAGAGCCTATATATTCAGGTGGAGTCAGCTGATCTATGTTCTGTGCCACCTGGACGGCTGTCTGGGTGGACGTGTGTTGTATTGCCCGGGTTGCTAGGCCGGAAATTGGGCCTATCCCGAAAACATCTGGCTGCTAGGCTGTTTGAGAGCCTATCCAGAAGTAAGAGAGCAGCGTAGGGTTGAGATTGCAGTTCCACCAGAAGTAACGGTTCTCTCGGCCAGAGAACCTGTAGTGGTCGGAGGTAGAGGGGAAGCTGTTGCCAGTAAGGAACTATCCTTCAGTGGGAATCAAGCCAGGGACCCAACCAGCGGAGATGACGCTTGCGGAACAGCCTTGTGCATCAAGCCAGGGACAAAGCAGACCAGTGGGGGTGAAGGTTGAGAGGTATCTTGAGTGCCAAGCTAGGGACCCAGCAGAGAAGCGTGGGTGAAGCTTGAGGAAGATACCACCGTGAAGATTGAAGGAGCTCAAGGGATTCAGTGACAGTGAATCAGTGGGTTTAGTGAGAGACTGGGAGCTCAGTGCATTGAAGAACTACAAGGAGTGATTGTAGTGAAAGTGAAGGAACTGTTAAGCCTTTTGTTTGGACCTGTTAAAGACTGTTGCTGTAAGAGACAACATTTCTATACATGCAGATGTGGCATATTGCTGGATGCCTTTCCCTGCATGACTGTCCTCCTATTGAAGTCTTGGAGTCTGAGGTTTGTTAAGAGAAATAAACTTTCTTTTGCATCCAAGAAGTGTTTGGGCGCCCAATAACTTTAACAACTATACACCTACCATGCCTCACGACCCACTACATACAATAGGATGTCAGCTATCCCTGGCCCTGGAGGTCCTCATTAGATCAAAGGAGGCCTGGGACCTTACTACATAGGAGAAAATGTGGGATGGACTTATCATCGTTGGAGGTGTTATTTCACATCCTGCAGGAAGGTTCTGGTCTCCTGGAGTGACCATAGGCTACGAGTAAGCATCACAGGATGCGAAACATGTCAGCTCTTTTTTCCTAATCCACTTCTTGGTTGACTGCATGAATTTTTGGCTGTTTTTTTCCATTTGAATTTTTGTTGTTTTTTCATGTTTTGAATAAAGACATCGTTTTTTGAGTGCAGCAATCCAGGATTTTTCTTTCATCTCAGTGACCATAGGCTGTATGGACCAGCCAGTTCTAATGGCTTACTCAAGGTTGGGATTTCCAGCACATCGGCCACATTCTATTAAGTCACTGCATGACTGTGGCAAGCAGACCCTATATAAACATTTTGTTGGTCAATTATGCGTAAGTATACAGTTTCATGTCTCTACAGAGCCCATATGTACTCAAAAGTAATTAGTTTCATCTCCCATTGACTTATTTTTTGTAGTTTATTAAAGGGTCACTAAAGGAATTATTTTTTTTAGCTAAATAGCTTCCTTTACCTTACTGCAGTACTGGTTTCATGTCCTTATTGTTCGTTTTTGCTTTGAAGTAGCTGTAATTCTGCTGTGATCTCCACACTTCCTGGTTGCCTGTTTCCTTATAACCATCATACTGGGAGCTTTCTCACGGTGGTCTAAGCTGTCATTTCTGTGTGTCTAAAACTCCTCAGAACCAATCAGATTCATTTTAAAAACAAAACACTGCCCTGGATTTGTTTGTTTTTGTTCTGTGAGTCTTCCCGACTCACCTCTCACCCGGAACTTCATGTATGTACCTTTAAAGCCGAAAGTGAAACTAGAGGCACATTATATGATAGATTAAATTCAATTTTTAATCATTTTTAAAAGGAATCAGTTAACTTTTATGTCTCTATACCCAATAAACAGTCATTTCAGCAAAAAAATGTTTTTCCTTTAGTGACCCTTTAAAGATGAAACATAATTCCTCTGATCTTAAGAAATAGAGTGATGCAACAGACAGTCTGGTGCCACCAGTGTGCTGATTCTGAGGCCGACAGGTCTGAAGTATCCCTTTGAGGGCTGATGTCACATACCTGGTGGAGATCGAGCTGAAGGAGGGGCTTCTTTAGCAGCTCTTGTCCAATATCCCTGGAAATGGTAATAGGAGATGTGAGGACACAGAGTGGCCGATGTTGTAGGCAGAGCCAGGTGTTGGGTGTAAGGCACACATGACTGTGTACCGCCCGGTAAGGACCAAAGGCAGAAGCATGGTAGCACCTGATCAGTAGACAGTATCAAAGCCAGGACACAAGTACTGAATCAGAAGGCAGGGACAGCATTAGGATACAGTCCATTGTCAGCAACATCTGGAGGTATAAGAACAAAAGGACGGAGTGTTGGGATACACAGAAAATAATGTTTTGGCAAAATGACTTTGCATGGCGCTCGGGGATACCACTACATAAAATATATATGTAGCACTACACCCGAAGGAGCCGCTGATTTGTTGTTGGGATCAGCATTTTAAGTTACCTTGATGCAGTCTAGGGGTGCAGTTGGAGAAACAGAGCAGTGAACGAAGGTCCAGACAGTGAATAAAGGTTTTCCAATGCTTTATTTCCAGGCCAACATCAACATCAAATGGGAAAGAAAAGGTTGATGAAGGAAAAGAGAGAAACCTTGCAGTGTCAGGCCTGGATATGAACTGAGTAGTCCTGCTCTCAGTAGTATCAGATTGTGGTTCGTCGCCACTCTAGCCAGAGTGGGTGAAGTGCCCCCGGACAGACCCCTATCATAAGCCTGG
Organism: Rana temporaria; assembly: GCF_905171775.1. Classification (NCBI taxonomy): domain Eukaryota; kingdom Metazoa; phylum Chordata; class Amphibia; order Anura; family Ranidae; genus Rana; species Rana temporaria. The sequence goes on along the minus strand of NC_053491.1, from coordinate 223,487,817 downwards.
CAGCCGAGGTGTCACTTTAGATTTGCTGGGAGGAACAGGTCTCTCTCACAGGCCTGGCTCTAGGGCCTCTGCCACAGGCCTATTACTTTAAGCGAGCTAGATGGATGGTTGGAGTGAATCCTCCCAGTAAGTTTTAGCATAGGTCACCGGATGACAGCAAAGCATACCTGTCAGCATTCCAGTCACCAGATCCCCGATTGGTTCGTTCAAGCCCTGTTGGACAACCTGCCTCCGGGTTCTCCTCAAGCCGACCCCCCAATCGAACGGCACCCAGCCTGGGATCCTCTCAATAGAACTGGGGACCATGTAAGTCACTGGAGTCCCTTTTCACCTCTGGATGAGGTTCTGTGTAGCCTGCAAATTTGGCCAGGTGGGCCGCGCTAGTGGGGTCCATGGATGCGCGCACCCTAAAGGTGGATGCTGCACCTGGAACCGGGACCCTGCAAAGATTTTAGAGCACATGACATCTGTCACAGATATACTCTCCCCCAGCATGCCCCACAAGGGAAAACTCCTCTGATTGGCTGCTGGGGAAAACTTGCTCTGCCAGAACCCCTCTGGTGCCAATTGCCGGCCAGGGATGGCACCGCATCCCTGGAGCACAGACTGACCCAGTGGACATTTCTAGAACGACAGAAGTCCCAATTTAGCAAATTGCGAATGGGAGAAAAATAACTCTCCCATTCCCCACTAACTTTAGCGTAGTGCCCATACTGAAAGTAAGGGAGCGCTACATATAAAAATCATAATTTTATTAAAAAAATCAATGAACATGAATTACAAATAAAATCTAATTTCTGATTGCATGAATAAAACTTTGTTTTTTATATATTTTATTTAGTGTTATCCCTGAGCACCATATAAAATCCTTTTGCCATAACAATATTTTCTGTTTAGTGTGATTTTAGAACATGGTGCTTTATAAAGCACCTACCCATTCTTTTTATTACAGTGTCAGGATACAGCCCAAGGCCGCTTCCCTGTTATGGTGGTTGCGGCCGGTCACAAAGCTCAAATCATGCAAACTGTTTTCTTGAACATGGCAATGAGTTCACTGTACTCCAATGGCCTCCAGATTGGAGAACAGTCAGCAGATCTCACTCTAATAGAGAACTTTTGGGATGTGGTAGAATGGGCGATTTGCATCATAGATGTCCAGCTGACAAATCTGCAGCAAGTGCGTGGTGCTGTCTGTCAATATGGACCAAAATCTTTGAGGAATGTTTCCAACACCTTGCTGAATCTATGCCACAAATAATTAAGGTAGTTCTGAAGGCAAAAAGCAAGGGAAGAGGCACCTCTAAGTGTAGATGTTTTCAAAACAATTTAATAAACAGGTTCCTACAGGCAACTCACATTTAGTGATGTTAAAGTAGGCATTGTACAAGATCCATAAGGAGAAGTCATCAGGTCAGTCCATCTGCTCCTTTGCCTGCTGGGGCGCTGTGCTGCATGAAGGCGTCATTCACTGCTGTATGATGGTAGTAACTGGCGGCGGTGGGGGAGCTTCAGAGCAAGGCTTGGAGTGTAGGGGATCACAGCAGTCGAGGGGCAGTGACGTCACTGGCATGCGACACGTTTCCGGGCGGGCGTACTGTGTGTGTTGCGGCAGTCACGCTCCTTTGTCAAGCCTTGACTGCCCCTCGACTGCTGTGATCTCCTACACTAAAAAATTAACCCCTTACAGTAGCGATTATTTGCTCTTTTGTACTTATTTTTGTTTTTTTAACCCCATTATGTTACTAAACATCTCAGGTTCACACCTCTGTTTTTTGGTGCTTTTTGCAAAAACACACTACAGTTCATTTACAGTTCACATCCATAATTTTTCTTCAGCTGCTGCGTATTTGGAAAGGGCAAGGACTTTTTAACGCAAAACGGTGCTATTTTTTTGTTTTTTTTGTTCAATATACTTCAATGGAGAAGCTGCAGAAAAGCATGTAATGTGTTTTTGCGGTAATTTGTGTTTTTTTTTTTTAAGGCTATTATCCGATTAATCAAAACAATAATCGGCCAACTAATCGATTATGAAAATAATCGTTAGTTGCAGCCCTAGTCAAAAGTCTGACCATGCGTACAAGGCATAATAGGCCCCTGACACCCATGCAAACAATTGATGGTTTCCTTTTTGTTTTCGAGACGCATAGGCAGTTTTTGGAAAAGGTGAACTAACCCTTTCTATGATCTCCAGGCCCAAGCCTCTATTCAAATTATGGACAACTGTCTACTCTGTTAACTACTAAATTAATAAAACACCTCTAACATCACTGCATCAAGAAAATATCTGTGAAATGCCACCCTTTTTATCTATTGTTGTTAGGGCCGTCTTCATAGCATCATGGGCCCCTGGGCAAAGTGATGCTCTGGGGCCCCCTACAATGGAGACAGCGCAGGTAAACAGAAATCAAGTAGGTAGGAGGTAAGGGATATCAAGGATGTAGAGGGGTCAGAGTGCTGGGGGGATATCTGGGATGTGGAAGGGCAGCCTGGGCTCAAGGATCAGCTGCTTTGGGGAAAGGGCAGGGGCCCCCCATGCAGCTGGGGCCCCTGGGCAGTGCCCTCTCATTAAGACAGCCCTGATTGTTGTCACTGGTTAATGCACAGAATTGCTCTATGTGTAGACTCTTCTAAAGACCTAGAAATGTTTATGATACAACACAGGAAGTGGCTTCATACAAGTCACCAACTTAAATATTAACATAGCTTTTCCAAATCACTTTTGGTCTACAAATAATCTGAGTCACGATCATAAGACTGATAATGTCTAACTTACAATAACCACAAATGGCAGCTCATTTTTTGATGCAGCAATGTGATAAAGACAGTTAGCCTTTATGCACATAAATAGAAGGAAAGAGGCCACACCTACAAGTCAGAGAGTACATGTGGTATGATCACCTCACTTATCTTCCCTTGCTGAGGAAATGGCCAATGTCTCATATGAAGCAAATACAGTGAACAGTAAATGCAAACACTAAAAATCACGTTTATATTACCTAAAGAAAAAATAAAAGTATTAAATGGAGAAAAATCAGAAACTTGTGGAGTGCCACATCTAACAGATGAAAAAGCTTTAGTACTATCAGTGCTAGAGTCCATAGCAAATGTCAGCTGATTCCTCTAACTTGCTTTAACTTGCCCCACATCTTACAACTTTTAAGTGGTCAGTGAATTTTACCCCTCTGCAGTTCTCTTCAAGTGGGGGGGGGTGGTGGTGTTTGAAGCACGCGATTAGAGCCGAGGGCATTAATAGGCTTTAAAAAAGGGTGGGCTGGGGGCGCAGTTCCACCCAGTTGTGCGTGAATAGCGAATTAATATTTTCTATTCTCACACTGATCCTCCTCCTGGCCAATCAAGAAGTGGGCCTGATGCAGAGGAGGGGAAGATGCCTACCCATCGTTCCAATTTCAGCGATGCCCACCCGGAATTTAGATGGGGTAAGTGCTGGATGACCGATTGTAAGACCCCCCCTGGGGGTAGGGGGCAGGGTGCACATGACCCAACCTAGCGGGGGAGGGTGGTGCCACCGGCTGACCAGGAGGGTGTTTGTTTGCTGCACCTCCCAAAAATAATAAACACCAGCCCCCATTGCTAACAACCAACCAAAGGCACTCACATGGCAGGGTGAGAGCACTGTTGCTTAGTAGCACTGCTACTAATTGTGTGGTGGCAGCTTATCAGGAAGTACTATTACTGACAGTATCTCCAGGTAAGGAACTTTCCAATAAAAAAAAACACATGCAGTGAGACATGATGCTGAACATACTAAAAGAAACAGATTGTTAGAACCTGGGACCTCTGGTGTGTCTGGTGATGACTCTGCTTGCTGAGCCACCTGGAATGCTGGACAGTTCCTTGAACAGTTCCTTGGATAGTTTCTTGAATGATCTTGTCTTGAAACTTGTTTGCCTTGAACCTTGAACCCTTTGCTCCTCCCATGAACTTCCTGATTTAAGCCATGTCCCTGCACTTCCTGGTTGCCAGAATATTGCGCCTTCACCAGCCAATATCTTGCTCCTGTCTCTCTTGCTGCCGACCGTATCTTTGTTACCATTTGCTACCAACATTTGGCTTGTCCCTCGACTACGCTTCTGCTGAATCCCAACCTGCAACTATTTGTTACCGACTTTTGGCTTGTTGCCCGACTACGCTTCTGCTTGATCCCTACCTGTTATAATTAGTGCCCTGATGATCAGTGCAGCCCCAACAGTGCCCAGCAGGGATGCCAGGTTGTGCCAATCTGTGATTGCAATCCATGCCCATCAGTGATGCCAAATTGTGCCCATCAGTGATGCCAGCCTGTACCCATCAGAGCCTGCTCATCAGTGCTGCCTTTCAGTGCCTGCTCATCAGTGCCCATCAGTACTGCCTATCCGTGCCAACGATCATTTCCCATAAGTGCTGCCTATCAGTGCCCATCAGTGTCACCTATCAGTACTGCATATTACAGTAGTGCCTCCTCATCAGGGCCTTCAGCACTGTCTCATCAGTGCCCATCAGTGCAGCCTAATCAGTGCACATCATTGAAGGAGGAAAATTACTTATTTACTAAATTTTCAGTCTTTTTTCATTTTTTTGTAAAAAAATAAATAATAAAAAAAAACTTTGGTGATTAAAGTGGAGGTTCACCCAAAAACTCAATTTTTAACATTAGATTGAGGCTCATTTTGTCAAGGGGAATGGGTGTTTTTTTTTAAAATCGAAGCAGTACTTGCCGTTTTAGAGAGCGATCTTCTCCGCCGCTTCCAGGTATGGGCTGCGGGACTGGGCGTTCCTATTTGATTGACAGCCTTCCAACGGTCGCATACAGCGCGTCACGATTTTCCGAAAGTAGCCAAACGTCGGTGCGCAGGCGCCGTATAGAGCCGCACCGACGTTCGGCTTCTTTCGGCTACTCGTGACGCGATGTATGCGACCGTCGGAAGCCTGTCGGAAGCCTGTGGGGAGCCTGTCAATCAAATAGGAACGCCCAGTCCCGAAGACAATACCCAAAGGGGAGGAGAAGATCTATCTCTAAAACGGTACGTACTGCTTCGATTTAAAAAAAAACACCCGATTCCCCTTGGCAAAATGAGCCTTAATTTTAATGTTAAAAATTGTTTTTCGGGTGAACTCCCGCTTTAAATACCACCGAAAGAAAGCTATTCGTGAGAAAAAAAATTATAATTTGTTTTCGCTTTTTTATAATTGCTGCGACATGAGTCACGGCGGTATGAACAGTTCCTTTGCTGGCAATCGGGCGCAGCTTGTCATGTCCTCGATTTGGAACTGTGAAATAGAATGACAAGTCGCACCGGTGTAAACGGGGGCTAAAACAACAAATATAACAGGTTCTGAATATATTGCTACTTTAAATCAGTTATTCTTCACCTCAGCAATTCCAATTCGCTGCACTTCAGACAAGTTAATCAGTAATCAGCATATAACCTCTGTTCTGTCACACCTTAGCATGCCAGATATAGAAGGAAACTCTCATTTTCAACTTGATAGAGAATGCAAAGGCAACAATCATTGTGTATAGAAGAGCTGTACAGTAAATGAAAAGACATTTTTAAAGCAGGGTGTTAGTTTTATTATGGAAATGGTGAGAAGAAGCAAAACAAACGGTAGGTGTCTTTTTATATGCATTATCTCGATCTTGAACATTGCACTTGATGTAAAAATATATTTTTGTGACGGTGACATATATAAAAATAGCTTTAACTACTTCTGTAAAACTTTCACATAAACTTGCAGCTGCCTTGTATAACTTGACAGCTAAGATAAAAGTCTCCTGTCAAAAACATATTTAAATACCTTTTCTGGGTACAGTAGTATAGCACTCAGAGTAATCTTATGCAAGATTTAAATATTTGCCATGTAATTCAAGGGAAGAGTCTCTATTTTACACACCTCGTCTATAAACTATTTATAAATGGCAACTAGTGATATGGTTACCTCTCAAAATGTTGCTGGTTTAAATTTGCAGTAACTGTGATCTCCTTTTTTCAAATAGAACCTTAATCCATTTTTTTATATTTCAATGTGTAAGATCTTATGCAATATGTGTTTCATAAAATAATATGTATTTTAAGCCAGTGCATTTATGAAGCATATATTTATTGTGTGTTGAAAAAAGTTTGCATGAATATCTACAGTAGTTCAGCAGTCATGTGTACTCCATGCTCCATGTGTCATCTTCTGAGCAATTGTGATGTCATACCGTCAGATCGCCACTTTCAGAATCTCAGTATGGTAATTGAATCCATGACAGCATACAGTATATTTGGCACATGCTAACTGGTATGCCTGAAAACTTGAGATATGCTTTCATAAGATGCACAAACTGCTTTCTTCTTGATCAGTTTCTTTAAAAAGTTGACCTGTGGTTTATATGTCAAGACTTGCTCATGAGCCATCCAAAAACAATCATAGCAAAATCAGGTCAGTCTAGGATGAATTAATACATTATATATTGCCTACTGTATCTTTAGTATAAAAGTCAATGTTTTATTCTGTAAACAGTGATTTGCTCTTCACATGTAGCAAAGTTGTTAGCAGTTTTGCTTTGCAATGCTGCGTCCTTGGTTTGGGTACTATAGAAACACTATCTACATGGACTTTGTTCTTCGTGTGTATGTGGGAAATTCTTCAGCTAGACTTAATGTTAAAGACATAAGGATAGGTAAAAGTGTATTTAAAGGCCAAAACAATTGGCCAGATTCTCAAAAGAGTTACGCCGGTGTATCTACAGATACACCGGCGTAATTCGAAATTCCCGCCGGCGTATCATTGTTTTGTATTCGCAAAACAAGATACGCCGGAATTAGGCTAGGATCTGACTGGTGTAAGTCACTTACACCGTCGGATCCTAAATGCAATACAACGCTGACCGCTAGGTGGCGTTTACGTTCAGGTCTCATTTGACTATGCAAATGAGCCTGATACGCCGATTCCCGAACAAATTTGCGCCGCGTCATCGTCGTTTACGTCGTTTCCGTAAGCGTAAGGTTACCCCTGCTATATGAGGGGTAACCTTACGCCAGTCTGCCCTATGCCATGTTAAGTATGGCGTCGGGTCCACGTCATCTTTTTCCGTCGGTTACGTCGTTTTACTAAGTCGTTCTTGAATACGACTTTACGTCAATGACGCTCACGTCGGCGTCACTGACGTTTTCCGTCGTGAGCTGGAGCATGCGCACTGGGCTATTTTTCAGCCCGGCGCATGCGCAGTTCAATCGGCGCTTGGGCGCGCTTAATTTGAATACAAGCCGCCCCCTTTGAATTACGCGGCCATACGCCGGGCCATTTACACTACGCCGCCGCAAATTACGGAGCAAGTGCTTTGCGAATACGGCACTTGCTCAAGTAATTTGCGGCGGCGTGGTGTAAATGGATTACGCTACGCTACGCCCAAATGTATGTGAATCTGGGCCAATGTTTCATTAGTATTGCAAAGAATATGGAAGCGTTGTAACCCCTGTCAGGTTTCTACTGCTATGTGAAGGGATTTACCCTATTTGGCCTGGTGATCACTGTTATAGATGAGATTCCAGTTTACTGCTACCATGGGTTCACAACTGCAGTGCGTTAGAAATTTTCTCTAGATGCCGCGCAGTGTTTTCTTTTCACAGCTGGATCTCAGCTGCCAAATTTCTAATATTTGCTGCACAGTGAATCCTGCTTTGTGTCTCAAAGTTTGAGGCCAATTCCAATTCTTAGCACATGGAATAAAGTAAAAAAGTAAATACTGCGCTTCCCTAAAAATATCTATGGTGGGCAGCCAACACAACAAAAGGATAATTGTAACAAACTAAATAAATAAAAGTGCAGCGCCAATAGCAGGAACTCTTATAACCAAAGTTCTAAAATAATGAAGTGTAGCAAAAAACAAATTCAAACGTATCACCGTGAATAAGTAATAAACAAACTCAATGTAAGTGACATATATATATATGAATGTCCGTGAGGTTGAAAAATATCCAAAACAGGGGAGTTAATTCTTGTAGAATCAATAAGGAAATTTTTCTTTCAATGAAAGGTGATCCCTCCAAAGCCAAATAATAGGATACCCTTACCGGATACGGTGGACCCAAACTACACCATACGGTGGTGGGTCATACTTGCATAGGGGGCCGATTGCCCAATCTGGTCATTGCTGTGGTAATGCTCCTCGTTCCCACTGGATTGGTGGTCTCCTCAGCAGGATGTTGTATAAATCAACTTTCAGGTGACTCCTTCCGCTCCAATTCAGAATATGGAAAATGGGTGAAGCAAAACCAGCTAATAATAGACTCAGTGGGCTCCAAACATGGGGGAAAACGGAAAAAAACAAGGAAAACGACTCCTCATAGCGTAAAAAAGTTCAAAAATGTAATTCTTAAAATCCACAAAAGGGCAAACATTTAATCCCAAAAAATGCCAAAATAAAAATTAAAAGTAATCACCACAACAACCATATAAAAATAATTAAAGGTCATCAATACACAGTTTGCGCAGTATGGAAGTGGTGTGGACCAGGGTATGTGCCTGACCGGTTTCGTCTAAGAAGACGTATGCCCCTGTTGAAGTCTTCTTAGACTAAACCGGTCGGGCACATAGCTGCCATTAAATTTAAACAATCCCCTTTATTATAAAAATATAGGCCTCTCAAAAGCGGAAAGCAGACGTTCTTCACGTGCAGGTAATAGTGGCCATCAGGTTTCTCAAGCTAAACTATACAATCCCAGCATACGGAGAGGTAATGAATTGGCTAACAATACCTTGCTCTTCTTACACCTCCAAGGCACAGAACAGCCACTTTCTTGTAAGTGCTGCTAATAAACTTGTTTACTCTTCCTCTATCTTCCCAGATGCAGAGCAGCCACTTTTCTGGGAGTGCTACTAATGTGTCCTTTCCTCCTCCTCTTCTGTTATCCTCACCATATCCCTGCATACTGGGTATGAATAGTTGGCTTAATTAGAGGTCACAGCTTTATCCAGGGGCCAATCCTTAAAGCTTTGCAGTGTGTTTGGGCCTTTTTAACATATCTGTTGCTGGAGTGGATTTTTTTTTTATCAAATACCCTGTGCTACACCACAGTGACAGGTACCCAGACACCATTATTTTTCCCAGAATACCATCCATCCCCCAGGTGCCATAATTTTGCCCAGAAAGCCATCCTGCAGCTTGTGGAATACAATGAGGCAACAAAAGGTTGACAAAGAATAAGAGCAGGAGTATTAAGATGCTGACTTTGAGGATGAGGAAAAAGGGCAGGCTTCAATGGGAAAGTATTACCCCTCCCAACCCCTGGGGTTGGTCTTTTATGATCAAATATTTGTGCAAGGATCCCTGGATATGGGTCATCAAAGAGAAGGACCACTCTTGGGTGGCCACCCTGTTAGATCCCACAAGGGTACAAAAGTGTAAAATGGACCTACTGTCACCATCCCAAAGGGAGCACAAAATACATTTGAGAAGGTGCTGCATAAGAACCTTCTTGCCACCTGATGGTAGCAGGATCATTTTAGATGACCAATGTGCTCCCAATTCTCTGATCCCTGAATGGAGATGTTTTCAACCACAGCATCCAGGCATGGGACTAAGGTAAGGATGTAAATAAACTGTAAAAACCCTTCCCTCCCCATCCCCAAATTCTCCAAGATACACTATAGTTTGCGACCTATGTCCTGAGGTTCCTGGTAAACTAAAACTGAATGATTTGTTTAGCAAACCATTCCATAGTATGAATAGCATTTGGATTGGCAATAGTACTTTTGAGGATAAAAAAATGTGGGGCATTTATCAAGTAATTAGGTGATAACATTAGAAGTACATGGACAAAAAATCGGGCAGTTCAATAATCCTCAGCATCAATATACCCCAGTATACTGTATCTTATCACAAATGTTATTTTGACTGTACATTTTGACATTAGGCTGTAATAAGCAACTTACTGAAGATACTTTTCTTCCACAGGTACCTATCTCTTGTGAGTGTAAACACAGCTCCTCTCTTTTATTTTCTTTCAGGGATACATTCAGTGCATGCTCATTCACCAGACCATGACTCACAAGGACCTTCCTTTAACACTGGCTACAACCACATACAGTATTCTGCAGTCCAACAGCCACTGGCATCATCGCAGTATCATGTCAATTCTGGATATTACTCACAACAATCGGAGGACTGGTGTTCCAGTGGAATATATGATTTGAAACGGATTCCTTCTGACAGTCTGTTTTCTATTGACAATGACATTGTGGATTTGCCACCTACAAAGAAGGCTAGGATTAGCCCTTGTGCTGCAAGGGTTAAAGGAGATGAGTTGTGTGTTGTTTGTGGAGACAAAGCCTCCGGCTACCATTACAATGCTTTGACATGTGAAGGATGCAAAGGTAAACCAGTCTACATTATATATTGCATATACAGCATTGCATAAGATCTTTTTTTATTATAGTCACTGTGTAGCAAGAGGTAATTTTGACAGGTTCAAAGCGTACTTCTGGTTGTTAAAGCAGGAGTTCATTGTATTGGTTTAAATATTTAACAAATACATTTTGTATGAAACAGATCTCAGAATTTTAGTAACATTTTTTATTTATTTATTGAAGCAATATAGGTACCTAAATGTGATGTGGTAGCCATCTCCTGCAATCCCCTGTGTTGCAGAATCCTGGGAGTAGGGAGTCAATATCTAAATCTAACTAGAAACATGCTGATAAGAGGAGAGAGCTGAATGATAGAGATGGGTCTAGAGTGCTGCTTCTCCTTTCACTGTCCGGTATAGAGCCTCACACACACTACTAGTTTATTTTTCGTTCAACCATTTGGGTTGAACTAGGATGCCGATGCAGGAGTGCTTGTACTCGTGCAAATGCTCCCGATGCCTACTATCCACAGATGTTAAAATTCTTGCTAAGATACTTGCTACTAGACTAAATAAGGTTATTAAACATATTATCCATTCAGATCAGGTAGGATTCATGCCCAATAAGTCAACCGTATTTCATATCAGATGCGCATATATAAATATGCAGGTTCCGGCCCCGGGCCACTCAAATCGTGCCTTTTTGGCATTAGACGCAATCAGGCCTTCGATAGTGTCTGGGTCATCCTCGAAAAATGTGGGCTTGGCTCTGGCTTCTGTTAGTGGGTGAGGTTGTTATACTCCGCTCCGGTGGCATCGGTTAGGGTCAATGGCCTTCAATCTCCCAGTTTTAGACTCTTTCACGGCACTAGGCAGGGGTGTTCATTGTCCACCCTGCTTTTTGCCCTGGCTATAGAGCCCTTGGCATGTCTTATGTGGGCCTCTTCCGATGTTACCGGTTTGATTAGAGGAGATATGGAGGAAAATATATCATTATATGCTATTGATTTTTTTTTTTTCTTGACCAATACCTGGTCATCCCTGTTGGCGGTAATGAAATATATTAAGGAGTTTGGCAGGTTTTCCGGGTTAGGCATAAACTGGGAGAAATCCATGCTAATGCCTCTGGATCCCCTTCCAGTTTCATTGCCATCTACACTTTCTCATCTTAAGGTTGTTTCTGCTATAAATATTTGGGTATAACTATGTCTGACTTCCCACAGTCATATATTGTGGATAATATACTTCCATTACTTTCTAGATTCCAAAATCAAAGTAAAACCTGGAATAAGCTCCCCTTATCGTTAATAGGCTGTATTAATCTAATTAAGATGATATGAATGCCTCAGCTTCTTTATTTTTTACACAAAACCCAGATCTGAATACCCATATGGATCTTTATTAAGATTAATACCATATTTAGGCGATTAATATGGCGGAACAAAACCCCTCGCATTAAATTGGAGATTCTACAACACTCCAAAAATGCAGGCGGTCTGGCAGTTCCTAATCCAAGTTTATACTTTTTTTCATCCAAACTACAGCACTTTGCTGGATGGGAGTCTGAACAGACACTTCTTCCTGCTAAGCGATTATATTCTTATGCATTTAAGGGTCGGTTACCACTCTGACCTAGATGCTGCAAGAGGGGGGGTCTCGCTTGCCGATATGCCTACCTGGACGTTAATATGTAAAATATGGGATACGGTTAAAAAAATACTGGGTGTCTCTTATCCTATTAGATACACTCCCATATGGGAAAATTATTCTTTAAATGTTCAGGGGCAGGATTTCTTGGGTTGTGTTTTGTTTAATGTGATTTTGTTTGTATAATTTGTCTGTATTGTCTTAAGGTTGTTTGCATATAAAAATAAAAAAAGGATCTGATTTAAAAAAAGAAACATACTGATAAAAAGAAAAAAACTGAGTGATAGAGATGGGTCTAGAGTGCTGCTTCTCCTTTCACTGTCCAGTATAAAGCCTCATACACCCACTAGTTTATTTTTCGTTCAACCATATGGGTTGAACTAGGATGCCGATACCGAGTATTTTCAGGAGTGCTTGTACTCATTCAAATACTCCCGATGTCTAGTCCGATAGGATACTCAGTGATGATCAGGGGAAGTTATAATCACCGATCTCCCTGTGTGGCTTTCAATAAAGCAGCTGAGAGCCCCATCTCCTCCTCTTCCCTCTGTTTAGACCCCTGACATCTCACCAAAGCCCCCCTGACCCCCAACAGGGTTGAATAAAATGTAAAATAAAAAAAGGAAACATCAGTGCCCATCAGTGCTGCATATTCACTGTCACACAACATAAAAAAAATATCAGTAATTGGTATCAGCGAGTACTTAAAAAAGTGGCATCAGTGCAACCCTAGGTCGAATGAAGAAAACCTGTCAACTCAGGTCAGACCATACGGCCGGCTTCTGTCAGACCGGCTGCCATACACACGGGCCGAATGTTGGCCGGTTTCTATTGAGCCTGCAGATGCCGGCCGACACACAGCCCTTGTGTACTAGGCTTAATGCCTCTTTTAGCAGGTTGTTAAGCCAGATCCTACTTCAAGGCTATCTTCCTTATCAGGCAGATAAGGGAGGTCACAAATCCAATCTCTTAACTCAGGGCTTAGCTTCAATTCTGTCTCAGGGAAACTTTATATATGAGAGGCCTCTCTTTTTGCGGTAGCTTCAGGCCACCACCTAGGAGTATACCACCAGGGTTTTTGAGACAACACAGCATAAGGTTGGTGATGCATTTTAGTAGCAGAGAACTTCAACTGCTTAATACTACAGCAGTATGTACCACCCAGCCGGCCAACTATCCCTTTCCAAACAGAACTTGTTTACCTCAAGTGATCAAACTTTTGCAGAACTTCTGTTTTGTACTCTTTTCTCCTAAGCTGTAAAGTTTGACCGATTCATAATGAGTCTGCTGAAATTCGATCAGTGGGTGGCCATACCAGAGCCATGCACTGACTGGCCAAACAGCACCAGGCACTGTTTGGGTATTCTGACAGCTGACATCCTTCTGTGCTGTTTAACTTGAATGGAAGAATCTGTTTTTGATTTCTTTCATTCAACCTGCAGGGTGTATGCCCAACTTTAATTCTGATCTCTAGCGGGAAATCCAACACCAAAACCCCACTGTGAGTTTCTGTCCCATCTGGCTGGAATATTCCACGCTTCGGAGGAGGACAGTATCCCAAACACTTGGGCCATCACAGTGGACACTTACATGGTGACCCATGCTCTTGCCCTACAGGGACATAATGAGCTTTCATTACTACAGAGTCCTCCATCACACAGGTGCAATCTTTATTCCTCCATATTGCACACCACCTACAACTAAAGTGAACTTATCCTTTAGGCTTCATTTCCACTGACGTTTTTACAGCCACTGTTGTTAGCCTTTTTTACAGCTTAAAAACGCCTGTCCATGTTTATTTTGTGAGCTGCAGCTTTAAAAATGCTGCGGTAGAGTTTTTGAGCGTTTTTGAGCGTTTTCGCGCGTTTTTGAGCGTTTAACGTCTGGCGTTTTTACAGCTCTACTCTGGAGCTTCAGAACGCCCTGGTCCTGCGTTTTTTTTACAGCTCAAAAACGCCTATGCCATTTGCTGTAAAAAAAACGCTCAGAAAAGTGGCTGTAAAAACGCCAGTGGAAATGAAGCCTTAATGATCTTTCCATTTTTATAAATGATGGTTTGCTCTTATTTATTTTTATTTGATTTTTGAATTTTGAAAAAATACTTGATTTTAAGAAGTATTCAAGACTGTTCCACAGTTGTAGAGTAATATTTGTTTTTGTTTTCATAATTTCTTTCTTTATATAAGATTTAATTTAAAAAGGCAAGAATTAATCAAGATCAAATAGAAATGCGGGCATACCCAAATAGTTTGGCTGGCTCAAGCAGCGATGGTTTGCTATCAGAGCAACAACAAATGTATTCTTGAAATGTTTTATCCACTGATAAAATCTAGTTTTTAATTTTTTGGTGCTTAATTCCTTATTGGGGGGGGGGGGGGGTTACAAAGGGCACATAGTAACTCTGTGCCCAACCTGTGTCATCTTTAGATTTGTTCCTTATTTCACTTTAAATCTAACCAGGTTTTACAGCTCTTATGTCATATTACATTCAGTAAAATATTGTCTTTTTCCTAGGGCAAAGGTTGTCTGCTAAGATTAGACACAGCACGTCATGACCGTAATTTTCACCATTGTAGTTTTTAAATCCATAAAATTGTAAAATTCATATGTGCGCTAGCAGTTCTTACATGCAAAGAACTACTAGACATGTATTATCTTTGCAGAAAGCCTCAGGAGCCTGAAAACCTACTGTACTTCATAATGGAAAATGCTAACAGAACTTGCATGGTTGTGATGTAGAATGTCACTTCTCAACATCTGCAGCTTCTTATTGGGCAAGAAAAGTGTTGCTAATAGCAAGGTGCAGAAAGTTGCCCGGAGGAACACATAATACCAATGAAAGCTCTGGTCACCATATTGGAGGATCTTGGGATCAAGCTCCTGGAAAATTCTGCAAATGTATTAAATACATATAGTATGCCTGTAAATCAGAACAGAAATCAGTTTAACACAGTAGAACTGCCCCACAGGTTTGATTTAAAGTACATAATTGTAAAAGAACAAATACACTAGCAAAAATGCAGGCATCTCCTACCCATACCTCTCAACTTTCTGAGAATGGAAAGAGGGATACCTAGTAGCAAAAAGTATGTAGGCACATGACACACCCTTACCATGCCCCCATTACACGGGGAGTAGGTTGAGGACACACCCCTGCCACACCCCCTAATATATGGAGAAATAAAATAATAAATTGATTGGTGAAACCCACTAGTGCTTTTTTTTTTACCACTACTATTGCTTTATACTGGCTTTTGAAATACTGTATACAAATGCAACTATTTAGAAATTGGATGAAAGATTTAGCACTGTAAAACATTTTTGATAGTTAAACAGTGCATTTTATATACAGGTATTGTGACAGGAAGTCAGGTAAATCTATGGGTGTTGTCACAGACGGGAGATACATTTCTGCCTTGTTTAGACAATATACCAATTATTATCAGGTGTCGGCTGCAGAAGCAGCCAGAAAGATTTAAGGGCGTTGGAAAACTTCAGCTGTTCAGAATGAGGCAATTAAGGCCTCTATAAGTAATCCAGAGGATTACTACTGATTGCTTCATCCTGAGTCTTTTTGAGTGAAGGAGAGCAGTGAACAGAAATCCTTCTGAAGAGGTGAGGTGCTGTTGATTTTTCTGTGTGATAAAAATCAAAAAGACTATTTATTATTTACTGCTGTGTCTGGGCCTGATGTGACTCTTGAGGTTTAGGCAGGAGAAACAAAGCCCAGCTTGGACATATGGTATAAACCAATTTGCAAGACTAGCTGATTGGGTTATAGAGTTCTATTTCATCTATTATCTAGTTTGTGAACAATTTCAGTACATTTTTTGGTAACGACACATTATTATGTAAGTGTAATGATTACCTGAAATGCAAGAATTTCACAGGATTTTCAAGCATTTTGCTTGCTCGCTATTTTAAAAGGGTAAGCCCTGGTTCACCCTGACTTCGGGAATGAAATTGTGCAGGTTCAGCTGAACTTGCACGATTTCATTCCCGCATTTCATTCACGATTTTAGGGGCAATTTCAGAGACATCTCTGCGGGTTTCTGCACAGATGTCAATGGAAATTTCGACCCAAAATCGCCAAAAGTAGTACATAAAATTTCTTTTGGGAATCGGTGCGGCGCCGCAAGTGCGGCGTGGCATCTATTCGGACGCTGACATTGCCAGCAATGGCAGCAATTCAGCATGCGATTTGACATGTCAAATCGCATGCCAAATCACATTAATGTAAACCAGGGCTAAATGTGTTCTCTATATAGCAAAGACTACTAAGAGATTTTAAGAATAATTCTGATAGCCCTATAGAATGTAATTTTACTTCTATTTTTTACACTAGAAGTGAGAGTGCAGCGTAGTTAATTACAGAGGGCCAGATTCTCCCAGATCCCGCGTTGGCGTAGTGTAAGCCATTTACACTACGCCACCGCAACTTACTGGAGCAAGTGCCGTATTCCTCAAGCACTCGCTCCGTAATTTGCGGTGGCGTAGTGTAAATGGCCCGGCGTATGGCCACGTAATTCAAAGGGGGCGGCTTGTATTCAAATTAAGCGCGCCCCATGCTGATTGAACTGCGCATGCGCCGGGCTGAAAAATAGCCCAGTGCGCATGCTCCAGCTCACGACGGAAAACGTCAATGACGCCGACGTGAGCGTCATTGACGTAAAGTCATATTCAAGAACGACTTAGTAAAACGACGCCATACTTAACATGGCATACGGCGGACTGGCGTACGGTTACCCCTCATATAGCAGGGGTAACCTTACGCTTACGGAAACGACTTACGCGACGACTACGCGACGCAAATTCGTTCGGGAATCGGTGTATCAGGCTCATTTGCATAGTCAAATGAGACCTGAACGTAAACGCCACCTAGCGGTCAGCGTTGCATTGCATTTAGGATCCGACGGTGTAAGTGTCTTACACCAGTCGGATCCTAGCCTAATTCCGGCGTATCTTGTTTTGCGAATACAAAACAATGATACGCCGGCGGGAATTTCGAATTACGCCGGTGTATCTGTAGATACACCAGCGTAACTCTTTTGAGAATCTGGCCCAGAGTCCATGTGGAAAGCTACAAAGCAGAAAGTATAGCCTGCCTAAGAGCAAATAAAATATACACTAACAGCAATATACAGTATGCATTTATATTTATGTACATATCTAAGGAAAGGACACTGCTACAGTTCCAGACGTCCCAACCTTCAACGGGTTCAGAAGTCTTCATGTGAAAAGTCATATTTCAGGTGTTACTATCGTGTACACTCATATCATGGGACATACAAAATCAGGAATTCGGACTTTTGATTGTATAAATCCTTGGTTTTCATAGGGGTCTATACATGAACCTGCAAACAAGGCACAGTTTTGGAGCTATGACAATGTGCAAGGCCAAATTAGGTAACTAGTACTTCTATGAAAGGTGTACAATTGGATCCCCCTACACTACAGTTCAAGGGGGGCTGTGCTCCACATACCAGTATTTTGCGCAGAAAAGGTGTACTGGTGTACAGCATATTGAATTACATGTTATTTTGGATTTAGACAAGCAAAAATTAAAGAGCAGCTCCAGTCTCCTTCAGAAAAAAAAACTGTAGCTGCTGACTTTTAATAGGACACCTTCCTGTCCAGGGATTCAGTGATGTCCTCACCCGAGCCGATTCTTTGATTTGCTTTGGGTGCAGGCCCCCGACACCTGTAGTAAGGGAACCAGGAAGTGAAGCCTACTGTGAATGCGTGAGTTGCACTGCACCTTGTGAATGGCCCCATAATCTTCTGGGACCTGTGATGTGTCCCAGAAAACTGTGGGGGAACGAAGGGGGGGGATTTCCGGCTCTGTTTGCTGCAGCAATCTGAGCCGGAAGTGGGTACCTGTCATAACCAAGAGGAGGATGTACACAAGTGGAGCTTCCCCTTTTGGGTGGAGCTCTGCTTTAAGTTGGCCATAGATAGGTTCAAATTAGTTTAGCAGGGACCGGCCGACATTCCATCCACGTAAGGGCAAGATGGTCTGTCAGTTATTCGGTCAGTGCTGCTGGCTATAGCCCGGGACACTGATTAGTGTATTATGGGGTTTGTGTTAGTTTCCCCACTGTCATGCCCAGTACACACGATCGGTTTTCCCGTCAGGAAAACTGCCGTGTTTTCCTTTGGCCGGGAAAACCGGCCGTGTGTATGCTCCTTAGCAGTTTTCCCAACAGTGCGTACTAGGCATTAGTGGGGAGGATTCCCCTATCCACAAGCAGCTGCTTGAATGAAAAAAAAAAAAAGAGTCTTCGGGCTGCTTAAGTGATCACCTTGGGGCAGATCCACATACATCTGCGCCGGGCGCAGCCTATCTAAGATAAGCTACGCCGCTGTAACTTACTTATGTTTGGTTTGAATCCTCAACGAATTTGCACCGTAAGTTACTGCGGCGTAGTGTATCTGTAGTGTAGTGCGGCGTAAGGGTGCGGAATTCAAATGGAAGTGATGGGGGCGTGTTTTATGTTAATACGTTGTGACCCGACGTAAACAAAGTTTTTTTTTTAACTGCGCATGCGCCGTACCTGAGGGTATCCCAGTGCGCATGCTCGAAATTAAACCGGAACCAGCCAATGCTTACGACAGTGACATCATTCTACGCAAATTCCTATTCGCAAACGACTTACGCAAACGACGCAAAAAATTCAAAATTGTACGCGGGAAGGACGGCCATACTTCACTTTGAGTACGCCTCAGAACAGCAGCTTTAACTATACGCCGGAAAAAGCCGAACGCAAACGACGGAAAAAAATGCGCCGGGTCGACGTACGTTCGTGGATCGCCGTAATTGGCTAATTTGCATACTCTACGCCGATTTAGACGGAAACGCCACCTAGCGGCCGCCGAAAAATTGCATCTAAGGCCCCGTACTCACCAGCGGATCTGTCCGATGAAAACGGTCCGCTGCCGGATTTTGGTCTGATGGCTGTACACACCATCAGACCAAAATCCCTGCGGAAAACAAACGTGGTGACGTGTCGCGACATGGCCGTGCCGTCGCCGCGACAATGACGCGGCGACGTGCGTGACCCTGGGAGGTCAATGCTTCCACGCATGCGTCGAATCACTTCGACGCATGCGAGGGATGGCGGCCGATTGGACATGTCCGGTGAGTCTGTACAGATGACCGAACACATCCGACGGACAGGCTTCCAGCGGACATGTTTCTTAGCATGCTAAGAAACATTTGTCCGCTGGAAAAAGTCCGCTCGGCCAGGAATCCGGTCCGGTCGGCTGTACACACGACCAAACATGTCTGCTGAAACTGGTAGTGTGTACGAGGCCTAAGATCTGAAGGCGTACGAAGATGTACGCCTGTCGGATCAAGCCGAGATGCCGTTGTATCTTGTTTTGAGGATTCAAAACAAAGATACGACGCGGGAATTTTTAAATTACGCCGGCGTATCGTAATTTCTTTGTGGATCTGCCCCCTTGTCTACAATTATCTGCTGTCAAATGGTATTGAGCCAATTTGCTAAAGTTGTATTTATCGTACAGTCGCACCTAGGATATTGCTGTTAACTGATAGGAAAAGGCAAACAAATTTGTATTTGGAATATACAGCACCATGTAGCTACTTCCTTGTCTCATCTTTTTCAGGGTTGATTGGTCAGTATCATGTAGCATATGCATTAGATATTGCAGCTATTCTATGAAGAGATTTCTCAGATAACAATAATTTTCCTGCTGCTAATCATTTTTCAAAGTGAGCTTGTTGGATGCCCCTTGGTATACTGTTCTTTTCTCTGACATTTTGCTTATGTCTCTTTATGAGGGTCTGCATATATCCAACAAAAACATTTATCCAGAGGGAATAGTTTCAGTGCTATCTAAGGCCGCGTACACACGATCGCTCAAAACCGATCAAAACGGACTGAAGGACCTTTTTATCGGTCCAAACCGATCGTGTGTGGGCCCCATCGGTCAGTTAACCTTCGGTCAAAAAATTTAGAACTTGCTTTAACTTGCTGATAACCGATAGGTCAAAACCGATGGTTAGTATGCAAAAGCATCGGTTAAAAACCCGCGCATGCTCAGAATCAAGTCGACGCATGCTTGGAAGCATTGAACTTAGTTTTTTTCTGCAGGTCGTTGTGTTTTACGTCACCCAGTTCTGACACGATCGTTTTTTTAACTGATGGTGTGTAGGCACATCAGACCAT
Source organism: Rana temporaria (assembly GCF_905171775.1). Lineage (NCBI taxonomy): Eukaryota > Metazoa > Chordata > Amphibia > Anura > Ranidae > Rana > Rana temporaria. The sequence continues at coordinate 223,467,647 of NC_053491.1, read as the reverse complement.
CAGTCAGCTGCTCCTTTGGACCGTTCTCATCGGATGGACTGATCATGTGTACGCGGCCTAACTGTGCACTCCCATCTCTCTCCCATTTTTGTGCAAATAGGATCATTTGCATGTAGCTTGAATAGAAACATAGAAAATCCTATCTTTTTTGTTTTGTTATTTTTCTTGTTTTTTTCTTGTTTTTTTTAACGCCTACATTATATTTGTTGCATGTTCCTAATTAATGTACATAGCAGAAATAAAAAAATATATATAAAAATGTGGAGCTTCTGTCGACCAGGAATGGTCACACATGAATCAAAATTCGACCAGTCCCTGTTGAACCAGCTGAATTGCGATCCATCTATGGCCAGTTTAAGGCATTGTTCAAAACTTATTTAGGAGCACTGTGTACATAAAATTGAACTGCTGGTGGTTTTCTATCTTTAATGTTTAAGGGTCAATTCACACCTAGGTGATTTGAATCGCCACAATTCTGCCCACATTTCCAAATCACAACGTGCAACGCTGTCGCCCAAAAGAAGCTTCTGCTACTTTTTGAGCGACAAGCATTGCGATTTTGCTGCAGCGCAAGTCATTGTGGCAAAATCGCACAGTGATTGGGGAGCCATTAAGAAGTAATGACATCACAAATGCGTCCCGCGTTTTGGAATCACGGGCAGAATCGCGGCAATTCCGCCTGCCATTCTAAACGCTTTGATGTAAATGGAGTTTAGAAATAGAAACATTGTTTTTATACCTTCTGCTTGCTTCTACTGATTCTGAGATTTCCAGGTTTTGCTCCTGTATTTGTCTAGCCTCCTGAGCCTTTGTTGCTTTGTTTTCAGCAGTCTTTGTTGTTTTGTTTTTCAAAATTGCGTGATAATTAGTATAGTCTATATCACCAATTAGAACTACTGTGTTTGGCCCTTTTCAGTAGCAGAAGTAATCCATCACAGTTCATTTAATATAAATTATGTTAGGATCATTGCAGTTCTTCAAGGCACCCATCTATAAAAGCTAAATATTTTATCAATATTATGAATAAATATACATTTTTATATTAACAAATTAAATTCCTATTTTTTTTTGTATAAATGTGACCTTTTCACTGTAGCTTTTTTTTTATAATGCATTTAGAGTAGATCTTTACACTGCCTGGTGTGAACAAAGATTTGTTTACTAAGTTTTTAAAAAAATACCATTGTTGCAAATTGTTACTATTTCTTGCTTTAATATAAAATATTTAATTTAATTGAGATACTATTGAAACAGAAAATTGCATGTTATAATTTGTAAATATCATTTTTATAATAAAAGTTAATCTTTGCCATCAAGTTGAAGACTTCCTTTGTATGAGGAATTTAGAAGATTTACTTGAAAATTCATCCAGTGAATCCTTTACCAACGTTGACCCAGTAGGAATTTGATGGCGTTCACCTGTCACCCAGTACTCAGGAGTGGGTGTCAGCAAGGTGGGTCTTAAGTCCCACCTCCCCGGCCCCCATAGGGGCAAGAAAGTGGTTGCCTTGCCCTGGTGAACTGGTTTTAGGGGTTTCTTTGACTTATCAAATATAAGGAATGATGTCATTGGAAAATTCTTCCCATTTATTCACTGGATCAGATGCCACAGGACATCTTCTGACTTTGGTACAAGCTGCAAGGTACATTTTAATAAAAATAGAGCTATTCGATAATTTTTTCACGGTGTGTTTTTTTTTTTTTACACTTTTCCTCATACCCCTTTCCCAAATTTTCTCATGTTACAACCAAAAATGTAAATGTATTTTCTTGGGATTTTATGTGATAGACCAACACAAAGTGGCATATAATTGTGAAGTGGAAGGAAAATGATAACTGGTTTTCAAAATATTTTACAATTAAATATCAGAAAAGTGTGGCGTGCATTTGTATTCAGCCCCTACTTTGTAGGACCACCTTTGCTGCAATTACAGCTCCAAGTCTTTTTGGGGATGTCTCTACCAGCTTTACACATCTAGACAGTGAAATATTTGCAGATTCTTCTTTGCTAAATAGCTCAAGCTCTGTCAGATTGGATGGAGAGTGTCTGTGAACAGCAATTTTCAAATCTTGCCACAGATTCTTGATTTGGATTCAAGTCTGGACTTTGACTGGGCCATTTTAACACAGGAATATGCTTTGATATAAACTATTCCATTGTAGCTCTGGCTGTATGTTAAGGGTCGTTGTCCTGCTGGAAGGTGAACCTCCACCCCAGTCTCAAGTCTTTTGCAGACTCTAACAGGTTTCCTTCTAAGATTGCCCCTTACTTGGCTCTATCCATCTTCAACTCTGATCAGCATCCCTGTCCCTGCTGAAGAAAAACTTCCCCACAACATGATGCTGCTATCACCATGTTTCATTGAGGGGATGTTGTGTCCAGGGTGATGTACAGTGTTCGTTTTCCGCCACACATAGCGTTTTGCTTTTAGGCCATAAAGTAAAATTTTGGTCTCATCTGACCAGAGCACCTTCTTCCACATTTGTTGTGTCCTCCACATGGCTTCTCACAAAGTGGGACTTCTTATGGATTTCTTTCAACAATAGCTTTCTTCTTGCCGCTCTTCCATAAAGGACACGACTAATAGTTGTCCTGTGGACAGATTTTCCCACCTGAGCTGTGGATCTCTGAAGCTCCACCAGAGTTACCATGGGCCTCTTGGCTGCTTCTCTGATTAATGCTTTTTTTGCCCGGCCTGTAAGTTTAGGTGGACGGCCATGTCTTGGTAAGTTTGAAGTTGTGCCATACTCTTTCCATTTTCGGGTGATGAATTGAACAGTGCTCCTTGAGATGTTGAAAGCTTGAGATTTTTTTATAACCTAACCCTGCTTTAAACTTCTCCACAACTTTATCCCTGACCTGTCTAGTGTGTTCCTTGGCCTTCATGATACTATTTGTTCACTTAGGTTCTCTAACATACCTCTGAGGGCTTCACAGAACAGCTGTATTCATACTGAGACTAAATTACACACTAACTCTACTTATTAATTAGGAGACTTCTGAAGGCAATTGGTTGCACTAGATTTTGGTTAGGGTTATCAGAGTAAAGGGGGCTGAATCCAAATGCATGCCACACTTTTCAGATATATTTGTAAAAAATTCTGAAAACCATTTATCATTTTCCTTTCACTTCACAATGATGTGCCACTTTGTGTTGGTCTGTCACATAAATACCTTTTCAAGGCACTGTACATGGTTAACTAGGGGTCTGAGAAAACCGTAAGAGCATTTTAGCAGGTAGGGAGTAAACACCTACTTTTCCCAATGGGTTACAGGCAGTTGATATATATGCCTCCCTTTGCTGGGGCACAAGCCCAGACCCCAGTGCCCATCAGCATTGGGCACCAGTACTTTAGGAAGGGGACCCCTGCTTTTTTGTGGAATCCATTTCAAAGCACCCCTCAGCTTACAAGTTAAAGAGGAAGTATTGTGGTGGGTTGCTTGTATAGCTATGATCCTGCTGAACATCTATGATGCCGTATGTAATGTAATGTGTGAGCTACAATTGGGTGTGGATGATGATTAAACAGGAACATTTGTGAAATAATGTACTATACAGGGATATTCTAGGAAAAAAATTATTTGCAGACTGGCTGCTTTATCTCATACTGACATGGCAAAATGTATTTATTTTTTAAAAGGCTGAGCTAATTTTTTTGGTATGTTAGATTAAAATTTAATATAGTGTACCTTAATTTCTTGTTTACTCTTAAGGCGAGTTTATGTTTTGCAATACTGGGCTGTAATTTCCTCTGCCTCTTTGTTTGCTTGTGTTGCTAAATAGCTGAACTAAGAAAAGGTTCACTTGATTAATATGTTTGCTCAATGTTTGCGTGTAGTACAGTATGTACCTTTTATTATAGATTACTGGGTATTGGCTATTCCCTCCCGGAGTGGGCTGCAAAACAAACAGATGACAAACATAGCTCTAAGGGACTGCCAACAACAAACGTCAAAGAATGACCTGCTAAGCTGGCTGAAATTCATTCTATGGGTGATCCTGTCTGCACCACCTTGCTCCATAAAAATCGATTTTCCATAGTTTTTTGTCAACGAAGCCAGGTGGACAATTCTTGGTTGAACAGCACCTGCACCCAATCAGATGCGGTCACTGTTCAGGTATTCTAACAGCTGCAGGTACTGGCTGTCAGCATACAATAGTCATTGTAGATTCTTTCATTTGCTCTGTTTAGCGTGGATGGGGGAATCAAGTGATTTCTTTTGTTCCTCCCATGGGGCTGAATGCGAGAAATCTTAATGTGTATGTATCATATCCTATCCTAAACATAAATGCTATCAAAGGTGTAGTATTTTTAATGCCCAGTACATAGTGAGATTATTTCATAATTCCATCAGCATTAACAATCTTTGACAAGCAATATATCTATATATATCTATATATATATAAATTTAGCCATTTTTGAGTTCTGCTGTAGTCAGTGGACTGGGTTTGATTAATTTAAACTGTTCTGGGCTCTGCAGGTGTAGGCTTGACTGACCCCCCCCCCCCCCCCCCCCCGGCCCCCGTCCCTGACAGAAAGTGCTGGAACATAGTGGGTAGAGGAATGTACAGCATGAGCTGATCATGTATATGGGCTCAGCCAATACCTGGTTGGGAGAGTGACCAGCAGGGGGATGAGAGGTACAATATATATAGGTCTAGAGCAGGGGTCTCCAAACTTTCTAAAAGGGCCGGTTTACTGTCCTTCAAAATTCAGGAGGGCCGGACTTTGGCCATTGACAATAGAAAAGGTCCCGACATCAGTGGGAAAAAACAATACCCCATCTTGGTGTCGGTGAAAGGAATTATACCCCGTCATTGGGCCCCATTGTTGGTTTTGTTGGGAGTAATTGAGCCCCATCATTGGTGCCATTGGGAGAAATTGTTCCCCATCGTTGGTGCCATTGGGTGGAATTGTTCCTGTTCATTAGTGTCAGTGGGGGATTTTTGTCCCTTCATTGTTGTCAGTGGGGCTAATTATGCCCCATTACTGGTATCAGTGGATGAAATATTGCTTCAATGGCCAGATAAAAGCAAGCAAAGGGCCGCATCTGGCCCCCGGGCCGCAGTTTGGAGACCACTGGTCTAGAGCATGAGAGAGACTGTTGCTATTGTGCCCCTTTTTGTTGAAGGGACTGTTCCAGACCTGTTGGCCAGGGTTGTTTCCATTGTGGGATTCCCCCTGTGCTGAATTGTCTGTTTCTCTACATAGAAGACTATTCTATAAAAGGTAAGTGTTCGCTAGATAGTGTTCTTGATCAAGTTTGTTAGTTCTGGGTATCCCAAGGCCCACCCTAATCCCTATCCTAGTTATACAAACAATACAAAAAAAAAAGAACAATCTGACTTATCACTGTGTGCAAAAAAATGAGAGAAATGATGTGCACCTGGCTGAAAATACCTTGTGACTGGCTGCTTTGCACTAAATTGTGATCAGAACCTGGGTTAAACAGTGGGACCAGGTGGAAGGTCTACGCTACATGTAGGGGCTCATCAGTGGGCCATGGACGCAAGTGACCATTACTATCAGCAACCAGGTAAAGAACCACAGCCAGTAACATATGTATGCATTGTGAAGAATCGCCAATTAGCAACCAAGTGTATATGGAAGTGCATATACTGTACAAAGGATCTTCATTAAAGGGGTTGTAAAGGTTCGTCTTTTATTTTCTATGCTAAATGTTTTTTTTTTTTTTAATTTCTCACTTCCTGTTTCTCCTCAGTAAGCTTTCCACCATCATCCGAGCGGTGGAAAGTCATTTAGAACAGCTTACTGAACAGCTTACTGAGGAGGATCAGGAAGTGAGAAATTCAGACAAAGAAAACAAAGAAAAAAAAACATTTAGAAGGGAAATTGAAGGAAAAGGTAAGTGAACCAACAACGCACTAGCTTAGAGGAACCTATTTAGAAAATAAAAAATTAACCTTTACAACCCCTTTAAACAAATTAAGAGAATGTGGAAAGTTTTATGTCACCGGGGATACTGTTGCCCACTGTTAAAGTATTACTGACATGGGGAAAAAAAGGGTTTAGTGTGGCAGAGCATCTGTACTGCAAAGTTTGATGCCGCCATTTGTTTGAACTTTGTCGTTCACAAAGCAGGGGGTTAACCCACAGAGCAGGAAAAGTGCAGCCATGGCTGGTAACAAGTGGTGGCACAGGATTGTTGGTGGACTGTTTTTGTTATGTGCGGTTGTAAAGCAATTGTGGGGAGGCAATTGGAATGGCGAAACAGTGTGGTACTACTGCGGAGAATGTCTGTGCTACAGTCAATGGCACTGCCAGTGCGGGGGGACTCCATAGTGGCCATGAAAGAGTTAACATGTGGCACGGGAGTGAAGGCACCTCAGATGGAGGAGCGTGTGTGGATTCCGCAGGGGAAAGCTTCCTTAACCTGCGTTTTGGAACAGAGGAAATGAACCGCAAAATTTGCAAAGACCTCTGGTATTTAAAAGTCCCTAGTTAAGGAAACTTTAAGCACTCCTCACCCCTTTACATGCCACATTAGGCATGTCATTTTTTTGAGGGGGGAGTGGGGGCTTCGGTAGGAGTGGGACTTCTTGTCACACTTCCTTTTTCCGCCCAAGGACCGCCTCGGCGACTTCTCTTCTCACCTTTGGCGGCCCCTCCCTTTATGCGATCTCCAGGGACAGGTTCCAGGAGATCACCTGTCCATTCATAGAGCACCGCGCGACTCGCGCATACGCAGTGAGTGCCCGGCCGTGAAGCCAAAAACTGTCACGGCCGGGTGCCCACACTATGAATAGAGGCACTGGCCGGAGTAGGGGGGAGAGGAGCAGAGCTCCGGGTGGCCGTGTCGCTGGACCGTGGAGCAGGTAAGTGTCTGTTTTCTAAAAGTCAGCAGCTACACATTTTGTAGCTGCTGACTTTTAATAAACACCAAAAGGCTGGAACTCCGCTTTAACTGGTTTCCAGAAGTTAGTGTTATTGTAGGTAGGTGTAGACAGATATGATGTTTTCTCTCTTTTCTCATTCCAGGGCTTCAGAAAAGACGACGAGGCAAGAGACCTTTGCCCCTAGGGCCAGCACTTGTTAGGCCCCGTACATACGAGAGGATTATCCGCTGGAAACGGTCCTCCGGACCCTTCCCGCGGATAAATCCTCTGGCGGATTTTGATCTGATGGTTGTACTAACCATCAGATCGAAATCCGCGCGGAATCCATCCGCGGTGACGTGTTGCGTCGTCGCCGCGATGATGACGCGGCGACGTGCGCGACGCTGGAAGGTAAAGACTTCCACGCATGCGTCGAATCATTACGACGCATGCGAGGGAGGGGATCAGACGGATTGATCCGGTGAGTCTGTACAGACCACCGGATCAATCCGCTGGACAGGATTCTAGCGGATAGATTTCTTAGCATGCTAAGAAATTTTTATCCGCTGGAAATCCATCGGCCCGAAAAATATCCGCGGATAAATATCCGCTGGGCCGTACACACCACAGGATCTATCCGCTGGAACTGATCTGCGGATAAATCCCAGCGGATAGATCCGGTGGTGTGTACGAGGCCTTAGATATTTTATATTGAGTTTAAGTAATTTTGCTTGCTGGAGGATCACCTTTACGAAGAAGATGCTTCAGAATGTTGTGCTGTACGCAGTGTAAATGGGTTGTTTAACCTGTTTCTTTCATAGGAATGTTAGAAGATAGTACCTCGGCTGAAGTGCTTTGTTGTTAATAATGCTGAATGTGTCTTAATCTTTTTATTGTTAGATTGAATAGGGTACGTTTGTTCGTCTAAACAGGAATGTCTATATGTAAAGATGGATATGTGTTGTTTGAAGTCCTTTCCTTTACATGGGCCAAGCATGAGGCTCCCTTTAGTATGTTAATTATTACTATGTATTTTATTTTCTATTTTTCTACTTTCATGTGGAATGCCCCACGCTTCGGCCCATTCATAGGGGGCACATGGCACTACCCCCCCTCCCCCCAGGCAGTCCCACAAAAAAGGCCTTTAAAAATAATATGTATTAAAAAAGGTAATTTAAGTGCACTGTGTCCGGGCGCCAGACACAGTGCACTATGGGAGGCATGACGTCTATGCAATCACGTGATTGCAGATGAGACGCTTCATTTGCAGGCTTTTGACCTGCCTTGTGGAGCAATGCAGTGTGCCAAATTACTCCCTCCCATAGTGTTATTAAGGGTGCCTTGTTTTTGATTGGCACCGCTCTAGGACATGGGTGGTGCATTCCCTCAGAGTTGCGCCGTCACTTCCGGTTTCTCTGTGCCAGTGGTAAACCGCAAGTGACGTCAGCAGCGCTGTGGAATGCACGGCCTGAGCAGAGCTTTTGTTTATTCAAAAATTAGACCCCCATGCAGATGGACCAGCAGATGAAGATGAGTGAAAGTGGCTAAATCAGCAATCTGGTGGAGGGCAGAGGTGGGTGAGTCCTCTTATTCAGCATACAGTTATTTCTGGGACCCCTCAGACAAGTTTTGGGGGGTCAGCTGTGCACTTGGTGGAAGTAGCTGTGAGCTGTCATCAGCACTGAGTGTTTCCTCTGTTATCTGACTCTGGGTGACAGCTACAATATGACCTGAGATCACGGAAGTGCTATGATAAGGATATGCAATAGTTACATAGTATCAGCTGTAATATGGCTTGAGTAACAATATATCAGCTCTATAATGTCACCTGAAATAGAGACATTCACAGATTTATGACCTACGATCATCATGACCACCAGTCCACCAGTCCTATGATAGGGATCTGCAAATATTACATTGTATCATTTGTGGTTGGATGCTCCTGTCCTGTGGTGCTGGCTGTATACTCCTGTCGTGTGGTGATGGTTGTATACTCATGTGCTGTGGTGCTGGCTGTATACTTTGTCCCGTGGTGCTGGCTGTATACTCTGTCTCGTGGTGCTGGCTGTATACTCTGTCCCGTGGTGCTGGCTGTATACTCCTGTTTTGTGATAAAAAGTTTATAAAAATCTGAGAAAATCCTCTTCATAAGTGTTCAAATGGAAATAGAGAACATCCAATCACCAATAAGGTCTCCAAATCATGACAACACAATAAGTACCAATTTATGTTGCAAGGGGTATAGAGGGGGGGGGTAGGGGAATTTACAAATACACTCCACATTTAAGGGAAAGCTCTTTGGTCATATACATCTCCAAACTAGAGACACAATAGATCCATAGAGTCAGGTCCTACATACCTTATGGGTTAAACCAGGGGTCTCCAAACTGCAGCCTGGGGGCCAGATGTGGCCCTTTACTAGCCTTAATCAGGCCCTTGGGACAATTCCTTCCACTGATATGAGGCACTATTTCTCCCACTGACACCAACAATGGGACACTATCTCTTCCACGAATACCAATGATGGGATACTATTCCTCCTACTAATAGTGGGAATACTCCTCCTCCTATTGACCACCAACCCTGAGGTCATATTTATTCTCACTGATGCTGGGCCCGTGACATTTTCTGCCCCTGCTGGCCACAATCTGGCCCTCCTAAAGTCTGAAGGACAATAAAGTTTGAAAAGTTTGAAGACCCCTGGGTTAAACTATGTAGACGTAAATGCATTCATCGACAATTCCTGAGAGGTGTTGTCTTTGTTTATTTTCCTTCAGGTTTCATTTTTTCCTTACATCAATGTTATAATCGGCATTCCACAATTACTATTTATTATTATTGGATTTGGTAATCTACAATGTGATTCTGATTAATTTTTTATGTATAAAAAGAATATGTGTACCCTTCAATATGTATAACTTACCTATGAGGGGTTTATACATGAACTTCCATTTAGTGGTTTAACATTTTTCAAAATGTTTTTATTCATATTTTTAGTTTTATGTGACATGATGTTTAAAGATGGGTGAACGGTTGTGCCCCAGGATTGGCTGTTTGCCCGTTTGGCGAACACCGTAATTATTGGGGCCTTTGACCATTTGCTCGGCCTGCGGAACAACCACAATGCACTGTGCCGCTGCACAGTGCGTTGAAAGCCCTGGCTGAAGCTATGAAAGCTTTGCCCAATCAGGGCACAGAGCACTGTCAGAGCCATGATTAAAGAACATAATGATGACTCTATCCAATCATGACTCGTTGCTCTTAGTCACACCCCACACTAGAAAAGTATTCTTTTAATAGCGGCTATTTGCATTGGCATGGAAATGATAGAACAGGGCTCTGTTCAGTGCTACTAGACAGTTAGTGTGCTATGGTAAATATATATTCTGTTCAGTTCTGTTAGTTCAGTCAGTATAAGTGCAGTGGTCATTCATCTTTACATTAGTGTCAGTTTATTTTGTCAGGGCAGGTTTACTGCAGTAGATTTCAGTGCGTTACGTGCCGTTTAACGCAGTATATTTCTGTGCGTTACTATACATTTAATGCAGTATATTTCTGTGCGTTACTGCACATTTAACGCAGTATATTTCTGTGCGTTACTGCATGTTTAATGCAGTATATTTTTGTGCGTTACTGCATGACGTATAATGCAGTATATATTTAAGTGCTTTAGTGCACGGTTAACCTGGTATATGTCTGTGCATTAATGCATGTTTAACACAGTATATTTCTGTGCGTTAGTGTACGCTTAACGCAATATATTTCAGTGCGTTGGTGCACGTTTAACACAGTATATTTCAGTGTGTTACAGCACGTTTAATGCAGTATATTTCCATGCGTTACTGCACGTTTAATGCAGTATTTTTCTGTGCGTTACGTGCCGTTTACCACAGTATATTTCAGTGCATTACTGCACAATAACGCAGTACATTTCTGTGCGTTAGTGCACATTTAATGCAGTATATTTCAGTGCATAACGTGCCATTTAATGCAGTATATTTCAGTTTTTTAGTGTACGTTTAACGCAGTATATTTCAGTATGTTACTGCATGTTTAACTCAGTATATTTCAGTATGTTACTGCACGTTTATCGCAGTATATTTCAGTGCGTTACGCTCCGTTTAATGCAGTATATTTTAACGTTTTAGTCCACATTTAATGCAGTATATTTCAGTGTGTTACAGCACATATAACGCAGTATTTTTCTGTGCATTACGTGCTGTTTATCGCAGTATATTTCAGTGCATTACTGCACAATAACGCAGTATATTTCTGTGCGTTAGTGCACATTTAATGCAGTATATTTCAGTGCATAACGTGCCATTTAACGCAGTATATTATTAGTGTTTTAGTGTACGTTTAACGCAGTGTATTTCAGTATGTTACTGCATGTTTAACTCATTATATTTCAGTATGTTACTGCACGTTTATCGCAGTATATTTCAGTGCATTACGCTCCGTTTAATGCAGTATATTTTAACGTTTTAGTGCACATTTAATGCAGTATATTTCAGTGTGTTGCAGCACATATAACGCAGTATATTTCAGTGAGTTTCTTCGCGTTTAACGCAGTATATTTCTGTGCATTACTGCGTGTTTAACGCAGTATATTGCAGTGCGTCAGTTCATTTTTACTGTTGTATATTGTAGTGCGTCTGTGTAGTGAGTACTTGATTGATTAAAGTACATCCACGTACACATTTCCACATCTTTAGTACATTTTGTTAAAAAGCACCCCCCACCCCATCATTTCTGGGAGGCCAACAAGGAGAGGTAGACGTTCCCATGGCACTGTGAGGGGGTCAGCAGCATATGTGTCCACAGGCAAAGATGGATGTGGTCAGTCCTCAGGCAGGGCATAATTTTCTCTGTTTAGTGATGTTGCCCGTGGTATCCAGCCACAGCATGCGGAGGAGCTGGTGAACTGGCTTACTAAAGCATTCTCATCCTCCTCTTCCTCTGTCACCCAAATAGAGACTAGTGTGCAGTCCACTGCAGCTGCCAGAATTGCTAAACCTGCCTCCTTGTCCACAGCTATTCCTGCAATAGTCCCAGCATCAGGCATGGAGGATTCAGCTGAGTTATTTGAACACAGCATCAGCCACTTGCACCTTGACGATGCACAGCTATTGCTTGATTCAGATGTTGGTTCTGAGGTTAAGGAAGGTAAGAACATGAGCCTACAGTGAGGAGGAGAACACTGGTACCCAAATTGGCAGTCATGTTTCCCCAGCCACAGCATATTGCCAAGTTGTCCTCAGTGATAATGAGGATGGAGGAGATGATGATGATGAGGTCACTGACGTGTCTTGGGTGCCAGATAGAGCAGGGGAGGAAAGTGAGGGTAAGGCACAACCCCAATGAGGCAGCCATCATGAATGAGTAGAAAGCAGCCACCCTATTCCATCACTTCTTCCCACAGATTAGCTGTTTAGGTCTCTTTTAGCACATGTGCAGCTGATCGCACTGTTGCAATTTGCAAACTTTGTCTCAAGCATGGCAAAAACACCATCCATTTGGGTACCACATGCTTGAAAATGTTTTTAACCTCCCACCATTCAGCCCGTTGGCAAGAGCATCTGAAAGCCACACAAAAGGGATGCAATTTGGTTCCTCCTTACTCACATCCATCTACCCCCGCTATACCTCATGACCTCTCAGCAGCCTCCACTGACAGGGGTGATGGTATAGCACAGGGTGTTCTAGGTCCTTACAGCACATCTGCCAGTAGCACACCACCAGCTGTAGACTATAGCCAGCAAATTTCTCTGCTGCAGTGGGAAAAAAATCCAGTCATTGCCGCCCCCATGCCCAGCGTCTAAATGTAAGCTTGTCAAGGCTGTTGGCTTTACAAATTCTGCCTTTCCATCTGGTGGATTCTGCCACCTTCCATTAATTGGCAGAATATGCTGTACCACAATGGCAGGTTCCCAGTCACAATTTATTTTTCACGTAAGGTCATTCCCGCTCTGTACCATCACGTGGAAGGCAATGTTGTGGCATAGTTGGGCAAGGCAGTCAGCTGCAAAGTCTACGTTACTGCTGACACGTGGTCCAGCAAGCATGGTCAGGGATGATATATTTCATTCACAGCACACTGGGTAGCCCTGCTTGCAACTCAGAAGGCTGCAGGACAGGGCTAAGTGCTGCAGCTTGTTGTGCCGTCACGTCTCCATACAGCTAGTGGTGATGATGTGAGATTTGTCAGCTCTACCCCCTCCTCCTCCTTCATGCCCTCCTCTGCTGAATTTTCCTATGAACCACAAGTATCCCCCTAAGCGTTTAAGGGGCTATTCAATAAGTCAGGATAAAAGGTGCCATGCAGTGCTTCAGCTTGTGTGTCTAGGGCACAAGAACCCCCCTGGAGCAGAGATTCTTGCAGCTTTGCAGGGGCTTTGCTTTGCAGCTTTGATGGTTCACACCACGCCAGCTAAAGCCAGGAATGGTGGTGTGTAATAATGGCACAAACCTCCTGTCTGCCCTTAGACAAGGAAAGTTGACAAATGTGCCATGCTTGGCACATATCCTAAATTTGGTGGTGTAGCATGTCTTAAATAGGTAGCCAGGGATGGAAGATCTGCTAAAATTTATTTAGTGACATGCACACCAGGTGGAACTCGGATTTGGCAATGCTGCAGCGGCTGTAAATGGCAGCAGAGGGCCGTCAACGAGTACCTGTGTGAGTATGGCACGACACGCTCAGGCCGGCTCAGCTTTTTTTTTCCATGCCAATGGCTGCTGATAAAGTAGTGGAAAGTGGAGACTCCACACATTCTGCTATCTTCACTTCTAAGCAGCCCATGGATCCAGGACGAGGACTACAGGATGTTACAGATGACCCTTCTTTCCTTACCTTCTAGTAAGTGTGTTTTGTACAATGTGTCATTAAAAGAACCTCTTTAATACTGCACTTAGGTGGCGCTTCCTTTCTCTACCCCTCTGCTGATAAAGTATGCATGCACTGTCACCATTTGAGGAGGCTACAAGGATGGCGAGCTGTGACAATGCATGCATCAGTGATGCAATACCTTTTCCATTTTGGACAGGGCACTCAGGGTAAAGCAGCAGAAGGAAGAGGAGGACTTCCTTTCCTATAAAGGCCCGCTTTATGCAGACACCATTCTTTATATGCCACACAAGAGGAGAGGGAGGAGCAGGAGGATTCTGGCAGTTTTGGAGGCATTGAAGCAGAGAAAGATATGCGTCAAACCTTAAGGCCAGGTTCACACCTATGCGAATTGAGTGCGGCTTAAACCGCATCTAATTCGCAGGACATTTCAAAATACATTGTTTTCAATGAGGCTGGTTCACATATGTGCGATGCATCCGCACTGCGCATTGCCTCCAAACCGTGTGCGGTTTTTATGTCTTGCGGTGCGGCTCAGGTGCGAATTCAGTCCCATTATCTTCTATGGGTACGCAGCTGAATTCGCAGATGTGTTCATTTCTCTTCAGTATTTGTCTCATTCAGTTCAATACACTTCCCCCCTCCCCCTCCCCTCTCCCAGGTCTCCAAATTCGCACCTGATCTGCAGCTAAAACGCAGTTGATCTGCAGAACACCTTATAGAGAAATTCGCAAAGACAACAGAGCTCCAAAACGCAACGCACTAGTGTGATTCAGGCCTCAGAGATGGTTTTCCATCTCCAGAACTCTTGGGAGTAGTACGTGGCTGGGAGGAGGCAGTACCCGATACTGTAATCCTAAGGCCCCTTTCACATTGAGGAGTTTTTCAGGCGGTACAGCGCTAAAAATAGCGCTGCTATCGCGCCTGAAAAACTCCTTCACTGCAGACTCAATGTGAAAGCCCGAGGGCTTTCACACTGAGGCGATGCGCTGGCGGGAGACAAAAAAATCTCCTGTCAGCAGCATCTTTGGAGCGGTGAGAGGAGCGGCATGTATACCGCTCCTTCACCGCTCCTTCCCATTGAAAACAATGGGAAACCGCGGCAATACCGCCCGCAATGCGCCTCTATAGAGGCGCATCGTGGGCGGTATTAACTCTTTATCGGCCGCTAGCGGGGGTTAATACCGCACCGCTAGCGGCTGATACCCGCGGCAATTCCGGCGGTATAGCGCCGCTATTTTTAGCGGCGTTATACCGCCACCGCAGCTCCCGCCCCAGTCTGAAAGGGGCCTTAGTGACCCCAAGGAGTCTGCTTCTCATGCCTTGTTTGACAGGTGCATATCATTAAAAGTTTTGACAGCAATGCCAATTCTGGGTTACTGGGTCATGAGAATAGACCACTGTCCAGAACTTGCCTAGTATGCAACTGAGCTTCTGGGCTGCCCTGTATCCAGCGTGCTTTCTGAACAGGCATTTAGTGCTGCCAGACGTTTTGTTACTGATAATCAGTCCTGGATTACCAGCAGCTATGCAGCTCCTGATGCTGATGTCGCTGATTAAGTGTTTTTGGGATGTGGAATCTTTGCAAGACTTTTAGACTTCCTATCGCGTGTTGATTTGACCTGGAAGACATTTTTTTGGGGTAGTTTTCATGGACACAATTAAGACTCAAAGATCAATTTTTCTGCACTGACAGGTGCATATATTTTCAATTTTTAACAAGGCCAATTCTTGCTTTCATCAAGAGTACCTCTATAGGGTTACTGTGTGAAGGCACCATGGACACCTAAAGACCAATTTTCTGCACCTGTTTGACAGGTGCATATCATTTCAATTTATGACAGCAAGGCAATTCTTGCTTTCATCTATAGTACCTCTATAGGTTTACGGTGTGAAGGCACCTTCGACACCCAAAGACCAATTTTTCTCCACCTGTTACTTCTATCCAAAGTCTGCGGATGAGACACCAGAATTGTTTTACAAAAAATCTCTAATCTTGTTCCCAGTGCACTACATTGTGGTCTCATCATACAGTCTGGCTCCCCAAGCCATTGTTTTTCAAAACAAAGAAAACTTGCAGGGAAAATGTAATTATTGCTGCAGAAGCTTCCTTACAAAGTACAAATGTGCCACTTTACAGACAGACTAAGGGGACCCCCCCCCCCCCCCCGGGACTATATTGAAAGAAATTTTAAATTTTTATTGTTATTTCTCATTTTTATGCGTTCACTTTAAGCATCAGTAAATCACTGCTCATTTAATAACTTTTTTTCATTGATACATGTCTGCCTTCAAAATGGTCACTTTTATCTTAAAGACTTCAATGGGGTTCGTTATTCAGTTCCGAACTTTTGTGATGTTGGAAAGTTCTGCTGCAAACTGAACAGGGGGTCGTTCGGATTATCCCTAATGATATTGTAATTTTAAAGTTGTTCCATACGCAGTGAGGACCATTCTCTTGATCTGAGTTTTCTCCATATTATCAAATTTTAGGTTATCCAGTTTCTCCACTATAAAAGATTTTTTGAGTAGCTAATTTGGTTTCCATCCTCTAGATAGCAGCTTTCCAGTCTTATGCCGCGTACACACGATCATTTTTCAGCATGTCAAAAAAACAAAGTTTTTCCAACTTCATCATTAAAAACGACGTTGCCCACACACCATCGTTTTAAAAAAAATATGAAAAAAGCGCAGTGACGTATAACACGTACAAGGGCACTCTAAAGGGGAAGTTCTATTCGCCTTTGGGCTGCTTTAGTTGATTCCGTGTTAGTAAAAGACGATTCGCGCTTTTCTGTCTGTTACAGGGTGATGAATGTGCTTACTCCATTATGAACGGTAGTTTTACCTGAACGAGCGCTCCAATCTCATAACTTGCTTCTGAGCATGCGCGGGTTTAAAACGTCGTTTTAGCCCACACATGATAATTTTTTACTACCCGAAAAACGACGACGTTAAAAAATGCAGCATGTTCGAATTTCTTTTTTTACGTTTTTCAGAAGGTTTACTGTGTTAACCATGGGGGAGTTTTTATTGTGAGCCGTGAGTGGGTATTTTGGTTACATCCTTTAGGAGGCAGTATGCCTAACTAAATATCTAGCAACCCCATAAATTAATTTCAGCCAATTTTCCCATCGCAGGTTTATTAACAACAGCTGAAAACATACAGGTTTATGCTCAAAGTATTACAAGATGCAGGTCTAATTTATACAGTTTTTTTCCTGACTAGCCTCTCCAGGCTGCGGTTATCCCTGCTGCTTGTACACCTTTTTCTTCCACATAACTTTCTATTAATGTGCTTTGATACAGCATTTTTGGAACATCCAACTTATTTTTCAATTACCTTTTGAGGCTTTCCCTTCTTACGGAGGGTGTTATGGAGGGCAAACAAGGTCACCTGCAGTCTGGTGTTTTGTGAAGTAGCTTGCTGTAGATGTTTGCTTCCTGCAATCACCAAGAGTGAAAGTGCCACTTAATTAAAGAATGCCACTTTGTTGGGAGTACCACAACAACGTGTCCTCCTGGCATGTGTTCCCCATACAGGTGCTCTTGTTTTATACTGTGGTGGGTGTGGATTAATCAATCAATCAATCAGGAGTTAAAATCAGGCACACATCTATCACAGCAAACTTTTCACACCACAATCAAACTGCAAGAGGGCAGGGCTGTAAAGATTAAAGTGGTAGTTGAAATAAAAAAAAAACTGCAAGGCAATTGCATAATGTGCTAGTATGCATTGCATACGAGCACATTATCAAATACTTACCTTGGAACAAAGCCCTCCAGCAGTGTGCTGTCACCACTGAATCGGTTTCAAGTTTACCCAGGTCTTTCTTTTGGGTTTACGGTCTCTGGCTGTATGAGTGGCTGGAGCTGTGATGACGTCACATCTGCGCATGCATGCAGGAGCCCTCGGCTCTGGCACAAAACTCTGAAATTCTGGCAAGGTATGCTGGACCTTCAGAGCACATGTGCCAGTGACGTCACCAACTGCATCCATTATAGCCTTACCTGTAGGTAAAAATCTGATTTTACTACTGCTTTAAAGGGGTTGTAAAGGTAAAAGTTTTTTTTCACCTTAAACTTTAGGCAATACCGCCCCCCCCCCCCCCACCGACCCTCCGTTATACTTACATGGCCCCTCGAAAGTCCCGCGCTCAGCCCTGACATCCTCTTCGCCACTCAGCCTGACCGTTGATTGACTAGAGCGGATGGATTGAAAGCAGCGCAGCCATTGGCTGGCGCTGCTGTCAATCACACCCAATGAGGGCGGGGGTGGGGCCGAGTAATACAGTGAGCGGCTACAGCCGCTCGCTGTATCACGGGAGCGCGCCCGCAAGGACTCCACACCATGCAAGCTCTCTCGCATGAATGTGTGGAGTTCTTGCGGGGAGGACCAGAGACAGACGCCGAGGGACCCCAGAAGACGTGGATCGGGGACACTCTGTGCAAAACGAGCTGCACAGTGGAGGTAAGTATAACATGTTTGTTATTTAAAAAAAAAATCCTTTAAGATCAGGTCACAATTTAGGTACACTGATCTTATCATGTATGCACTCTCCATCACTTTGAGACTCATATAGACAATAGACTCAGTTCACAAAGCTTTAACACTAGGGTAAGGATCTTTGTTTTCAGCCATGTGGCTTTTATTTTTAAATCTTATGGTTAACGGTTTAAAACATCTGTAATTTTTTTTACGATCATTGTCCTGACATGTTGGCTGAGCCTAAAGCCTTGTCTGTCCTTAAAGGGGTTGTAAAGGTTTGTTTTTTATTTTCTAAATAGGTTCCTTTAAGCTAGTGCATTGTTGGTTCACTTACCTTTTTCTTCGATTTCCCTTCTAAATGTTTTTTTTTCTTTTCTTTGTCTGAATTTCTCACTTCCTGTTCCTCCTCAGTAAGCTGTTCAGTAAGCTGTTCTGGCTGACTAACCACCGCTCGGAAGGTGATGGCAAGCTTACTGAGGAGAAACAGGAAGTGAAAAATTCAGACAAAGGAAAAAAACATTTAGAAGGGAAATGGAAGGAAAAGGTAAGGGAACCAACAATGCACTAGCTTAAAGGAACCTATTTAGAAAATAAAAACGAACCTTTACAACCCCTTTAAAACTTTCAGTTCTGACTACAGCTCCCCATCACTTCAGGAATACAGTACATATGCTTACATGCAAAGATATTCTAACACTATACTGTCAAAAAAGCCTAATTTTTTGACGACTCAGGGTTGTGGAATGCATTTGTAAGTGAAAAAATGCATTCCTGAAGGATTAAAAAGGTGAAAATATAAAACGTAAGCAAATAAATAAATCTGTACATCAAAAAGTGAAAAAAGCAAAGGAACATGCAAACGTTTTAAATTTTTTTCAATCAGTTGCTCATCACTGAGACCCCCAAATGGCAGTTTTTTGGAGGGAAATTCACGTCTCTGCCCTTTCATAAAGTTGTAATTTTCTGATTTCCCAGTTTACTGTTTGACCTAATGAAAGAAAATCCCCCAGGGAAGTTTGACACCATGATCTGGCTTTGTACTGGCTATGGCCTTCCAAGAGATTTGGGAATTTTGTGGAGCCATTACTGCAGTTTCTGAAAGATGAATGATGCCAGCAACAATCTCAAAACTGAAATATCGTTTTTAATTAAAGTTCCCCTAAGAAATGCTTTACACTAAGTGTACCGTTCTGTGTTTTAACCTGCAGGCTTTTTCAGAAGAAGTATTACTAAAAATGCTGTTTACAAATGTAAGAATGGAGGTAGCTGTGAAATGGACATGTACATGAGGAGGAAATGCCAAGAATGCCGCCTGAGGAAGTGTAAAGAGATGGGCATGCTTGCTGAATGTAAGTGTTATCATAAATTGTCCACTGTCTGCATTCAAGTCTTTACTACTAATGGTTCGTTCACACCAGCGGCGTTGCTGCCCAACATAATCCCAATGCAAGGCCAAGGTAATTGGCCTTATGTCCTATGGCTTTAGTTGACACCCTCACTATGTTGGTGTGGTAAAGATATAGGACATTTTAGGCCTCGTACAGACGGGCAAACATGTACGATGAAAACGGTCCGCCGGACCGTTTTCAGCGTACATGTCTGCCCGGAGATTTCTGTATGATGGCTGTACACACCATCATACAGAAATCCGCGCGTACTCGATACGCGGCGACGAGGCCGCGCCGTCGCCGCGGCGACGTGCGCGGCCCTGGCAGTTCAATGCTTCCACGCATGCGTCAAAGTCATTCGACGCATGCGAGGGATGGCGGCCGCTCGGACATGAACGGTAGGTCTGTACAGACGACCGAACATGTCCGACGGACAGGATTCCAGCGGGCATGTTTCTAAACATGTTTAGAAATATTTGCCCGCTCGAAAAAGGCCCGGCGGGCAAATGTACGCTGGAATCCTGTCCGCTCGGCTGTACAGACGACCGAACATGTCTGCTGAAACTGGTCCGCGGACCAGTTTCAGCAGACATGTTCGGTCGTCTGTACGGGGCCTAATAAAACAAAAAAACAATCACTGCAATGCGTTTTGTGGTGCACAGCAGCTTGTGTTTACACCGCACACAAGCGCACAATAACGCTTGTTGGATAGTGTGAACTAGATCTTACTAAAATAATCTTTTCCCCACTTTAATTATCATAGCAGTATGTTTACATTAGATAAATTAATCAAAGTGCAGGGTGATAACGTGATAACATTTGTGGACAGTGATAATGTTATCATGGATAAGACTGAAAAAAGACTGAAAATTCTGTAAAAAAATGAATTTTTCTTTTGTTTCTGTTATAAAATTTAGTAAATTTGTAATTTTTCTTCATAAATTTTGGCCAAAATGTATACTGCTACATATCTTTGGTCAAAATAAGTACAAATTGGTGGATATTATTTGGTCTTTGTGAACGTTATAGAGTCCACAAGCTATGGTGCCAATATCTAAAAAATTGATCTTACCTGAAGTACTGACGGCCTATCTCATTTCTTGAGACCCTAACATTCTGTGGTCCCTCGGCGATCCATGATGCGCCGGCGGTCAAGGACATCCCTGTGTGCGCGCCCCAGGGGGCGCAATTCTGGGAGGACGTCAATGTACGCCCTCCCAGAGTTAATGAACCGCCCTGTAGACGTATTTTGTCTATGGGCGGGTCGTTAAGTGGTTAATTCGTTTTCCCCATAATGGACATTTAATGACAAATGTGTGATCCAGACAAAATGGCTTTCAAAATATTCCATGGTGACCATGGTTCAGTGGGAATAAAAATAACCTTTCTCTTTTACATGTCTCTCCAACATAAATGTGTTTGTCACTCCAAGATGAGCATTCATGTTTACTCAGTATTCTGCAGTGCTTAACTTGAGGATAGCTGGATCATCATGACTGAATGTCTGACCATCCTCTAGACCAGAGGTCTCCAAACCTTTCAGTATGAGGGCCACATTGTAAATTTCACAAATATTTTACAGATACAGATTTATAAACTGAAACGATTTCAATCCTTCTTTGGCCGTTCCCGTTCATAAGAAGTCGATTTAAAGAGGAGCTCCATCCAAAAGGGGAAGTTTAGTTTTATGGCTTCCTCTTTCAGTAATGGCATGTTTGAAGAGGGGGGGGGGGAGCGGGTACCTGATTTTAACAGGTACACCCGCTTCCACTTCCGCTCCAATTGCCTAGGAAAATGGAAGAGGAAGCTCTTCTGCCCCCCCCCTTGTAGTCTTCTGGGACACGTGACAGGTCCCAGACGACTACGGGACCGTTCAAAATGTGCAGCGTGACTAGCGCGTGTGCAGTAGCCCCAAGCTGTCACAGCTGGATGCCCACATTTAAGATGCCAGCGCAGAAGACAGAAGATAAGATGTCAAAATCACTGGATCCTGGGACAGGTGAGTGGCTGTTTTATTAAAACTCAGCAGCTAGTAGCTGCTGACTTAACATTTTTACACAGGAGGCTGGTGTTCCTCTTTAATGATCAAATTTTCATGAATGGGCTTGTTGGAAAATGTTTCATCAATCAGCGATGCTATTAATCGGCTGCGGCACTAATCAGTGTATTCGGACAGTGGAGGAGTCAGAATACAATGTCACTGTCAGAATACAATGGCACTGTGGGAAGGATTTTGACTATTTTTAATCCTTATGCCGGCAGCATTATTAACAATGATAGGAAAGTATATTATATTTACTTGTTTTAAACTTTTTTTTAACATTTCTCCAGTAATATCCTGATTTCCAGGCCTAGGCAAATGATGTCATACATCCCAAGAGTCTTCAGGGGGGAGGAGGGGTATTCTCAGCTAAGCACACCCTGCTGCCTGCATGCTTGATCTAAGGGCAGATGGTTTCTGGGAAGCAAATGCTACATGAATCCTCTGCCCTTATTTAAGATGGCAACGGCCATAAATACTAGAGGGGTGCTTTTCCAAAGTGATTTCTATAAATATTAAAAAAGGATCAAATCATGTTTTTGGTTTGTGATGCTCAGATGCAGTGTAGTTCCACTTTAAGTTTTACTTGGAGCTTTTTTTTGTAGTCAGCATGACATGATTCAGAACAACAGGGAAAGAACTTAGTTAAACCAAACAAATAAATTCCAAATAAAGTTGAGCCCTTCAGATTTCCACCTTAAATCTGAGCCTCCATCAAAGTCTGCCCTGACATCAATGTCCCCCCTTAAATTGGAGTTCCCATTAGTTTCCTCTTAAACCAGGGTTTCCATCAGAGTCCCCCTTACATGAGAGTCCCTATCATAGTACCCCCTTACATCAGAGTCCTCACATACATGAATGTCCCCATCACAGTCCCTCCTTACATCAAGGTTCACACCCCCTTACATTAAGGTTCCCATCAGAGTCCCCCCTTACATGAGAGCCCCTATTAGCATCCCCTCTAACATCAGGGTTTCTCATTGCATCAAAGTTTCTATCAGAGTCCACCTTACCTCACACACTTATAGCATGACTGTAGCAAATGGTGGCCCAGGTGTGGACAGATGATGTGCCAACCACCTGTGAATGCTAGGGCTAGAACATGTTTGGTTGTTGACATTGAGCCCTGGTTCACACTGGGTACGATTTGGAACGATTTGAGATGCGATTTGACAAAATTTGTCGAATCGCATCTCAAATCGGCGGCAATTGTCGGCAATGGCACCGTCCTAATCGGTGCAACGCCGCATCTGCGGCGCTGCACCGATTTCAAAAAGTAGTTCCTGTACTACTTTTTGCAATTTCGGGCCGCGATTTACATTGAACCCTGCACAGATGTCTCTTAAATCGCGGCAAAATCGCGGCAAAATCGTTGACTAGAGCATATAATGTTGGTACAGTAGTCTACGCATCAATAAATGTCATGAAGAGTATTTATGATATAAAATGACAAAGTGTATGTTAAGGCAAAATTTATTTTTGTTTTAGCTGGAGAAGGGAAAAGTTAGATCCCCTGTTTTTCTTGCTGTCTATGTCTCCATTTGTCCAGGTGACAGGACATTGTTATTGAGACAGAAAGCGATGGGAAATTCAACATTTTAAAATTGTCATCACAAAAAAAAGTGGGTAAAATTCTCTGATTTGGACATCAGCGTAACCCTCTAAGATGGGAATAATATTTTGTTGTCAAAAAAATATACTGCGCTAATTCAATAAAAGATAAAGCAGCAACTGAAAATGTTATACAACACTAGTAATAATGATAAAGAAAAAATCTGCGCTAATGTGGACTTTAAATGACACTAGTGATCATAAATACTAAATAGGATCGATCACACATGAACATAATTATAGTGCTGAACACTACCTCAAATACATAGTGACGAAAATTTGTATATATAGAAAAAATAGATAAAAGTAATAATTGATATCTCCAAAAATAAATGGCGAATTAGAAGATATGAAGCGAATAAATATCAGTCCGTGTGAAAATTCCTTAACATAGTTAAAGATAAAAAAGCAATCCTTGACAATAATACTGACAATTGTGTTATAAACAAAGACATGTTCATGTGTGATCGATCCTATTTAGTATTTATGATCACTAGTGTCATTTAAAGTCCACATTAGCGCAGCTTTTTTCTTTATCAATATTTTGTTGTGTCTCTAGGCCAGTAAGTGAAGAGAAATATCCCCATTGGGACACAGACAGAAAATAATTTAACCCAATAGAGGTTTTTAACCATTCCCTACTTAAAAAAAAAAAGTTTCGGCTCTGGACAAACTTTAAAGCCCAATTCAACCTTCCGTTTAAATCAGCTAAAGAAATTCAAGGTCTTCCGGTTTTTTGTTTCTGAAGCAGTCACAGCCAGAGAAGAAAAGCCTGTGCCCTGCCAAATTCGGAGTGGAATGCTTGTTCTCTGTGGTCTGTCTGTAGAGGTTTGACATGCTTCCTACCAAGTCAGCTGTGCAATCAGCAAAGCTCATGTTCTCCACTGATTGAAGAGCTCTTGTTTTAACCACTTGATTACTGGGCACATATACCCCCCTCCTACCCAGGTGAAATTTCAGCTTTCGGCACTGCGTCGCTTTAACTGACAATTGCGCAGTCGTGCGACGTGGCTCCCAAACAAAATTGAAGTCCTTTTTTCCCCACAAATAGAGCTTTCTTTTGGTGGTATTTGATCACCTCTGCGGTTTTTATTTTTTGCGCTATAAACAAAAAAGAACGACAAAAAAATACAATATGTTTTACTTGTTGCTATAATAAATATCCCATTTTTTTTTTTTTTAAAACATTTTTTTCAGTCTAGGACGTATTATTCTACATATTTTTGGTAAAAAAAAAAAAAATTGCAATAAGCGACTGGTTTGCGAAAAAATGATAGTGCCTACAAAATAGGGGACAGAATTATTATTATTTATTTAATTTTTTTACTAGTAATGGCGGCGATCTGCGATTTTTATTGGGACTGCGACATTATGGCGGTACATCGGACACTTTTGACACATTTTTGGCACCATTCACATTTATACTGCGATCAGTGCTATAAATATGCATTAATTACTGTATAAATGTGACTGGCATCGAAGGGGTTCACACTAGGGGGTGAGGAAGGGGTTAAATGTGTACCCTTGCATAGTGTTCTAACTGTGGGGGAAGGGGGTGACTGGGGGAGGTGACCGATCTGTGTCCCTATGTACAAGAGACACAGATCGGTCTCCTCTCTCCCTGACAGGACGCTGTCTCTGTGAGAGCCGGCAATGAGAAATGATCTCATATGTTTACATATGAGATCATCTTTCATTGGCCACACAAATCGCCTACCAAACGGCCACTCCGATTGGCCATTCACGGCGATCTGTGATTGGCTGTGTCCAAGGGACACGGCCAGCACAGAGTTTCCCCGCTGCACGCTCGGGAGCGCGCGCGGGGAACAAGGATAGGGGTGGACGTCAATTGACGTCCTGTTGGATTTTCAGGTCCGCGCTGTAGCCGTCATTCGGCTATAGCGCGGGCCTCAGGTGGTTAAATCAAGGGGAATGTTGGACCTCAGCAAACAGATCATTGCTTCTACACTGGGAGCAAGGGTTCTACTCTGCAGTATGCTAGCAGGAGATATGCTTTTCAACACGGATTGTGGCTTTCTTTTTAAAGAAGACTTTGCACACCTTTATTTTGATGTACCTTGAATGTAGTTAGCTAATTTTAACTGAACGTTTCATTGGGCTTTATAGGAGCCAAAAGACACAGGGCTGATTCCAGTTGGATTGGTTAATAATCTTATGTGTGTAGGCCATCCCCAATATAACCCAACATCTCCTGGTTGAGATGATGATATAGACTTTCTAGTTTAATTGTAGTAATTTTGAGGTTGAGATAAGCTGACAGTGCATTTCAGAACAAATGGCAACACACTGCAATGCCCAAGTGGAAACCAAAACGACATGCTGATACTTTTGGGGAGTCTGACGCAATGCTGTATCCTGGCCTAGGCCAACAAGGCCCAGGCTTAGGGCAGCACTTTGCAGGGGTGCAGCACGGAAAGAGTCCCCGCCGGCTTCCGCTAAACTGTTAGTGTAACGCAAGCTGCTTCTAATTTTGACTGTCCTATCATCCTGGACC
Organism: Rana temporaria; assembly: GCF_905171775.1. Taxonomy (NCBI): domain Eukaryota; kingdom Metazoa; phylum Chordata; class Amphibia; order Anura; family Ranidae; genus Rana; species Rana temporaria. The sequence goes on along the minus strand of NC_053491.1, from coordinate 223,441,917 downwards.
ACAAACCTTCCTCACAATCTTCTTAGTCCGCTCCATAAAATTATCAGAAATTTGTGCTTAAAGTAGAACTATAGGCAACACTTTTTTTTTTCATTTTGGATAGAGTAAGGGAAGGTTATAGCCCCTGTCCGTTTATTTTTTACCATCCCTGTCCCATTGCAGAGATTTCCCTTCACTTTCTGCCCCATAGCCAAACAGGAAGTGAGAGGAAATCTATGCAAATCAAGGGAATCCAATGCCCCCCCCCCCCCAGGCCCTAAGAACTAGTGTCCCTACTCGAAAATGTCAGGGCGGGGCTTAAATAGAAAGCATGTGGCCTTAACAGGAAGGGGTGGGTCATATTTAAATTAGGGGGTGCATGAGGTTAGTCAGGCCTAGGGCAGCACAAGACCTAAATACACTACTGGTCTGACATCAGCATCTAGCACAACAAAAACATAATCTAAAATGTAAGACAAAGACAAAAGGGCCTATCAGAAATGTTGTTCTAATTGTGGTAACCATTTATCATTGCAGGCTTGCTAACAGAAATTCAATGTAAGTCTAAAAGACTACGGAAAAACATAAAACTCCCTTCTGAAAAATCATTCAATGAAGAATATGAGGGATTTGAATTAAAGCAAGTGACATCTACCACAAGAACAAGCAGGGTGAGTTATTTTGCGCTATCCAAAATTCTGTCTGTGGTTGGCATTATCAGTAGAGATATATTGAAGGGTATACTACTGTTATATCCTACAGAATCCATAAATGTAATTCTTTGATCAGGTTGGGGATGAGATATATATACGCTTATATACATGCCAAAACTTATGAAAAGTTTCAGATGGATATTGGGCGTATGCTAACAATCAAAATGATAATTTCTCAACTCCACCATACACAAACATGCATTTTTGTGTGTACATGATTAATAAATACAAATACCCTTAAATTGAATTATTTTCTTAGAATAACCCTCTGCCAGAGGTGTCTGCAAGAAGTTTGGCCTTGCAAAGAAGGTATTAAATATTCACTTCTACTATTACCTTTCTATACAGCAGTGATCCATGGCACAGACATCAGTAGTGGTTAGTAATAATATTTTTTCTCGACGTGATTCTTGTCAAGCCTGCCTTGCATACACACGATCGTGAAAAAAAATGCTCGAGCAAAGCTCGGTGATGTACAACATGTACAACGACACTATAAAGAGGAAGTTCCATTCGGAAGGCGCCACCCTTTGGGCTGCTTTTGCTGATTTTGTATTAGTAAAAGTTTGGTGAGAGACGATTTGTGCTTTTCAGTCTTCGTGCTTTTCAGTCTGTTACAGCGTGACGAATGTGCGATCTCCATTACAAATGCTAGTTTTACCAGAACGAGTGTTCCCGTCGTTAAAGCCTACACAGGACTGCTTTTCACGACGTGAAAAACAACGGCGTGAAAAACGACGCAAAAAATTAGAGCATGTTCTACATTTTTAAGGCCCATTTTTCACGTCGAGAAAAATGCTCTGGAGCCTACACACGATCGTTTTTAATGACCAATTTAAAAAATTGCATTTTTCACGTCATGAAAAATGGTCATGTGTACGCGGCATAAGAGGAAAAAATGGAACAGCAGAGAGCAACAGACTAAGTGTAGTAGTATGAGCACAGTTTTTATTAAAAGACAATTGGCAACTCACTTTTAGCTGTAAAGACAAAGCATGTCTCTATAATTTAAAACACTGCTCTCCATGGGTCCGCAAGGGTCCACAAGGTGGATAGTCAGGATGCTGCTATGGCCGCCAGCACGATCAGATGCCCCTGTAGGATAAGCCAGGTAATGGTTTGAGGAAGAAGCAGCATGGCTTTGAAACGCGTAACCACACATCTTAGCTTCATGTTCCATCCACAGTGATGTCATTTCTAGTCCATTGCCTCTGTGTATTTCAGTCTGGTTCGCAGCGTTACTTGGCTTATCCTACAGCGGCATCTGATCCTGTTGGTGGCCACTGCAGCATCCGGACCATCCATCCTGATCGAAAATCGGTTCTGGACCAGGTTCAACTGCTTAGCTGCAGTGTAGAAAGCAGGAAGTTCCAGAATCTAGGTGTGCTGTCTGGCAAGGGTGGCTGTACCACAAGACTAGCTGAATACAATTCCAAAATGCTTCATAAAACAGTATATACTGTATGTGTACATGAACTGCATATTAGCAGTTTGGTTGGAGTTTAGCTACATTGTATTCTTGCTACATGTACATCACACTGACAGAGTTTAGGCAAGAAAAGCAAAGAACACAGTAAAACAGACATATAGGGATAGAATCACATAGATCAGCGGATCTTTAGATCCGCGTGATCTATGTGATTTAAGATCCGCTGGCCCAAGTTTGAGAGGCAAGTGGGTAATTCACAACACACTTACCTCCAAACTTGCCGCAGCGGATCGTAAATCCCCCGGCGGAATTCGAATTCCGCTGCTAGGGGGAGTGTACTATTTAAATCAGGCACGTTCCCGCGCCGATTTAAATGAGCATGCACCGTCCGCGAAATTTCCCGGCGTGCATTGCTCCCACTGACGTCACTAGGACGTCAGTGGTTTCGGCGTGAGCGTAACTAGCGACGTTCGGGTTTCTGAATCGGCGTACGCAAACGACGTAAAAAAAAAAAAAAATTGACGCGGGAACGACGGCTATACTTAACATTGGCTGCGCCTCATAGAAGCAGGGGTAAGAATACGCGGGGAAATCCGCTACGTAAACGTCGTAACAACACTGCGTCGGGCCCGCGTACGTTCGTGAATTGGCGTATCTCGCTAATTTACATATTATTCAGCGTAAATCAGCGAGAACGCCCCCCGCGGCCATTTTTAAATTGCAGTTAAGATCCGACGGTGTAACACAGTTACACCTGTCGGATCTTAGGCATATCTATGCGTAACTGATTCTCTCTGATTCCATCTGGAGATACACCGTCGTATCTCTCTCTGAATCTAGCCCATACTCTGGAGCAGGGGCGGACTGACAACTCATAGGGCCCCCGGGCAATAGAAGATTATGGGGCCCCTGGGCTTACAGATGGCCACCACGCCAGGAGGCAGTGCAGAGGCAGGGCAGCTAAAATCTCAGGATTTTCATATCAAAAGCATGTCGGTTTCGGACATATCATGGACAGATGTAAAAAAAACACAGATTTTTACATACTGTACCTGGTTTTACTGAGCCTGGCAACCCTGATGGGGCCCCCTAGTGGCATGGGGCCCTCGGGCAGTGCCCGAGTGCCTCAATGGTCAGTCCGCCCCTGCTCTGGAGTTTATCTATATTGAATTCCTACCAAATGTATGTCGCATAGACAATAAAACCAGAGAACACAGAAAAACAGACATTCCTGTTCCTGAGCTACTGTGTTTATTTTCGACAAATGACAAGCTAGTGGAGTTCTATAAAATGATGTTCATGACGCTGAAGTCAATAATAAATAACATATGACTTGGTTAGCAGTGGTCGGAAAAATGCATTTAAATACAAGTTAACTATTATATGTGCCTTTTTTACATACTATGCAAAATGTTTACTCACTCGAATCAGTAACTAGTCATGGCTTCTGTGACTCTGCCATACTCCAATTACTGGGCAGAAAGCCTCTGTCCATCATAAGACTACAATGTGCAATAATTAGGGAAAAAAATGATGTGCTGAAATCACCAAAAATAGCTGTATTGAAAATACTCAAATCTAAGATGTTTGTCAATTTACATTTGCTAGATATCTATGTGCAGCTTAATTTTCTTTATTATGAGCCATTTTAGGGCCATTAGGGATTACTGGAGGGTATTTGTCCTTGTGCCAGTAAGATGGAAATCACATACAGGATGTATACAAATTTTATTTATATAGCAGAAAGTCATTTGTAAACCGTGGCTGTTGTACAACATAAACTTTGCAAAAATTTCCTATCAACTTATTTTATATTAATTTTCATTTATTCTTATATTTCCTTTGGGACTCGCTCACTCCAGGTGCATTGAGCTGCATTAATAAGTGTTGATCATAGCAGGCTCAAAGCAAGGGCATATAGAAAACAATTACGGTACTTTCTAAACGCTCTGTTCAGTGTGGTGGAGTGTGTTGCATAATTAAGCAGCATGTCTGCATTTTTACCCAGTGAAACACACTGCAGTGCATTGCAACATGCAATGGTGCTTAGTGTTGAATGTAAGGCTTTTTTTTTTATAAATAAGTAAAGGACCTCAACCATGCCTCCCACTCTCCTCCAGATGAGGGGTGAGAGAGTGTGCCGTGGCAAATGGTGGGTGCGGCCTAATTATACTAAAAATGGAAGGGGTCTTAAAGGGGCAATAAATACCAGAAGTGTGCTACAAACAGAATGCAGAGTTCAGGGGTGCACTACTTACAGCGTGCAGAGCTCAGGAATGCACTTTGTACAGAGTGCAGGGTTAAGGAATGGGCTACATACAGCGTGCAACGTTCAAGAGTGTGCTACATACTGAGTGCAGGGTTCAGGAATGCACTACATACAGAGTGCAGAGTTCAGGAGTGGGCTACATACAGAGTGCAGGGTTCAGGAGTGGGATACATACAGAGTGTAGGGTTCAGGAACGCACAATGTACAGTGTAGGGAGTTGAGGAGTGTGCTACATACAGAGGGTTTAGGAGTGTGCAGTGTACAGAGTGCAGAGTTCAGGAGTACACTACATACAGTGTGCAGGGTTCAGGAGTGTGTAGTATACAGAGTGTAGCGCTCAGGAGTTTGTTATGTATATAGTGCAGGGTTCAGGAGTGTGCTATGTACAGAGTGATGAATTCAGGAGTGCAGAGTGTACAGAGTGCCTTGTTCAGGACTGTGCAGTGTACAGAGTGCAGAGTTCAGGAGTGTGCTATGTAGAGTGCAGGGTTCAAGCGTGTGCAGTGTACAAAGTTCAGAGTTTAGAAGTGTGTTACATACATAGTGCAGGGTTCGAGAGTGTGCAATGTGCAGGGTTCAGGAGTGTGCTACTTGGAAAGTGCAGAGTTCGGAAGTGTGCTATGTATAGGGTGCAAGGTTCAGGAGTGCACAGTGTGTAGTGTTCAGGAGTGTGCTGCATACAGAGTGTAGGGTTCGGGAGTGTGCTATGTACAGACTGCATGGTTCAGGAGTGTGCTGCTTAGAAAGTGCAGGGGTCAGGAGTGTACTATGTACAGGGAGCAAGGTGCAAGGGTGTTAAAAAGAAATATAAATAGATAAATAAAAAAACAACTAAAATATAATTATTTATTATGACGTAGTGACGCAAAAACACTACGAGCCGAGAAAAATTACATTCAATGCTTCCGAGCATGCGTCGACTTGATTCTGAGCATGCGTGTTTTTTTCTCAGTCGGAGTTCCACACAGACGATCGGAAATTTATTTTTTCCCCTTTACTGCATCTGTTATGTAGGTCCCTCACCAGAGCCACAAAGTTCCAAGCTCCCAGCACAAGAAGAAGATGCTATAGGATTTTATTGACAGATGCTCTAATGTCTTACCACTCTACCCTCAACAAAGAAAAAACAACTTGCTTGTAGTTACTCTGTATTAGCTAGAGATATTGTATATTACCAATGTCATACAGCTTATTTTCATTGTTGTTCATGTAGGTCAAAGCTGAACTTACACAAGACGAGATACAGCTGTTGCAGTATGTAATGGAATCATATAATAAGAATCGAATGCCGCAAGACTTGACTTCTAAATTGATAGTGAGTACAGTAAGGTTACAGTATTCTTTTTCATAGACTGTTTACTACTGGAATGGCCTAAGCAAGGCCTGTCTCTCGACATTATCGTGTGGGTAATAGACAAGATACTTAAGACATTTTCAAAATGATAAAGAATATTGGAAAGATTTGTGCCATTTCCTAGTAACAGTAAATATATATTAAAAGCTTTTTGTGTTGGTAAATTACTGTAAACCCCCAGAGGCTCTAAACATGCAGTACCAAGCAAAGGAGTCACAACATCTGGCCATCCTATGGCATCCGCAAATGTAAACCTTTCATTTTTGGAAAGATAGTGGGGTAGATTCAGGTAGTGGCGCGCAAAACTGCGGCGGCGTAACGTATGACATTTACGTTACGCAGCCGCAAGTTTTATGGGTAAGTGCTTGATTCACAAAGCACTTGCCTATAAAGTTGCGGCGGCGTAGCGTAAAAGGTGCCGGCGTAAGCGCGCGGAATTCAAATGATCCCGTAGGGGGCGTGGATCATTTAAATTAGGCGCGTTCCCGTGCCGAACGTACTGCGCATGCGCCGTCCCTAAATTTTCACGACGTGCATTGCGGTAATTGACGTCGCAAGGACGTCATTGGTATCGACGTGAACGCAAATGGCGTCCAGCGCCATTCACGGACGACTTACGCAAACAACGTAAAAATTTCAAATCGCAACGCGGGAACGACGTCCATACTTAACATTGGCTGCGCCTCCTAATAGCAGGAGCAGCCTTACGACGAAAACGACGTACGCAAACGATGTAAAAAACTACCGCCGGGCGCACGTACGTTCGTGAATCGGCGTAAGTATGTAATTTGCATACTCTACGCTGACATCTATGGGAGCGCCACCTAGCGGCCAGCGTCAGAATGCACCCTAAGATACGACGGCGTAAGAGACTTATGCCAGTCGTATCTTAGGCTAAAGTCGGCGTATCTAGCTTTCTGAATACAGAAAGAAGATACGCCGGCGCTACTTAGCAATTACGCGGCGTATCTATGGATACGCCGGCGTAATTGCTCTCTGAATCTGGCCCATTATGTCTGTCACGGCACCCAATCTTAGATATGGCCCTGGAAACCTATGATGATTGCAGACACTTCAACCCGCATTATAGCCAATCCTTCCTGTATTCTAGACTTAAATAAGTGTGATATTGCTTCATATCACAAAATGAGCCATAGCAATACAGTGTAGTCACGTTTACCACTTTAAAAATCCTAGGTTGGGAGGTAGGAGAATAAAAAAATAAAAATAAAAAAATGGATGTTTCTCTCATTACATACAATTGAATGATTACAGTAAATATTTACCCTGTATTCCCCAATTATTGTTAAAAGCAGAATGCAAAAAATAAAAGAAGTAAAATGGCGGTTAATTCCCCCATCCCCCCGTTACCCCTTAATTTCAATTAGAGAATTGCATTTTTCCAAATATAAATATCGAAGGTTCAAAAGTTTAGGAGGAATGAGTGTGATCAGTGAAGCATGGTGGAGGTTCCCTGCAAGTTTGGGGCAGCATTTCTGCAAACAGAGTTGGAGATTTGTTCAAGATCAATGGTGCCGTTGATGCTGAGAAATAAGCATATTTATCCATCAATGCCATACCATCATCATACTTGCCAACTGTCCCGTTTTTAAAGGGACAGTCCCGTCAAATAGGACCTAGTCCCAGCTAATTTAGCCTGCCGGGACTTGTCCCGGCTATTGGGGAAGGCAGGTGCGGCTTCTGGGTCTCAGCAGGGACCTGAGCCTGCGCTGTGTGTTCAGGATGCAAAGCTCCTTTCTGTCCCCTCCCCTCTCTCCAGTCTCGTGCTGTGCGGGTCCTTGTTATCTCTGACTCAGCCTCCCCCTCCAATCAGCAGCGCGGTGTTCTGTGAGACCTTGGAGGCGGAGCTCACTGTAGCTCCTGTCGGCTGGCCAGAGGAAGGGAGGAGGTGAGTGAGCTGAACTTTTCTGTGGGAAGTTTCCTAGGGTGGATAGTAGTAGTAGTACAAACTTTCAAGGAGATTTTTTCTTAGGAGAAGGATCGGGGGAGATAGTGAGTTTGAGTGTGGGGGAGGGGAGGGGGCGGGGGGAGGTCTGCAGCCCAAACACATTTTGACAGATCACTTCTAAGCATGAACAGTCTGTGCAAACATCATCCAATTCAATTGCTCAGACTAGATAATGTGGAGTCATTTATAGCCATTCATGTAACCTGTATATATATGTGGTGAGTTCACACTTCTCATTGTACATGTATACAGGTTCTGAGTCTGTGCAATCAGAAGTGTGAACTCACCACATACACACACAGGTTACATGAATGGCTATAAATGACTCCACATTATCTAGTCTGAGCAATTGGATTGGATGCAGAGTGCTATAAACTGGATTACATAGATCTGTACTTACATCTAGTACTGTTGTAGGATTCATTGTTTTAAATGTTTTTAGTGGATGAGTTTTTTTTTTATTATATCTGACCATTATCGCTATCTGACCACTTCTCAGTCCCCCTCTCCTGTACATACTGCCCCCAGGTTGCATCACCCCCAGATCACATCATACAGACATCACTCCGAGCTTCCTACCCCCCCCCCCCTGCTGAGGGACATCATTCCATGGTCACTTTCCTTCCCTTATCTTCCCAACATCACTTCCTGATTACCCCATAGACACCACAAGAAATCCCTCCCCATACTGCCACCGCCATACCCTCCAACCTCCTCTCCTGTACTAACTGTGCCCATCATACCCTCTGCACTCCTCCTCTCCTGTACACACTGCCCCCATCATACCCTCTGCACTCTTCCTCCTCCTCTCCTGTACATACTGCCCCAGCATACCCTCTGCACTCCTCCTCTCCTGTACACACTGCCCCATCATACCCTCTGCACTCCTCCTCTCCTGTACACACTGCCCCCATCATACCCTCTGCACTCCTCCTCTCCTGTACATACTGCCCCAGCATACCCTCTGCACTCCTCCTCCTCCTCTCCTGTACATACTGCCCCAGCATACCCTCTGCACTCCTCCTCCTCTCCTGTACATACTGCCCCATTATACTCTCTGCACTCCTCCTCTCCTGTACTAACTGTGCCCATCATACCCTCTGCACTCCTCCTCTCCTGTACATACTGCCCCAGCATACCCTCTGCACTCCTCCTCCTCTCCTGTACATACTGCCCCAGCATACCCTCTGCACTCCTCCTCTCCTGTACATACTGCCCCATCATACCCTCTGCACTCCTCCTCTCCTGTACATACTGCCCCAGCATACCCTCTGCACTCCTCCTCTCCTGTACATACTGCCCCAGCATACCCTCTGCACTCCTCCTCCTCTCCTGTACATACTGCCCCATCATACCCTCTGCACTCCTCCTCTCCTGTACTAACTGTGCCCATCATACCCTCTGCACTCCTCCTCTCCTGTACATACTGCCCCAGCATACCCTCTGCACTCCTCCTCCTCTCCTGTACATACTGCCCCAGCATACCCTCTGCACTCCTCCTCCTCTTCTGTACATACTGCCCCCATCATACCCTGTGCACTCCTCCTCCTCTCCTGTACATACTGCCCCAGCATACCCTCTGCACTCCTCCTCCTCCTCTCCTGTACATACTGCCCCATCATACCCTCTGCACTCCTCCTCTCCTGTACATACTGCCCCAGCATACCCTCTGCACTCCTCCTCCTCTCCTGTACATACTGCCCCAGCATACCCTCTGCACTCCTCCTCCTCTTCTGTACATACTGCCCCCATCATACCCTCTGCACTCCTCCTCCTCTCCTGTACATACTGCCCCCATCATACCCTCTGCACTCCTCCTCTCCTGTACATAGTGCCCCCAGCATACCCTCTGCACTCCTCCTCCTCTCCTGTACATACTGCCCCAGCATACCCTCTGCACTCCTCCTCCTCCTCTCCTGTACATACTGCCCCAGCATACCCTCTGCACTCCTCCTCCTCTCCTGTACACACTGCCCCCATCATACCCTCTGCACTCCTCCTCCTCTCCTGTACATACTGCCCCCATCATACCCTCTGCACTCCTCCTCCTCTCCTGTACATACTGCCCCAGCATACCCTCTGCACTCCTCCTCCTCCTCTCCTGTACATACTGCCCCCATCATACCCTCTGCACTCCTCCTCTCCTGTACATACTGCGGAGTGGGTGGAGCTTCGGGGAAGTGAGTGTGGTAATTAATTAATAGCTGTGCTGCAAAGTGTCCCTGGAATTTTTTTTCAAATGTTGGCAACTATGCATCATGGAGGCGTGTGATTGGCCCCACATTTATTCTGTGGCAGGACAACAACCTTAAAGGAGTTGTAAAGGTTTGTCTTTTATTTTCTAAATTGGTTCCTTTAACCACTTGAGATCCGCGCTATAGACGAAAGACGTCCACAGAGCGGCTCTCAAGTGCCGGGTGGACATCCCTGGACGTCCTGTTTACATTCCCCCTGCACGCCGCTGGGGGCGCGCAGTGGGGAAACACTGTGCCCGGCGCATCGCTGGGAAGCCGATGCGTGTGCCTGGCCGCCACGATGTCCGCCAGGTACCAGCGATTGGCGGTGAAAGCAGGGACGTGGAGCTCTGTGTGTAAACACAGAGCTCCACGTTCTGTCAGGGAGAGAGGAGACCGATCTGTGTCCCTTTACATAGGGACACAGCATCGGTCACCTCCCCCAGTCAGTCCCCTCCCCCCACACAGTTAGAACACACCCAGGATACACATTTAACCCCTTCCTCCTCACCCCCTAGTGTTAACCCCTTCACTGCCAGTCACATTTATACAGTAATTAGTGCATTTTTATAGCACTGATCGCTGTATAAATGTGAATGGTCCCAAAATTGTGTGAAAAAAAAGTGTCCGATACGTCCGATAATATCAAAGGCCTGACAAAAAAAATCGCAGATCGCCGCCATTACTAGTAAAAAAAAAAAAAAATCATAAATCTATCCCCTATTTTGTAGGCGCTATGGGCCATATTCTGATACATTTCAGGCGGCGGAACGTATGTACTTTACGTTACGCCGCCGCAAGTTTAAGTGGCAAGTGCCGGATTCCCAAACCACTTACCTGTGAACTTGCGGCGGCATCGCGTAAAGTCCACCCGTGTAAGCCATCCTAATTCAAATGATCCAGGCAGGGGGCGTGGATCATTTAAATTAGGCGCGCTCCCGCGCCGATCGTAATGCGCATGCTCCGTCGGGTAAATTACCCGACTTGCATTGCGCTAAATGACGTCTCACGGACGTCATTTGTTTTGACTGTAACGTAAATGGCGTCCAGCGCCATTCACGGACGACTTACGTAAACGACGTTCAATTTTGAAATTTCGACGCGGGATCGACGGCCATACTTAACATTGAGTACGCCACCTAGGGGGCATCTTTATCTTTACGCCGCGTATCGCTTACGGAAACGACGTTAAAACACTACGGCGGGCAAGCGTACGTTCGAGAATCGGCGTGAGTAGTCATTTGCATATTCTACGCTGACCGCCACCTAGCGGTCAGCGTAAATATTGCAGCCTAAGATACAACGGCGCAGGCTGGTGTATCTTAGGCATGTTTAAGTGTATCTCAGTTTGAGAATACACTTAAACATAGGAAAGGGACTTACGTAGGCGTATCTGTTGATACGCCTACGTAACTTGTTTAAGAATATGGCCCTATAACTTTTGCACAAACCAATCAATATACGCTTATTGCGATTTTTTTTTAACAAAAATATGTAGAACAATATGTATTGGCCTAAACCAAGGGAAATTATTATTTTTTTGTTTAAATTGGGATATTATTATAACAAAAAGTAAAAAATATTGTGTTTTTTTTTCAAAATGTTTCTGTCTTTTTTTGTTTATAGCGCAAAAAATAAAAATCGCAGAGATGATCAAATACCACCAAAAGAAAGCTCTATGTGTGGGAAAAAAAATTATAAAAATATAATTTGGGTACAGTGTTGTATGTCCGCGCAATTGTCATTCAAAATGCGTCAGCGCTGAAAGCTGAAAATTGGTCTGGGCACGAAGGGGGTTTAAGTGCCCAGTAATGAAGTGGTTAAGCTAGTGCATTGTTGGTTCACTTACCTTTTCCTTCAATTTCCCTTCTGAATGTTTTTTTTTCTTTGTTTGAATTTCTCACTTCCTGTTTATCCTCAGTAAGCTTTCCACCATCATCCGAGTGGTGGAAAGTCATTTAGAACAGCTTTCTGAACACCTTACTGAGGAGGAACAGGAAGTGAGAAATTCAGACAAAGAAAAAAAAACATTTAGAAGGGAAATTGAAGGAAAAGGTAAGTGAACCAACAATGCACTAGCTTAAAGAAACCTATTTAGAAAATAAAAAACAACCTTTACAACCCCTTTAAACATGCAGCCAATGTCATAAGAAATATATTCAGTGTAAAGAAGAACAAGGCGTTCTGGAAGTTATGATTCGGTCCCCACAAAGCCCTGATCCCAACATCATGGAGTTTGTCTGGGATTACCTGAAGAGAGAAAAAGATTTGAGGCAGCCTACATCCACAGAAGATCTGTGGTTAGTTCTCCAAGATGTTTGGAGCAACCTACCTGCTGAGTTCCTTTAAAAACTGTGTAAGTGTACCTAGTAGAATTGATGCTGTTTTGAAGGCAAAGGGTGGTCACACTTCTCTTCTGTTCATTTACTGTCCATTTTGTTGGCGTGAAACCTGTAAGAGAGGGGCAGTTCCCGAGTTGCAGGCTGTATGTCAATGGCTGAATAAGATATTATCAAGAAGTGATGTCATTGCTGTGCAGCCTCAAATTTATTTCAGTATTTTAAAGTGTAGCACCCTCTAGGTAGGTGCTGGAATAGGATTGTTGTTCTAGGTAGGTCAATTTAGGCAGGCCTGGCTGTTTGTTTTGGTTTGTGTGGGCTGGGAGTGGCTCAGGGTTAGCAGCTGACTCACAGGCAGCATCACTGAGACCTCCATCTTTCTTCTAGAGGATTTTAGAAGGAGAGAAAAGGTGGAGCTGCCTGGCATTTTCTAAGGAGCCCAGACCAATCCCCAACCTGGATTGGCAGGAGGCAGGCCTCCTTGAATACCTAGAGTCAGCCCAGCTGGGGAGGAGTTGTTCAGAGCTTGAAGATGGAGTGCTAGGCTGTCAGGGCCCTTGAGGGAGCTCCCCAGTCTTTGGGGGGGGGGGTGACCTTGGGCCTGGGCTCGGGTGCAGAACGGAGCCCTTCAAGAAAGTGTGGAGGTTCTGGACAGGAGGCACAAGAGAGGATAGCAGGAGCTAGCATTGCCGGTCGAGTCTTCAAGAAGAGGACCAACTGGTCGCAGCCAGGAGGGCTGGTGAGTGACATGTACAGTCAGGAGGACTGGGGAGGCACGCCTAAGAGGACTTGGAGCATGCAGTCTGGGATGGGTGCAGAGATAGTGGAAAGGACTGTGGTATCATGGGCAGTGGAGTCGGGCAGCTGCAGCCAGCAGGGCTGTTAGGGCCTGAAGAGGGCTGACTAGGAGCAGTAGTCCGTCTGTAGGACAGATAGCACTAGAGACTTTCTATTCTTTTGCTACACTATAGGGGCCCGCGGTCCTTGCCTGCAAAGGGCAGTTGCTGAGGCTTGGCCGAGCCAGTGTCAGGCCTAACTTTAAATATGCTAGCTGCTCCTGGGAGTTAAGCGATGTGCATGAGGAAGCAAGAGGAATAGTCTGCAAGCAAGAAAAGTGCTGGAGGAGACTGAAGTAGTGATGTGTACAGGGAGTGTACATACTTCGTCCCAATTGGTGGATCTACAATTCATCAACTGATTGATCTACAATTCACCAATTGATTGATCTACATTTCACTGGGCATCCCATATTTACCTCACCCCATCCAAGTTAAATTCCCTCAATAAAACAAGCATATGGGCTGTTCATTGTCTTAGAGTGAATGAGAATTAAATGCCAGGCTGGGTAGGGTGGACCACAACACTACGGAGGCACAGATACATTTGGGGTCTCGTTTCGGGACCACCTGGTCACGGGAAACCTGCCAGACGCTGCCCCTAGCAACCAAAGTTGATCGAGCCGGGGGACTGTGCTTTGTTCCACCATTGTTGAGGAGTCGAACCCAACTGAAGGACTTGTGTGCTCTGCCTGCTATTCAGTACTGAAGTGATAAGTGCTGTTGCCCATAGCAACCAGCGGGAGCCGTTGCCAATTATTGCTACCTGCTTACCCTGTTGCCCCAACCGCTGCTGGGATGGACACTTTTGCCAATCCTGCAACACAGGAACGGTTCATCATGTGCTGTCACCTGTGGCAACCACGCCGGGTAACTGCACCCATGGATTACAAATGCATCCAGCGTTCTGCTATTACTGGATGCCTAACCTTGGATTACAAATATGTCCAGCATTCTGCTAATGATGGACATTATTAACTTATGCTTCAAACTCCTGCTTTAAACAGTGAAGTGTGCCTGGAAGTGTCTACTGTTGCCCGGGGTGATCAGGGTCAGCCTGCGGGTGCCTTCAGGTGGGACTGTGCTACAAGTGTTCCCTTCAGTGAGACATTGGCTACAAACTTTATTTTTACTACCAGAAAATTCAGCAGTCATCAGTTCCCAGTTGCTCGGGCACAGTCCATGCCTGGACAAGTCCTGCTAGAATCAGCATGCCTGCTAACTTCAGTTTTTCTAAGAAGGGGTTACAGCAGCACACCAAGGGAGAGGCCTGCCGCCTACCTATCAGTTTCACAGATGTCAGCCTGTGTGAAAGAAAGGGGACGGTGCCACACCCTAGAGGAGACCCAGCATTCCCTGCTAGCAGACACGACGAGGCAGAGGAGCAAGATGGCTGTGGGTGGACATGTGTACCCAGCGCTAAAAGGGTTGCCTGAGCTGCAGGAGCGGACACTGGTGGACACTGTTATCTGGTTGGAGCATCGCAGGAGATTTTCCCTCGGGATGGTGGAGGGAATGGAGCGACTGTGCCTGCTGTGTCCAGAGTGCTGGATACCGATCGCGGTGGTCAGTGCATAGATCTGGTGTGGCCATTGCGGCAAACCGCTTACCCGGCTTGCATCCAGAAAGCAGGAGCCACGGTACTACAACCTGGACCTGCACTCAGGACTGTGTCGCGTGCAGCCACGGAAGTTCCAGAAGACCGGAGAGGGCCTGAAATCATCCCTGAAAGGCGTAACGGAGTCGGAGCCTGGTGACTTCCCTGCGAAAATCTGTGAAATGAGGGAAGAGGAGTCTGCTGTGGCCTGCGACCTGGTCGGGAACCTGGCGACTGTAAGTACAGCCCTACAGGAGCCAGGAGTTCCTGAAATGCTGGTTGGCTCTTTGCCTATTGCTAGCCCTTTCTGGAAGGAGCCAGTGCTGAGACATGGGCCCGCTTTCAGGACATTTGACGTGAATGGCGACTGGGGAGAGCAATTTATCGAGATCCGGTGCTTATCGTGAAGGCAGGACAGTCTACGAAGAGCCTCTCAGTCTCCATTCAGGAATGGGGAGGTACGAGGAGACTACCTGACCCTCATTTTTATGTGTGAGGAGACTGTAAGGGACTATAGCTGCATAAAGATGTTACACATGGACTGCTGGAGGGTAGCAGAATGTGCCTTTCTCCTGACTTTGCCAGATCAGACCAGCCTGCCACCATGTGTGCCCAATGGATGAACCTTTTCTATTGCAAGGACACGTGGGTGAGGTTTGTTCCTCTGGACAGAACAAACTCTTTAAGGAGCCTGTTTGTCCCTCTGGACAGAACAAACAGAAAAAATGTGTGCGCTGAATTTAATTTTGATATTTCTGTCGACAGGATGCAAACCCCCTCCTGACAGAAACTGTGTACAGTGTATAGATGGGTTTGAGTGTAGGATGATGTTATATTTCCTGAATTCTCTTAGGATCCCCTGAGATAGGATGGCTGTCCATCCCCTCCAGCTGGAGTCAAGATTTCCTGTGGGTAGTGTATCTTTCTTGAGGGAAAGCGGCTCTGGCCCAGATGTGTATATTGTGTGCAGTTAATTATTAGCTACAGAGACCTGTAGTTAGGTCTATGTTATTTGTACAGGTGTAAATACGTACCAGAAATGTGAGATATATATATATATATATATATATATATATATATATTTTTTGTATGTCATTTATTTGTACATATCCCTTGTCCAAGTTATCTCCCTTTTCCCCTTCCAACTTATCTTATGGGATGTCCTTTCTCCTGGGCCCAGGAGCCATTTTTATTTTTTTCTGATTGACCTGGGGAGGTTAGTGTAGCACCCTCTACTTAGGCTCCTAAACACAGTTGATTGATAATAAATAGCTTCAGCCAAACACTAACCATGAGTGAGAAAGAAACGTTTTATCATTCATATTCTCTGAAAAATGGACAGGAAATCATAAATTCTGCCAGGGTATATAAACTTATGAGCACAACTGTACATTTTTACGCTGGCTTTTCTTGGTACTGAGATTAAGTGGTCACTATAACAACATATAAACAATACGTTTAGCAGTGTAAGATAACTAACATACCACTGATAACAGTCTGCATACTTACATAATCCTTTGATAACCTACTGTTATGGCTGAACCTGGGACATTCTGACTTCCAGGTAGAGTAGGAGATTGGAGCTTGTTGCTATCTTCTGAACCCCCCCCCCCCAAACTAAACCTTTATCCCTAGTTTTGGATAGAGAATGGTATGGTTAAAACACCTTTCAGATTTTTATTGCTTTCTGTGTCCCAAAGGAGAGATTTCGTCTCACTTTCCATCTTGATTTAAGCCATAAATTACCAATTTTGACCACATTTTGAGATACTGCGCGGAGTTGATTTACTAAAGGCAAAAAGGCTGTTCATTAATCAAGGGGTGAAATTATACTTTTTCAAGGGAATTTGTTTTATAGCTTAGAAAATGTGGCAAAATCTCACTTTGCAGAGAATATCCAATCACATGCAAGGAAAAAAAATATATATATTGTAAGAGGTTAGCTCGGTAGCGGGGTGTGTGACCTCCTGAGTGGGTTCACTACACAGAGAGGCAGCCGTGGGTGGTTGAAAAACAAGGGTTATGGTTTATTCTTCCATATTGCTGGAAACAATTGCAAGCATCAAAACAGCATAAACAAAAATAAAACATAAAATTAACCCTGGCCACTTGGGCCGTCTACCTTCACAACACAGGAACCTACCTATGGAGTCTGGCACAGCCTACTGCTGGGCAGACACTGCTGGTCTTCCAGCAGAAAACAATAGTCTTTTTGATTTTCTTATCACACAGCAAAGATATGAACAACCACTTCACCTTCAGGCTGGGTTCACACTACTACACTACTTTCATCCTACTTTGCTCTGTGTTCAATGTTTCCCTATGAGAGAGTCTTGTAGCGTCCTACACAAGTCGGTCCGACTTTGAAAATTCTCCCTGTACTACTTTTGGTCCTACATTGATCCTACTTCAGGCCCATTGAATATCATTGAAGTCGGACCAAAGTAGTATCCTGTTCATGAAAGTAGGATGGATGTAGGACCAAGGTAGGATAAATGTAGGACCAATGTAGCAGAGCAAAGTAGGATCAAAGTAGTGTAGTAGTGTGAACCCAGCCTTAGAAGTCTTCCTCAGCTCACTGCTCTCCTTAAGGCTGGGTTCACACTACTACACTACTTTCATCCTACTTTGCTCTGTGTTCAATGTTTCCCTATGAGAGCGTCTTGTAGCGTCCTACACAAGTTGGTCCGACTTTGAAAAAGCTCCCTGTACTACTTTTGGTCCTACATTGATCCTACTTCAGGCCCATTGAATATCATTAAAGTCGGACCAAAGTAGTATCCTGTTCATGAAAGTAGGATGGATGTAGGACCAATGTAGGATCAATGTAGGACCAATGTAGCAGAGCAAAGTAGGATGAAAGTAGTGTGAACCCAGCCTAACTCAACAAGTCTCAGGATGCAGCATTGAGTAGTAATCCTCTGGACAATTTATAGAGGCGTTAATTTCCTCATTCTGAACAGCTGAAGCTATCCAACGTCCTTAAAACTTTCTGGCTACCTCTGCAGCCGACACCTGATAGTAATTGGTGAATTTTCTAAACAAGGCAGAAATGTATCTCCCGTCTGTGACAACACCCCCAGATTTACCTGGCTTCCTGTCACAATATATATATATTGCTTTCACATGATTGGATGATGGAAGTCAAGCTTCATCTTATTCACTAAGCTCTGGAAAAATTCACTATTTAACGTTTAGTAAATCAACCCCAGAGTCTCTTTTGCAATAAAAGCCTAGCTGTCAGAAATGTTTCTTATAAATAATCCCTATGTGTTATTGAATGGTAATACACCATATTATTAATGTTCACATTCAACATATTATTAGTGCTCACGATGTAGATATTTTCTTTGGAACAAATCTCTGTTGTCAACTCATGCACTTTTTAAGGCAAGTTACAACATTTCTTGGAGGTCACAAAGATAATGATCAAAGATAGATCTATAAAACAGATGCATATCAGACTTGGTGTACACAGGGCAGGGACACTATAAATGTCTTTTCCAAGTACGGCATGTATGGCAGTCGGTGATAAGATCTGCAATCTCATTGTGATCTGAAGATAAACACATCTTCAAGAATTTCATTTTCAAGGTTTCTTAATATAATGAGGTTTGCAGAGAGGGAAGGGAAAATGTTGGAGTTACAGTCAAACTTATAAGAATATGATATAAATGTTATGTTACTTACTGTTAACATAAAATGGGGATTTTTTTCTGTGTATGTATCATATAAATTATTTTTTCACACAGGAAAACTTGAGCACAGATGACAACTTTATTTTCCTGACAACTATGGCTACAAGTCATGTTCAGATTTTAGTGGAATTTACAAAGAAAATTCCAGGTATTTATATTTATTAACATCCATCTATAAAAAAATGTCCTCATCCCTGGTAAAAAGTGAACACATTTGTGCCTATAATCTATGATTGAGATGTTATATCTGGATATACCCTGAATAGCTTTCATAAGAAATTATACATGACCAACTGACAAGAGGCTTAAAGTGGTTGTAAAGTTTTTTTTTTACCTTTGTGCATTCTTTGCCCCTAGACCCCCCCCCCCTCCTACTTACCTTAGCCCCCTCTCGATCCAACGATGTCCAAGAGAGCCTTGCTTCTCTGGGGACTCACACTCCTGATTGGCTCCCGCTGCTGTCAATCACAGCCAGTGAGCCAATCAGGCGATGGAGGGGGCGGGCCCGAACGTGACTCCGTGTATGAATGGGAACACAGAGCTGTGGGTTGGCAGCGTGCCAGCTTGGGCGCCTCATGCGCAAGCTGCTTGCTGTGGGTGCCCCCGGCAGGAGGAAGGGGCCAGGAGTGCTGGCGAGGGACCTGAAAAGGAGAAGAGGAGGAACAGGGTTGATCTGTGCAAAACCACTGCACAGAGCAGGTAAGTATAACATGTTAGTTATTTAAACATAAACACTTGAAAATGATCCCTTTCAGTGGGGCTACGCCCACACTGCAAGGGTTATTTTCATGCTTAGTCCAGTGGGAGTAAAAACCCTTTACTTACCTGAACCTCCACTCATCTGGCAGACAGCTCTCCCCCACACTCCAATGGTGGGCTATCCCACTGAGTCATCACATCCATTGCAGAACTATAGATATCGCACAGGTTTTGATGACGTCAGAGCCTCCCTTATTTGATTCCCTTTGGTTTGTTAAAAGTAGCATTACAAGAGCTTTGTTATATCTGTTCAATAAATGCAAAAATACTTGTTGATTCTGCCAGAAATTCTGTGAGCTGGTAACTTTCTGTGCCTGTATTGCACTCGTAAGTTACATTGTTCCGATCTATAGGACTATAGAACTCCCCCAACCTTTATGTTCCTTACATGTTACCTGTTACAGCCGTATTCAGGGAGTAACATGTTGCTGATGCAACAGCACCCGCACTCCCCCCCCCCCCCCCGAACCCCCGTTGTGACCTTGGGCTGGGGATCATCTCTCTACACCCGCTGTCTTTATTTTAGAAAAGAAGCCGCCACGCGGGGGCTCTGCCCACACAGCTGCGTCATTCAATAACCTCCCTGGTGGCAATCCTGAGTCTGGCTCAGGGTGGAATTCCAGT
This sequence comes from Rana temporaria, assembly GCF_905171775.1. NCBI lineage: Eukaryota > Metazoa > Chordata > Amphibia > Anura > Ranidae > Rana > Rana temporaria. Next base: position 223,422,117 of record NC_053491.1, on the reverse strand, counting down.
ACCATTAGCGGTATCCCTAAACCAGATTCGGGATTGCATCGCAGTATCCAGGCATGGTTAATTACCTTGTCCCCTGGATCCTGCGATGTCTCCCTGCTGTGTGAGCGAGCTGTGTACTCCTCCGCTCGATTCACAGTGCCCGAGTGCCGCCGAGCTCTGTTCCCTGCAAAAGTTCCGACGCACGGGGGTGAAGATCGGCGCCGAATTCAAAAAAGTAAAAACACAATACACATACAGTATACTGTAATCTTAGAGATTACAGTACTGTAAAAAAAAATTACACACCCCCTTTGTCCCTAGTGGTCTGTCCAGTGCCCTGCATGCAGTTTTATATTATAAATACAATTCTTTCTGCCTGGAAACTGGAGATTGTCCATAGCAACCAAAAAGTGTCCGTTTATGTCAAAAGTGGTTTTAGACCACCTAGAAAACAGCGATAATAAATTAGAATCACTTGCAGAATTGAGCGATAGCGATTTGTGGGGAAATTCATCATCAAACACTGAAAGTAATGACAGCGACAATTCTGCAACTGAGCAAATTTCAGTGTTTTTGATTTGATTACATTATTGATTCATTTTTATTATTATTATATTATAATAAATAACTGTAAATAATTATAACATAATATTATAATTTATGATTTTGTGTTTCAAACTTTATCATACCCGGGATGTCTACTAGACTCTTGTTTGGACAGATTTAAGTGAGTTATTCCTAAGAATTGCAGGCCTACAATATTTAAAACGCCAAATTTCCATGCAAAATAATTGTACCGCTTTCAGCACCTAAAATCTGACATAATCATACCGCAAGGGAGGTTAACAGAGTTCTGTGAATGAGGGAGCTACAACTATCATCAGATACTGAGGCTTCTCGATGAACAATCAGGGCACTGTTGAGCATTCTAGGTAGTTCAAATTCCCGCGTCGTATCTTTGTTTTGAATCCTCAAAACAAGATACAACGCCATCTCGGCTAGATCCGACAGGCGTACGTCTTCGTACACCGTCGGATCTAAGATGCAATTTTTCGGCGGCCGCTAGGTTGTGTTCCCGTCGTAATCCGCGTCGAGTATGCAAATGAGCTATTTACGGCGATCCACGAACGTACGTCGGCCCGTCGCTTTTCTGCATGCGCAGTTCCAAAAAAACATCGTTTACGTCGGGTCACAACGTATTAACAGAAAACACGCCCCCATTAGATCCATTTGAATTCAGCGCCCTTACGCCGCAAGAGATACACTACGCTTCCGTAAACTTACGGCGCAAATTCGTTGAGGATTCAAACAAAAGTAAAGTAAGTTACAGCGGCGTAGCGTATCTTACATACGCTGCGCCCGGCGCAGATGTATGTGGATCTGCCCCACAGTCTGTAAGAGCCTGAGATTTCACCTGCGATCTGCTGTGCAATGCAATGGGTGAAATGCTTTACAGGGCCCTAATAAACAAAATCCCTCCACATTTTTTTACCTGCATTTATTATTTTTTACAAAGGTGAACTTATCTGTTAAGAAGAGAAGAGGGGAAGGTTTTTACTAGTACCTATGGTGATCACACTGCTTTTCCATAGATCTGATGCGTAAGCATTGTCACCCTAGGACAGAAAGTGTGTTGTTTGCAGAATCATTTGGTAAAAATAAAGGGAAAACTTCTGGAAAAAAAAAAAACTTCACTTCCTGTAGCAGAGACAAAGCAGTGAGTAAGGAAGCAGGACGTTAGTAAGACGAGATTTCTCAGATCCATAAAGATTTGTCCTCTTAAACAGTTTTGTCTGGAACAGATAGACCCATTGGAAGGTTTCTCCTCCGCTTCTGTTCCTATGACACCTTTTGGATGTTAAATTTCCTATCACTGGCCCGGATTCAGAGAGAATTTACGCCGATGTATCCATAGATACGCCGCGTAAATTCAAATCTGCGCCGGCGTATCTTCTTTCTGTATTCAGAAAGCAAGATACGCCGACATTAGCCTAAGATACGACTGGCATAAGTCTCTTACGCCGTCGTATCTTAGGGTGCATTCTCACGCTGGCCGCTAGGTGGCGCTCCCGTCGTTTTCGGCCTAGATTATGCAAATTACCTAGTTACGCCAATTCACAAACGTATGTGCGCCCGGCGGTAGTTTTTTTACGTCGTTTGCGTAAGTCGTTTTCGTCGTAACCTTGATCCTGCTATTAGGTGGCGCAGCCAATGGTAAGTATGGACGTCGTTCCCGCTTCGAAATTTGAATTGTTTGCGTCGTTTGCGTAAGTCATTCGCGAATAGGGCTGGACGTAATTTACGTTCACGTCGAAACCAATACTTCGTTGCGGCGTACTTGAGAGCAATGCACACTGGGATATGTACACGGACGGCGCATGCGCCGTTCGTAAAACACGTCAATCACGTCAGGTCATAACACATTAGCATAAAACATGCCCCCCTTCCACATTTGAGTTACGCGGGCTTACGCCAGCCCCATTTACGCTACGCCGCCGCAAGTGCTTTGTGAATACTGCACTTGCTCCTGTAAGTTGCGTTGGCGTAGCGTAAATACAATACGCTGCGCCGCCGTAACTTAAAGCGCAGCTACCTGAATCTACCCCAATGATAATTTTCTAATCCTTCTCCACTCTATGCAGAACTAAAAAAAAAAAAATTTTTGCACTTAATTGTGTGTGAACATGCATCTGAACCTGAAAGTTATTTTGTGCCGTTCTATAAGCTGGCAGGAGACCATTTGTGAGTGGCCATCATCTTCTACTGGATGCTAAAAAGCCTGAAGATTTGGGAAGCATCTTGACACAGAAGTGCCTAAATAGAGAGAGAGCCCTGCTGGTTAAGAAGAGAGCAGAGGGAAATAGTAGGTTTCCCCCTCATGCCTAGTACACACGATTGGAAAACCGAGGGGATAACCGGGAACCGGCTCCCCTGTACACACGGCCGGTTTTCCTGTCAGGAAAACTGCCAGGAGAACTTTTGTCGGGAAAACCGGCCGTGTGTATGCTCCCTTGCAGTGTTTCCCATAGGAAAACTGCGGGGAAAAAAACGCTGCGATTCGCGGTGAGAAAAAAGAGAACATGTTCTCATTTTATTAACCGGCAGTTTTCCTGTGGGAAACACTGCAAGGGAGCATACACACGGCTGGTTTTCCCGACCAAAGTTCTCCTGGCAGTTTTCCCGGCCAAAGGAAAACACGGCAGTTTTCCCACCTTATGTGGTCTGTACGCTCATGTGGTATCACTATTGAAAAAGTGCTATGCTGGCTAACATTAACTTTTGTGCCTGAAGAAGGACATGACCTACAACATACTGTATGTAGTGCCATTGCTGTACACCACCTTATTTCTGTAATCATTTAAATTCTACAACTTTCTAATTATTCTACATTATTGAATTAATTTCACAATCGAAAATATCAACGTGTGTTGACTTCAAATTCTCGAGTACAATGGTTAAGCCCAGCCCACAAATGCAAGTTTGTGATTTCTTTAGTAGCTCAACATGTAAATGTTTACCTATGTAATTATAACATGTGTATTTTATATAGGTTTTCAAACATTGGATCACGAAGATCAGATTGCTCTCCTGAAAGGCTCTGCAGTTGAAGCTATGTTTCTTCGTTCTGCTGAGCTCTTCAACAAGAAGTTACTTGATAGCCACACCGACGTCCTTGAAGAGAGAATTTGGAATAGTGGTAAGATCAGACTGTGGAAAGTAATTTTCTCACATGCCTCATACATTATTAATTGTATTTGGATTCAGTAAGCTTGTTTGATGGCACTGATAACAATCACAACTAGTACATCCAGTGATCATCTTTTGTCTTTCATTTTCTATCTATAGCTGATGTAATACCACCGTTCTCAAAGTTTGCTTTGTTCATATGCTTGTATTATTCAGCTTTGTTTATGACGCACACATTGCTATTTGCATAATAATACATGGAATCTCTTCTTTATATTGTTTTGATATTCATATGCTTTACTGTGTTCTTAATTAATCTAATGATAGACTCAAAGATAAAACCGCTGTACAACACTTAATTGCATTCACTGTGAAAGTGAAATCACGCAGTGTCATCTTTAGGCAAAGGCACCTGCAGTTTGCTGTCCAGTGTGGTACATTTTTTGTCCACTATTTGGAGACCAGTGCAGGGAAGCAATTTGTTCCTCTCCTAGGCTGTCTGACTGCACAGATCTATAGCTGGCCATACACCAGTAGAATTGTGTTAAAAGTTTATTTTTCGTTCAATGTTCTGTAGAATTTTGTTAAAAGTTTATTTTTCGTTCAATGTTAAAAAAAGGTTAATGGGGTCAAATCGATGATCATTTTTGAGCACAGCGATTAAAATAATCAAAATTAAATTCTAACACTGAATTCCTCTAATTCCAAAATGTAATGTTAAAGGAGAAGAGTAGGAATATAAAAAAAAAAACACATCTATACCAGGGGTCTCCAATCTATGGCCCTCCAGTTGTTCAGGAACTACAATTTCACATAATGCCTAGTCATGCCTGTAAATGTCAGAGTTTTACAATACCTCATGGGACGTGTAGTTCTGCAACAGATGGAGGGCCGTAGTTTGGAGATCCCTGACTATACTCACTTCCCTGCTGCAGCATCAGTGTGATGCTGCAACTGCCCCCTGCTAGCTCCAAGCCCACTGATTGCTCAGTTCTCAGTCAGCTCTGTTCTGAGAGCAGCGATCTCAGTCAATGCTCTCTGCTCTGCCCCTCCAGCACTCACGCCGGGAGCGGCTCTTTCACGTCAGCCAACAGCCCACTGTCGGCTGATTCTGGGTCACAGGAGAGCACAAATAAGTGCACTACTGTGATCCACAAGAGGAGTATGGCCAAAAATCTTTGGCCATACTTGTTTTATAAGCAAACAAATATTATGAAATTCATATGCCAATCTTACTAATGATAGAGCAGTCTAACATGGCCTCTTGTTGTTTTAAAGCTGAATTAATCCCAAAAAAACAAAATGTATTGCAGTTGACCAAACTCTAAATGTGGTGCCTGCATCGGTTTTTCTTTTTTTAGGTTGTTTTTTCTTTCATTTTAAATCTATTGAGCCAGCCAATAAGTCTTATTTTCAAGTTCCTTTAATAGATCAAGCTGTCCAGCAAAAGTGTCAGATGGTTGAGACACAGTAAAAAAATACACCAGCACAAATATCATAAACACAAATAAACAGCAGCTGAACACTCCAGGTAAACTTACAACACCCAAGATCATAATAACATAGAAATAGTGCAGCGCTAATTAAAGTTCATAGGGGAAAATCCATATAGGAAAGCACACAGAAGTTCCAGATAAAGTGATGATGTGCTTAGAAAACAATGGACTCCGTGTCAGATGTGCAAAACCTCCACCTTTAGATACTCTAAGCTGCTCACCTCAACGCCAGGACCCCTGAGTCAACAAAGGGTCAAACAGTCTATCCCATAAAGGGTAAATATCCAGGAGTGCGGTCACAGTGATCTTCCTGGTGTGGACCTTATAGAAACACCAGATGGATTCATGCATCATAGATAATCACCAGTATCCCGACATATAGAGATAAATAAGAGACACCTAGTGCTCTCTGCTAGCAAACTTTTAAGTAACAATTAAGAAGAATCCCTCTTACAAATAGAGCACTTCAATAAGTGCCAGCATATACCGGTAAGTGCTTGTACATATAAACCTCATAGGAGACGGCCACGGGTAATGTCAACGTAACTCCTCTCTTTCTGTAAGCGTTAAGTCCCAGGGGGTGGGACTTTATCAACGGATACAGAGGCACGTCACAAACCCGTCTTAGATACTTGTAAATATTCAACAGAGGGAAGGGACATCTCCCCTTGTTGCCTCTGTCATTGAATCTCTACAGCCTGAGAATCGGGAATTAAAAAGCAGCAGTCTATATAACGCTGCGAACGGCCAATACAAAAGGGGGGTGTTCCCTACTATGGAAAATCAACCCATTGAAGCTATGTGTGACACCATGCCTCTTAAAATGGCCAATAAAACTACCAAGAGAATAAAATAAATATTAATCTAAAATAGAAAAAATGTATTCATTATATATAAAAAAAAAAATTGTTATAAATTAAAAACTATAACAAACTAAAAATGTAATCCACGGCCATCTTGTACAATTATATTCAATAATATATCCATAAAATATACAAATAAAAATTATCCAAACATAAAGATCAGAAATAAAACAATTTAAATCACAAATCGACATTCAAGCCAGCAGGGGCACCCACCTTGGTTTCAAATATCAATAGGATTCCCTGCAGCTCAACTGTCTAATAAAATTGCTTCCTCTCCAATGTCTTTTGACCTTCTCAATACCCTAGAACTTCAAGCCCCTGGGGTCACGATTATGAAAAAGTTTAAAATGCCTAGAAACATTATGCATCTTTAGCCCCTTTTCAATATTATTCACATCTGACATGAAGTTTCCTAAACTTCCTGCCTATATACTGGAGACCACAATCACACTCCAGCATATAGACAACTCCTTGTGTGGAGCATGTAATAGGATCATTGATTTTATATTGCTTCTTTGTGACTGAAGCAGTAAAATGTTTCCATTTTGTGGTATTAACCTTTGAATGTTTACAGGATATGCACCAACCACAGGTGTAAAATCCATTCTGAATATAGAATAATATACACTCAGCTTGTATAGGTGGATCAATCACTCCTGGGGCTAAACAGTCACGCAAAGAGGGGGCTTTTTTTAATATAAATTGCGGACGAATAGGTAATACGGAACCTAAGGTTTTAGGTTCAATATTGGCCAATACTTTTGAACTATTCTTTCAAATTTTTTGTAATGCACATTGTAGTCCAAAATTAATTTATGATTATCAGGTACAGATGAATTCTCCCTAATTTGATTTGAAACCAATAAATTCCTATTCATTAACCTAGTTTTCTCTATCTCTTGGTTTAGAGTGATTTTTTTCATATCCTCTTTGTTGAAATTTAGCTGATAATTCATATGACTGTTTCAGGAAATCATCCTCCGATGTACAATTACGCTTTAGCCTTATAAATTGAACCCCGGGGATATTATACAACCACAATCTATGGTGACAGCTCTCAAATGGTATATATGAATTCTGGTCAGTAGGTTTAAGGTAATTGCACATACGGAAATGATTAACCTCCTTAGTAATCTCTAAATCCAAGAAGATCATTCGCTCAAAATTAACATTCTATTTCAGAACAATATTTTTATTATTTGCATTAAGCTTCTGCGTAAATGTCTCAAGATCTCTGGAGCTACCATCTCATACCATAACAAGGTCACCAATATACCTTTGGTAGCAAATAAGTTGAGGGGGACGATCTGAGAATACCACTTTTTCCTCCCAGTGGGCCATTAACAAATTGGCCACACTGGGAGCAAAACGGGCACCCATCGCCACCCCCCTAGTCTGAAAGAAAAAAAATCACTGTGCCACCAGAAATAATTCTTTGTTAAACAAAAATCTAGGCTCCTGAGAAGAAACTTTTAAAGTTGCATAGACAGATCAAACAAGCTAAATGCCAATTTGACTGATGAACGAGCATCATCATGCCCAGTGATGGTATAATGGTGTAGCAAGGGCCCCGACCCCTAGAGGCCTAATAGTGACCTCCAGTAGGCATAGTGGGTGTAATGCAAGAAAGAATGATTGGGCGCCAGTCACTTTTTGAATGCGAACAAAAGAGATTTATTGTCTGTTAACTGGGGCAGAGAGAGTTAGGGCCTGAACACACCTAGGCAGATGCAATAGCAATTGGCAGACTCCAAGATAAAATAGGCAGACAGCTATTCAGGTTGAGGGCCTTTAAGCTGGTTGCAGCACTGTATTTGTAGAACTGCTGTCTCCTATGGCAGCTGAACTTATAGGTTGACTTCAACACAGATTTGTACACATACCAGACTTGGTATCCCCATTTTGTAGGATCTGGCCTCCATCTCACAGCCTCCTGCTGTAGCTTTTCTCACTGAGCTTCCAGTCTTCTCACTAGACCAGGGGTCATTGTGGGCCACATCAGCATTATGATTGGCCTCAAAACGATCGGTTGTATCTGTAAGATTAGATGTCCAGCGCATCCCCTCCCCTTTACATTAGATTTCAAGAGCCACCCCACCATCAGAAGTTAAGTCCCCCACTCTCCCTTACATCACAGTGCACCCCACTTTTCCCTATGCTGCTGCTGGGAAGAAGCTGGATTCATTGCTTGTAAGCAGAAAGTAAGGATCTGGAGGAGGACCAGAGGAGGGCTGGAGCTCTCCTGCAGCAGCAGGAGAGGTGCGAGGGCCACCTGAAATTGCCTGGAGGGCCAGATTCGGCCCGTGGGCCTTGTATTTGACACCAGTGCACTAGACCTTCAGATCCCAGCCACTGGATCCCTTGAGCTCTTCCACAGCTAATCCGCTGTACACGCCAAGCGTCACCCACGCTACCTGCTGGGTACCTGGCTTGGTTCTCAACTAACCCGTCGAATCCTCTTCAAGTGTCACACACACTCACCCGCTGGGTCCCTTACTTGAATGCTGAAGCTTTCCCAACTTGTTCACCGCCCCTGGCTAGTGAAAAAGGCTGCTCTGGTACTTCCTCAGACTTCACAAACCTGGCCTCTGATGACAGGAGTAGTTGTCCCTTACTGGCAACGGTGTCCCCTTTATCTCTGACCTCTGGTTCTCACTAGCCTGTGGTCGTCCCATATGGCAACTGCTTCTCCTTCACCCCTGGCAACACTCGTCTCACCGTCTGGCTAAACCTCTGCAATGATCGGGCTCCCCTTGGGCCGGGCCTCTACACACGTGGCAAGGCCTCATGCTTAGGCCTAACCTTCAGCTGCTGCTTCACATACAGCCCCCAGGCCTCAGCTTGGGGCTAAAAGGACACTGATCACTCTGACTCATTCCCCTTATATAAACTCTCCCAGCATGTTAAGGCCTAAAATATGATTGGCTTAGAAATTATTAGCCAGATTCAGGTAGAGTTACGACGGCGTATCAGTAGATACGCCGTCGTAACTCCGAATCTGCGCCGTCCTGCATTTAAGTGTATGCTCAAACTGAGATACGCTTAAATGTTGCTAAGATACGAGCGGCGTAAGTCTACCTACGCCGTCGTATCTTAGCTGTCTGTTTACGCTGGCCGCTAGGGGCGTATACGCTGATTTACGCCTAGAATATGTAAATCAGTGAGATACGCCTATTCACGAACGTGCGCTCGCCCCGTCGCAGTAAAGATACGCCGTTTACGTAAGGCGCAAAGATAAACCACCAAAAAGATGACGCAGCCAATGTTAAGTATGGACGTCGGAACCGCGTTGAATTTTGAAATGTTTACGTCGTTTGCGTAAGTCGTCCGTGAATGGAGCTGGCCGTAATTTACGTTCACGTCGAAACCAATGAGTCTTTGCGGCGTAATTTGGAGCATGCGCACTGGGATACGTTCATGGACGGCGCATGCGCCATTCGTTAGAAACGTCAAATGCGTGGGGTCACTAGTATTTTGCATAGAACACGCCCCCAACCAGCCTCTTTTGAATTAGGCGGGCTTACGCCGGCCCAGTTACACTACGCCGCCGTAACTTAGAGCGCAACTTCTTTGTGAATACTGTACTTGCCGCTCTAACTTACGGCGGCGTAGTGTATCTGAGATACGCTACGCCCGCCTATAGATAGGCACAGCTACGTGAATCTAGCTATATGTCTATTCACATCCTGAACCCACTGTGGTCTTGTCATTCGAATCCCAAATGCAGCAGTGCCACCTATTGACAGAAGAGAGAAATGCACCATATTCAGGCTTAGGGCAGAAAGTCAGTTGATACAACTACTAATTAGGCAAGATAATTGCCACCTAGCATAACTAAATTTGTTAGCAACCCTGCTTAATACCAGGGTGCTACAAAGGGAACAAACATCTGCTGTTATCAGGATACTGGATGGAGTACAGTTTAAAGTTTCTAAGATTTGAATGATATGCTTAGTATCTTTAAGATACACGTTAGTCTGCATAACAAGTGGCTATAGGAATGAATCAATATATTGACCCAATCGGGCAGTAACTAAATTCATCCCATTAACTATAGGTTGTCCAGGTGGATTAGTGCTATCTTTAGGGAATTTAGGCATAGAGTAAATAATAGGGGTTCTGCAGAACAATGAATCTAAGTAAGCTGCCTCTTTTTTGTTCAGAATCCCCCCATTTTTGCCCTTTTCAACCAGATCATGCAATTCCTCTTTGTACTGAAACACAGGTTCTCTGGTCAATAACTGATAAGTCTCCCGGTCACTCATTCTGCTTGATAATAAGGTTTATTGAGAACCATTAGGCCTTCCCCTTTATTCGCAGGGTGTATGAGTGACTATTTTTCTTTTCCAAAGAAGCTATACCATTTTTAATATATTGGGGATCTGCCACTTTTTAATTCATCAAGCTCTAGATACCATATTTTTAAAAACTTCACAATATTTATTACCACTATTCAAAGGGCTAAATGTAGACTTTTTTCGCACATTAGAGTGGACCCTTATGATGGAGTCACCTTTCTGGTGATGGGATTTGATAGACAATACTTTTTATTATTTAACCACTTCCATACCGGGCACATATACCCCCCTCCTGACCAAGTGAAATTTCAGCTTCCGGCACTGCGTCGCTTTAACTGACAATTGCGCGGTCGTGCGACATGGCTCCCAAACAAAATTGGCGTCCTTTTTTCCCCACAAATAGAGCTTTCTTTTGGTGGTATTTGATCACCTCTGCGGTTTTTATTTTTTGCGCTATAAAACAAAAAAAGCAACAATTTTGAAAAAAAATTCAATATTTTTTACTTGTTGCTATAATAAATAGCCAAATTTTTTTTTTCCCCAAAAAAATTTCTCAGTTTAGGTCAATACGTATTCTTCTACATATATTTGGTAAAAAAAAAAATAATAATAATAAAAAAAAAAAATCGCAATAAGCGCTTACAAAATATGGGACAGAATTATTATTATTATTATTATTATTTATTTTTTTTATTATTATTATTTTTACTAGTAATGGCGGCGATCTGCGATTTTTTTATTGGGACTGCGACATTATGGCGGACACATCGGACACTTTTGACACATTTTTGGCGCCATTCAAATTTATACTGCGATCAGTGCTATAAATATGCACTAATTACTGTATAAATGTGACTGGCATTGAAGGGGTTAATACTAGGGGGTGAGGAAGGGGTTAAATGTGTAGCCTGGGTGTGTTCTAACTGTAGGTGGAGGGGGGTGACTGGGGGAGGTAACCGATCTGTGTCCCTATGTACAAGAGACACAGATCGGTCTCCTCTGTCCCCTGACAGGACGTGGAGCTCTGTGTTTACACACAGAGCTCCACGTCCCTGCTCTGTCACTGCTGATCGTGGGTGCCTGGCGGACATCGCGACCGCCAGGCACGCGCATCGGCATCTCGGGGACGCGCCGGGTGGGGACGCGCCGGGTGGGGACGCGCCGGGTGCGCACGTGCCGCCGCCCAGTGGCCGGAGGAATCCAGGACGTCAATTGACGTCCTGTTGAGTTTCCAGTGCCACTGTGAAGCCGTCATTTTACATGCGGCCGGTATTCTAGTGGTTAAACTACGCATGTATTTCTGTAAACTGATATACCTGTAACTTTGAAATGTATTCAAATTTCGTACTGGGGCAAATTTCAGCCCTCTATTCAATACCCATATCTCATCTTCACTAAGGGGCATACCACTTAAATTACCTACTCCGGGCCCACATCCTACTTACACTCAAACTTTCCCAGACAGGAGGGGGAGGTGCAAACCAACCATTTTATCAGTCTTCTAGAGATAATAATAAAAGAGGGAGAAATCCTAGAGGTAGACGAAGAGGAGACGGTTACTTCCAATCCCTATTAAGAGGAGGAACTCAATCTAGCGACCCCCAGGATCATACATATGTGTCCTCTCGGAATAGAGGGGGGGGGGGAATTAGACAACATTATCAATCAGAATAAAATTTGAATCCAAATTTGTATAACACAATCTCCATAGGAAGCTAATTTTAGGACAGTAGACAGCATAACAAAAAACAAATGTTTTTATATGTTTATGAACATTTTAATAGCAATTATTGTTAACAGTATCAGGAAGAGAAAAAAGAAGGGCATGAAAGGAGGGGGGAAGAGAATAAAGGATGGAGGGTGTTTGGAGGAAAGTAATAAAACAGGACCATATAAATAAGAAATTGCTTTTATTCTCTACTCACACACTGCCTTTTTTTTTTTAAGCAGAGCACAGTCGGTACTTGAGCATATAGTGCCATCTATTGGGAACCAGTGGTACTTCAGTGATTAGCTAAAGTGTCTAATCTGACCATAGTAACCTTGTAAAGTTAGTACGATCTAATGAAAGCCACTAGTATGTTGTCACCAGTTCCATGGCTTTATATAAGGTTATGGTGAAAAGGGCTATAGAAAGAGGACATCCTAGCACTACCAGCGTAGTACATAGACACCCTGTATAAATTGTTTAGTGTTTAGTGATATCCATAATTAAATAAACATAACGAAAATTTTATAAATATAGAAAAAATATATATAGTGTTCATAAGTGCCGCCTTATAGTCATAAAACATATATTGTGATCCACACTATAATAAGTGCACTTCTAGTGATGGGTTACTATTTCTGTATCACACGTTCTTCATGCTGTGCTCAATCCCTCCACCGGTTGTGGTCTCACCTGGGATAATGGATCGTATATAATGCTATGATCTAATAATGCTTTTGTTCCTTCCAAGGGAACTGGAAGTGCTTTTCCTGGGACCCAATGACAGAACTGCTTCCTTCTCCTCCTACTAGTTCCTCCAGTCAGGCATACACATATGAATATAAAAGAACTCCAATTGTGCTTTATCTTTAAAACACACAATTTATTTATTAAAAACTCCAAGTAACACACTCACATTTAAAAGGTGCTTTCAGTGCACCAAATTGTAAACACATATAACAATTGCTGTGTACACCAGTGTAAAATTGCACCACAGGGTCACGTGGCTTCTTAAGGCAGATATCTAGTGACCCATCACTAGAAGAGCACTTATTATAAATGTGGATCACAATACTGTATATGGTTTGACTAAGGCGACACTTATGAACACTATATTATTGATTGATTTATGGTGGTGGTTGTATATATTTTCTATTTTCATAAACTTTTTGTTGTATTTATCAGATTATGGATGTCACTAAACAATCTATAAATGGTGTCTATGCACTAGATTTGTAGTGGTAGGATTTGCACCTAAATATTTGAACACAGCATTTAAACACGATATTTTGTACTTAAGTGTGAAGCACGGCCCCAATATTTAATTTATTTTAAATGTTTGATCACATGCTAATACGAGCGATTCACAATTTATAAATATTTTTAGTGGTTACAAAACTCATAGCAGCGCACAGTGCCATAACACTTGTTCAGTATAGAAAGAGGACAACCTTGTCAGATTATATGGCAAAAAGAAGGGAAAAAACATTACTCAATTTGATACTGGATCCCAGATGCCTATAAAGCAGACGTACACAATTCTGACCGGAGCCCAATTTTGTACGTATATGCCATAAAAAAAATATGCTGGCTGTGATGGCCCAAAGGATGAAACAACGTTTTTCATTTTGGGTTGGAAAAGAGGGTTGTTTATCAAGGTATTTAATCACAAAATTACTTTTTCATTACAGTTTTGTTTTTGCTAGAAAATATCAGGTCGGTAGCTTACAACTTTCACATCAAGTCTTTTTCATACATGGTACATCCAGTCTATGTTTATATATTTATAGATCAGGAAGGTGTAAAGGAAAATAAAGCAGTCTATTTTTTTTTCTAGGTATTTCTCATGATTACATAAATCCCATGTTCAGTTTTTATAAGAGTGTCGGGGAGCTGAAGATGACTGAGGAAGAGTATGCACTGCTCACGGCAGTTGTGATTCTCACACCAGGTACGTTATTAATAAACAACAATTATCAATACTTGAACAAAGCGTAAGCTACTGATATAGTATAAATGATAGACTGGGTGAAATCTGCCATAAGGCAAGGTGAGAAATGATCTCAGGTGGAGGCATTTGCTTTAGGCCTAACATAAAATTAGACAGTTTGCCTTTAGACTTCAGCTGCCTTCGGCCCCTCTAAGGAAAACAACAATAGTTTCAAGTAATGGTTTTAACTGCCTTTTATCTCGTTTAAAGTCATTCTAAAGGTTAGAATTTTTTTAAATAACAAACATGGTATACTTAACTGCGCTGGCCAATGGTTTTTCAGAGTAGCCCCAATCCTCTTCTTTTTGGGTCCCCTGATGACGGTCCTGGTTATTAACCCCTGCCGAGTGCCCCTAATAGCAAGCCTCTTGCTATGGGGCACTTGAGTGCGCTCACTCCAGAGCCACACTCATGTAAATAGACATTGTCCATTCACACACAGAGCATGTCTTGGCCTCACCACTCACTTTCCTCCTCACTGGCTGTGATTGACAGCAGCAGGAGTCAATGACTTCTGCTGATTTGTGAGCCAATGTCATATGACTTCCACCTGGATCGATGAAAAGCCGGGCGGGAATCGGTTAATGCAGAGAATGCATTAAGGTAACCTTCTGCCTTTAGAACCACTTTAAGCTAATTTAGCTTATGGTTCATGTATGCATTTTTTTCGGTGGTATGTAGCTACTGAAAGTGCAGAAATTCTCAATGGTACATATGGTGCATCTCCCCGCACCCCTAAAACAGATGGTCATTTTATCTACTTTAAAAAAAAAAAAAAAAAAGTAAAAATTACTTTATAAAGCTGAACTTCAGGCAAGCAGCTAAATACAGGGATAAAAAAAATATATCGCATAGGAACTGCTTCACCTGCCAAATCAATTATACTTATGTCCATCCAGCCTTGAGATTTTCACAGCATTCCTACATAGTGCAACCCCTTATGGTAGGGCGGGAGACTCCCAATTTTTCATTTCTGCAGTTACACCTGCAGGTCTTGTCCCTTCCCCAGCCTTTGACTGGAAAGGGAAAGAAGAAGCAGCAAACTGATGAGCTAATCCCTCTCTCACTCTGGTTTTATTAGCATGCTCTTTGTTAGCACATGAGCATTGCAACACAACTGACTGTGCTGCTTCTGCCTCTCCCGGCCTGAGCACTTCTGTACAAATGGTTGAAAAAGGATGAAACCAAATCAAGTTCAGGTACTGCTTACATTTAAACAATATATTTAATGCTACAGTAATCAGTATATAGCTGCATGAATTTGTATCTCTTACATCAGCCTGGAGTTCATCTTTAAATGTTGCCTGCCACACACTACTGGCTCACAATTAGCCTTTTTTCCTAGTATAATAGCAGTTTGCACTAATACTAATAATGTCTACAGTACAGGCAGGGGTGGACTAACAACCCATGGGGCCCCCGGGCAATAGAAGATTATGGGGCCCCTGGGCTTACAGATGGCCACCACGCCAGGAGGCAGTGCAGAGGCAGGGCAGCTAAAATCTCAGGATTTTCACATCAAAAGCATGTCGGTTTAAGACATAGCAGGAACAGATGTAAAAAAAACACAGATTTTTACATACTGTCCCTGGTTTTATTGAGCCTGGCAACCCTGATGGGGCCCCCTAGTGGCATGGGGCCCTCGGGCAGTGCCCGAAAGTCCCAATGGTCAGTCCGCCCCTGAGTATGTGCTAATCAGTGGGGTTGTTGCTAGACTCTGGAACCTAGGGCATTGCCTTGGGTCCTCTGCTGAGTGCTCCAGGTTACAATATACAGTGGGGATCTAAGGTTTGGGCACCCCAGGTAAAAATTTGTATTAATGTGCATAACAAAGCCAAGGAAAGATGGAAAAATCTCCAAAAGGCATCAAATTACAGAATTAGACATTCGTATAATATGTCAAAAAAAGTTAGATTTTATTTCCATCATTTACACTTCCAAAATTACAGAAAACAAAAAAATGGCGTCTGCAAAAGTTTGGGTACCCTGCAGAGTTAATGGGCTAGATTCACATAGATCAGCGGATATTTAGATCCGCGTGATCTATGTGATTTAAGATCCGCTGCCACAAGTTTGAGAGGCAAGTGGCTAATTCACTAAACACTTACCTCCAAACTTGCGGCGGCGGATCGTAAATCCCCGGCGGAATTCAAATTTCCGCGGCTAGGGGGAGTGTACTATTTAAATCAGGCCCGTTCCCGCGCCGATTTAAATGAGCATGCGCCATCCGCGAAATTTCTTGGCGTGCATTGCTCCCACTGACGTCGCTAGGATGTCAGTGGTTTCGGCGTGAGCGTAACTTGCGGCGTGCGGGTTTCTGAATCGGCGTACGCAAACAACGTAAAAAAAACAAAAATCGACTCGGGAACGACGGCTATACTTAACATTGGCTGCGCCTCATAGAAGCAGGGGTAAGTATACGCCGGGAAAACCGCTACGGAAACGTAACAACACTGCGTCGGGTCCGCGTACGTTCGTGAATTGCCGTATCTCGCTGATTTACATATTTCTCAGTGTAAATCAGCAAAAACGCCCTCCGTGGCCATTTTTTAATTGCAGTTAAGATCCGAAGGTGTAACACAGTTACACCTGTCGGATCTTAGGCATATCTATGCGTAACTGATTCTATGAATCAGTCGCATAGATACGACGGGCCTAAGTCAGAGATACGACGGCGTATCAGGAGATACACCGTCGTATCTCTCTGTGAATCTAGCCCAATATCTTTTACTGCCCCCTTTGGCAAGTATCACGCTTTTTGTAGCCAGCCAAGAGTCTTTCAATGCTTGTTTGAGGTATCTTTGCCCATTCTTTCGTACAAAAGTCTTCCAGTTCTTTGAGATTTCTGGGCTGTCTGTCACGCACTGCACTATTATGGTCTATCCATAGATTTTCAATTATGTTGAGGTCAGGAGATTGTGAAGGCCATGGCAAAACCTTCAGTTTACGCCTCTTGATGTAATCCCCTGTGGATTTTGAGGTGTGTTTAGGATCATTGTCCATTTGTAGAAGCCATCCTCTCTTTAACTTCAGCTTTTTCACAGATGGCATCAAGTTACCATCCAAAATTTGCTGACATTTTATTGAACCCATTTTTCCTTCCTTCTCGTGAAATGTTCCCTGTGCCACTGGCTGCAATACAACTCCAAAGCATGATTGATCCACCCCCATGCTTAACAGTTGGACAGAGGTTCTTTTCATTAAATTCTGTGCCCTTTCTTCTCCAAACGTACCTTTGCTCATTCTGGCCAAAAAGTTATATTTTAACCTCATCGGTCCACAGAACTTATTTCCAAAATGCATCAGGCTTGTCTATATGTTCATTTGCAAAGTTCAAATGCTGATTTTTGTGGTGAGGATGTAGAAGAGGTTTTCTTCTGATGACTCTTCCATGAAGACCATATTTGTACAAGTATCTCTTTATAGTGGAATAGTGTACCACAACTCCAGTGTCTGCCAGATCTTTCTGGAGGGATCGTGCAGTCAAACGTGGGTTTTAAATTGCTTTTCTCACAATCCTGCGAGCTGTTCTGTCTGATATTTTTCTTGGTCTTCCAGATCTTGCTTTAACTTCCACTGTTCCTGATGAATGCCATTTCTTAATTACAATTCGAACAGAGGATATTGACATCTGAAAACGCTTTGCTATCTTCTTATAGCCTTCTCCAGCTTTGTGAGCGTCAACTATTTTCAGTTTCAGTTTCTTTATCGTACATCACGGGACACAGAGCGGCATTCATTACTATATGGGTTATATGGAGTACCTTCAGGTGTAGACACTGGCAATCTCAAACAGGAAATGCCCCTCCCTATATAACCCCCTCCCATAGGAGGAGTACCTCAGTTTTTACGCCAGTGTCTTAGGTGTTAGTCATGGTTTAGCTTGCCTCCGCATCCTTGGGATTAGGTGAGCTACCGGTTCTGTCCAAAAAAGCCTCAGCGCTAAAGTGGTCAGTAACCGGACCCCAAACCCTTGGGGTATAGCCCATAATGCTTTTCTTTTTAGAGAGCTGGACCCTGGGCCCAGAACTTAGAAACCTTTGGGTACCTAAAGTTTTCTGTTGCCAGGGTGCTATATGGGCCCAGGACAGTGGATCCTTCATAGGAACCCAGGGCCTGAAGGTCTAGACATCCCCACGGAGATGGGGGAAGATTGGGCCTCTTGCTTGGCAAAGTCCTGCGGCATGGAGCAGGTAAGTGAGGGGAAAACTTGCGGAACTTGGTTCTTAGCAGGTTTTTTTCTGGGGGGTCACAGGGGACATGCCTAAAGTTATGCACTGCATCTGGCAAACTAGTCACATATCATAAAGATAGGATGGCTCTCTATGTATTATTCCCCATAAGATGTGACCTCCCTTGTAGTGTTGGAAAAGCATTGAGTGGGGCCTGTGTTATATAAAAATATATGTGTGTGTCAGAGAGCTTTGCTTACCTGCAGGCCTCCAGGCGATGCTCCATTCAGTCTTCCTCCTCAGAGCCTGCAAGCAGGCAAAACGCTGACCTCCTCATGGTTCCAGGCTGCAGGCTGCAGTTTGCTGGAACAGAGAGGTCCCTTCCTCCCAAAATCCCCCCCCCTCCCCCTGTCGGGAGGGGCATTTCCTGTTTGAGGTTGCTGGGGGGGAAGGGCGGGTCAGTGGCTTAAAGGAAGGGGCGGCCCTTCCTTGTTTGTTCCATCAATACTTTGGAACTGAGGAGAAAGACCAGAGCGGCAGCACGGGGCGCCGAGGACACACAGTGGCCAGAAAGGATATTGCAGTCTTCAGAGGACTGTTTTGTCAAGCCTAGAAATAGGCTGTTTCTTTTCCATCTCATAGTTTTTCTTTGCAATACTACTCAGGGGGACAGAATGTTTTTTCTTTCCTGGATTTGAAACAAAAACGAAAAAAAAAAAAAAAAAGTCATCTAGGGGAGAGGAAGCATTTTTTTATCCCCCAAACAGGTGTTTGGACAATTAACTTTTATAGTTCCAAATACCAATAGGTAGCAGGTGTACCTCGGTATTGTACCATGGTATGCCGCTGTTTTCCCTACAGGGAGCCTTGGGGCCATCGGGATCTGGGGCTGGAGCTGACGCGGGTCAGTCCAACCCTAAGATGGTCACGGAGGAGGTATTACTCACCTCTTTAAAAGAGATGCAGAAAAGCATGGGAAAAATGATATCCGCAGCTATGCGGGGCAGTAAGCGGAATAGATCTCCGTCGCCCGAGCGCGGACCCTCAGAAGAGGAGGTCCTTTCCTCAGGGGAATTGGACGACCTCTTGGACACGGACCAAGTAGGTTCAGGGATCGAAGACCCGGATACAGAGGAGTCTGGGGCAGTCTCCCTGAGGGAGAGCTGGTGGATTCAAGGATTGTCGGACTTGGTCCATAGGACATTCAACTTGCCAGTACCAGATCTCCAGGTATCGACGGTTTCAGCTTTGGGCTCACTGAGGGCGCCTCAAAGCAATGCTGTGTTTCCGATCCATCCTCTATTAGAGGGAATTTTGTTCCAAGATTGGAACAAGCCAGATAAGATCTTCTTACCACCTAAAAGGTTCTCTGTCCTATATCCTATGGAAGAAATTTTTTCCAAAAGATGGGCTACTCCTGCAGTGGACGCAGCCATCTCATGTGTTAACAGATCGTTAACATGCCCTGTAGAAAACATACAGGTGTTCAAGGATCCAGTTGATAAGCGCTTGGAAGCACTACTTAAGAACTCCTTCACTACTGCAGGGGCAGTAGTACAGCCAGCTGTGGCTGCGATTGGGGTCGCTCAAGCATTATCGGATCAATTTAAGCAGATGCTTAAACTTATTCCGGCCCAGCAGGCAGAAAAATTTTCGGATGTCCCTAAGGCCATATGTTTTACGGTAGACGCAATCAAGGATTCTATCCAGCAAGCGTCACGTTTATCGTTATCCCTTATCCATATGAGAAGACTCTTATGGTTAAAAAGCTGGGAGGCTGAGCCCCCATGCAAGAAGCTCCTGGTAGGGTTCCCCTTCCATGGAGGACGACTCTTCGGAGAAGACCTAGATAAATACATTCAGACCATTTCAAACGGCAAGAGTACTCTCTTGCCAACTAAGAAGAAGGTTCAGGGACCTGCGTTTAAACGACAGTATTCCCCTGGGCAGGGGCCCTCTAATGCCAAGCAGTATCGACGGCCTCCTGCAAAAGCAAACTTCGGCTTCAACAGCAGATCACAAGGACAGGCTGTTAGAGGCAAAAGGCAGTGGTTTCGCAAACCAGCAAAACCAGCCCCCAAGCCAACCTTATGAAGGGGCGCCCCCACCCACGAAGGTGGGGGGAAGGCTGCGACTCTTTTCAGAGATTTGGGAAGCCAGCATTCCCGACGAGTGGGTACGGTCTTCCGTGGCCACAGGCTACAAATTAGATTTCCTAAGGTTTCCTCCTCCTCATTTCCAGAAGTCGAGGATTCCAAACGATCCGGAAAAGGGAGCCGCATTAAGATCGGCATTAGATCATCTACTTTCCCAGGAAGTAATAGTAGAGGTACCAGTCCTGGAACAGGGGCTGGGTTTCTACTCCAACCTATTCATCATCCCAAAATCCAATGGAGATGTCAGGCCAATTTTGGACCTAAAGATGGTAAATGCATATCTAAAGATCCGCTCATTTCGGATGGAATCCGTGCGGTCAGCAGCTGCCACACTCCAGAAGGACGACTTCATGGCGTCCATAGACATAAAGGATGCCTACCTTCATGTTCCAATTTATCAGCCACATCAAAGATATCTACGCTTCATGGTGGCTTCGCGTCACTTCCAATTCGTGGCGCTTCCCTTCGGGTTGGCTACGGCCCCCCGGGTGTTCACGAAGGTCCTAGCTCCAATCCTAGCCAAACTAAGGATCCAAGGGGTCACGATCCTAGCATACCTGGACGACCTCCTAGTCATAGATCACTCGTCTCCCGGCTTGGAGCGAGCAGTGGCCCTCACGGTCCAATACCTCGAGAGGTTCGGCTGGGTCCTAAATCGAGAAAAGTCAGCTTTCCAGCCCACAAAGCAGTTGGAATATCTCGGCATGAGATTAGACACAGAACAACAAGGAGTGTTCCTACCTCTGAGGAAGGTAAAAGCCATCAAGGAATTAATCCTACTGGTTCTAAGCAAGAAAGAACCGACTATTCGCCTATGTATGAGGTTACTAGGCAAGATGGTGGCCACATTCGAGGCGGTACCATACGCCCAGAGCCACACTCGCATCCTACAGGCAGCCATCCTGTCAGCATGGAGCAGAAGGCCACAGGCCTTGGATATCCCGTTGCCGCTCTCATCAAGAGTCCGACAAAGTCTGTGTTGGTGGTTAGACCCTCAGAATCTACTGAAGGGGAGGTCTTTCAGCCCAGTGGCTTGGAAGATAGTGACCACAGACGCCAGCCTGACGGGCTGGGGAGCAATTTTGGATGGTTGCACTCGCCAAGGTACTTGGGCAAAGCCAGAGAAGCAGTTGCCCATCAACATCTTGGAGCTCAGAGCTGCTCGACTAGCCCTCAGGGCTTGGACGTCAAAATTGCAGGGGTTCCCGGTGAGAATTCAATCAGACAATGCCACGGCCGTGGCACACATAAATCACCAAGGGGGAACCAGGAGTCAAGCCGCTCAGAGAGAGGTGAGCTTGATTCTTCTATGGGCAGAGGCTCATGTGCCCTGCATATCGGCAATATTCATTCCAGGAGTGGACAACTTTCAGGCGGACTTCTTAAGCCGCCAGACTCTATGGCCGGGGGAATGGTCTCTGCATCCACTAGTCTTTCAAGCACTCTGCCAAAGATGGGGAGTGCCGGACGTGGATATCATGGCATCGAGACTCAACAAGAAACTAGACAGGTTCATGTCCCGCTCAAGGGATCCGATGGCCTGCGGAACCGATGCGTTGGTTTGCCCTTGGCATCAGTTCAAACTTCTTTATGCGTTTCCCCCGCTCCAGTTACTACCCCGCCTGCTGCGCAGGATCCGGGTGGAGCACATACCAGTCATCCTGGTAGCTCCAGCATGGCCCAGAAGGGCATGGTACTCACTAATCTTAAGGATGGTAGTGGGAGACCCTTGGACTCTTCCTCTACGGCCAGACCTGCTATCGCAAGGTCCGATCCTCCACCCTGCCTTACGGCATCTAAATTTGACGGCCTGGAAGCTGAATCCCTGATTCTCAGGGGTAGAGGTCTGTCTCAGAAAGTAATCTCTACCCTAATCAGAGCCAGGAAACCGGTCTCTAGGGTGATTTATTACAGGGTCTGGAAGGCCTATGTAGGCTGGTGTGAGTCCAAGCGATGGCTTTCTCGCAAATTTACCATCGATAGAGTATTAAGTTTTCTCCAGCTAGGAGTGGATAAAGGATTGGCATTAAGCACAATCAAAGGACAGATTTCTGCTCTGTCAGTGTGGTTTCAGCGGCCGCTGGCCACCCACTCGCTGGTTAAGACCTTCCTTCAAGGGGTCTTACGTATTAGACCTCCAGTTAAATCCCCGCTTTGTCCGTGGGATTTAAATCTTGTTCTGTCAAGTTTACAGAAACAACCGTTTGAGCCGTTGGCTGATATTCCTTTGGTTCTACTGACAAGGAAGTTAGTATTTTTGGTTGCCATAGTTTCCGCAAGAAGAGTTTCGGAGCTGGCAGCCTTATCCTGTAAGGAACCATATCTTGTTTTTCATAAGGACAGGGTCGTTCTCCGCCCTCATCCTTCCTTCCTTCCGAAGGTCATATCCAGTTTTCATTTGAACCAGGATTTGGTATTACCATCCTTCTTCCCTAAACCTACTTCCAGAAAGGAAGGGTTGCTGCATACCTTGGATATTGTCAGGGCCATGAAGGCCTATCTTAAAGCTACAAAGAAGATCCGGAAGACAGATGTGCTGTTCATTCTACCGGATGGGCCCAAGAAGGGGCAGGCAGCTGCAAAGTCCACCATTTCTAGGTGGATTAAGCAATTAATCACTCAGGCCTACGGCTTGAAAGGGTTGCCTCCTCCAGTATCATTAAAGGCTCATTCTACTAGAGCCATGGGCGCCTCCTGGGCAGCACACCACCAGATCTCTATGGCTCAAGTTTGCAAGGCGGCAACCTGGTCTTCTGTCCACACGTTTACAAAATTCTACAAGTTGGACGTAAGAAGGAATACTGATACTGCCTTCGGGCAGGCAGTGCTGCAGGCTGCAGTTTGAGACCCTCGGATTCCGGGGGCTCCTCTTGTTCGAGTTAAATTTAAAAATTTTATTTTTCTCAACTAAGTTGGATTTATTATGATTTGAGTATATCTCTAAATTAAATCCTTTTGTCTTGGAGATGTTCTCCCTCCCCTCATTGTAAGCATTGCTTTGGGACATCCCATATAGTAATGAATGCCGCTCTGTGTCCCGTGATGTACGATAAAGAAAAAGAGATTTTTAATACAGCTTACCTGTAAAATCTTTTTCTTGGAGTACATCACGGGACACAGAGCTCCCACCCCTCTTTTTTGAGGACCATTTTGGGAGGCATACTGCTTGCTACAAAACTGAGGTACTCCTCCTATGGGAGGGGGTTATATAGGGAGGGGCATTTCCTGTTTGAGATTGCCAGTGTCTACACCTGAAGGTACTCCATATAACCCATATAGTAATGAATGCCGCTCTGTGTCCCGTGATGTACTCCAAGAAAAAGATTTTACAGGTAAGCTGTATTAAAAATCTATTTTTTCTAGACAACTGCTTAGAAGAACCCATGGTGCTGATTGTTGGGGCAAGGTCAGATGAGTCTGGGCATTTAAAACCTTTGAGATTGACATCACCTGGTCTTCCCAGACGATGATTGAGAACAATCCATGACACTGGCAGGTCTCAGCTTTGCAAAGGGGGCAGTGCATGCTATAAATTCTGCAGGGTGCCCAAACTTTTGCAGACACCATTTTTTTGTTTTCTGTAATTTTGAAAGTGTAAATGATGGAAATAAAATCTAACTTTTTTTGACATATAAGAATGTCTAATCTGTAATTTGATGCCTTTTGGAGATTTTTCCATCTTTCCTTGGCTTCGTTATGTACATTAATACAAATTTTTACCTGGGGTGCCCAAACTTTCGATCCCCATTGTACATACTTCAATTCTTATTTAGCTGGTTGCGATTTCTTTTAGTATTTGTAGATCCCTAGTTGCATCCTTTGTTTACAGTTCTTTAGAACTTAATTAGATAATCTGACATTTTAAGTAAATTACAAAGGGGTAGATTCACGTACCTCAGCGCATCTTTCCGCCGGGCGCAGCGTATCTAAGATACACTACGCCGCCGTAACTTATTTTTTTTTCCGAATCCTCAAAGAATATGCGCCGTAAGTTACAGCGGCGTAGTGTATCTTTGGCGGTGTAAGGGCACGGAATTCAAATAGATGTGATGGGGGCGTGTTTTATGTAAATACGTCGTGACCCGACGTAAACAACGTTTTTTTTAACTGCGCATGCGCCGTCTGTGGGGGTATCCCAGTGTGCATGCTCGAAATTAAACTGGAACAAGCCAATGCTTACGACGAGTGACGTCATTCTACGCAAATCCCTATTCACGAACGACTTACGCAAACGACGTAAAAAATTTTAAATGCGAGGCGGGAACGACGGCCATACTTAACATTGAGTACGCCTCATAATAGCAGGTTTAACTATACGCCGGAAAAAGCCGAACGCAAACGACGTAAAAAAATGCGCCGGCCGGACGTACGTTCGTGGATCGCCGTAACTAGCTAATTTGCATACTTGACGCGGAATTAGACGGAAACGCCACCTAGCGGCCGGAGGAAAAAATGCACCTAAGATCCGATGGCGTACTAAGACGTACGCCTGTCGGATCGACCTGAGATGCCGTCGTATCTTGTTTTGTAGATACAAAACAAAGATACGACGCAGGAATTTTAAAATTACGCTGCATATCAATAGATACGCCGGCGTAATTGTTCTATGGATCTGGCCCAAAATATCTACATTTTCTTATACTTTTCAGTGAATATATATTTTTTACTTAAGTAAATGTAAACGAGTCAAAAACTGTTTTTTTCCCCAAGTGTTGGATAATATAGGGAAGAATTATAAGTGTTTGGATTTATTGGTCTCCAGGGCTTCCTTAAAGAAAATTCCTCTCACTTCTTGTATTGCTTGTATTGTTGACAACGGTTTAATCAGAGAAGAAGTAAGGGAAAATCTGCAATGAGGGCTCAGACTGAAATAAAAACCTCACATGGATTCTAGTCCTTTCCCACTTTACTAAAGAAAAATATTTTTATTTTTGTCTGTGTTGCTGTTGGAAAGTTCTCCTTGCTATTTGGTAAAACATTGGCAGTAGGACAGGAATTGTGGATAAATCTGAATCCCCAGACAACAGTGGGGTTGTCATTCTCCCCCATTTTATCCAAAACTAAGAAAAAACTTTTTGGCTGAAAATACAATTTTAATAAAAAATTGAACCATTGATTAGCATCGAAATTATACATTACGAGCACAAAATGCTTTTTGAAATTTTTGATGTGGTAATGTTTTGAAAATTAAACTGATAACCTGGAAGTACAAAGATTATAGGGCCTATTGAACTTCCAGGTTATCACATTGTTATTGGATTTTCAGGTGTTTTTAGTTAAGGCTGTTTTTGAGCATTTTTTTCATGCATATGTGGATATATTAGAAGAGTATTTCAAGCCTTTTACATGTGTATTCAAGCTTTGGGTGTTTTTGTTTTAGCCAATGGAAAGCACTAAGGAGAGAAGACAAGTTCTTACAGGCTAAGCAACACTGAATTGAACACTGAAGAACTAAAATACAACTAAAAACACTTGATTTGAACATTTAGTGCTGTTCCTATTGAAGTTCATGAAGTCAAAAACACCCAGTCGGCCTCAAAAGTAGCTCATGTAGCTTTTGAAGCATCAGGTGTCGAGCTACGGGTGTCTGAGCCTTCATATGTGAATGACCCCCATTTACTGTGAACCCAACTTTAGGGTCTCTGCTCTGGCATGTCCCCCATTCATTGTGTTCAACTGAAAGTGAAGGTCAGGCTAGTAGTCTGCCCTGACTCCATGCAATCCACAGCACAAATCGAGGAAACTTTCAGCAACCGCACACCATAGCCCAGCATGTAATAAATTATAGCAGCCTTAGCCAAACTCCATCCAGGCCACGCACCCTGACATGTTTCGCCCCACCCTGTGGATCAGGCGAAACATGTTTGGGGCATGACCTGGATGGAGTTAGGCTGAGGCTGCTATCGCTTATTACACGCTGGGCTTATATGGTGTGCGTGGCTAAGATTTTTCTCTATTGGTAATGTGTCCCCCATTTAATTACATGAGATTTTTGTTGAGCGTTCTTGCTTTGAGCTCAGGTGGGAAAATAAAATATAAAATAAATATTAAATATAAAACAAATATGAAAGTATAACTAAAGGCAAAACTTTTTTGTTTCTACTTTTGGATAGAGAGGAGAGATATTAGAACCCCTGACAGATTTGTATCGCTGTCTGTGCCCTTGTTAGGGAGATTCACCCTTTTTTTCCTGTTTACCATTACCAACGAAAGTGAAAATAAAAGAAATCTCCAAAGTTAGGGTTGTCCCTAGAACAGGAATAGTTTAGATATCTTCCAATGGGGACACTGGTTCTGGTGGTGACAACCGGGGATGCCTTCATTTTATCTTTCTAGTTTGACTATGGGACAGGATACAAAGGAAAATATCACCAATGGAACACAGATGGCAAAAAATAAACCCTACAGAGAAGTTTTGCCTAAAGTTCTACATTAAATACTTACTGTTTTCTGATTTGCAACAACTAAGGAAACAGAATTATTTTGTAATGTTTTTATTCCTGGCAGATCGTCAGTTCCTTAAGGACAAAGAGTCTGTTGAAAAGCTTCAAGAGTCTTTCCTGCACATTTTGGAAAAGCTCTGCAAGCAACATCACCCCAACAACCCTCAACACTTTGCCCGGCTTTTGGGGCGTCTCACTGAACTACGAACATTTAGCCATCACCATACTGACATGGTAATGTCATGGAGAGTCAGTGACCACAAATTTACACCCCTTCTATGTGAAATCTGGGATGTCCAATAACAAAGGGATGAGTTATGGAAAAGAAAACTGCCAATTTCGAACTCTTACTTCACATATATAAATATATTTTCGTAATAGACATGATTACTATTTTAATGAAATAATAATTAACTTTTCCATTGTATGTATGTATATATATAATGTAAATGTATTTTCAGAACCAGTTTTGGATTTTTATGGAAAAAAAATCAGGTTAGGATTATTATCTTAACCTCCAGTTATGTTAGGCCGTGGGCTATTTTTTTCTTTATGAAATATAGTTTTTTAATGACATGCTGTACATGGGATGATGTATAATGTGCTTGTAGGGACTTTTCAGTTTTGATAATTTTATGTAGAGATGCTTGGTATGCTGCAGCTTGAGGTCATGATAACCATTTTTTTTTTAAGGTTGGAGTATCTTAAATGTCCCACCCCTACCTCCACAACCCGATTTACTTGTGTGCTTTTTAGCATTTCCTTTTATGAACAGCATTGAAGAATGCAATAGTTTTAGTGAAATAAAATATCAAGATATATAGCAGGTTTCACTTATTGCATGTGTAGGTTTTTTTTATCACATATATAAATCTAACTACTTGCTTTCTCACCGGGACATAATTCTTCACCTAGAATCAGGATAGTGGAGCCCTGGCCTCAAAGCTTGGTGGTAAATGACTGAGTATCAGTGCGAAACGTCAGCTGTGCATCCCGTTTTCATCTTTTTGCTGTGGATTGTAGTGTATTCCATTTTACCATTAAAGGACAATTCAGGAATCTTTTCCAGGAGTGCGGCTGTCCAAATATTTTCTTTTTTGTTTTCTGGTAAATGACTGTATTGGATGATTGTTATAGCGTGGCAGCTCTCTATTGCCCCGTGTAGCACCACTGGGGTTCCTGGGGGGTTAAGTTGTATGGAGAAAGAGGATGAAAGAATAAGGCCGCAGGGATTGGCCAAAATATGAATTTTTAATTGTTTACGATAAAAAGGATCTATCAAAATTGGTCATACAACACATTTCAGGGGTCATGCACAATCTTCTTTCATTAGGGTTTAGGTTTATTGTGCAAAACCAATCTGGACTGTTGATTAATCCTGGATTTTAGTTATTATTAGTTTGAACCTCCAGTCAGTAGAGTTGTATAGCAGCTGCCTTCTCTCCATATAATTTTTCTCCCAAACAGGAGCAATGGTTGTGCTGAATTACAAAGTGCAAAGCCAATGCAGCTTAGGGCCATGTGCATTTGAATCCATAAAAGTAAACCTACTTCCCCATCAGAGAATGTCTTGTCATGTACATATCCTTACCCAACATAAGCAGGTCAGCAGGGATTTTGGGCCAGATTCACGTAGACTAGCGGCGGCGTAACGTATCGTAGATACGTTACACCGCCGCAAGTTTTCATCGCAAGTGCCTGATTCACAAAGCACTTGTAATGAAAACCTACGCTGGCGGCCTCCGGCGTAAGCCCGCGTAATTTAAATGGGCGTGTGCCATTTAAATTAGGCGCGCTCCCCCGCTGGACCTACTGCGCATGCTCCGTTTCGAAATTCCCACCGTGCTTTGCGCGAAGTGACGTCATTTTTTCGAACGGAGACGTGCGTAGTGTACTTCCGTATTCCCGGATGTCTTACGCAAACGACGTGAATTTTAAAATTTCGACGCGGGAACGACGGCCATACTTTATACAGCACATACGTGTGCTGTGTAAAGTTAAGGCACCCAAAACGACGACTAACTTTGCGACGAGAAACTAGACTAGCAGCGACGTAGCGAACGCTAAAAACCATGGATCGCCGTCATGGATCGCCGTAACTCCTAATTTGCATACTCGACGCTGGTTTACGACGCAAACTGCCCCAGCGGCGGACGCGGAACTGCATCCTAAGATCCGACAGTGTAAAACAATTACACCTGTCGGATCTTATCGCTATCTATGCGTAACTAATTCTATGAATCAGTCGCATAGATACTCTGAGAGATACGACGGAGTATCTGAGATACTCCGTCGTATCTCCGCTGTGAATCTGGCCCTAAATCTTTAAAATTAACCTATAGTCAAAGTACTATCCCAGTTATCTTCATAATTGTTCTATGGTAAAGTGATAAAAGGAAAAACAATTGTGGAAGTAGTGCTCTGAGTTGGCCGTAGCAGCCAGTCTTGTGACCTGTGCCTAGGTGTTGGCTAGGCATAGGTAAACTATGGCTAAGCACCCCATAGTGGTGTGAAACTCGTCAGCATCTATGTCCCTCTGATGTCTTTGTAACTGTATGGATTTTAGCATCTTCAATAAAGATGGTATAACGGAGTGCGGCCGTCCAGCTTTCTCTTCAATCCTTCATTACGTGCAGAGCCAGCACCTGTTCATCAGCAGGATGGGTATTACTATAGGTTAATTGCCTAGAGCAGTGTTCAATTGTCTCTTGTGCCTAGGTGTTGGTTAACAGTAGAGTTGCACGATTAATCGCTTAAAAAAAAATAACAATCTCGATTCAACCCCCACACGATCTTAATCCAGCATTTTCACAATTCATGAAGCAAGTGCAGAGCAGTTCCCTGCTTACAGCTGTAAAAAAAAAGGTAGTCGGCAATATTTATCAACAACATTGCTCGCGCTGAAAGAGAGATAAAAAGAAACATTTTATCTTTCTGTTAATTTACAGATCAAAGGGATGAATTTCAGTCTGCAAATGAGAGCAGTTTAACCACTTAAAGACTAATGCCGCGTACACACGATCGGTTAAACCGGTGAGAATGGTCTGATGGACCGTTTTCATCGGTCAAAACCGATCATGTGTGGGCACCAGCGGTTATTTAACCATCGGTTAAAAAAAAGCCAACTTGTTTTAAATTTAACCGATCCACGCATGCTCAGAATCAAGTCAACGCATGCTTGGAAGCATTGAACTTTTTTTAGCACTTTGTTGTGTTTTACGTCACCGCATTCTGACACGATCGTTTTTTTAACCAATGGTGTGTAGAAGCGACGGACCATCAGCCAGCTTCATCGGTTAACTGATGAAAACGGCCCATCAGTCCGTTCTCATCGGATGGACTGATCGTGTGTACAGGGCATAAGCCTTTTTCTGACACTTGTTGCTTATAAGTTAAAAGCAGTATTTTTTGGTAGAAAATTACTTAGAACCCCCAAACATTGTGTATATATATATATATATATATATATATATATATATATATAATTTTCTGGTAGTGTGGTACCCCACCAGTGTATGGATGCAGGATTCTCAACCAGGCAGGTTGAGGGGCTCCAGTGTTATTGCTTTTTTGGGAGGAAACTGTTTTTTAATTTCCTCATTATTTAGTAAAGTCCACTTTGGGACCTGGAGCCCGGGGATTTCTTAGAGATCCGGGTAGGATGAAATCCCCAGTCATTGGTCCGGATTTTGAAACTCATCAGCACACTGACTGGTCAGGTGTGTGTTGGCCTATTTGAAGACACCTGACCATGGTTCTGGGCTCCACCCTCCCGAAGAGTCCAGGCTTGCAAGGGAGAAGCCAGAGCAGTGACGCTGCTAATGAAGAACGCTCTGTATTTTTGTTTCAAAGGTTGCATGTGTGAACCAGAAGGCTGAACATACTGTCGTTTAATGCTGATATTGACGGTGAAAACCCTGTTGTTTTGTTTGATCTTCTTTAATAAAAGTGGGCCAACAAGCCCAGAAAAAGAAATATTTGTGTGGACTGTTCTTGCTAGCGGGTGCTACACTTGGGCTAAATAACCCCAAATATCACAATACATATATTTTAGCAGAGACCCCTAGAGAATAAAATGGCAGTTGTTGCAATATTTTATGTCACACTGTATTTGCGCAGCAGTCTTTCGAATGCATTTTTTTGGGAAAAAACACTTCAATGAATAAAAAAAAACGAAACAAAAAAGTTAGCCCAATTTTTTTGTATAATGTTAAAGATGATGTTACGCTGAGAATCGTGATCTTTATTCTAAGCAAAAAAATTGTGATTCTCATTTTTATCCAGAATCGTGCAGCTCTTGTTGACAGTTAGTACAATACCGCGTACACATGATAGGTTAAACTGATGAGAATGGTCTGATGGACCGTTTTCATCGGTCAAAACCGATCGTGTGTGGGCGCAATCGGTTATTTAACCAGCCCGGCCTATAGGCGATTTACGTCCGGGAAGTGGTTTTGAAATCCTGACTGGACGTCCATGGACGTCCTGCAGGATTTCATGCCACGCGCGCGATCGGCGATGCGGGGTGTCAGTCTGACAGCCTGCATCTACGATCTCGGTAAAGAGCCTCCGGCGGAGGCTCTTTACCACGTGATCAGCCGTGTCCAATCACGGCTGATCACGATGTAAACAGGAAGAGCCGTTGATGGCTCTTCCTCACTCGCGTCTGACAGACACGAGTAGAGGAGAGCCGATCGGCGGCTCTCCTGACAGGGGGGGTTCGCGCTGATTGTTTATCAGCGCAGCCCCCCCTCGGATCACCTGGACCACCAGGGAAGCCCACCCTGGACCACCAGGGAAGGGCAAAAAAAAAGGGGGCAAAAAAAAAAAGTCTGAAAAAAAAAGCATTAAAAAGATGCCAATCAGTGCCCACAAATGGGCACTGACTGGCAACATGGGTAAATCAGTGCTGCCCCACAGTGTCCATCAGTGCCACCCCACAGTGTCCATCAGTGCCACCCCAGTGTCCATCAGTGCCACCCCACAGTGCCCATCCATGCCCAGTGCCCACCTATCAGTGCCCATCAGTGCCACCCATAAGTATCCATCAGTGCCACCCATAAGTGCTGCCCATGAGTGCCCAGTGCCGCCCATGAGTGCCCATCAGTGCCGCCTATGTGTGCCCATCAGTGCTGCCTATGTGTGCCCATCAGTGCCGCCTATGTGTGCCCATCAGTGCCGCCTATGAGTGCCCATCAGTGCCGCATACCAGCACCGCCAATCAGTGCCACCTCATCTGTGCCCGTCAGTACTACCTCATCGATGTCCATCAGTGCCATCTCATCGGTGCCCATCAGTGCCGCCATATCAGTGCCCGTAATTGAAAGAGAAAACGTACTTATTTACAAAAAAATTAACAGAAAAAAATAAAAACTTAATTTTTTTCAAAATTTTCAGTATTTTTTTAGTTGTTGCGCAAAAAAAAATCGCAGAGGTGATCAAATACCACCAAAAGAAAGCTCTATTTGTGGGGAAAAAAAGGACGCCAATTTTGTTTGGGTACAGTGTAGCATGACCGCGCAATTGCCATTCAAAGTGCAAAAGTGCTGAAAGCTGAAAATTGGCTTGGGCGGGAAGGTGCGTAAGTGCCTGGTATGGAAGTGGTTAACCATCGGTTAAAAAAGCCAACTTGCTTTCATTTTAACCGATGGATTCCTAACCGATAGGTCAAAACCAATCGTTCGTAGGCACGAACCATCGGTTAAAAATCCACGCATGCTCAGACTAAATGAGGGGACGGGAGCGCTCGTTCTGGTAAAACTCACGTTCATTTTGGAGATGGCACATTCTACATTTTTAAAATTAGTGCTTCGTTTACTGTAGCGCATTTTTTTCTTCGTTCTATTGCTAGAATGAAGACGTTGTTTTGCTGATGGTATTTAGACAGAGTTCTCCCATACTGACTTATTTTATTTGTTTCTTGTGATCTCATGAATATTTATGTTTTTGTTTAAAAAAGTCAGATCTCCAAAATAATTTTTTGTACTCCACATTTTTTTGTTTTTTTGTTAATTTTAAATTTCATTTTTTTTTATCAAGTTATCACACCAAATGTTGTCCCCCCCCCCCCCCCCCCAAGGAGGTTGTGTCCTTTGTTAATTACACATTGTATTTCTTAAATGTTTTATGGCTATTCACCAGAAAAACACAATAGACTAGTATTTAACTTAAATTAAATCTCCATTTATTCTGGTTCAAACAATTAAACATGAAGGGCAACAATTGAGCACTCAGACAAATCTATGTAGACTTTGGAGCCCAAAGGCTCATTCCACCATCATAAACAATCATTAATTTGAGATTTTCCTAGCTTGTGACGGAAAATATTGATTATATGAAGACAGGAGGCGAGTATCTTATGCATTATCTTTCCTTTAATAATGCTCACAGCAGAAAGTGTATTTAAAACATTCAGGCCCCATACACACCATAGAATCTATCCGCAGATAAATCCCATCAAATGGGTTTCTGCGGATAGATCCTATGGTGTGTACACACCAGCGGATCTTTATCCGCAGATAAATCTCCCCTGGGATGGATTTCCAGCAGATAAATATTTGTCGACATGCACAGAATATCTATCTGCTGGAATCCATTCCAACGGATGGATCCGCTCGTCTGTACAGACTTACCGGATCCATCCGTCCAAAGGGATTCCCCGCACGCGTCGTAATGATTTGACGCATGCGTGGAATTCCTTATATGACAGCGTCGCGCCCGTCGCCGCGTCATAATAGCGGCGACGGCGCGACACGTCATCTGCAGAGGATTTCAGCGCGGATTTCAATGCGATGGTGTGTACACGCCATCGCATAGAAATCTTCTGAAATCCTCGAGAGGATTTATCTGCGGATACGGTCCGCTGGACCGTATCTGCGGATAAATCCTCTCGTGTGTATGGGGCCTCAGTGTAAAAAACTTAAAACAACCACCACCCCCAGCAGTCCATATAGTCACTAACCACGCCCCAACGGGGGACTCCATAAAGAGGGGCTGCTTGTGGTGGATCCTCCTCTTTCTTGATGCGACGCTTACAGGATAGAACGGCATCGGAGGAGAAACAAAATGTAGCCTTGAAGTCTGGACCGGCCGGTCGACGACGGGCATCTTCTGTGAAGAAGAGATGACTTTCACCATGACCCAACAGGGGTCCGGGAACGAACGATCCCAACGGGGAAACTAAACCTGGTTGCGTTTCATCCATCGGACGGGATTCCATCATCCTTTAAACTGGATAATCCGTCTGTCGAACGCAGTTTGTCGGTCAATAGCCTGTGAAGGAGAGAAAAAACAACCGTAATAGGGAGGGCAGGGAGGGAAGATACTCGCCTCCTGTCTTCATATAATCAATATTTTCCGTCACAAGCTAGGAAAATCTCAAATTATATATCAGACAGGAGGCTCATATCTTATGCAAGTTCAAAGCTGTTGTAGTAATCACAAACTAAACATAATATAAGACATAAGATATTCATTAAGAGAGAACTGATCTGGAAATGTGATCTGAAGGTCTGAAGTAAAATTGACGGAACGTGGTCTCCGAAGACCAGTCCGCTGCTCTCAATAAGTCGTAAAGAGAGCCTCCTGAGACGAGCACCTTTGTGGCCATGGCACCCCTGGTGGAGTGGGCCCCAAAAAGTGTGACGTCGATCCCCGCCATGTCCATGGCGGTCCTAACCCAACGCGCCAGAGAGGCGGGGGAGACTGGAAAATGGGGTTTTACATAAGACAGAAGAAGCTGGGAAGAGCCCGCGGAACGCAGAGCAGAGGTCTGGGATTCGTACGTCTGGAGACAGCGTACGACACAAAGGAGCGGATGATCCGGAAAAGATGGGTAAAAGACCGAGGTAATGCCGGTTTTTGTCCTACGTACAATGGAGAATTCCACTCCCTGTGGGGAGAAATGTCGTCTGGAAATGTCCAGGGCTCTGACATCTGACACTCTCTTGACAGAGAGGAGACAGAGAAGGACCGTCAGTTTTATGGATAGTAGTTTAAGCAGAAGGTTAGTGTTGTCCCCCCAACTGGCGAACATATCCAGCACCTTGGAAACATCCCAGGTCGCTTGGTATCTAGGCCTGGGGGGACGTTGAAATTTTGCACCTCTCAGAAGACGGCAAACCAAGGGGTGTCTGCCAATGGGTAACGAATCAACAGGTTGATGATATGCCGAGATGGCTGAACGGTATATATTAATGGAGCTATATGAGCTACCGGAATCGAAGGAATCGGCTAGATAATTGACCACTAGGGGCACAGGGGCTTGCACGGGATCAACTTGCCGTTGATCACACCAACGAACCCAACGTCTCCAGGCTGATCGATATGCCGATCTAGTCCCGGGGGCCCAGGCCAGGGCGAGGAGGTTTCGAGCTGACTCTGAAAGAATTCTATCAGGGGTAGGGATCCCGATACTAACCACGCGAGAAGTGGGAGATTGCCCTCTAGAACTAGGGGATGGGGTTCCCCGTTCGGGTTGGTGAGGAGATGAGAGTATTGTGGGAGCTGTCTGGGAAAGTCCACAGACATTGCTAATAGCAGAGGGAACCATGGTTGGGTCGGCCACCATGGTGTGATCAGCACTACCGTTGCTCCCAGGTTGGTTATCCGAAGGAGTAGTCTGGATAGTATCTGGAAGGGGGGAAAAGCGTAGTGCGTCCCTTCCGGCCAAGGTTGGCGAAGAGCGTCTACTGCGTAGGCCTCCGGATCTGGCCTCCAGCTGAAGAAGCGGGGTAACTGGCGATTGAGCTGAGAGGCGAATAGATCGAAGGATAGCGGACCCCAAAGCCTCTGCAAAAGGAGAAAGATTGACCGATCCAGTCTCCAATCGCTGGAATCTCGAAGATATCGAGAGTTCCAATCGGCCACGGAGTTGAGGATCCCCGGGATGTACTCCACTATAGGAGTGATGTTGTGGGACAGACAAAAGTGCCAGAAGTCCCTGGCGATATAAGCCAAAGTTTTGGATCTGGTGCCCCCTAGGCGGTTGACATATTGCACCGCCGCCACATTGTCCATGCGAAAGAGAATACAGCATGCTGGAGAATGAGGCATGAAGCTCCTGACAGCGAAACAAGGCTGCCAGTAGTTCCAGTGCATTGATATGCAGAGAGGATTCTGTTTGGGACCAAGTCCCCCCTGTGGAGGCTACGCCGCACCGTGCGCCCCAGCCCAATCGGCTGGCGTCCGACTCTATGACAACGTCTGGGCTGGGATTGAATATCGTTCTGCCGTTCCACTCGACGGCATGGTGTAGCCACCATTTCAGTTCCTCTGTGGTCTCTTGACAAAGGGGGATCTCGTCTGAATATCCGAGTCCCTGCCTCAGATGCATAATCTTGAGCCTCTGAAGGGCCCTGTAATGCAGAAGGGCCGGGAATATGGCTTGGATAGAGGCAGCCAGCAAGCCCACCAGACGGGCCAGAGTGCGTAGTGAGAGATATCTCTTGCGAAGTGCAGAGCGAATCTCCTTGCGAATAAGTGTAAGTTTGGGTTTGGGGAGGCTGAGGGTAGATTGGACGGTGTCCACTGTAAAGCCTAGGAATTCCATCCGACGGGATGGGGTTAAGACCGACTTTTCGCGGTTGATTATGAATCCCAGTTTTTGTATAAGGGACATAGTCCATGACATGTGTAACAGGGCTTGGGACTTTGAATATGCCATGATGAGAATGTCGTCCAGATAAATAATCAGACGCACTCCTCTGCTCCTTAGAGCTGCCACTACGGGTTTCATAATCTTGGTGAAACACCATGGGGCTGATGATAGGCCGAAGGGGAGGCAAGTAAATTGCCACATCTTGCCTCCCCACGGGAAACGCAGCAGATGCTGAGAGTCCGGGTGTATGGGTACCGTCAGGTAAGCGTCCTTGAGATCTACTTTTACGAGCCAGTCTTTGGGTTGGAGAAGGTCTCGTAGGAAGTGAATTCCTTCCATTTTGAAGTGGCGATACTGGACGTGTTGATTCAGGCCCCTGAGGTTGATAACTGGGCGGTAGCCCCCCCCCTTCTTTCGAACCAGGAAAAGGTTGCTTATGAAACCTGGGGAAGAATGGTCTACTTCCATGATGGCCTGTTTGGTAAGCAGGTCTCTCACCTCCCTGTCTATGAGAAGGCAACTTCGTTTTGCAAATCGAATGGGAGGGGGAATTATATTGAGTAGAGGAGGAAAAAGTATGTCTATGGTGAACCCCTCTACGGAATTTAAGATCCACGCGTCTGCCGTAATCGCAGACCAGGCGTGGGTAAAATGTCTCAGACGACCCCCCACCGGAATGAGATCGAGTGTGGTGTAAAGCATACTCACCGGTATAGGGTCTGGATCGAGGGTAGCCGCGTCCCCCGCGTCCGCGCCAGGGTCTGCCTCTTGGGGGAAAAAACGGCGCTGGCTGAGCCACCGGGGTGGAGTAGTTTGGAGCCTGGTACTGATACTGGGTAGAGTTTCTACCTTGTGGCCTGTAAAAATTAGCGCGGCCGGCAGAACGGCCTCTACTTCTGCCGGCCCTGTTGAAAACCTTATTGGTTCCGGTACGTCTCAGAGAATTCTGAGCTTTGTCTAGGCTAGAGAACAGGCCAACAAACTTGTTGATGTCCTTAATGACCGAATCCCCAAATAGCATGCCCTCGGCCGATGGGCCGGGTTCAGTCTCAGCCAGGTGTTGAGAGTTGAGGGGTCCAGGCGCATGAGAATGGACCTGCGCCGTTCTACGGAACATGCCGTGTTGGCAGTACCCGCTAGGCATAGGGCTCTTTGCGCCCATCCTCGCAGTTGTGGTAAGTCAACTGCTTGTCCCGAGGTTGCCGCCTGTTCGGACAAATTTAAAATTTTGGTCAGTGGACCAATAAGATCTAAAACTCGGTCTTGTATTGACCGGAAGGACCTCTCAATGCCCTTTTTCTGAAATTTACCTGTTTTAATTAGGTACTTAGTGAGGACCGGGTCTACCTCCGGAGTAGCCACCACTTTTTTGGGCAATGAGGGTCTAGGGCATTCGGCTCTCAGTTTGTTACGGGCCGTTCTGTCCAGGGACTTCCTGGCCCAAAGCCCTACATACTGTGCCACATGTGGCAGGGGTGTCCATTCTCCGGAACGCGGGTGAGTAATCGCGTCCGGGTGGAAAAGAGGTTCCCCTAGAGCGTCCAATAGGACATCGTCCTGCGTGGCAGGATTGGCGACTGTGTCGGTCGTCATGGCCCCAGCATCCTGATTGATAGACTCAGAATCTGAAAGTTCTGATCCCTCAGAAAAGTCAGCCGACTCCTCAGCCGAGGAATCTTCGTAAGAATCCGGCTTGGCTCTTCTGGGAATTCTATACCCCTTAGGCCCCATACTCACGAGCAAACATGTCTGCTGAAACTGGCCCGCAGGCCAGTTTCAGCAGACATGTTTGGTCGTGTGTGGGCGCGAGCGGGCCGAATTCCAGCAAACATTTGCCCGCCGGGCCTTTTCCCAGCAGACAAATATTCCTGGACTTGTTTTAAAACAGTCCGCTGGAATTCAGCCCGCTCGGACATGTACGGTCGTCAGTACAGACCTACCGTACATGTCCAGGCGCCCGCCGTCCCTCGCATGCGTCGAATGACTTCGACGCATGCGTGGAAGCATTTTAAAGGCGGGCCGCCCACGTCGCCGCGTCATTGTCGCGGCGACACCGCGTCATCGACGCGGCGACACCGCGGACACGCCCCGCGTATTGTTTACGCGCGGACTTCTGTACGATGGTGTGTACAACCATCGTACAGAAGCCCTCTGGCAGACATGTATGGTGGAAACGGTCCGACGGACCGCTTTCACCATACATGTTTGTCCGTGTGTACCCGGCCTTATGGTGAGTCTCCCTGGGGTCCAGGGGTCGAGCAGATTCAGGTAAGTGCTGGGGATGGTAGCCCGTGCTAGGGGCTACCTGCTGCACATTATTTTCTTCCCCTGCCGGGGAGTCAGTTACCACCAGGGTGTGTTTTCTTTTATGCAGTACTTTCCCCTTTTTTGAAGGTGGTTCGCCGCTCTGCGGCGGTGGTGGATGTACCACAGTGGGTTGTAAAGCCCAAGCGGGTGAGGCAGTGGAGGCCAGGGCCGCTTGAATGGACATTTGTATAATGTCTTGTAATTGCGTGGCACTCAAAGTATGTGACGCAGCAGAAGGAGAGATATCTCCATTAAGGGGATTAGTTTCGGACATGTCACTATGATATATTGCAAAAATATTATATATATTATATATTGCAGGCTGGTATTAAACCGCACAGGCAGGCACTTAAGACAGGATTTTTTTTTAAAGGAGCTGAGGCTATCCTATATCTGTCCCTGCAGTGTATGTCACAGGCAGGTGGTCTCTGAAAGTGCCAGCTAGCTAATATTAATTAGATTCTATATGCCACTTATCAGTTCCAGGTTCCAACTTGTCTTCCCCTCCGTCGGCGCCGAATGGCGACAGAGGGGAAGGGAACCTGGACTCTCCCAGCGGCCCGGGAACGAAGTCTCGCGAGACTACGGCCGCTGGGCGCTGATTGGATGAACGAGCGGAGAAGAAGCTCCGCCCCCCCCCCGAACGCGCGCTCTACACAGCAGAAGCTGAGGGAGACGTGATCTCCCTCAGCGTGGCGGTGAGAAACACCTGCGCGCGCTGGGTAAGACAGCGGAGATGGCTGTAGTGAGGTGAAAGAGGGAGAGAGTCTGAGCGGCAGAAACAAACCCCCGCGATCGGAGGGGGGAGACAAGTAAAATCCTGTCAGAAAATAGGAATACTGGGGAAAAATGGCAGCGATAGGCAATAGATAAAATGCAATTAAATTAATTTAAATACATTAAAAATGATTACAGTAACGTATCAATAGGAAACACAATAGTGAGGGTACACAAGGGACAGAACAGGAGAGGAATCTCTGTATATCCCTAGCCAAAACCAATCTATCTATATTGATGATAATATTTAATGGAGTACTTATCTGATCCTGTGAGCAGAAAGAAAGAGGAAGATCCACCACAAGCAGCCCCTCTTTATGGAGTCCCCCGTTGGGGCGTGGTTAGTGACTATATGGACTGCTGGGGGTGGTGGTTGTTTTAAGTTTTTTACACTGAATGTTTTAAATACACTTTCTGCTGTGAGCATTATTAAAGGAAAGATAATGCATAAGATATGAGCCTCCTGTCTGATATATAATCAAAATTAATAACCTCTAATTGGGGTCACAATGTGCTCCCCAAATCCCAGAAATCTAAAGCAGCAGCAGCAGATGTCATACATAACCCCAAGCTGTGGTACTACAACAACCTCTGTTTTCTGGCAGATCAGCTTGAAGTCACAGATTCACTTTCTGGTCTTCCTTGCAGCCTTCCTTCCACGGCTCCCTACACGGCCCCTTGCAGGTGGTGAGAATGTGGCGGCAGGAGGAGGAGGAGGAGACTGGGCCTGGGCACCTGCTGATTGTCACTCGGCCCAGCCTCCTCCTGTCTGCCACTAACCCCTTCCTCCTCCTGGCTGTCTCATTCCGGAGGCTCCTCCTCTTGGCTGATCTCTTCCTGTGTCTAAAAAAGGGACATGTTTTTTTTTGGCTTCATCAAGCACACACATTTTAAAGCTCATGACGGTTGCATTTTTTTGTTTGTTTTTTTTGGTAAATTGAACAGACTCTCATTCTGACCCCTGCATTTGGCATCCCTGTCACTATATTTTCTGCCCACGACTTTTGTTTGGGTTTTCAAGCTTTCATTTTGGTTCAAAAAACATCTTGTTAAACCAAAAATTAGTTGAGGCCAGGAAATATGTTGTAAACTACTATACCTGACTGAAGATGTTCAGATCTGGCTACTCAATCTCAGCCAGATCCGCGGCACCCTCTGCAGGGGTGGGGGGAACAGTGGAAGGAACGGTGGAGGGAACGGTGGAGGGAAGGGTGGAAGGAAGACTGGAAAGTGATTCTCTGGCCTTGATCTGATCGTCCAGAAAACTGAGGTGTTTATTGTACCACAGCTTGGGCTCCTGTACTTCATCTGCTGCTGCTCCTGACCTCCGAGAAGCACAGACCTGTATCAAACGCTTCTTGTAAGCATTCCTAATGTTATTGATTTTATTGCTTATCATGGTGGAAGTTAGCTCTGGTATCCAGGTCTGCATATAAGCGACCAATTGGTCAATTATTGCCTGTCGAACATTCTTGTTAGAATAGGATGGATTTTTGATTTCCCACAGGTTTTTAAAAGTTCAATATTTGTCGATGAATCACATCATATTCTTGGGCTAAAATATCCTCTGCCAGGGCCCGTTGTCGCTCATCCATTTTTTTGCAGCTGGTCAGCAAGTTGGTGCTGTAGCCAGTGGTGTATTTAGGTTTTGTGCTGCCCTAAGCCTGACTAAACTCGTGTACCCCCTAATTTAAAAATGACCCACCACTTCCTGTCAAGACCACACCCCTTTCTGTTTAAGACCCACCCTGAAATGTTCGAGTGGGGACACTAGTTCTGAGGACCTGGGGAGGGGGGGAAATGGATTCCCTTAATTTGCATAGATTTCCTCTCACTTCCTGTTTGGCTATGGGGCAGGAAGTGAAGAGAAATCACTGCAATGGGACAGGGATGGTAAAAAATAAACTGACAGGGGTTATAACCCTCCCCTTACTCTGTCCAAAATGGAAAGAAATAAAAGTGTTGCCTATAGTTCTACTTTAAGCACAAATTTCTGATAATTTTATGGAGAGGACTAAGAAGATATAACCATGCCAATAGTGCAGCAGAAAACATATAGCACAGTGAGGAAGATTTGCGGTCCAGGATGATAGGACAGTCAAAATTATAGGAGCACCCCCTTCCCCATAGTTGCGGAATGACGGCCACCCGCATACCGTAAGCTGTGCGGCCACTTTATGGGGGCGCTAGACTAATTTGCCTCTCAGCCCAGTCCGCCCCATAAGACTGGTGCTACACTAAAAGTGTAGCGCAAGCCGGCGGGGACTCTTTCCCTGCTGCCCCCCCGCAGCTGCCCTAGGCCTGGGCCTTGTTGGCTTAAACCAGGATACAGTGCTGGCTGTAGCCCTCAACAGGGTTAAGGGGGCCCTCATGATGGAAGCTGCCTCCCTAATGACCTGCAGACACTCTTCCTCCAGCTGGGACATGCGCCTCTGTCTTTTTTTTGTTTGTTTTCAAAGAAATATGGTCTGGCATAGCAATGGCCCCCCTACCAGTGAAGTACTCCACGTATATATCACAGGCATCTCGAGCAGTTCGGGGGGGCCAATCCAGTACGGCCAGTGTCCAAGCCAGTCAGGTTGTCAGATAATTGTCTGGCCTCAGGCCCAATGTTTTGAAAGGTAGGTCTCTGAATGCCTGCGCAAATAATTATGAAAACTGCAGCAGGAAAAATGACAGTGTTCGGTTTAAAGTCCGCCATGTGGATGGCATTCTGGAAAAGGCAGAATCGTCTTGCCATTCTCCCTTCTTTCTTTCTTTCTTTCTTTCTTTCTTTCTTTATCTATCTGTCTATCTATCTATCTATCTATCTATCTATCTATCTATCTATCTATCTATCTATCTATCTATCTATCTCCCTTCATTCTTTCTTTCTTTCTCTTTTTTCCTTTCTTTCTTTCTTTCTCTCTTTTTTTCCTTTCTCCCTTAATTTTTCTCTCTTTCTTTCTTCCTTTCTTTTTTTTCCTTTCTCCCATTATCATTTTTTCTTACTTTCTCCCTTTATCCTCCTCTTTCTTTCTATTTATAATTTTTCTTTCTTTCCTTCCTTTATCTTTCTTTCTTTCTCCCCTGACCATTCCAGTTCTTCTTTACCCAATCCCCATCTCCTAGCCACTCCCCCTTTTCCAACCCTCCTCCTACTCACCTACCCCGTGGTTCCCAGCCCCATCCCCCACTCACATTTTTTTTTTGTGGCAACACCAACACCTAGGGCCCAAATCTATGCAGAGTATATACGGCAGGCCCCTACTTTCAAACATCCAACTTACAAACGACTCCTACTTGCAAACGGAAGGATACAACAGGAAGTGAGAGGAAATCTACCCCTAGGAAGGAAATTCTCTTCTGTAAAAGGTGTCTCCTGTCCACTGATGCTTTATCACATATCCTTGTTTCACAAAAAAAAAAAAACATTTTCAAAAAATCATTTGACAGAAAGTGAGGTGCAATCTTCTGAACAGATGCGAACAGACAGAAAAACAAATGTTACAGGGGTGATAACCCTTCTCTATGTTTTCAGAAAAGCCTAAAAAAAGATTTTATGGCTGAAGCTACACTTTAAAGAAGTACCAGTTGAAAATTACAAAACAGATTCTACTTAACAACAAACCTACAGTCCCTGTCTTGTTTGCACCGTCTGTATACTGCTGTTCAAAGTATATATGGTCAAAGGGGCTTGTAATGACCTGGGGGGAGGGGGGCGGGGAAACCCATGCTATTTTTCTCAGTGATTTTCATCCATATTGCAGGGACCAAACATTACATTAAAGCCGCAAGCAGTCTTAAATTACTTTTTTCTTATAGTAATCTCATTTTGTGCAGGGACAGTTCTAAACATGTGCCACCTCACAGGCATACTATAGACACCCAGCAGGTACAATATTTAAATTAATATTTTTTTTTTCACTTTAAGCATCATTAAAATCGCTGCTCCAGAAAAAACGTCAGTTTTTAAAACTTTTTTTCCATTGATACATGTTCCCTGGGGCAAGACCTGGGTTCTCAAAGACGTTTTCCGACAATAACTTGCATATTAGGCTTTAAGATGAGCACTTTTGAATATAAATGTTCGAGTCCCATAGACGTCAATGGGGTTCGATATGTTTTGCGCGAACGTTCGGTCCGTTCGAAGGTTCTGGTGCGAACCGAACGGGGGGGGGGTGTTCGGCTAATCCCTATTCGGTAGTCGATACAGAGTCTTAGGGATCCGTTCTTCTTTAGAACTACCACGATTGCGGAGGAATAAGGACTTCTAGATTCTCTGATTATTCCTTTCCTTTTGAGCTCCGCCAGCTTTTCCCGTAAATCTTCTAAGTCGCCTAGAGGGACCCGTCTGACTCTTTCCCTGAACGGTTTGTCTTCCTCTAAGCGGATTGTGTGAGTGGCACTTCTCCCACACCCCACATCATATTCATCCTTGGAGAATATCTTCTGCCATCTGGCCAACTGAGCTCTGGCCCTTTCTCTCCATTCCGGTGGGAGGGCCATGTCTCTTGTACAGAGCTTCTCCAACGCTGCCTCCACCTCCCTCTTCCTTCTTCCAATCGAATGGGGTGAGAGGGGTGGCTGAGTTCACTTGGCCGAGCAGCATTCTGGCCGATACCTTCACAGGAGTGGTCATAGTGTTTCTCGTTCAATATTTTTATTGATGTAGTTTTTAGGAATAACAGAAAAAAAGGGGGAGGGGAATAAGGGGTAAACAGTCAATCATATTCAAGGACATATGAAATAAATAGTTATAACCTAAAGAACAGTTATATCAAACTCATGCCAACATTGTAATCTATTATAAGGCATAAGATCCAGAAAACCATCCATCCAGAAATAATAAAATCACTATCAACAAGTCTGAATTAATGTTCATTTATCTAAAATATCTCAAAAGTAAGATCCAAGGATCATGGAGTTTGTAGGTATTTAATCCATGGGGACCATACCTCATCAAATTTTGCTTGCTTGTCTTTGAGGATGCTGGTCAATTTTTCATTGACCATAATCCACGAAAGTTTATCCTTTAATACTTTAATACTTATAATTGAAGTCTTCCATGCACGCGCAACCTTGGCAGCAGAGAGAATAAAAAAAATAAGAACCCGAAGACGTCTAGGGATCTCGTTAAACAGGTCGACAAATAGTGCTGTTTTAGGACTAATAGGTACATTGTGCCCAGTCACCGATTGGATCAACTTAAAAACTTTGACCCAAAAGTGTTGTACCATGGGACAGGTCCACCAGACATG
The DNA here is from genome assembly GCF_905171775.1 of Rana temporaria. Lineage (NCBI taxonomy): Eukaryota > Metazoa > Chordata > Amphibia > Anura > Ranidae > Rana > Rana temporaria. The sequence goes on along the minus strand of NC_053491.1, from coordinate 223,377,400 downwards.
AAACATGGGGGGTTATCCTCAAAAGAGATACTCCGACTTAACTGCTGTTCAGTCTGTGTGTAACTTTGGAAACGATCCTCAAAAGGCTTTTTCCAAAGTTACACAGAAGATCCGGCATGTGTAATTGAATTACACTGCCTAATTTTAGGATGCAGTACCGCATCCGCCGCTGGGGGCATTTCGAGTCGAAATGCCGTTGCTAGTATGCAAATTAGCACTTAAGGCGATCCACAAAGCTTTCTAGCTTCCTTTTTGCGCCGTAAGTGTTATTTTGCAAGTGTAAAATTAGGGCTCGTTCTGTAAAGTAAGTGTAAAGTTAGTCACACCTTGTAAAGGCCCATTCCAGCGACGGCATTTGGTATGCTTTCCCGAGGGAGAACTCCACGGCAATTTGTAAAAAACAAAACCGGCATGGGTTCCCCCCCAGGAGCATACCAGGCCCTTAGGTCTGGCATGGGTTGTAAGGAGACCCCCCCACGCCGAAAAATTGACGTAGGGGGTCCCCCTACAATCCATACCAGACCCGTATCCAAAGCACGCTACCCGGCCGGCCAGGAAGGGAGTGGGGACGAGCGAGCGCCCCCCCCCCCTCCTGAGCCGTGCCAGGCCGCGTGCCCTCAACATGGGGGGGTTGGGTGCTCTGGGGCAGGGGGGCGCACTGCGGGCCCCCCCACCCCAGAGCACCCTGTCCCCATGTTGATGAGGACAGGACCTCTTCCCGACAACCCTTGCCATTGGTTGTCGGGGTATGCGGGCGGAGGCTTATCGGAATCTGGGAGTCCCCTTTAATAAGGGGGCCCCCAGATACCGGCCCCCCACCCTAAGTGAATGGATATGGGGTACATCGTACCCCTATCCATTCACCTGGAGGCAAAAAGTAAAAGTTAATAAACACACAACACAAGGCTTTTTAAAATATTTTATTATTCTGCTCCGGATGCCCCCCCTGTCTTCGTTATTAGCTCTTTTACCAGGGGGGGCTTCTTCTTCCGCTCTCCGGGGGTCTTCCGCTCTCCGGGGGGGGTTTCTTCTTCCGCTCTCCGGGGGGGGGCTTCTCCGGACTCCGGGGGTCTTCTTCCATCTTCTCCCCTCTTCCGCTCTTGACTCGACGAACCACGGTTCTTCTGCAGCTCTCCGGTGCCTTCTTCTTCAGCGCTGGCTGCCTACTATGTTTGTGTGTTAGCTCGATTTCAAACAGGCAGCCGGCGCGGTCTTCTGTGGCGTCATCTTCTCTTCTGGTCTTCTGTTCTTCCGATGTTGCCTCGTCGCCTGTTGTCGCTGTAATGATGGAAGCGCGCCTTGCATCACATTTATATAGGCATCACCGTCCCATCATGCTCCGGCAGGTACCCACGTGGTGGGTGCCTACCCACGTGCACCCACCACGTGGGTACCTACCGGAGCATGATGGGACGGTGATGCCTATATAAATGTGATGCAAGGCGCGCTTCCATCATTACAGCGACAACAGGCGACGAGGCAACATCGGAAGAACAGAAGACCAGAAGAGAAGATGACGCCACAGAAGACCGCGCCGGCTGCCTGTTTGAAATCGAGCTAACACACAAACATAGCAGGCAGCCAGCGCTGAAGAAGAAGGCACCGGAGAGCTGAAGAAGAACCGGGGTTCGCCGAGTCAAGAGCGGAAGAGGGGAGAAGATGGAAAAGACCCCCGGAGAGCGGAGAAGACCCCCGGAGAGCGGAGAAGACCCCCGGAGAGTGGAAGAAGAAGCCCCCCCTGGTAATTGAGCTAATAACGAAGACAGGGGGGGCCTCCGGAGCAGAATAATAAACTATTTTAAAAAGCCTTGTGTTGTGTGTTTACTACATTTTACTTTTTGCCTACAGGTGAATGGATAGGGGTACGATGTACCCCATATCCATTCACTTAGGGTGGGGGGCCGGTATCTGGGGGCCCCCTTATTAAAGGGGACTCCCAGATTCCGATAAGCCTCCGCCCGCAGACCCCGACAACCAATGGCAAGGGTTGTCGGGAAGAGGTCCTGTCCTCATCAACATGGGGACAGGGTGCTCTGGGGTGGGGGGGCCCGCAGTGCGCCCCCCTGCCCCAGAGCACCCAACCCCCCCATGTTGAGGGCACGCGGCCTGGCACGGCTCAGGAGGGGGGGGGGGGCGCTCGCTCGTCCCCACTCCCTTCCTGGCCGGCCGGGTGGCGTGCTTTGGATACGGGTCTGGTATGGATTGTAGGGGGACCCCCTACGTCAATTTTTCGGCGTGGGGGGGTCTCCTTACAACCCATGCCAGACCTAAGGGCCTGGTATGCTCCTGGGGGGGGAACCCATGCCGTTTTTTTCTTTGAAAATGGGCATGGAGTTCTCCCTCAGGAATGCATGCCGCTGTCATTTTTTTTATCCCCGACGCAACTTTAAGCCGTCGCGATCCTCAAAACTCGGCGTAACGTAACTTCGCGCATGCGCAGTACGGCCGGCGCGCATGCACAGTACGGCCGGCGCGGGAGCGCGCCTCATTTAAATGGGACTCGCCCCATTTGAATAGGAACGCCTTGCGCCGGCGGAATTTTAGTTACACAGCCTGAAATTTCTAGATAAGTGCTTTGTGGATCAGGCACTTAGGTAGAAACTTTAAGGCAGTGTAACTTAAATTGGATTTTTTAAGTTACGTCAGGTTTTTGTGGATCTGGCCCTAGGTACCTATTTGTCCGCATTTTCTGAAGCACCGGGGTGAAGGATCAGGATATAATTTGGCCAATTTCACCGGAACTAAATACCATCTGGACAGTACCTTAAAATTTGCTTCCACTAGGGAAGTATTAAAGTGGAGGTTCCATCAAAAAAACAATTTTGCTTTAAACTGTAGCTTACGACTAAAAAAGAAAAAAAAAACATTTTTTTTTTACTCATCTGGAAATGCCTGTTGCTATGTGGTCCCATGAAATTTGCCTTTGAAACCACCTAGGATTCTGACATCATCTCCCTCTAATGCTCCTGGGAAATGTGTGTCATCATTTCCCAGGATGCAGTGCGCTGTCCAATTATCACTCCCCATCCAAGACTTCCAGCAAGTAAGTGCCTGTAGGCTTCACAATGCCCACAAGCAAAATGACAACAGTGTAGATATAGTTTTATAAACTATCTTTTTTGAATACCTATGCGGATCGGCGGCGGATTGTAAAATAGTAAGTGACCAGATTTATATTATAAAAACGCAGGATGAAAGGACATACATTTAAAAAATGCTAATTGTGGTTGGAACTCCGCTTTAAGTATCCCTCTGTGAACCATGGTCGACCAGCGCTCCCAGATCTCGTCCTCTATGGATTCACCTAGGTCCGATTCCCATGACAATTGGTAAGAGGGTTTCATCTGTTTAGTATTGAAGAGATTATATAGATCTGAAATTCCCCCACGTGAATCAGGCATATTTGGTTGAAGGCTGTCCCTTAGGGGCAGTTCACCAGGATTAGACGCAACTGTACAGAGTTGGAGGCATTTGATAATCAAGCAGCTATATTGTCTAATCGCTTTGTGGAGAAAGGGTATGACCCACATACACTATCCGGCCTGGTCCAATCCACTCGTGAATTGGATAGGGAATCCCTATTAAAGGATCGGAGTAGGGATGAACGGAGTAGTTTCTCACTTCCGTTCATCACTACATTTTCAGTACAGCATCAAAGCATCAAGCGTCTGATAAGGAGACACTGGCACATATTACAGAGTGATCAACTATTGGCACCCATTTTACCCGAGAGACCATATGTTGTGTTCAGGGGAGCGTCCTCACTGGGGAGCAGCATTGCACCCAGCGTTCAAGACCCTCCAAAGGAAAATAGGACTTTTTTGCAAGGCCTTAGTGGGTACCATAGATGCAAGAGGTGCCAAGTGTGCTCCTTAACCACTTGACACCCGCACGCCGTCATATGACGTCCAAAACGGGGACCTGTTATCCTGGGTGGATGTCATATGACGTGATGGGCTTTGCGGGGGGGATATCTCAATGATACCTGCACCCGGAGGCATCATTGAGATATCATTTTTTAGCGGCGGCGATCCTGCGCACCGTAAGAACGATCATAGCGGCGGTTCCGCCGCTAGATCGTTCTTACAGGCGGCGGGAGGGGACATCCCCCCCCTCCCGCCGCCATCCGGTGCTTCTCCGGGCTCTCCCGTCCCACCGGGGGCCCGGAGAGATGATCGCCGTCCGCCGGATGTTTGCCATAGAGAAGACTGGTGACGATCTGGTCACCAGTCATCTCTATGACCGTCGGAGGCCCGGGCGCGATGTGATGACGTCACGCCCGGGTCCCCGTAAGTAAACAAACCGCAATTGCGGCTAGTTTGAATGAGATCTGTGAATTTTTTTTCACGATCTCATTCTTTCCAGCCTGCAGGAGAGATGTGGGGTCTTATTGACCCCGCATCTCTCCTTAAAGAGGACCTGTCACACACATTCCTATTACAAGGGATGTTTACATTCCTTGTAATAGGAATAAAAGCGATTGAAAAAAAAAAAGTGTAAAAAAAAGTGTAAAAAATAAAGAAATAAGTAAAATAAAAAAGAAAAAATAATAATAAAAAAATTAAAATGCCCCTGTCCCCGGTAGCTTGCGCTCAGAAGCGTACGCACACATAAGTCCCGCCCACGTATGTAAACGTCGTTCAAACCACACATGTGAGGTGTCGCCGCGTGCGTTAGAGCGTGTGCAACAATTCTAGCACTAGACCTCCTCTGTAACTCTAAACTGGCAACCTGTAAAAATTTTAAAGTGTCGCCTATGGAGATTTTAAAGTAACGAAGTTTGGCGCCATTCCATGAGTGTACGCAATTTTAAAGCGTGACATGTTAGGTATCTAGTTACTCGGCGTAACATCATCTTTCATATTTTACCAAAAAATTGGGTTAACGTTACTGTTTTGTTATTTTTTAATTTATGAAACCATTTTTTTTACAAAAAAAAGCCGTTTAAAAAATTATTGCGCAAATACGGTGCAAGATAAAAAGTTGCAATGACCGCCATTTTATTCCCTAGGGTGTCTGCTAAAAAAACATATATAATGTTTGGGGGTTCTGAGTAATTTTCTAGCAAAAGAATGAGGATTTGTACATGTAGGAAAGAAGTGCCAGAATAGGCCCGGGAAGGAGGTGGGTTTTAAAGCCCGGTATTGAAGTGGTTAAATATGTGTCAGGATCGCAAAATTATACAATTCATTTCCACAAGCACGGGTAAGACCCATGAGGTTAAGCCCTTTGTGACTTGTTCATCCAAGGGGGTCGTATATCTTCTCCAATGCGGGCTTCAATATGTGGGGAGGACCAAAAGGGAAATGAGGGTCAGACTCAACGAGCATATAGCCAATATTAGGAAGGGTTTCCCAAACCATTCAGTATCTAGGCACTATGATCTTGTCCATGATAGGAACCCTTCTCGTACGTTGTTTGTTGGTATAGACAAATATAAACCACATTGGAGGGGAATTTCCATCGTTTGAGAGATATCTAGATCCAAAATGTCTTGGATCCATAGGTTGAGAACTTACCTTCCGTATGGACTCAATGTGGATACTGACATAAATGCCTTCATCAATAACTCCTAGGGGTGTGGATTCTGTTTGAATTCTCTTTCCCCTATTCGAATTGCATCCAAACCATGGAATGTTTGAGTGTGGGTAAGCACACACACATATATGCTTATTTGTTCCATTTGCAATTGGCATGTATATTGTGTGCATATCAAGTAGTTATGCTCTTGTAACAAGTAGAGCTAATGCTCTAGTAGCAAGGCCCTGTAAGGTATGGGATTTGCGGCTGGAGTAGGAGGGGAGTGACCTTTGATGCGGCCCTAGATGTGGAGCTTTTCCCTTGAGATCTGTACCTGTGTGCGTGGGGTTGGTGCAGGGCGATCCCACGGTGAAATTTGTTTGCTCCAACACAGGGTTGCATCGGAGTCCATTCCAGTGCTACTAGTATTTTAATTGGTCACCATTAATTGGGCGAATGGTGTTTTAACATGTTCTTATGGTTTTATTACTTTATGTTTAAATTGTATTTATTTATGCTGACATGAGGAGCTTTTATTAATTATGCTTAATTGCGATTGGTTATCTGACTTATGTCAGCATACTTTTAAATTTCCGTATATGTCCCCGTAGAATCAGTTTTCTGTTTACATCTGGGACACAGAGATTCCTAAGTCTCTTTCCGGGGGCTTGACACATGTTCCTCTGCGCTATTGGCCCAACCGCCCATGGGAGGGACTGTGGTGTTAGCAAATGAGATAGGGGAATGGCGCATTGGTGGAACGCAAGTGGGGCGTGACTCCTCTGTGTATCGCAATGCGCGCGTGCCCGCAATCTGGAACAAGGCTTGGTTTAATTATTATGTGTGTTATCTATAAGAGGGGATGACCCAGCATGCCGCTCGTGCCCCGAGACAAAGTGACCTATCACAAAACGCGTTGGGCGGAGCGAGCAGCGTGCTGACGCCATCCCCCTCTATCGCAGTATCTCTACACGAGTGGCTCGCCTGTTAGCGTCCGGCCGGAATTACAGGCTTCATGCTCAAATATATCAACTGAAATGTGAGTGTTCTGATTTTAAATTTGTCTACAATAAAGTATCCTCTGGTTTTATGCTATGTGAGGCCCTTTTTCTTTATATGATCCATGCCATTGAGTGACCGAGTGATTCATGTGGAGTGCCTTTGATCTTTGCTCAATCCGGACACAGTTTTAACCAGTTCCCTGACGGTTTTATATGCTGTACTTGGTCCATGAGGACCTTTGGCTCTGGTAAGCAGACTTTGTGACTAAAGGTAGTGGATTCACAGTAGCTCTTGGGATCACGAAGCTTCATTAATTTTTGGAGTGTGCACGGGTGTATACCAGCTGTTTAACCAAGGACTTTTCCATTTTTCACTGGAACTTTAATCTTATTTTCATTTTTATTCATTCCTTTTGATTTTAATTTTGCACATCAATCCCACCCATCCATCAGATGGACTGGATCTTTTGCCTATATATTCACTAAGTGGAGCGGAGTTATATCTGCCTTATGTGGTGAATTGCACTTAAATGTCTGGCGTTTATTTGTTATCATATCTGAGTGTATATGCTTTATAGATTTATGTCATTGCTGTCACTTATATGTACTAACATCACACACACATGGCTCAATCGGGCAAGGTGTTTATTTGATGTGTGCCTTCACTGATAGCACAATATATACATGTTTTTTCTTTTGGTTTAGCGCAACTATATATTTTCCAAATTTTGTTCACTGTTGTTCACAGAATAGTCGCTGCTTATTAATCCAGATTTATTAATCCTTTAACTTAGCTCAGTTGTTCCTACCATTCCATGTTGAAAAGTAAACCTTCTTCCCTTTGACAACTTTCTGGTAGAGTGCACTGGTCAAGAATTTTACAGTATTTTTCCCCATCCATTTTTACTTCTATCCTGAAAAGTGCCCCAGCCCCTGCTGCAGAGGAACACCCCCATAAAAAACACCCTCAAAATCATGGACAGTTGGGAGCTATGTGTTATGGCCACCCAGGCTGCATGCTTAGATAATGGTCTGGTATAGATTTTTGGGAGGACTTGATTTTATTTGTCCTTGTTTCTTTGTGTGAGGTTCTTCTTTTAAATCCATACTAGGTTGAAAGGATCTTGTACAACATTTGGGAGATACCAGACCTAAAAAAGGTGATATTAATTTAGGGGGGATTTTATGCTCTTTTTTTTTTGTTTACACTATCCCTGCTGTTTGTTTACATTCACCTATCAGTTGGGAATCCACTGCTGACAGCTAAAACTGCTGGGTGGGGATAAGTCACTGACTGTCACATTTAGCAATGGGGAAGCCGAGAACACAGTGATTATTGCTAGTGACTATAACAGCTGCTAGCGATAATCACATGTTTATACTGGCTTTACTGTCGGTACTTTGTGCAAACAGTAAGCATGACTGGCTCCTAGTGCTTGAGGAGCCTGGGTGCTGCTGTACAGAAGAATGCTATAATACCCACAACAGTTTTTAAAAAGACCTTAAATTATTTTTATATCTATCTGTAGTCCAGCTTTAAAGTAGCGGATGAATTACCACTTGCATAATACATAAAAAGAGTGAATATAAAAACCATCATACATGCATTGTATGTACTCTGTAAATAACTGGTTCTGCAGCACTCACAAAAGTTACAAAAGTTATTATCTGTATTTTATCAACATACTGAATGTTCCTTTTCTCATCTGCTTTCCCATACTCAAATTACACGCTATGGACTTGGGAATCTGTCCAACATTCACACACACACAGATGTGAAGGGCCACCTGTTGTGTTTAAGTCAGTAGGAATTTTTGTCTTGTTTTACTGGAAAGCTAGAGTACAAATGGAACTGATAAGTAGGACATGCACACTATTATTGTACCAATAATAATATTACACTAATCTAATAGGACCATGCAAATTACCATTATTGTGTATACAGTGCAGCAATGGGAGCTTGTTGAGTGAAGACCCATAGTGAGTGTGGGGTAAAGAGAACAGTTTGTGTTGCAGATAGTTGAATACCATTACCGTTAGTAACAACTACAAGATTGTTGCCATAGGAGACAACGGTCCTAGCTATACAGAATTGGTGTGCGGCTGGAGGCCTTCACCTGTATAGCTGTCTACCTATAGAAGTCTCGGAGTCTGTCAATTAACATTGCATCCACCTAAGGGTGTCCTGGCCCTAACCCCCTGTCCCACAGTTCTGTTTAAGAGTCAATAAATCTCTTTGCATTTAAAAAGTGTCTGGCGCCCACCTTCATCTTGCATTGCATTACACCCACCACAACGGCGGATCCAGGGGGGGGAGGGGGCAACACGGCAATTGCGCCCCCCCCCCCCCCCCCGAGACAATCATGTCACATTGGCTTTTAAAAAAAAAAAATTATCATTTTTTTTTTAAAACTGCTTTGCGGTGCCTGCAGCTGCCGCTGCCGAGTCTCTCACTCTCTCTCTCTCATCACCAGGCCCAGCCCGGTAGGCTGCCTGTCCTGAGGCTGCTTTGAGCTGTAGCTGACTGCAGCGCTCCCCCTCTCTCCTGCGTGTATGACACCGGGCATCTCTCGCTGTGTGTGAGAGCTGGGTCTGTGTTCGGCTGTGCTGACTGTGCTAGACTTGCTTGTGTGGTAGTAGATGGAGATGGAACACTGATTGAATCAGTGTTTTGTCTATCACACAAGCCCATCTAGGGGGGGATCTTTCTAGAGCACACTGACCTGCCGAACACAGACCTACATCTCCTGTGTGTTCCATGACACACGTCGGGAGAGGAGATACCTGCTGTGTGTGATCGAGGCAATGCCATGGTGAGTGCCATGCACAGTGGGGCTTCATTCATATACAAAAGTGGGGCTGCATTAATATACAAAGTGGGGTTGCATTAATATACAAAGTGGGGCTGCATTCATATACAAAGTGGGGATGCATTAATATACAAAGTGGGGCTGCATTCATATACAAAGTGGGGCTGCATTCATAGACAAAAGTGGGACTGCATTCATAGACAAAAGTGGGACTGCATTCATAGACAAAAGTGGGACTGCATTCATAGACAAAAGTGGGACTGCATTCATAGACAAAGTGGGACTGCAATAATAGACAAAAGTGGGGCTGCATTAATATACAAAAGTGGGGCTGCATTAATATACAAAAGTAGGGCTGCATTTATATACAAAAGTGGGGCTGTATTTATATATACAGTGGGCTGCATTTATATACAAAAGTGGGACTGCATTTATATACAAAAGTGGGACTGAATTTATATACAAAAGTGGGACTGAATTTATATACAAAAGTGGGACTGCATTTATATACAAAAGTGGGGCTGCATTAATATACAAAAGTGGGGCTGCATTCATATACAAAAGTGGGGCTGCATTTATATACAAAAGTGGGACTGCATTTATATACAAAAGTGGGACTGCATTTATATACAAAAGTGGGGCTGTATTTATATACAAAAGTGGGACTGCATTTATATACAAAAGTGGGGCTGCATTAATATACAAAAGTGGGGCTGCACTCATATACAAAAGTGGGGCTGCATTTATATAGAAAAGTGGGACTGCATTTATATACAAAAGTGGGACTGCATTTATATACAAAAATGGGACTGCATTTATATACAAAAGTGGGGCTGCATTAATATACAAAAGTGGGGCTGCACTCATATACAAAAGTGGGGCTGCATTTATATACAAAAGTGGGACTGCATTTATATACAAAAGTGGGACTGCATTTATATACAAAAGTGGGACTGCATTTATATACAAAAGTGGTTCTGTATTTATATACAAAAGTGGGACTGAATTTATTTACAAAAGTGGGACTGCATTTATATACAAAAGTGGGACTGCATTTATATACAAAAGTGGGACTGCATTAATATACAAAAGTGGGGTTGCGTTCATATATACAGTGGGGCTGCATTCATATATACAGTGAGGCTGCAATGATGGGCACTGATGAGGCTGCATTGATCTCTTGTACCATGTCTTCAGTCTCTGACCATCTCTTGTACCATGTCTCCAGTCTCTGACCATCCCTTGTACCATGACCATCCCTTGTAGCATGTCTGCAGTCTCTGACCATCCCTTGTACCATGTCTGCAGTCTCTGACCATCCCTTGTACCATGTCTGCAGTCTCTGACCATCTCTTGTACCATGTCTGCAGTCTCTGACCATCTCTCGTACCATGTCTGCAGTCTCTGACCATCTCTTGTACCATGTCTGCAGTCTCTGACCATCCCTTGTACCATGTCTGCAGTCTCTGACCATCTCTTGTACCATGTCTGCAGTCTCTGACCATCTCTTGTACTATGTCTGCAGTCTCTGACCATCTCTTGTACCATGTCTGCAGTCTCTGACCATCCCTTGTACCACGTCTGCAGTCTCTAACCATCTCCTGTATCATGTCTGCAGTCTCTGACCATCTCTTGTACCATGTCTGCAGTCTCTGACCGTCTCTTGTACCACGTCTGCAGTCTCTGACCATCTCTTGTACCATGTCTGCAGTCCCTGACAATCGTCTACAAACTATGGGATAGATTTATGGCATTTATATTTAAATATTTTTTACTAGTAATGGCAGCGATCATTGATTTTTTAGCGGTACTGCAACATTGCAGCGGACACACCGGACACCTAATTGAGTTCTGTAAGCAACACCTTATTTTCTGGCAGTGCCCCTCTCGAGACTAGACTCTGGATCCGCCCTTGACCCACCATGCCTTGTAACCCACTATACACTGAAGGATGTCAGCTGTCCTTAACTCTGGAGGCCACCATTGGGCTTCAGGGGCCCTGGGACTTTGCTACATAACAAAGCGTTTTACTGTATTGTTCACACTTTTTTTTGCGTGAAAATGTGCGTCTGCTTGCCATGTTTGAGGTGCTATTAACAATAAATGACACCAGCAAGTGTAAAATCAATTTTTGCCTTTTATGTGTGTAGCGCCCCCTTACTTTCAGTATGGGCACTACGCTAAAGTTAGTGGGGAATGGGAGAGTTACCTTGCTCCCATTCACTATTTGTTTAAATTTTGGGACTTCTGTCGTTCCAGAAATGTCCACTGGGTCAGTCTGTGGTCCAGGGATGCAATGTCATTCCTGGCCAGCAGTTGGCGCCAGAGGGGTTCTGGCAGAGTAAGTTTCTCCAGCAGCCAATCAGAGGAGCTTTTCCCTCGCGGGGCGTACTGGAGAGGAGTATATCTGTGACAGGTGTCATGTGTTCGAAAATCTTTGCGGGGTCCCCGTTCCAGGTGCGCCATCCACCTTCAGGGTGCGTGTATCCATGGACCCCGCCGGTGTGGCCCACCTGGCCATAATTGCAGACTACTTGGGACCTCATCCGGAGGTACAAGGGGACCCCAGTGACTGGCTGGGTTCCCGGTTCTGTTGAAAGGATCCCAGGCTGGGTGCCGTTCGAATGGGGAGTCGGTTTGAGGAGGACCCGGAGGCAGGTCATCCAATAGAGCCTGAACAAACCAATTGGGGATCCGGTGACCAGAGTACTGACAGGTATGTTTGCTGTCATCTGGTGACCGACGCAGAAATCTACTGGGAGGATTCCATCTATCTATCTAGCTCAGTTATTGTAATTGGCCTGTGGCAGAGGCCCGAGCCGGGTCTGTGAGAGAGGCCCGTTCCTCTCAGAAATCCGAAGTGACGTCTCGGCTGCCAGGCCTGTAAAGAAGGGTCTGTCCGGGGGCATTTTACCCACTCAGTTGGAGTGGCGACGAGTTACAAATTGGTACTACGCAGAGCAGTACTGACTGATCTATTTAATATCCAGGCCTGATACTGCAAGGTTCTTCCTCTCTCTCTATTCATCAACTTTGCCCTTCCCAATTGATGTTGATGTTGGCCGTATCGGCCTGGAAAATAAAGCATTGGAAAAACCCTTTATTCACTGTCTGGACCTTCGTTCACTGTTTGTTTCTCCAATTACACCCCATAGACAACGCCAGGGTAACTTAATAGGCCGATCCCCAAATTCAACCAGCGGCTCCTTCGGGGGTAGCGCTACACGTGTATAGTTTTCACTCAGAAAAACACTTGGCAAAAAAAAAAAAAGCAAAGCTTGCGGCTCCAAAATAGGGGAACGAGTGACTTGCTGCGTTTGTTGCACGCACCCATAGTGTGGGGTCATAATAAGAATGGACCCCAGGCTAAGGTGACCAGATTTTTTAAATGAAATCCGGGGACATATTTTTTTTTTTTTTTACTACTAATGGCAGGAAACAGCGACTCTCTGCCCGTCGTCGTTCGCCTCACTAAGCTTAACCACTAAGCCTCACTAAGCTTAACCACTTCAATACCAGGCACTTTCACCCACTTTCTGCTGATTGGCACAGTTGATGGCACTGATTGGCAGTTTTAGGGGCACTGACAGGCGTTTATAGAGGGGGGACAGGCTGGCTATGGGCACTGATTGGCAGCTGATGGGCACCTTTTCATGGGGGCTGTGCTGATAATCAATGTGCGGATTATCAGCACAGACCCCCCCCCCCCCCAACAGGGAGAGCGGCAGATCAGCTCTCCCTGTCAGCGTAAACAAAGGAAAGCCGCTAACTGGCACTTCCTGGTTCACGCGATGATCAGCTGTGATTGGTCACAGCTGATCATGTGGGTAAAAAGCCTCTGTCAGAGGCTCCATACCACGATCGGAGTGACACACTGCTAGGGTGACCACATTTTCAAACTACCATTCAGGGACACCTTCCCTTTCCAAAAATCAGCTTGTGATTGGACACAAGAGGCAGGATTTATGATTTCTCCAATCACAAGCAGGGGGCGGGATTGTGCTCCTCCAGGTATTCCCGGCCTGGACAAGTACTGTCAGTTTATAGATTGCGCATGACTTAGTCCCCATACACACCATAGAATCTATCCGCAGATAAATCCCATCAAATGGGTTTCTGCGGATAGATCCTATGGTGTGTACACACCAACGGATATTTATCCGCGGATAAATCTCCCCTGGGATGGATTTCCAGCAGATGGATATTTGCTGACATGCTCAACAAATCCATCTGCTGGAATCCATTCCAACGGATGGATCCGCTCGTCTGTACAGACTTACCGGATCCATCCGTCTAAAGGGATTCCCCGCACGCGTCGTAATGATTTGACGCATGCGTGGAATTCCTTATATGACAGCGTCGCGCCCGTCGCCGCGTCATAATAGCGGCGACGGCGCGACACGTCATCGGCAGAGGATTTCAGCGCGGATTTCAATGCGATGGTGTGTACACGCCATCGCATAGAAATCCTCTGAAATCCTCGAGAGGATTTATCCGCGGATACGGTCCGCTGGACCGTATCTGCGGATAAATCCTCTCGTGTGTATGGGGCCTAAGGTATAACAGATGGACTTATTCTATTACCCAAATAGAACCCCCCATTAACCTTACTATAGTAACTGAGACCACACCAGTGTTGGAGTTAAAACAAGGCCGTAGCAGCCTAATTTATTAAACATATATATATATATATATATATATATATATATATATATATATATATAAATAACATAACACTATAAAATACCATAATAACATAAACTCTGTTAACAAACCATAATTTAACTAGTGTTGGTCTCGGCAGGCACTCAGTACCCATATCAGGGAAAAACCATAATGCACTGCGGTACCAAACAGTGTATAGATAGGCCTCCTGCTGACAAACTGGCCCGGGGACAGCCACTGACCGCAGTGCCCCATTACCACTTTCCAGCTAACCTCCGTTAGCTGGAAACCATTATCGGGACCCATAGCAACGATGGGTCCCCAAGACTCCTCCTTCTACCATATCTTCTCTCTCCTGCCAAGACCAACACCCGCCACAGCACCCAAGGGGAACCACCTTACACTTGGAAGCCCCTCCACACTCGAAGGGCTCTCTGAACTCCATCCTGCAACCCCAACACCCACATGTCGATGCCCACTTCAGTCAGGTGCACCCCATCACCAGAGGCGTCCCTAGGGGGGGGGGGCCAGAGGGGGCCCTGACCCCCCCCAACATCATGCTGTGCCCCACCATGTGCCCCCCCCCCCAAAAAAAAAATTTTTTTTTTTTTGTATTTTGCTCCCCGAGAGGGAGAGCGTCCCCAGTAAGCTCTGCGGGGAATTCCTCCCCCTCCCTGTGCTCGCCGACACTGCATAATGCGAGCGCTCACACAACCAGATATTCTAGCCTGGGCCGTGTTTAAGTGTGTGCACTGCAGACTGCAGTACACTGTAATCACTGAACTACATTATCTCCATCCCTTCTGTCCCCCCCGATCTGTCTCCCTCCCCCTCTCCTGTTCTTTCAAAACATTCACAATTTACTTTCACTTTCAGTTAGGCAGATAATATACGGTGCAAATTTCTTTCCTGCATCCACAGATTGCAGGAAAGAAACTTGCATGATTCCCCCATCAACAGACAGTGGTGACAGGGGAATATCCCTCCTGCCCAGCAATTATATTCTCCCGACAAACAGTGATTATTACTAGTGACTATACAGCAACCACTAGTGATAATTATAAGAGAATCTGCTCATTAATGGTTCAAATCTCAGCCAGTTTCTGCTGAACCAGCTGAGATTTAAACTGTCTATGGCTGGTCTTAGCTCTTAGGCAGCCGATACATTGATTAGCACTGTGGAGTGTCGGCTTCCTGGCGGGATCGGGCATGTGGGATTTCAAACACACCCGAGCCCATCTCTATTGGTTGTAGACAGTTGTGTTCCCTGCAGGTTGCTTAGCAGCAGTGGACCCTTCTCTGACATGCTGATCGGGATGCAATCCAGGTGATGCTCTTAGTCAAATCCTAGTCATAAATATCAGTGATTTTATTGATCAAAGCCCACACTTTACAGGCATAGAGCCCACATGGCTGCTGATCATACGGTTGATGATATTTATGTGGTTGTACTCTTGATGCTAATAAAAACTGTGTTTATTAAATCTGACTGGGAGCATCACCTGGATCACATGCCGATCAGCATGTCAACAGAGAAGGTTATACAGCATTACTGCTGCTAGGTGACCAGCTGGGGGCTCGGCTCTCTATAACCAATAGTGCCAGCCAGGCCCGGACTGGCCATAGGGCAGACCGGGCATTTGCCCGGTGGGCTGCTATGGCTTGGGCCGGGGCCTCCTGCTCTGTGGCTTGTTGATGTCCATGCCGCACAGCAGGAGGTAAGCGGCGACCGCGGCCTGGACAGGGCTAACACAGGCCTGCGTCCGCCGCTCACCTACTGCTGTGCGGCGGCGATGCCTGTATCTTCTCCGGCGAATGGGCTGAGCTGTGTGTCTCTCTCACACACAGATCAGCCTCAGAGAGCCGACAGGAACAGTTCCGCTCTCTGCTCTCCAGTCTCCTCTCAGATGGCCTGCTCCTCCTTTTCCCGCCCCTCTGCTTCTCAGTCTGCCACGCCCACACACTCAAGGAGAAGTGAAAGAAGCAGACAGCATGTGCCTCCTTTCCTGGGGTGAGTAAGATCACCCTCTATCCTGCCTCCCAGTAATTTAAGACACCTCCAAGGCATGTTTTTTAAATGTGTGTATTTTTAATGTTGCCATTTGTGACATGTGAAAAAAAACTGCTCTCTACTGAGAGAATTTTTTTTGTTAGCTTTCCATTGGTACATCTGCTTCAGTTCAGTGCCCAGCTACCCATGTTTTTTTCCAACAAAATCCTGAAACAGGCCAGAAGAACAGGTATTTTCTCTCCCTTTAGACTTCACTGGGGTTTGGCACTAAGCTCAGGGTTCTGGGTTCCCACCTGGCTCAAAGTGAATCCTGACAGGTTTGCTTATCTCTAGTGCTCACACAAATTGTTCAGTGGTTAGAGAATGAGACATGTCTCCCAACATGTTAGATTGGGGTCTGCTTACTATCACATTCTGATATTAATGACATTCATAATAGGTCTCTGTGGGGCACTGTCACAAAAAGAATTAGATGCTTATAGCAGTTGTAGAGTCAGCCTGGAACATGGCTAATAAGGGGTTAATTTGGGAGGGCAGGTACTTCCCCCTAAACCAGACTATTAAAGACAGCAGAGCTCACAAATAGGAGGGAGGCTTTCAGTAGCTGCTGGGAAGTCATAGGGCTTATTGTGGGCAAACATTGAGAGGCATAGAGCTATTCACTTTCTCTAGGAACTTATTGACTGTTTTATATTATTGCTTGATTGCGGAGTGTCATACTACATTAACGACGCCCGCATTTCAGCTCGCATATCGCACTGCAAACTGACAGTTCGGACATGAATCGGATCACATAGGTGTGAACACCCATGCGAGCCGATTCCGGTGCGGACCAAAAAAAGTGTCCTGTGCGTGTTTGGTCCAAATGCGATGCAATATCAGCCATAGTATCTGTATGGCTGAAATTGCATTGCAAAGACATTGCATGTGATTTGCACTGCAGTGCGAATCACATGCGATAGCACACTAGTGTGAACCTGGCCCAAATCAGGGTTCTCAGAACACCACTTTACATGAGATCCCCCCTTAAGGCACAGTTCATACTAGTGTGCTGTGCAATATCGCATGTGATTCACAATGCAAATCACATGCAATGTCCGTGCATTGCGATTTCAGCCATACAGATAGTATGGCTGAAATCGCACCGCATTCAGACCAAACACGCACAGGACACTTTTTTGGTCCGCACCAGAATCGGATCGCATGGGTGTTCACACCTATGTGATCCGATTCATGTCCGAACTGTCAGTTCGCAGTATGATATGCAAGCTGAAATGGAGGCGCCGTTAATGTAGTATGACACTCCCCAGCAGTTCACATATGGCAGTGTGAACTGCCGTGCAAGTCGGGTGCGATGCGGAAACCCGCAGTGGATTAGCAGCTTACAGTAAGTGGAAATTCTGCAGACTCTAAGGGTTGTCTGTGCGGACTCTGATGTAAGGGGGGTGGTGTGTGGACTCTGATGTAAAGGGGGGTCTGTGCAGGCTCTGATGTAAGGGGGGGTCAATACGGACTCTGATGTAAGGGGTCTCTGATGTAAGGGTGGGTCTGTGTGGACTCTGATGTACGGGGGCAGGAGGAGCTGGAGAAGTGCACAGTGAGCAGAGAGTAAAAGGGGGCACTGTGATTACAGAGAAAAGGGGGAATAATTGCAGGGGCATTGTAATATAAAGGGGCCTACCTGTAATCATTACAGTGCTGTCCCCATTATATCACAGTTTCCCCGCACATTACAGTGTGGAGGACACCAGAAAACCCCCGCGAATGCCTACCGAAATCAAACCTCCCCCCCCCCCCTGTTCCTGGGAAAAATGGGCTGCTCAGTCTTAAATGCCCGGGCCTATTTTTTGTCCCAGTCCGGGCCTGGTGCCAGCCTTCCCCTGCATGCACCCATAATGTCACCAGCACTAGATCCTAATAGACTGCCGCCGCTGCCAAGGAGACAGACGCCAGACCAGCGCTGTAAATAGCAGGGACAGGACAGCTGGGGAACCCTAGAGTGGCAGAACACCAGGGCCCGGTGGCAAGACAACCTTTGCAACCCTGATAGTTCTCCCACTGCTTTGGACCCTTATATTTTCTTGGTGTGCTGGTGACATATCTCTTGTTTTCTGCCACCCTGGGGGGCCCCAGTATAGTAGGAAGGGAGCTCACTGCAGAACATGTGAAAGGGCCCATAGTGGGATCGTAGTAAAGGGCCCCAGGATATATATATAATTGCATTTTATAGTTGGCCCCCCTACTTTTGTCCCTGTCCCCCCTTGTGCCCCCCCTAAATATGAAAGCTGGAGACGCCACTGCCCATCACCCCTCAAATATCTTCACGTGTCCTGCTCCAGTTCCAGGTGCCTCACCGCCAAACCCCCTTTTCTCACAATAAACTTACTTATCTCACTGTTTATTCTTTTCCTCGCCCTATTAATGCCCTCAACAGACCTGGCCATCCTCCAGGTCGTCCTTGCCACAATGTCCGACCAGACAATGACCATGCCAGGAAACTCCACCATCAATCGCTCCACATCCGCTTTGATGTCTCGCATGATGTTCATCATAGTTCTCCTCCCCAAATCATTGCCGCCCACATGTAAAACTAAGACGTCAGACGGCCTATCCCTCTGTGCGAAACGCTGATCTTCGGGCAACATCCTCTCCCATAACATACCCGGGACACCCAGCCACCTAATACATGCCTCCCGCCTAGAAAAGCCCAACTGCCTACCCTCCGGTCTGGCATCACCTCTCCGAGCCCCCCAGCACACGTAAGAATGGCCAAATATCCAGACCAATCCAGTCATCGCACCTGAAAATAAAAGAGGACAAAAAACAGCAACCGTGACAAACGGCTCACCAAAACAATTGAAATGCACCATTGCACCCTTCCTCCCCCAACACCAAAATTCACAAACCCACTGCTAAATGAGGACGAACATACAATTGGAACCTCTTGGATTCCAACCTCCCGATCCGTTTTACCGCCTCCCCATCCATGCCAACCCTGGCCGCTTCCGTCGCAGCCCCTATCCGGAAAGAATGAGAGGAAAATTCCTTACCAATCAAACCCAAACCCCCCAAACATTTTTTGAAAACTGCCACAAACTGGAAACGTGACAGGGGGGACCCATCCAAATGGATCAAAAAGGACCCCACCGTCTGGGGGCGCAAAGCCAAGAAACCCCGCACTGCCCCTACTGGGCATAACCTGGAACCACCCACTGCAAACACCCGAACGGACCTGCCCCTACCTGCTTGATCCGTCTTAGACCTACGCCAAAACAAACGCAGATCCCCCTCACCGCACACCACCTCCTGACTCCCAATGCCACCTTGCACCTTTTTGGACGGACTGACCAACTCCCCTACCCGAAAAGCCCCAAAAAATGCCAACAAAAATGCCGCCTTAAACAAGGCAACCTCATAAGGAGGCGAGCACACCCTCGGCAGCTGTTCCACAATGCCACCCAGAACCTTGAATGTTACCGGTCTCCTGGTATCCCTCCGTACTACAGCCTTCCTGTACCCCTTCATCGCCTAGCGCACCCAGAAGTCCTTTGTAAAGTCAGGCTGCCCCTGTAATTTAAACCAAAAGGCCAAACCAGCCAACGTCTTATAAACACCAGATGCAGACACCCCTTCCTCAAGCAACCCAGCAACATAACATAACACCAGCCACCGTACCTGATCCCCAACCGGGTCCTCACCCGTC
This sequence comes from Rana temporaria, assembly GCF_905171775.1. Taxonomy (NCBI): domain Eukaryota; kingdom Metazoa; phylum Chordata; class Amphibia; order Anura; family Ranidae; genus Rana; species Rana temporaria. Next base: position 223,357,690 of record NC_053491.1, on the reverse strand, counting down.
TCTTTCACAAAGTCCACCCAAGTTCGCCATACCTTCGTGTAAGACGACCAAGTGGCCACGCTAACCGACTTCTGGATCCAGCCCGCTACGCAGTCAATGCTACCTCCCACAGCCATTCGGGACACGGGACCCCCTGCTGCTCTGCTGTTGGCGCCAGCTCCCGAAACCTGTCCCACTGGAAGCGAGACAAAGCGTCAGCAATGACATTCTCCACCCCCGGGATGTGAACCGCATACAGAAAAATATTGAGTTGCAAACATCGCAAAACCAAATGCTGTAAGAGCTTTATGACCGGCGGGGAAGACACCGAGAATTTGTTAATGACCTGGACCACGCCCATGTTGTCACCGTGGTACCAGACTTTCAGATCCCTAAAAGACATCCCCCACAACTCTACCGCCAGAACCACCGGGAAAAGCTCCAGCAGAACCAGGTTTTTGGTAAAACCAGCCTCCACCCAGGACTTTGGCCACGGACCTGCACTCCATCGACCCTGAAAGAAAGCTCCAAAGCCCAAGGATCCCGCGGCATCCGTAAACAATTCTAGGTCAAAATTGCTCACCGGACCCGACATCCACAATGCCCGACCATTAAAGGATTCCAAAAAGGTATGCCATACCCTCAGATCCTCCCTGTGTTCTTTCGCCAGGCTCACAAAATGCGTCGGTGACCTAACGCCGGCTGTACTGGCCGCAAGCCTGCGACTGAAAATCCGCCCCATGGGTAAAATGCGACACGCAAAATTAAGCTTACCCAGCAATGACTGCAGCACTCGTAGCTGAACTTTGCGCAATCCCATCAGCTCTGCCACCCCCCTTTTTAGGTCCACCAGTTTGTCTTCCGGCAGCCTGCACTACATAGCCTCGGAGTCCAGTACAATGCCCAAAAACTTGATGACCGTACAAGGTCCCTCAGTCTTTTCAGGGGCCAACGGAATGCCAAACCTCTCTGTGATGTGTTCCAACGTAGCTAAGAGCACCCCACAGAGCCTGGAAGAAGCCGGACCGATGCACAGGAAATCATCCAGGTAGTGAATCACAGAATTCACCCCGGAAACACACCACCCATTCCACAAATGAGCTAAAGAGCTCAAATAAGGCACAGGATACCGAGCAACCCATTGGCAGACATTTGTCGACGTAGAACTCCCCATTCCAACAACACCCAAGCAACCGGAAACTGTCCGGGTGCACAGGTAACAGCCGAAACGCTGATTCCACGTCCACCTTTGCCATCAACGCCCCGCGCCCATAGCGCCGAACCCATCTCACCGCTGCATCAAAGGATGTATACGTCACCGAACACACCCCTTGATCAATCGCGTCATTGACCGACCCGCCTTTTGGAAATGACAGGTGGTGAATGAGCCTAAACTTATTGGGCTCCTTCTTAGGCACTACCCCCAACGGGGATACAACCAAGTCAAAAAGTGGCGCTGATGGGAAAGGACCTCCCATGCGACCCAAAGCAACCTCCTTCTGCAGCTTCTGAGAAACCACACCAGGATGCTGCAGGGCCGACCGAAGGTTACGAGCCAAAGGGGGGACCACCTCCAAATTGCATGGAATCCTGAAACCCACCGTGAACCCCTCCTCCAGCATTCGGGCAGCCGCCCTGTCCGGATACCTACCTAGGAACGGCAGCATCCTTTCCACCCTCACCGGCGTCTTCCCTCTTGTTACCAGAGTCGCCGGTCTTTCCCTTACCTTGTTTGAAACACCTTGACCCCGAGTGGGAACCCCCACACCCGGAACACTCATGCTTGTATCGGCAGGAACTGCCAAATTTGCATGTCCCAGAGTTGTATTGCCAGCACACCCCCTTTTTGTTTCCGGCCGACTGACCCTGGGCCGAAGGTCCAACGCCCCCCCCCCCCTGAAAAAACGGATTCTGACCCCGCGGAGCTGTCATCAACCGCATCCACACCGTAATGTCCTTATGGTCCCAGCGCAGGTCAGGCCGTACGGCCCTACGCTGCCGGAACTGCTCGTCATATCGGAGCCACCCCGAGCCCCCATAAACCCTATGTGCTTCAGCAATCGAGCCCTGATAGCAGAAAAGCGCAGAGCAACACTCCGGGTGCTTTTCCCCAATCACGCTGGCCATGATACCGAAAGCCTGTAGCCAATTAGTAAATGTCCTCGGGGTGAGCCTATACCTCCGTTTCTCCTCATCCTCCTTCTTGGAATCATCGGGTTTAACCCTATCCAAATTAAACTGTTCCAGCGGCAGCAATGAAAAGATGTCAACATACTCACCTTTCCACAGCTTCTCCCGCACCTCAGGTTTTAAATGTGACCCTAAAGGTCCCTCATAGCAAAGATACACCTCGCACTTCGCCGCATCAGCCAGCCTGATGATGTCCTGCCTACCCGCTGATTCCCCCGTACTCACCTTGCTGGACCCCTGCTGAACCACCGGTGCAGGGGAATCCACAACAGGGACAGCCACGGGGGACGCAATGGACCCTGAGGGGTCTCCCACCCCCCCCCCCCCCCCCCCCGTCTCGGTAGCACCCAGCCTGGCTGGCGAGACCCATGCAGCTGCTGGACCCGCCCGAGACCTCCCCGCCAACATACCCACGTTACCACTAATAGCCCCCCCGACCACAGGAGCCACAACCCCCACCTGGCTACCTTGCCCCACATTGCCAGACACACCACCCACAGATAATGGTAAACTGGACTTACCAGACTGTGCAGGCGCTGACCCGCCAGCCGATCGTTTGTTCTCCACCGCAGCCACCCTCCTGGGTGGGGGCTCCTCATCCTCCTCTGACTCCACCAGCTCGCCGACCTACAGTGGACCATCCGACAGCTCCTCATCCGACCCAGGCCTGCAGGGCATAACAGCCACCGCTGCCGCAGGACCCGCAGCCATCCGGTCCCTCCTCCGCGTCGCATAGCCATCCACCGATTTCCGTACAGCCTTCCCATGGCCATGGCGTGGGACCTCAGCCCTGCTGGCCTCTGCTCCGCTCGATCCTCCATCCGACCGATCATCCCCTCTTCCGCCCCCTGCCGTGGTACCAGAAGGCCTGGGGACTCTTGCATCCACTCTCCCCGGACTAGGCCCGGATCCCCGTGTTGCCGATGCGGGGGCGGGGCCAGCGCTCCCGCGCTCACATGTCCTGCTAGGCCGCAAAGCCGCTCCCGAGCCCCCCTCGCTCCAACGCAGGCCTGCTGGTATGGCCAGGGATCCGCACAGGACTCCCCACCGCTCCACCAGCCGATCGCTTTGCCGGGGGACCCGCTTGAACCCCCGAACCGCCCCCCCATGCCGCGTGGAGGGCCCAAAACGATCCGGGGAAAAACGATCGGGAGGCCCAGACCTCCGGGCCCTACCTCCCGTGGGGACCGCCGCCGAAACAACCCCCCTAGATTGCTGTAGAACGGGCCCCAAGACCCCCTGCAGCCAGTCCTGTCCCCTCTCCTCTGCCTGCTCCCTAAGCTGAGAAAATAGCTCCTCCATACCTGACATGCTCTCACTGGAAACTTTTCCCCGCGCTGTGCTTGCCTGTGATGGGATGGGCCAACCTTTTATATGCCTCTCAACCCCTCCCCTAGGCAACTCCCCCCTGAAACTCCTGACCAGTTTACTTCCCCTGTTAACTCTGTCATGTCCGCCCTGCGCATATGCCATTGCATTCTATTGCTCCGGGCTTCTCTATGGAATTACATGTTATAATTACCCGAAGAAAAGTGCTATACAGTACCTTTGGAGCAGGTTTAGCTCAGGGCTAGAGTGCCTGCCCTGCAAGCATTTGACTCTGGCTTCAAGCCCAGGATAGTCTGCGTTGTCACGTGGCCAGGGCTCAGCGTGGGCGCATCTCCACTGTTTTGTTTTTTAACTACAATTAAACTTTTTATCCAAAATCACACTAGTTGCCCCAAAATTAACAAACATTTCACTTTTTTTCACCAAAACTATTGTGACCGTCACATTGCGCCAAACAACATAGCGCACACTTTTGACACGTTTGGGACCATTCACATTTTTAAAGCCATTAGTGCTATACAACTGCACTCATTACTGTGTAAATCTCACTGGCAGGGAAGGGGTTAACATTCACTAGGGGGTTAAATGAGTTCCCTAGTGAGTGATTTTAACTGTAGGGGGAGGGGACTCACAAGGGGGGGGAGACCAATGTCTGTTCCTCTGTACTGGGAACACACATCGGTCTCCTCACCTGACACGACCGTGGATCTGTGTGTTTACACACACAGATCCACTGTCCTGCCGTGATCGCGGGCAATCGCGGGTGTCCGGCGGACATCCCGGCCGCTGGGCACCGGGTCCCGAGCGATGCCGCGCGCCCCCCCCCCAGGCGGCCGCGAAGCCCAGCACGGGAGATCTCATCTGTGGACGTCATATGACAATGGGCGGGTAGGGGACTGGTTAAAAGAGGTGGTGATATGTCGACAAGAAAAAAAGAAGGGGGGGGGGCGGCATACTCCATGGACCACGGGGTCATTTTTCTGCAGTCGCACTTCTATCTCTCCTATCTGCTTGTCACCTGCCCTCTGAAGAGCGATCACTTTTCAGAGTGCCAGCAAGGTCTGGTGTCGGTGCGAGCGTAGATGGGTTTTTCAGAGGCCTTTTCCACATGTTTGTTTGCTTATAGTACAGGAGTGAAATCCCACTTTTTATCCCTTAAGGACCGCCTCCTGCACATATACGTCGGCAGAAAGGCACGGCTGGGCACATGCACGTACAGGTACGTGCTGTGCTATTGTCCAGCCGTGGGTCACGGGCACGCGCCCGCGACCCCGTTCCGAAGCTCCGGGACTGCGGGACCCCGATCGCCGCTGGAGTCCCGCGATCGGTCCCCGGAGCTGAAGAACGGGGAGAGCTGCGTGTAAACACAGCTTCCCCGTTCTTCACTGTGGCTCCATCATCGATCGTGTGATCCCTTTTATAGGGGGACACAATCGATGACGTCACAGTCCAGGCGTCACTAATATGCCATGCACACAGGGCAGCTCATTCATTTCAGGTGGCTGTGCTATGCACCACTATATATTACCTTCACATTTGCCAATTTTGTTGCAATTTTGCATGTTTTACAAAACATGAGGTGACATTCATTGTTAATAACACCCCACAAATGCATTGGTATAAAAGATGTGAAACCCAATGGTGATATGAACTGTTCTGGTGCGTTTGTCATGTGTAGGGAATCCCATTGGGATGAATGCACTGCCCTTGTGTGTGTCGCAACAACGTGTGCATATGCATTGGGCGATTTAGTTCACAAAACGCTATAATGTGTATACAGCCTGTATATAGGCAGAGGTGGTCTACAGAGCCACGGGGCTGTGAGGGAAATACACCCTGAAATATCATTGCACACAGCACAGCTCCCATCCTCCTCACACACCGCCTCCTCCCACCCACACCTCTGCCCGGGGCGGGGCCCTGCTCTGCCGACATACCGCATTGCGATTGGCCTATTCGAAGCCCAGAAGTCAGGAAGAACCAATCGGGTTTAAGAGATAGTTTGCGGCTGGGTAGGCGGCTTGTCTGAACTGCAGGGCTGTGGTGGAGTGTGAGTGGACAGTGATTAGGAGACAGGGCTCTGCCTGGAATTGTGTGACTAAGCTCTGGGACCCTACCAGCCGGACTGACTACACCGGACTCCGCCAATGACAAGTGAGTAGTGCGGCATGTGCGAGGCTCAGTGCGCCCAGCGCCTGCTAGAGGGCAATAAGGGCAGACGTGTTTTGGCACTGGTCTGCTGTGATTGGATGAGGGACACAGGAGACCCCTGTACACTGCTACTGGGCTGGTCACAGCACTACTACAGTACTGGGGGGTTTACCTATGACCCTCCTCATCCCTCTTTTTATATCGCACGACCCTCCACGTCCCTCTTTTTTTCTATCCCATGTGATCCTCTGCTTCAGTATTAATCAGCAGTATTCTGTACCTTATCATGGTGCTGGTCTGTTATTATTGCATGCATGGTGTCAGTAGAGGGAATGCCTTATCAGCAATAGGAATGTCTGTCTTGATGGAGGGACTGGTCCTGATCCCAGGAATGGAGAGACCCTTCTGGAAGAGGAACTGGTGACTCACTGACAGGGAGTTGAAGTCATACTGCTCTGATTTTGTCTCTCTGTGCTGTCTGAGTCAGCAGTGTGTTTTGTTACTATTTTGTTACTAAAGAAGAACCCATGTTACACATTTTGATGGGCTTGTAGACCTCATGTGCTACTTCAATGATACAATGACTTTCTAGTAGTTTTTTTTTGTAAAAAAACTTAGTAGAATGTTTTACAACCAAACTTAGTTTGCTAATCATAATTCCCATGCAATGTTATCTATAAGGGAAAATGTAATATATTGCAACATGCCAGTCTTTAACCACTTGACAACCGGGCCTATTTTGGCACTTCTCTCCTTCATGTAAAAATCACAATTATTTTGCTAGAAAATTAATCAGAACCCCCAAACATTATATATATTTTTTTTAGCAGACATCCTAGGGAATAAAATGGCAGTCATTGCAATACTTTTTGTCACAACGTATTTGCGCAGCGGTCTTACAAGCGCATTTTTTGGGGGAAAAAATCATTTTTTTTAATTAAAAGATAAGACAACAATAATTTTTGCCCAATTTTTTTATATATTGTGAAAGATAATGTTACGCCGAGTAAAATGATACCCAACATGACACGCTTAAAAATTGCGCTCGCTCGTGGCATTGTGTCAAACTTTTACCCTTAAAAATCTCGATAGGCGACGTTTAAAAAATTCTACAGGTTGCATTTTTTTGAGCTACAGAGTAGGGCTAGAATTATTGCTCTCGCTCTAACGATTGCGGCGATACCTCACTTGTGTGGTTTGAACACTGTATTCATATGCGGGCGCTACTCGCGTATGCGTTCGCTTCTGTGCGCGAGCTCGTCGGGACGGGGCGTTTTAAAAACATTTTTTTTTTGTTTGTAAACATCCCTTGTAATAAAAAAAAGCATGACAGGTACTCTTAAATATGAGATCTGGGGTCAAAAAGACTTCAGATCTTATATTTAGACTAAAATGCAAGAAAAAAAAAAAATTAGAAAATGTCATTTTTTCAAATGACAAAAAAAAAAAATGTTTCTTTAAGAAGCTGGGCGGGACTGACGTTTTGACGTCACTTCCGCCCAGCAGAGCTATGGGGACGGGTGAAGGAGATTTTTCCTTCACTCGTAACCCCGCTCAGCTGCCGAACGGTCCCGATCTCCTCCGCCGCTACCGACGGCTACGGTAAGCGGCGGAGGGTGCGGGAGGGGGGGGGAGACCGCCGTTATCATTTACAGGACCGCGCACACTAAAGATGGATTCCTCGTTTGTGGCAGCAGCTGCTGCCATTCTCGAGATATCCATCTTTAAAAACAGGACGTCTTTTGACTATGGGCCAGTAAGCAAGTGGTTAAATGTGACGGCTGCATTATTAGAACTCTTTTTCCGAACAACAGAAAAATGCCTCTTGATCCTGCAAGAAATCTAGTATGCTTGTAACTTCCTGTTTATTGAATTGAAGTCTCAAACAATATTATCGGCTCTCGCCCGTTTTTTTTCTTTTCTTCTTCTGTGAACTACAGAACACCTCCCCATGTAATATAGATGAGGAGACCGGGTGTATTTGTAGTTCACACCAGGAAATCATTTTATGGCGATGAACAATGCCCCTTTGTAGATTCAGTATGCCGAGTGAGCATTGTCACTCTCGGATAGGAAATGTGTTGCAGCAGAAAAAAAAAAAGTCGAAAAAGAAAACTACTGTTAGACCCGGTTCACACTGGGGGGACTCGTCAGGCGACGCAGCCGCCTGACAAGTCGCGTCCCATTCTAGTGAATTGAACCGTTCTAATAGGAGCGACGCAAGTCGCTCTGACTTAGAAAAAGGTTCTTGTACTACTTCGGGGGCAACCTGCATTGACTTCTATACAGAAGTCATTTTGCAAGTCGTCTTCATGTCGCCTGGCCGAGTCGCCCCCGAAGTCGTGCCGCCCCTCCCTGTGTGAACCGGCTCAAAGTGGTATAAAAGATTTGGCTTTAAAAAACAAAACAAACATGTCATACCTGCACAGAGCAGCCCATATCTTCTTCTTGGGTACCCCACCGGTGCTCCTGGCTCCTCCACCCTTAAAGTGGTAGTATACTCTGTACTACCACTTTCACTTACAGGTAAGCCTATAAGGATTACCTGTAAGTATAAAGAATATCTCCTAAACCTGTACGGCTTAGGAGATATTCCCCTCGCAATGCGCCGCTCACTGCAGCGGCGCATGCGCAGCGGGGATCTTCGGCTAAAGGCCCGGCAGCTGCCGGACAGAAGTCTCCCGCGCACATGCCAATCACAGCACTGGAGCGGCGATACCCGGAAGACACGCCGAGGCAAGATGACATCTCCCTCGGCGTGGACCAGGTAAGTTCCCCTAACCTCGTTTCAAGGTAAATATTTCTTAATGAGATAGTATGCGGTGCATACTAGCTCATTATGGCTTTTGCTTCTCAGGGATGTAAAAAAAACAGCGGCTTTACTACCGCTTTAACAAATGCATTGAGCCCTGCTTTATGCATCCATAAAAGACAGAGTCACGGCTCGGCCCCACCCCTACTCTCTCCTCATTGGCTCACTGGCTGTGATTGACCACAGTGGGAGCCAAGGGGTCAGCCAATGAGGAGAGAATGAGTGTCCTGGGACAGCTGAGGCTCTCGTGCACATCGGTGGATCAAGAGGGGACTCAGGTGAGTATTGGAGGGGGGCGCTGTGGGGGGAGCAGCACACAGAACTTTTTTTTTACCTTCATGCATGAAGGTAAAAAAACCTTCAGCCTTTACAAAAACTTTAAAGTGGCTCTAAAGCCTCAAGGTTTTTTCTTTTTCACCTTTTTAATGCATGAAGGTAAAGAACTTTCTGTGCAGCAGAAAAATATTAAGAAACAAGTGTCAGAAAAAGATTTTGACTTTTAGCCTAGGTTCACATTGGAGCAATTTGTCATGCGACTTGAGACCAAATTGCATGACAAGTCGCAGCCTATTGGAGGCAATGGCACTGTTCCAATCGGTGCGACGCCGATTTTTTGTGGCGCTGTACCGATTTGCAATAGTAGTTCCTGCACTAATTTTGCTGATTTCAGGTGCGACTTCAATAGACATCTGTGTGTGAAGCCACACAAATGTCTATCAAGCACCTGAAATCAGGCTGACCTTGCTACTTTGAAATCACGAAGTAGCACGGTTTCTAACTAGCGTCAATGTGAACCATGGCTAAGTGGTAAACTTCTTGCATTTACACACAGAAGTTTGATCCAAGTAGGAAGTTGGTTACAATGTTTCATGTTACAAACTTGGCAGACTGCCCGGATTTTTTCTTTACACACACACAGAAGTTTATCCCTTTTGCGCTAAACTTGGCAGACTGCCAGGATGTTTTCTTTTGACAGCTGAGTAAGCGGTTCACACTAGGGCGACACGACTTCCAGCACGACTTTCAGAAGCGACTCCGACACGACTTGAGCATGAACCACAGGGCGATCTGGGGAGATTTACAACACGACTTGAAGTCGTCTCCAGGACAGGAGACATTCCAGTGGCCAATAAAACAACAATCAGCTCTGGGAGGGGTTTGCCTGAGAAATGTATGTTATCTTCCTGGAAAGTAGCTTCAGTTAAAGACAGTGATCAGACTTGGAAGCGACTTCCATTGAAATCAATGGGTACAAATCGCCTAGAAGTCGGATTGAAGTAGTACAGGAACTTCTTCTGAAGTCGGATCGCCTTGAGTCGTGTGTATTAACACAGCTCCCATTCACTTTCATTGTTTTTCTCTACAGCGCGACTTGGGACGACTTCAAGTCGGATCTCAAGTCGCCCCAGTGTGAACCGACTCTCAAAGTCTCTCCACTTGTTATAAGAAAGAATTGTCAAACTCTGCCTTGGAGATCGTCAGGGGGGGTTGAATCGAGAGCACGATTTTTTAACGATTAATTGTGCAGCTCTACAGCACATACATCGTTCCTACGGGCTCTGCTCCTGGGCACAAAACCAGCCGACCAACTAAACGCAAATAGTGTGATTATGTCACCATTGTAGGCCCCAACCTACATGTTTCGCCATAGAGGATGTTGTTTGGGGACGGGCTAGAAATGCTCACTAAAGCTGGCCACACACTTTGCAAATTTTGAATAAATTTGGGTGAACCGGTGGAAATGTGCTTTGTGGCTGTCAACCCCCTCCAGTCCAACATCCTTAAATTGGAAATCCAAGGAGTTGGGTAAAAAATTGTCAGCCAATCGGATGCAGTCAGTGTTTGGGTATTCAATAGCCCAGCAGGGGGATTCAGCCAGCTGTACTGTAAAGCATACTTATAGGAATATGTTGGATGCAGTCTGAACAAAAATAATCGGTGTATAGACGGCCTAAGGTCCATGTCATAGCTATCAACTTTGGAGCAAAAATTGTGTGTAGCCATACACCTGTGGTTGTTTGTAGTTGGTTTTCGCAATGCAGCTACCAATTGCAAGTGTCCCATGGCCATCAGCAGCTGCATTGGATGACATGAGTAACTGCTGAAGCAGGTGTTAAAGGGTCACTAAAGGAATTTTTTTTTTTTTTTATCTAAATAGGTTCCTTTACCTTACTGCAGTACTGGTTTCATGTCCTCATTGTTCGTTTTTGCTTTGAAGTTGCTGTGATCTCCACACTTCCTGCTTGTCTGGCTCCTTATAACCACAGTACTGGGAGCTTTCTCACGGTGGTCTAAGCTGTCATTACTGTGTGTCTAAAAGGTAACAGAACCAATCAGATTCATTTTAAAAACAAAACACTGCCCTGGATTTGTTTGTTTTTGTTCTGTGTGTCTCTCTACTTCACAGAAACATGAAGCCAGTTTGAAAGTGAAACTGGAGGCACATTATAGGATTGATTTTTATCTACTTTTAATCATTTTTAAAAGGAATCAGTTAACTTTTATGTCTCTATACCCTGTAAACAGTCATTTCAGCAAAACATTTTTTTTCCTTTAGTGACCCTTTAATAATGCCCAAAGTCAAAAATCCAAGGGGTCATCTTTGACACTCTTTGCCTTCGAAATCGGGCGAAGCCTATACACAGACCAACAAGTAGAAGTTATGTGGTTTTAAAATCTGGTGAGGCCCATACAGGTTAGAAGATTTGGTCATGTGTGTGTATCCTCCTTGTATGGCTGCTTCTAACGTTTCCTGCACAGTAAGTCTCCATTCACATCTAGGCGACAAAACGCCGGACGCTTGTGCCGCTAGAGGGGGAAATTCCCATTGCTGTCTATGGAGATGGTTCACATCTCATAGACGCCGTACGCCTGTCGCCTGAAAAAAAGTCCCGGACCCTTTTTTTCAGGCAACATTGGCGTTCGCCCATTGACCGCAATGGGAAGAATTTGAAAAAAAAAAAAGATACACTATCCGCGGCAAAATACGCCACGTACGCGGCGTTGCTTGTCGCGGAGATGTGAATGGAGCCTAAGGCCAGTTTTTCTGGGGGAAGATTTCCCCTCTACTCCTGTTCTGGTGACAACTCAAATATTTAGATTTTTCCACACTCTGTCCTGGTGACAATGGAGACCAAGGCAAATGGAGAGGGAGAATCCTCCCAGTGGGCACACCAACAGTAATAAAAACATTAGGGATTCTAACCTTCCCTTACGCTATACAAAACTACCAATATAGTTCTGCCCAACATGCTATTCTTCTCAATTTTTTTTATTATGATCAGAATGCTTTTCTATATTGTTAGGAGTCTTGATACAAAGTGAGTATGCATATCTCATACCCGAGGGGTCACTGTGGAATCTGACAAGCACTGTAGTAGTGTTTGCTACTACAGTGATAGACAAAAACGTTGGGTCTTGTGACAGATGACTCCCCCCCCCCCCCCCCCCTTCTATACACTTACTACAGGGGATTGCTCGCCTTCTTTTATAGAATGCCTTGTATTCTCATAGTAAATGCCAGGTGTTCTGATTCAACAAGGTGGAGATTCTGACATCATCTCCCCTTTTCTTCACCTTGTCCAATCAGAGAAAAAATACAAGGTGATGCGTGAATAGTGGCAGTGCTGAGCAAGTGACCCCCCCCCCCCCCCCCCGTGGTCAGTGGGGAAGCCCAATCTACTACAGTGATGGTCTCCTTCCCCAGTGGACTCTGGGGTATGAGATCTGCATATTTACATGTGCCAGGCTGGACCTATGCAAGTATGCAATAAAGATCATACCTGGAGTTCAGCTTTAAAAAAAAAATTATCCACACAAATCTATCCTTTTTTAAAGAATAAAGGCATAATGATTTCTCTTGTTTTCATAAACCTTTTCCTGATCTGTCACATCCTTCACACACAAGTTTTGCTCTGCCAGCCAAAGAGACAATGACATAATGTTTTTTTACTCTTTGTAGCTTGTAATAGAAATGGGAAATGGCCTCATTGTCCTGTCCATTCATTTTTTACAGAGAATGAAAACTTTTGGCTTTAGTACTTTCTGGGACATACACTATATTGCCAAAAGTGTTGGGACCCCTGCCTTTACACGCACATGAACTTTGATGGCATCCAAGTCTTAGTCGGTAGAGTTCAATATTGCGTTGGTCCACCCTTTGTGGCTATAACAGTTTCAACTCTTCTGGGAAGGCTGTCCACAAGGTTTAGGAGTGTGTCTATGGGAATGTTTGACCATTCTTTCAGAATGGTCAAACATTTGTGAGGTCAGGCACTGATGTGGATGAGGAGGCCTGGCTCGCAGTCTGCGCTCTAATTTATCCCAAAGGTGTTGGAGGTCAGAACTTTTTGCAAGTTCCTCCACCCCAAACTCGCTCATCCATATCCTACTGTCCTTCCTTTTGTGCACTGATCTGCAATCATGTTGGAACAGGAAGGGGCCATCCGCAAACTGTTGCCACAAAGTTGGGAGCATGAAATTGTCAGAGACTGTGAGCCAGGCCTTCTCGTCCAACCTCAGTGCCTGACCTCACAAATGCGCTTCTGGAAGAATGGTCAAACATTCCCATAGACACACTCCTAAACCTTGTGGACAGCCTTCCTAGAAGAGTTGAAGCTGTTATAGCAAAGACTGGGCCAACTTAATATTGAACCCTACGGACTAAGACTGGGATGCCAAGTTCATGTGCGTGTAAAGGCAGGTGTCCCAATACTTTTGGCAATATAGTGTATGTCCCAGAAAGTACTAAAGCCAAAGATTTCATCCTCTGTAAAAAATGAATGGACAGGGCAATGAGGCCATTTCCTATTACAAGCTGCAAAGCGTGTGATGCTATTAAAGTTCATGTGCGTGTAAAGGCAGGCGTCCCAATACTTGTGGTAATATAGTGTATAATGCATATCCAGAAAGCGGTAAATTAATTTCTTTACCAATGGTTTCATGAATTAAAAAATAACAAAACAGTAAAGTTAGCCCAATTTTTTTGTAAAATATGAAAGAATATGTTACACCGAGTAAATAGATACCTAACACGCTTTAAAATTGCATGGAATGGCGCCAAACTTCGGGATTAAATCTCCATAGGCGACGTTTTGACTTTTTTTACAGGTTACCAGTTTAGATTTACAGAGGAGGTCTAGTGCGATAATTGTTGCTGGCACTCTAGCGCACGCGGCGATACCTCACATATGTGGTTTGAATGGCGTTTACATATGTGGGCAGGACTTGCGTGTGCTTCTGCGCACGAGCTACCGGGACAGGGGTGTTTTAAAAAAAAAAAATTATTATATTTTTATTATTATTATTTTACTTATTTCTTTTTGTACACTTTTATTCCTATTAATGTAAACATTCATTGTAATCGAAAATGTGTGTGACAGGTCCTCTTTATGGAGAGATGCAGGGTCAATAAGACCCCGCATTTCTCCTCCAGGCTGGAAAGCATGAGATCGATGAAAAAAATGTCACCGATCTCATGATTAGTGTTGATTACTAGCTGCAATCGCTGCTTTGTTTACTTCCGGGTACCCGGGCGTGACGTCACCACATCGTGCCCGGGCCTCCGACGGTCATAGAGATGACTGGTGACCATCTGGTCACCAGTCTTCTCTATGCCTACTAGCCTGCGCCGGACGATTCTTTCTCCGGGCTCCCGATGGCACGGGAGAGCCCGGAGAAGCACCGGATGGCGACGGGAGGGGGGGTTGTCCCCTCCCGCCGCCTATAAGAACGATCAAGCCGCGGAACCGCCACTATGATCGTTCTTATGGTGCACAGAATCGCTGGCACTAAAGAATGATATCTGAATGATGCCTCTAGCTGCAGGCATCATTCAGATATCCCCCCACAAAGCCCAGGACGTCATATGACGTCCACCCAGGATGGGAGATCCCATCTGTGGACGTCGTATGACTATGGGCTAGTATTGAAGTGGTTAAAGTGGATGTAAATCCTCACATACACCCAGTGAAGTTAACGGCCTCAGATGATGCAGAGAGATTAAACCATAAGTTTTATTTATATATCTGCTGTCTTCAGCTTCCTGTTTAGAAAGTGCACGTCATTTTAGAAAATGTTCTCCCTGTTTCCCAGTAGTGAGAGGGGAGTCTTGGCATACACTGTGTGAGAGCTAATTGGAGGAAAGGCACACACCTCTACTCCACATAGGCAGAGGAATAAAGAAACTTGCAAAACTGCACCATGAATAGACCAGCTCTCTGCTAATTTATCTCTAAGGTCCCTCCCCAACAAAAATGTTTAGCTGCTTTTTATCTCCTGTATCGGAGAAATTACTGATAACAGAGGAACGAAGCAGCAGAAAGACACGGCACTTAGTGCTTTGGAAAGAGATAAGTAAACACTACAGATTTTAGGAATGGGATTTACATTTTGTTTGTTTTTTAATTAAAAAACATGTTATACTCCACTGCTCTGTGCAATGGTTTTGCTTGTCAGGTTTTTTTAGACTGATGGTAAACGCTCCATATTTTATTTTTACTTGCAGGTAAGTTTTATTATAAAGCTTGCCTGTAGGTAAAATTATATATATGTGTATGTATGTATATATGTATATATATGTGTGTGTGTGTATATATATATATATATATATATATATATATATATAATCGCGCAGCAGCTGGTGACATCGCTGACGCATACGTGCTTATGGAATGGCATACCCGTGACGTTCCTTCAGAGCTGTGTACTATGGCCGAGATTCCAGCATATCTGCATGGGAGTGATGTCATCACGGCTCGGCCGCAAACCTGGAAGGAAGACCAGATGAAAATGGAAGCCTCTGCAGCTGTAACGGCGTGCCTCTGGAGGGCTACGTTTCAGAGCAAGTCCTTAGAAATGTGCTAGTATGCGATACTAGCACATTATGCCTTTGCCTTGCAGGAGGGAACTTCTTTTTATTTTTAACAGTTTACTAATCTCTTAACATCATCTGCAGATGGACATTAATTTCTTTGTTCTGTAGATTAATTGTTAGAATGATACAAAAGTAACATTGTTACTTAGTATCTTTTCTATCTTGTTTGAAGCTGTTGATAACCTGAGTCAGACTGCTTTTTTGACAGTTGCAGCTACACAGAGCTGCTCTGTGTACACGGTAATACCCCCCTCCATCCAATCCCCTGCTGTCCTCTGACGAAACTAGCTAAAGTGACTACTCTAATACTTTTCCGTGGCAATACCCTTCTTTTGACTGAAGAGACTGGGTTTCATGTCATCACTGTTGTAGTGCCAGATCCTTTTCGAGGCAGAGACACTGGTTGGCTCTCCCTTGGCATCTAATTGGTGATTTTACTTGCACTCGTCAGTCGCATTGAAAGTTGCACCAAAGTGCAGGCCCCTTTTTTAAAGTCACTGCGACTAAGTTGCACAAATTTGAAAGGGTGTCATTGAAAATAATTGGGTGTGGTTTGTCATGCGACTTTGATGTCCAAAGTCGCATGAGAAATTGTACAATTGCGTATTGAGCCTTTAACCTTGCCGAAGAAAAGTGTTCTACTGGTTTCTTCAAACACAAAGTCTGCACTGAAGGGGCTTGTGGCAAACTGCCTGGATACTGCTGACCAATAAGTGGTTCTGCCTGATCACTGAATGCTGACGTTCCCAAAGATGTGGCAGCACAGTGCAGGAGCCTCTTCCTGCAAGATTTGGAATTCACAGGATTCCCCAGGATCTTGCTTGAAGGATGACAATGTTACTCTCACCTAGGTGCCACGTGGAAAATTGGTGGATATATATATATATATATATATATATATATATATATATATATATATATATATATATATATATATATATATATATATATATATATATATATATATATATATATATATATATATATATATATATATATATATATATATATATATATATATAAATTTTTACTCTTATTTTTTTATTTTACATTTTATTTAAAGTGGATGTAAACCCACTCTCATCCTTTCTAAACTACTGCCATAGTGCTGATCTATAAGGATATAGATGCCTCCTGCATGTATCCTTGTCTGTTATAAGAACTGAAAAACTGCAGATTCTGTGGGTGGGTCTGTTGTCTGGAGCTCGGTGGGTGGAGTCGTGATGTCAGTAGGCGCCCACCTCTACACTCCCCTTGTCAACATGCATTTTGTACTGTGTATTCCGTACACTAAATTCTGCTATGATCACTAACATCTAATCAAAATCCAGAAAAGTAACCACATGACTTCAGAAAAGGCGTGGAGTCTCCAGACTAGTGCATGAGATATGTAAATAATCTGTCACTCACAACAAGGGGGAGGAACGGACCAAGGTTTTTCTCTGTAAGTCCGTTTTATTTCACTGAACAATAAGAGGATTGCTCAGAGCAGGATTAACTCTTTGTGGCAAGACTGGCCACAAATGATAAAAAATCTTTTCTCTATATTGTGACAGCAAAAAAAAAATGAAACATGCGGGTTTACATCCACTTTAATGTCGCTAGAGCTCTAAATCTTGTTACACAATTATACTCTGTATAAAAAATATTTTACATAAATTGCTACAAACGTTTGGAGTAAATTCTACTCCTGAAATGTGTGATGGCTTGGGGTCAATTCTACTACTTTTTTTGTTTTTTAACCACTTAAGACCGCCTCCTGCACATATACGTCAGCAAAATGACACGGCTGGGGTCCCGCGATCGGTCCACGGAGCTGAAGAACGGGGAGAGCCGCGTGTAAACACGGCTTCCCCGTTCTTCACTGTGGCGGTTGTATCGATCGTGTCATCCCTTTTTATAGGGGGACACAATCGATGACGTCACTCCTACAGCCACACCCCCTTACAGTTGTAAACACACATTAGGTGAAACATAACTCCTTCAGCGCCCCCTGTGGTTAACTCCCAAACTGCAACTGTCATTTCCACAATAAACAATGCATTTTAAATGCATTTTTTGCTGTGAAAATGACAATGGTCCCAAAAATGTGTCAATTGTCCGAAGTATCCGCCATAATGTCGCAGTCACGAAAAAAATCTCTGATCGCCGCCATTAGTAGTACATTTTTTTTAATTTTTTTTTATAAAAATGCAATAAAACTATCCCCTATTTTGTAAACGCTATAAATTTTGCGCAAACCAACCGATAAACGCATATTGCAATTTATTTATTTTACCAAAAATATGTAGAAGAATACGTATCGGCCTAAACTGAGGAATAAAATCAATCAAACCAATCCATAAACGCTTATTGAGGAAAAACAATTTTTTTATATATTTTTGGTGGATATTTATTATAGCAAAAAGTAAAAACGGCAGAGGTGATCAAATACCACCAAAAGAAAGCTCTATTTGTGGGGAAAAAGGACGCCAATTTTGTTTGGGAGCCACGTCGCACGGCCGCGCAATTGTCAGTTAAAGCGACGCAGTGCCGAATCACAAAAAGGGGCAAGGTCCTTTAGCTGCATTTTGGTCCGGGTCTTAAGTGGTTAAAGGTCCAAACAAAGTAGAAGAGTAGAATTGACCCCAAGCCATCACACATTTCACCTTTAATTGCAAGCCCAGAGTATTGCTATTAAAATACTTATCAGTTAAACAAGCTCCGAAGACTCATTCTTGTGAACCATGAAACATTTTAAGAATCCAGGCTGCCTTAGCAGGAATTTGGTATTTATTTCTATACATGTTTTTCATGGAAATATTAATAGATTCCGAAATTCAATTTTGTTACAAAGAAGTTCTGTTTGTGAAATGTCACGGGACTGTGTTCTAGTGGAGAAATTCTTTGGCATTGCATGCCTGGCAATAATATTGTAATGTCTTCCATTCAGTAGCCGCCCACATAGACCACTGCAATGAATAGCTACTGCCCCAGCACTAGAGGTTCTTTGATTATGATATTGCCTTTGTTCATTGAAGAGACTTGATATATAAATTCTGTGTTTTTTATATTCCACCTGTTACTGGTTTAATTTCTGTGTTCAAGTCATACATAGATTGCAGCATCAATAAAACATTAGTGTTTTATT
Source organism: Rana temporaria (assembly GCF_905171775.1). Classification (NCBI taxonomy): domain Eukaryota; kingdom Metazoa; phylum Chordata; class Amphibia; order Anura; family Ranidae; genus Rana; species Rana temporaria. The sequence continues at coordinate 223,339,225 of NC_053491.1, read as the reverse complement.
ATATTTTCAGATGCAGTATTTTGTTGCTCTTCTGCCGTGTGTGGTGAATCTGGAAGAGGCAAGAGGAGATGTTACTATTGATGTTACTATTGACAGTACTACTACTGACGCCTTTCCTTTTTCCAGTTATGATAGATCGATTGGTTCTTTATGATGAAGTCAAAATATAAATTAAACATAAACCTGTGCCCAGATTAAGGTTTTCACATTTTCTGATCAAGTTTTAAAAACCTTTTGAAGGCTCGATTCACATATATGCAAATTTAATGTGTTGTGAACCAAACCGTCTTGCAATGGAGCCAGTTAACACCTGTCCGGGGCGGCCGCGGTCAATTTTTAGAAAAAGTCCTGTGCGATTTTAGGTCGGGTTCAAATGCAAATTCAAGTAAAAATTTGCACCTAAGCCAGTAAAAACCACTGCATCGGATTCCTTTTTAAAAACGGACTGCAAACCGCAGCCAGACATGTGTGAACCTAGCCTAAAAGCGGCATTCAATCATCTCTGTAGATATAAGCATTGTAGAGCAATATCTCTTCAAAACATGTAACAGTGTCAGGAAAATCGTATGCATAGTCGTGCACGCGCTAATAAGAATTCTCAAGTGACAACTAGTTTCCGGAACTAGCGTGCATGCACATAAGCATCCATGAGTGACAACCAGGCATTCATTATTCGCTAACATATCCGCACAAATGCGCGTGAGCGTGCTTGAATACTTGGCGCCCTCTTGTCTATCTAAACTGGCTCCATAGACCAAAAGATTGCTGCCTGGCCGTCCGCTTCTACCATCTGTGACCTGATCCTGTGCTTGTTCCTGTGTATACCCAGCCTGTTTGACTCTGCTCATTCCTGATACTTTGTTGCTGACCCAGCTTGTGACCCGACTCTGCCTTTTGCCTACCATTCCGGTGCCTTCTCTGCTTGCTTTATACCAACCCAGGCCTAGCCCTGACACTCTTCTTTGGATCCAATTCTGTATGTCTGCTGCTTGGCCATTACCGACTTCTGCCTGACCACCCGATACTCTGCATCTGCCTGCTCACCAGCTTGGTTGCTGTCTGCTGTCCTGCACTTGCTGTGTACCTGCCGGCCCACCAGTCTGCTGGTCTGCACCTGTTGGCGTGTATCCACATCTGCCAGTCCACAAACCTGCTCAGCACCTGCTGCCCGTATCTTCAGTCCAGGATCTCCAACCAGGCACCCGGGCCTCTCCATGCCCTCTTATATCCTGTAACCACCTTCAGGAGGTGTAAGGGAAATCCCTCCCTTCTGCTCGGCCTCAACCAGGTACGTGACACAGAGGCACAGAAATCTCAGCAATTTTTATACTAGGGTTCTTGCACACTGGCGGCTAAGGGTGTTCAGCACAAATGCCAGCATCTTTTTCCTGGCTGGGCAGCCTAGATGCAGTATACAGTCTCCTGTATGAATGGCTGTGCAATGCTATACTCATGTATGCACCAGTGCTATCGTAAACTCAAGGATTGTGAACCGGCCGAGGCAAACAATTTTTTTGCATAGGCTTGTACACTATACTTGTGATTTATAACCCTGCTTGAGTACAGCAGCGCACAGTCATTTGTTTCTACTGGAGGCTTGTAGGCAGGTGCAGTCTATTTCCTCCACTGCAGGTGGCGCTGCAGAGAGGGAGTAAGTCAGGCAGAACTTGGTTCCTCTATGATTTCCTGCATTCAGGCAGAGTCTATTTAAGACCCCGACTACTGAGTTTGGCATGCATTCATTATGTAGGTAGTGTGGGGACAGGCCATCTGTCTGTCAGGGACAGTATTAGTGGCAGGAAAAGGTTCCAGATGAGTAGGGAAAGCAATAGGGACCCGCAACTCCTCTTGAAAACCTCCCTGGGCTCAGACCAGCCAGGCCGCATTCCGCCCCTCAAGACAGACTCTTATCAGCTCGGCTGAGACCTGCCTTTACAGGCATTTGAGCTTTTATGTCGGCTTGACGCTTGTACTTTTTTCGTGCTCTTTTGCATGTCCTTATTGAGCTTCTTTGAGCTCCTATGAGCTTTTTTTGTGCGGAAGCATTTCCTTGTTTCCATAAACTTTTTTTTTTTTTAATTTATTTTTTTGGACACTTCGATGTCTCTTCTGTTCGACCGCTCCTCTCTGAGGCCCCTTTCACACTGGGGCAGGAGCCGCGGTGGCAGTATAGCGGCGCTATACCGTCGGATTTGCCACGGGATTCGGCCGCTAGCGGTGCGGTATTAACCCCCGCTAGCGGCCGCTAAAGGGTTAATACCGCCTGCAATGCGCCTCTGCAGAGGTGCATTGCGGGCGGTATTGCTGTGGTTTCCCATTGTTTTACATGGGAAGGAGCGGTATACATACCGCTCCAAAGATGCTGCTAGCAGGAGATTTTTTTCTCTCCTGCCAGCGCATCGCCTCAGTGTGAAAGCCCTCAGGCTTTCATATTAAGGTTGCTGGGCAGGAGTTTTTCAGGCGGTATAGCAACGCTATTTTTAGCGCTGTTCCGCCTGAAAAACTCAGTGTGAAAGGGGTCTTAATGCCATTTTTTTTATTTATTTTTTCCTGTAAACGCATATGCCTGTGGACTCCTGAAAAAAGCCATAGTGTGCATGGGCACATTGGCTAACCTGGAGGCCAGTTTCCAGGCAGAAAAAAATTGAGCTCAAAAGCCTCTTTTAGCTGCAGTGTGCATGAGCCCTATAAGGCAAACTGAGTGTGCTGTCTGATTTTAGCATAATTGCAGTGTTTTACTATGTAGCATTATTAGCACACCAATAACTTTCACTTAGGTTTCATTTTAAATATCTATTCCAGAAACCAACTTCTGAGAAACTGGGGCAATTGCTGACCTGACCTCCCAAAAATGTCTACTGGCTGTCATGCTGACCCACTAATTTTCACGTGTTGAGCAATTGACCCGAACCCAGTTTGCAGGCCAGAATTCTGACTTTGTTGCATGCCTGCCAGAGATAGCATTTTTAGAAGCCGGCCAATTAAAATGAAATCTAATTCAATATATGAAAATGGGCCATGTGTATGTGTTTAGCAACTTTATATGACTGGTATTTCACCCCAGCTGTTGCTTAATCTTTTTGCACAACCTTCTAGTAAATCTGGCCTGCATGAGCTCATTTTCCATCTCTTTAGTGTTTGATTTTTTTTTGTACTGTGGCCCCAATATGCCATCGACCATGGGAGCCTGTGCTGCTAGAACAGATGAATTATTGTACCACTGTTCCATAGCGGAATCTTTGACCCCTGGGTTTCAGATTTCATATGCTCTGCTGGCTTGAGTGGGAGTTTAGTGACATGCATGTTTCCAGATCAGTGGGGAGGGGAATGCTCCATTCCCTTGTGTCATGTTAAGGCTTCCAGTGTGCAGTGCTGGATGCCTGAATGGCCAGTCTGTTCTTCATTTCTTCTGGAGTGTGAGGGAATAATCCTCCTCTCAGGAGACTTCTCAGATGTGTGCAATTTAATGCCACTGTCACTGTGTTATGCAAGAAAGCAAGTTACAGCACATATGGTTTTGCACAGAACATAGCTAAACAGTTATGTCTTTTGCAGAGCAATAGTTCCACAACCAACATTTTGCGGGGGTTTTACTTTTCCCACAAGAGCTAAATTGTCCAGGTTTGAAGCAGTAATAGTTTTTATTAAGCACACCTCTTACTCCATGTGGTTGGGTGCCACAAATGATCCAGCCATCAAAAGTGACCCAGTATTTTGAAAAGTGTACCTTGCATAAAAGCGTTATATCATTTGCACGCTTTGCTTTGGTGATGTCGTAATCGCTGGACAGATATGAAATAACTGCTGGCTATCAGACAAAAAAGTCAATGATGGATTTGTTGGATTCTGCGGATGGATGGATGAGGAGGAAGTGGGCTCCCCTGAGTTTTCCACCACACGTGGAAAGCATACTTTGCTTGGAGTGACGCGGGAAATGCTCCGTTGCATAGGCGTTATCATTTCTTCAGTCAAGACTAAACAAGTCTTTAGTCCTGAGAAATACAAAGGGTTGGGTATCTACCTGGTGACCAGTGATCTTTCAGAAACTGTTGTTTTACTATTCCTTCATGGAGCCTCTGTGCTTGTTGTTCACCAGTACACTCCCCGCTTACTTGGTCTGTTAGTCCTGCAGAGGCCACTATTGGATTTTTAATTCTTGATATTTTTGTCCTTCTCATATCAAGCAAGGTTGCATTTCTCCTTCCTATTGCCTTGATTAGAGGGGTGTCTAGGCTTGCAGCTTTCTCTTGTAAAGAGTCTTTTCTTGTGGTTCAGAAGGAAAAGGTTGTGTTGAGAGTGAGACCATAGAAATTGTCTAATGTGATCTCTTTTGTCCGGCTCCAAAATATCCTAAGGAGATTGTTTGTTTGCCACTGTTTGGATATAGTTAGGGCTGCACGGATCTAACTTTCAGCCACGACCCTGATTTGTCAATCCGATGCCCCATTTTATTGCCTGAATATCCCAAAGAAGACAGGCAGACTATTGATCAGGCATACAACCTGAAAGGTATGGTTCCTCCCCTCCCTTTTTTTTTATTTTTTTATTTTGTGAAGGCCTACTCTACCAGATGTGTCTGTGCTTTGTGGGACATTTCTTGTGTTCATTTCTCTGCCGTTAGTAGTAATTCCCCCTCCACCCCTGCTATCATAATCTTGAGGTACAGCAGGGGTTGATGCAAGTAAAGGGCTGTCGCAGGCTCTTGTCGAGAGAGCCTGACTATACTTGCTCTTTTCACCCAACTCTGCCATCAGTGTTGCCAACCTACCAGATTGAAATTTACTGGCGCAGCCACGTTTTTACTGGCATTTTACAAACAAGTATGCTAGGAAAATGGCAATGTGATTTAAGGTAGATATTAAAGAGGAGTTCCACCCAAATTTGGAACTTCCTCTTAACCCACTCCTCTCCCCCTTACATGCCACATTTGGCATGTAATTTTTTTGGGGGGGGAGTGGGGGCTTCAGCACGAGTGGGACTTCCTGTCCCACTTCCTCCTTCCTGTAGGCGACTAAGCTTAGTCGCCTTCAGGAAGTGGCTGCTGTAGGCGATCGCCTAGGACACGTCACAGGTCCTAGGCGATCTCCTGGCCAATTGCGGCGCCGGGCCGCGCCGCTCGCGCATGCGCAGTGCCGCGCCGCTCGCGCATGCGCAGTGGGTGCCCGGCCGTGAAGCCGAAAGCTGTCACGGCCGGGTGCCCACACTGAAGATGAAGACGCCGGCCGGGGAGGGGGGGAGAGGAGCGGAGCCCCGGCCGGCGCGTCGCTGGAGCGCTGGAGCAGGTAAGTGCCTGTTTATTAAAAGCCAGCAGCTACACTTTTTGTTGCTGCTGACTTTTAATAAACATACAAATGGCTGGAACTCCCCTTTAAGGTAAAAAAACATTTATTTTTGTTATTTTTCGTTATAATGAGGGCAAATTATTTAGTCATCACCCCCTGCCTCCATCCCCCTCTGCCACCAACACCTCCTGCCTCCAATCTCCCCTAGGCCCCCTGCCTCCATCGTTCCCTGCCTCCACCCCCCTCTTCGGTGCCACCAACAACCCCTGTCTCCATCCCTCACCCTCTGCGGTGCCACAATCACCCCCTACCTCCATCCCCCTCTGTGGTGCCACCGCAGCCACCATCACCTCCTGCCTCCAATCTCCATGCACAGTTCCAAGCCGAACTGATCTCGGCTATTTTTTCTGAAACATTCTCGCAACCATGGACATTTACGAATGGAGGAGAAAAGTGCCCATTTTTACGAACTGTCCGTAAAAATACGGACGGTTGGGAACGCTGTCATGCCATGCATGGAAGCCGTACTACAGCTTCAATGAATGGAAAGCAATCCTAAGAATGGAGGATAAGGGGATAATTGATAGCTCCTCCCCCTCCTTTCATAGATTGTGTCCTGTGATGAACTCCAATTATGGAATTTTACAGGAAACAAAAAAATCCTATTATCTTATGGTGTACATTGAAGAGCAAATCTTCTTCCAATGTCACGTTACGAACATAAACTGCAGGTCCCCTTCTCCCCCCTTTTTTTTTTTTTTAGAAATGAGAGGAAGAAAACCCAGATAATGTGACCTGATTTTAGAAGATGGTTTTTGTTAATTTTAGATCTTTTTTGAAGGGAAGGTTTTTTAAACTATGTAATGGGCATTTCACTACAGATCTATGTCTTTGTTCTAATCAATCTAATGGCTTGGTTTCCCCTTTTAACAATTCAGGTTTATGTTGGCAAAGTTTTTATTGCTGGTTTTTCTGTTTTTGAACCAGCTGTATTGGATTGTACCAGCTGTGTTTTCTAAATGCACCCTAATGATATATGATGGAGATTGTTAATGGTGTGGTCACAGATGACCTCTCAGCCCTGTGCTACTCCAGTGGTGTGCTCTCTGCTTATATCCTACCTCCTGCTAACAAAAAAACATAATACATGTATTCCATAATCCGAATAACATTTTATTCTTCATTAGTAAATCATCCCCCCCAAAAAAAGAGGCCCGTATTGTCTTTCTTATTTCTAAACACTGATAAGTAAATGCTGACAGAGTACTTTATCTTATAAAAACAGTAGTACATTATACTGTATATTTGTGTAATATGAAGAGACAATTGACTGATGCATCTCTAATTTTTAATTTCCTTTTGTAGATCATGGTGTTAAAGGCATATAGTGGGGATTGTAAGCAGAAAATGTGCAACTGAAGTTCCTCAACACCTGGTAAGTTTTCTCTGCTTGCTTAATATGTTCTATGAGGAAAAAGCATAAATCTATGACACCTTGTATATCGGCAAGGGGCCTGATGTAACATGTATACTTGGGTTACACACAAAAACTGGGGATGTAAAAACGTGCATAGTTTTGCTCGCCCCCTCCCTTGGACTACGGGAGAGTCAGGACGCTCTCTATGTTGCAGATAGAGAAAGGAGCTGTGTGTTAGTGGGTGTCCTGACTCTCCTGTAGTCCAAGGGAGGGGGCGAGCACGACACGCCACACCAGGGAGAAAGCCTCGCATTACTGTGTGTAGTTACAGACAGAAGAACAGGAAGTGAGGATTTCTCAGAAGAAATAAGGACATTTAAAAGCAAAATGGAATAAGGTATAGGAAGATATTTAGGGGGAAAAAATTGTACCTTTACAACCCCTTTAAGCTAGGTTTCTGTTCCGTTTATGTTCTAAAGCTGGTCATACACCAGTAAAATGTTGTTTGAATGATCATATAGAAATGTTTTAAATTGTTTATTAGTCCATTTGACCTTGCCATTATTGAATTAATGAGTTCAAATTTTGTATAGACCTGCTACTTGAATGAAATTCCAGACTTCTTAAACAGGTTTTTTTTTTTTTTTGTGCCTAGAACATGCACATTACGATATGTACAATTTTTTTTTTTTTTTTTTTTTTTTTTTCATGAATGAAAATCACATTCACGATAAGAATTTTGTTGCATCAATATAAAATTTCCATGCTGCTCCCTTGGTAGTCACATGGTCACGGAATCCATATTTCTGGGTCCCTTTTCTGCCATTTTATGCTGTACCTACTAGGTTGGACAGAGCAGTATAAAGGTACAGTCAATGTTCTGATATATTTTTGTGTTGTTTTTGAAAGGACAAATTAACTTTTAAATGGCTCTACAAGCTGGTTCCAAAGCTGCCACACAAGTAACAGATTTGTATTGGTGGTAGTCATGACTGGGCATCTGACAAAAATGTGTTCCTGGCGCAGAGATGCTATGTCCTTAAGTTTGCTGCAATTAAATAGAACATTCAAAAATACAGTTTGAATATAAGTTATATGATGTAGAGTGAATTGCGCTAACTTGTTAAATATACAAATGAATTTACACTCATCTATCCCTATGTTATAAACAACAATTGGGTGTGTAAATATTGTGAACTTTGTGCTCTGTGAATATGGTATCTACAATTGCCAATTAAATTATGCGTGTCATCGACAACAATTCTAACAAATTTCTTGCTGCAATTTTCAAATATAATGTGCAAAAAATGAAATGGGTGCTTCCGGACGGATGTTGTAAGTAGGGATGAGCTGAATCCCCCCCCCCCCCCCCTGTTTGGTTCGCACCAGAACCTTCGAACGAACCGACCGGGCGAAAACTGTCGTTTTTTTTCTAGAGCAGTGATTTTAATGATGCTTAAAGTGAAAAAAAATGATAAATTCCTTTAAATATCGTACCTGCTGGGTGTCTATAGTAGTGGAACGTGTTTAGAACTGTTCCTGCACAAAATGAGATTATAAGAAAAAAAGTAATTTAAAACTGCTTGCGGCTTTAATGTAATCCCTGTAATATGGATGAAAATCATTGAGAAAAATAGCATAGACAGTACAAACCGCGTAGCTTTAGGTGCACACTGCAGAGGACACGGGCAGTACACACCACGTAGCTTTAGGTGCACACGGGCAGTACACACCACGTAGCTTTAGGTGCACACTGCAGAGCACACGGGCAGTACACACCACGTAGCTTTAGGTGCAAACTGCAGAGGACACGGGCAGTACACACCACGTAGCTTTAGGTGCACACTGCAGAGCACACGGGCAGTACACACCACGTAGCTTTAGGTGCAAACTGCAGAGCACACGGGCAGTACACACCACGTAGCTTTAGGTGCAAACTGCAGAGCACACGGGCAGTACACACCACGTAGCTTTAGGTGCAAACTGCAGAGGACACAGGCAGTACACCACGTGAGAATACTGCAGCTAGCACAATCGCCTGCCTGTCAGTAAATTAGGGGCCTGCCTGTCAGTAAATTAGGAAGAGCGAATCTAGCTAAACTATACAGTGTATAAATATATATACAACACCTGGGATGTGTGTGTGTGTGTATGTGTGTATATGTATGTATATATATATGTATGTATGTATATATATATATATATATATATATATATATATATATATATATATATATATATATATATATATATATATATATATATATATATATATATATATATATATATATATATATATATATATATATATATATATATATATATATTCTACACACTGTAACTTTAACCGACTAGCCTGCCTGCTCCTATCTACCTACAAAAAATCCCTCTCCCTCTCCCTCTCCAACACACTACACAAGGCCGACCTGCAGGCGGCCTTTTATAGTGTGGGGCATGTACTAAACCCCCTGACCCAATTATGTCTCTCCGTTTTTTGCAAGCATGCGGGTCATAGTGCATGCTTGGCCAATCCTCAGCCAGCAATGCACTGCAATGCCGCAGTGAATTATGGGCCGTAACACGCCACTCTAATTTGGCACGAACAGCCCAAAACTTTCGTAATTCGACGAACGATCGAACATACGATGTTCGAGTCGAACATGAGTTTGACTCTAAAACGAAGCTCATCCCTAGTTGTAAGCAACAGGGCACTGGCAGTAGCTAAGATGGCGGGTCCACCTCTTCCAGTCGCACAGACCGGTGGTTCCTCATTTTCCTAAACAAGGATACGGTTTTTTATAAAGCATAAGGAGGTATAAATAAGGGGTCGAGCAAAAATTAGTTTCCTGATGACGCACTTGATGCGAAATGCATAGAGGCTTTGGGGTTTAGCATCTGCTCGTCTGCTCATCTGCTCGTCGCTTCCAGTGAGACTATAACAAGGCTTGAAGCACAAGCTGCTTGTGAGAAACCACAGGGGCACGTGCGGACCAAGCATATCTTTGTACACGACTGGAGTAGCTTGGTGCCGGTTTCAAGGCACTTTTACATGCGAGTGGATGAATTTTTTTTTTTTTTTTTAAACTTTTAATACATTTTTTTATGATGTACTACACCATGATAGTCCTTTATATGTTCCATGAGTGGCCATAGAGCAAGATTTTCTATCAGAACATTGGGAGGGACTGCTGACAAGTCTGAGAGATGGAGTAGTTTTCCTTATGAACTAAAGGCGCATAATCTAGCCTATCTGGTGAGTGGCCATTCTACTTGGTGGCAGTGTAGGCTCACATATTCCATGAATTATATAACATCGTTTTGCACATTGGACTTTTTTTACACATTCTATTTGGAAATTGTAGCAAGAAAATTATTATAATTGTTGTTGATGGCATGCATAATTTAATTGGTAATTGTAGATCCCATATTCAGAGCACAAAGTTTACAATATTTACACACCCAATTGTTGTCGATAACCTAGGGATAGATGAGTGTTATACAAATGAATAATTTCATTTCATTGAATTATAAGTTGGCGCAATTCACTCTACATCATATGACTGGGCATCTGTTGCAAAAATTTGGAGGTGATCTATGAAAACCAGAAGAAGATGCAGCAACTGTGCTGTATATGGAAACAAGCTAAATTGCTGCTGTCTTTTAAACTAAGGCCGGCCAAACATGGGTTGATTTCTAAATTTATTTATTTTTATTCTTTTTTTAATAAAACATTTCTAAGAATTTTCGTTTGAAATTTGCACCATTAGTGGGCCACAGCAGCTACCGATTTTTTGTGTGGCCATCGAATTTGAGTGATTGGAAATTTTCTTTCCTTTTCATAATCAACATTTTCTATGAGACCATATACTATAAAATACTCCTCCCACAAATGCGGGCCATTGATTGCAACTAAGATTTGTTAATTTTCTCACACAAAGTATTTTTCCTAACAACAAAATCATTCAAGACCATGTTGCAAAAATTAATACACCCCAATGAAATTCTTAGGGGCAAAGCTAAATTTTGAGGCAACAAAATCCTAATTAACAAGAATTCAACCACAGGTGAGTCTAATTCATTAAACGGGTGTCCAGCAACCAGTTTATAAAAGGGTGTTCTGCTCTTAGCGGGGGTGAGGATGGGAAGTTCCTTTGTTGGGGGCAGGGCCTGAACATGGCGCGAGGGGGTGATCCAAGAAGACCTGTGGTGTGAGAGGCTGTGGCATCTCCACCCTTGATAGTCCCGACCCTCGCTGTCTCCTGCTGACCTCTCATGCTGGTTAATGAAAAGTTATACAGGGAGATCAGTGTTTTTGACTCCCGCCACCGCCGCACCGATCATCCCTAAGGCTGCCCAAGTATCAGGTCAAGCATCGGAGCATTCATACAAGTACTTGTGCAAATGCTCAGTATCGGCACAGATACTGTTATCGGTGCAACCCTTCTTTTTAGTATAATTACCTTGTGAGTATTGTCATGGCATGTCTTATGATAAGACTGTAGAATACATAATGTCCAATTGGGTGCTATACAAAGTAGCAGAGAGCTTTAAAGGCTCAAATTGGGTAGTCACATCAAGGGGGTATGCAGTAATAAAGAAAGTAGTATTAAATTCTCAATATAATTATAGGCAGAAGAATGTGTCATTTTTTTATTTATTTTTTGTATGCATATAAACTGTCATTCTCAATGTCAATTCAAACATACAGTATTTTTCGCTCCATAAGACTCACTCCCTCCCCCCTCCAAAAATGGGGGGAAATGTCTGTGCGTCTTATGAAGTGAATATGAACAGCCCCCGCCGCCATGTTACAATACCCGGGCGGCGGCGCGGCTGTCTCCAGCGAGCGCCAGGCAACCTCCCACTGGGCCTGTCACTCGCTCACAGAAGACTACTAATACTTCTATGTAGTAGTTTTTGTTGTGGGGTGTATTCATTTTTGCATGAACTAATTTGGAGTAAAACTGAAGATTTTGTAAGTTTTTTTTTTTTTTTTTGTTAATAACCTTTCATGTAATAGAGCTAAACAAATGTTTTTATAAAACTCTGTTATCAAAATGTTCTGTGTTCATTGAGATATTGATTAAAATCTTACCTTTCAAGGTATACTCATTTATGCTGAGCATGGTGTATCCTCTGTGGCTATTGAAGAATATATTGGGAGTTCCTGTGCCTGGATTTGGGCTGTCAAGGGCATATTTATAAACCAATAAATGTAACATTCACAGTTGATGATTTATAATCCCAGTAATCTTAAACGCATGCACCAGGAAGATGCAGCTGCAGTGAATATTTGGTGAAAGTCACATTCGCTGTTTTATAAATAAGCCTCTTAGTAAGCGTTGTTTCTTGTCTATATAGCTATAGCATCGACTGATAGAATGCCGGTGTTACTCTATTTGGTTTCTCCATAGAATCTTTTCTAGTTTTTGGTAATTTTGTGTTTTTTACCTTTTTATTTAGAAATGGAGAACAATATCCAGAGAGCGATGCATAACGCAGTGCAGGTATGTTGTCATCTTATACTAGTACTTTATTTTATATTGGCAACATCCTTTTGCATTCAGCATTGACAATGCTCCTTCATCCTTTACTTCAGAGAACTATTTTGTAGATGGCAAGCTTTTTTAGTCACGGGCATTGCAAACACCAAAAAAGGAACAAATTTGCTGCTAGCTTTGGTCTTCCAATTGACTGTAGTTCTGTCATTGCAGGTTTGGTTTGGAGATGATCTGCTAATAACTCAGAGAAGTCCTTTGACGACTCCCAGACATGGTCCAGGTCTGTCTGATGTTTCTCAGTACGATCAGTGGTTGGCTGTGCGCCATGCTGCCACCCTGGTACCAATGCAGGAAGATCTGGCAATATGGCTGAGTGACTTGTTGGGTAGGTACTACTATGTTCTTAATATACTCACAAATACTGGGTGCTGACTGATTTGAGATGAGTATTCAACACTAAATCAAACATTTTGTTAAAGTGCTTAAGTAGGAACTCCTTTATGGAGAAAAATAATAAAATGCGTTTGAATAAAGTATGAGAGGCACATGATCTATAAATCCCAGCCAATGAGCTGTGACTTTTGTTTTTTTTTTTGTTTTTTTTTGTTTTTTTGAGCAGCATGCTTTTTACTGTTATATTATAATATTTATAGTTCATGAAAAATGATTGTTGGTGTGGCATAAACTAGTAACTATATTCTGGATATCCAAGATTGTTTTATCTTACAAAGAAGGTAATTGAATTTGGCAGCTCTGTTTATCTTTACATTTTTTACATGGCTCAAAATTTCATCAGAAATCTGCCAAAATTCAAGCCATGAGTGGCTCTGTCGGCACCACCTGGCTTGACAAAGGTTGCTTTTTCAGTTGACTTTTGTTAAAGTAGCCAGGTGGCAAATTGTTGGCCAACCAGTGACTGCTTTCAGTCAGTTTAGGTTTTTAAGACCGCTGTGGATACCAGAATGTATTAGCCAGCAGTGGAGGAGGATTATATTGGGGTTCTCTAGTTCAAACCACAAATGACAGAAATCTATCTGTATGGCTAGTCTTGGTTGGAAATCAAATCACTTTGTATGAATCTATTGTGTAGAATTCCAGATAATTCTGTAGGGTACACAAACTTTCCATTTCGGCTATATTTTAAAATGCGAATTTTTGTTTTGTTTCCTTTAATATTAAAGTGGAAATCTTTGGTCACATGTTTACAGTTTTGAATAGATTGGAGGAGGGTTAGAGCCCGACTGTCTGTCAGCTATAAAAAAAAAAGAAAAAAGGATCACAATTGGCACTAAAGACTTGACCTTCTTAACCTTCCTTACATTGTTCCAGAGAAATAAAACAACACATTTAGACTTTTCATACTTTAGCAGTATTTACCAACTAGAGAAGGGTAAAAACAGTAGTGAGTCTCTCTTTTAAATAAGTATAGCCAAAGCCATTTTGGCTGTGCTTCTCCTATGGGTCACAGGAGGTCAGTTCGTTCTGCACTCCTGTAACCTGCTTTTAGCTGACAGTGGGCTAAAGTCTGCGGATGTCGCTCAGCCAGTCCAGGCTTAGGAAATGTCCTGACCATAAGGTCGGGATCCACCCAAATGCCTGGACCGGCAGCTGGCTCAGCCTCTCAGCAGGCCATAGAGAGAGGCTGAGCCAGTCCCTCCCACTACCTCCTAAGCCTAGCATTCTCTGCTCAGAGCACAGTGGAAGAACTAAGCAATCGGCAGAGTTTGAATTCTCAGTTGTCTGAGTCGAACCATTTGGGGACAGCTGCAGCTGGGATCAATGCTGCAGCCATCTAGGTGAGTATATAACTTTTTTTTTTTTTTTTTTTTTTTTCGGGAAGGCAGGGGAGATTCCTATACTACTCCTTAATTGCAAAACACTAACTAAAATTACTATTGCTATAGCAAAAGGTTGTCCTAGTCGTTCACACATGCACCTTAATGAGATGTGTTATGTGAACTTTTTTTTAAGGCACTGCATCTTTTTACAGGTGTAAAAGTAAGAAGTGAGAAGTTTATGGATGATCTCGACAATGGTGTTCATCTCTGCCAACTCATCCATGCTGTACAGGACACTATGAGGAAATGCTGCTCCCCTGAAGAGTTGATGGCAAGTGTTAATTGTACATGTTTGGTTCTTGTTGGGAATGCAGGGCTTAAAACTAATTTTGAATTTTATCCAATTTTTGTGATCTCTTTAACTATTTCATATACTTTGGTAAATGTAAAAAAGTGACCCATATAACATAAACCTAGAAATAAAAAAAAAACTACAAACATAGCTTATCAATCCATTCATTGTCATTGCAATTACAAATACATCTTCCAGTGGGGACACCTAACCATAGACAACTGGTCTCTGGAAACTGGCGGAAACTCAAATGTTGGATTTACCTTTTTATTTCTGGTGACTTTCGGACAATAAGAATGTGTGCATCTCCCTAATGGCTACACAGACAACCATAAAAACCTGGCAGTGGTTCTAACCTTTCATCAGTCTAGTTTTTCCTCTAGCTATACTTCAGCTTTCCAGGTCATTAGCTGGGGTAAAACTGTTGTTACCTTCATAACAGCTGTTCCTCCACCACTATGAGAAGTGTGTAATGTATCAAAGTGTGAAAATCAATCAGAAAACGTATTTTGTAGCTATCAATTACAGAAGGTTGGTGCACATTGTAGTTCAGCGCCATAGTGAGTCTAAAGGGCCATACACACGGGCTGAATATTGGGTGGCATTTGCTGGTTCAACAGTAACTGGCTGACATTTTGGCTTGTGTGTACGGCAGACAGCCCTTCGACCAGAGGGCCATGACCGAAAAAGGTCTGCCAATCGGCACTTTATTGGCTGAGAGCATTGACCAGTGTATTGTCAGGGTGGGGGCCGCGCGCATCTCCCTGTCAGAACATAATAGCTTGCATAGTTAGTACATCGGCTCCTCCCGAGTTCTTCCCCTTTTTTTCTAATGTATTTTTTATTGTTTTCGCTCAGCCTGCTGGGTTAAAGGGAGAAGAAAAGTCCCAATGGTGTCTACTAGGCTTAACGCCAAACAAAATTATTTATTCCTGTCGTCTCCAGAATTTTTTTTATTTTCCTTCTTGGAGTTTGTTTCTTGAAGTCTCAACTTGCTGCTGGGATTCCCTTAAAATATTTGGAGGTGGGTGGTGAAGAATGCTGCAAAGAAAAGCGCTCATACATGTAGGGATGTGCGAGCCATATTATGCAACATTCACCTCTGAGCTTGCTTGATGACACGCCCTCCGGGGGGGTGTTATGACTTCTGGGCTCACAGGGATGCTGGTCATCGTGCAACCTGGAAAGGCACAGGTACTGGATCAGATTGGTAATTCTACGGCGGAGAAAAAATGAATTGTAGCAATGACAAATTTTGATAAATTTTGTATTTTAACTGGACTGGGGCTTTAAAGGATTCAGTGCATTCATATGTTATATTTTAGACTTTGTGCTGCTTTTAGAATGCTAGTGTAGTGTTTTCTGTTATAGTGTTATCTCAATGTTTAAAATTAATGTGGTCTCTAGTGATATGCACTATTACACTTTTTTTTTTTACTTGCCAGGGTGTGCCCATGAGAAGAGTTCCATGCAGAAAAGATGCTCGGTCTGGCTCGTTTTTTGCTCGGGACAACACTGCTAACTTTCTCCGCTGGTGCAGAGGCATTGGAGTGGATGAAGCTTATCTTTTTGAATCTGAGGGCTTGGGTAAGTTGGACATAATGTCTATAATGTGGCTGTTTTTTTTTTTTTTTTACGCAAACATGCCTATATTTTCTCATTGCAGTAATTTTGACAGAGCACCCCAATCCTTTCCTTCTGGTGTCCCCTGCTGGCGCTCCAGGCTCCTCCTTTGCATCGAGTGTCCTCATGGAAAGCAGCTTTCCATGGGAGCACACGTGCGGACTTGCTCCTGAGCCCCACTGCTGCTCCCCCAAATCTGTGTCGGAGCTTTTCATTGACCGCAGCGAGAGCCAATGGCTCCTGCTGCTATCAATCTGTCCAATGAGGAGAGCAACAGCAGCTGGAGCCGCTGCGCTCCTGCCTGCACATCGATGGATCGGAATGGGCTCAGGTAAGAAAATGGGGGCGGGGGGTGTCATTTTTTGCAATATCGCACTGCGTCACTTTAACTGACAATTGCACGGGCGTGCAACGCTGTAACCAATCAAGATTGATGTCCTCCCCCCCCCCCCCCCCCCCCCACAAACAGAGCTTTATTTTGGTGGTATTTGATCACCTCTGCGGTTTTTATTTGGGGGACAATGACAATATTTTACTTTTTTTGGGGATATTATAGCAAAAAGTAAAAAAAAAAAAAAAAATCAGTTTAGGCCAATATGTATTCTGCTACACACATTTGGTAAAAAAATCGAAATAAGCGTATATTGATTGGTTTGGGCAAAAGTTATAGTGTGTGTGTGTGTGTGTGTGTGTGTGTATCTATATCTCTAGCAGTGATTTTTTTTTTTTTTTTGTCTATTGACATTTACACAGCGATCAGGGCTAAAAATTGCCGCAAATTACTGTATAAATGTCACTGACAGGGAAGGGGTCACAACTCTAAGGGGCAGTCAAGGGGTTAAATGTGTTCCCTGGGGGCTGGGCTGACTGGAGGAGGAGAGAGATCGCTGTTCCTAATCCCTAAGGACAGACGATCACTGTCAGCTCCCCGTCAGAACGGGTATCTGTTTGTTTACACTGACAGATCCCCATTCTGCCTGTCTCTGGAGCGATCGCGGGTGGGCGGTGGACATCTAGTCCGTTGGACCCGCTGGTTGGCCCCCCCCACGCGCACACAAATCGCAGTGTATGTGCCCAATGTACAATGACTGCGATTCGTGCATGGGAGCAAACCTAACACCGTGCGTAACTAGTTATTGCATAAAATGCATTAAAGTGGAGGTTCACAGAAAAATGGAACCTCCGCTTTTCGGAACCCTCCCCACCTCCGGTGTCGCATTTGGCACCTTTCAGGGGGGAGGGGGTGCAGATAACGCTTCACTTCCTGATTCCCTTTTTTTTTTTTTTTTTTTGGCGGACCTCCGCTTTAAGGTGAAAAGCTTTAAAGTAGAACTATAGGCAAAATGTAATTGTTTGTTTTTCCACCATCTGTGTCCCATTGCTGGAATTTCCGTTCACTTCCTGTCCCATAGCCAAACAAACTAAGAGGAAATCCCTACAAACTGGGGGGAAATTCTTGGACTAGTGCCCCCATTGGAATATTTCCCCCTGTTGGATGCGTTTTTTCAAATGCCTCTGTACTCCTTCAGTGTTGTTCTGTGTGACCATGTACAGAGTCTCATTTATTGCCGTTTTTAGGCAGTTGCCTTTAACAGCGTTTCTTTGAAAGCAAAAAAAATGGGTTCAGATGCCAAACGCGACATTTAGCAGCATTTCGTTTATAGGTGTTTTTAGCAGCTTTTTTTTGTAAAAAAAAATAATTGCCAAACTCAGCATGTAAACGCGGCAAAACGGACGTTTTAAATGTGGGTTACCATCTGTCAAGTTAAATCTTTCAGGAGCAGTTGTAAAAACGTCCCGTCTACATGAAGCCTAAAGTGAGATGAACATTTTGTACTAAATGCTCCTCATCACACGCTCAAGACTTGATCTTCTGTTTAATGATTTATCATGATGAGGTAGAAGCCTAGAACCAGAGCCAGGTCTGTACACACCATACTTTCATCACTGTTTTTTACCTCCTTCTGTGAGAATGCATTTCATTATATATCCATCAGAAACCAATTTTTATTAGTCCAACGCTGTCATGTGCCTTCTATATCTAAATGGACAGGGCACGTTATGGTACTGCAGGGAGAATTCTGATTGTCTTTCTCTAGTTTTCTATGCAGTGGCGTCTCTAGCTTTCATATTTAGGGGGGGGGGCACATGAGGGGACAAGGACAAAAGTAGGGGGGCCCAACCATAAAATGCAAATAGAGATTATATATATATATATATATATATATATATATATATATTCTATCCTCACTGGTGCCCATCGATGTAACCTTATACCAGTGCATGGTAGAGGGGGGGGGGGGGGTTGGGGCTAGCGCCGCCAGATTACACAGAGCAGGGTTCTCCCACTTACCCAGTGGCTGCTGTCATACAAAGTACCACCTCCTGGATGGGCTCCTATGATAGACTGCACACAGTGGCCGTGGACTACAACTCCCATAAACGGCGGCACTGACGTTACCTGGGCTAGCCCCACTTACTGGCTCAGAGACTCGCAGTCATAGTAAGTCATTCAAGCAGGCGGACACTCGCAGTTCCGGCCAGTGGGCATTATTCTGGTTATTACAGTGACAGTTCTTAACTTGGGGGGGAACATCGTTAAATGGGGGGGGGTCATGGCCCCTTCAGGCCCCACCCTGGTGACGCCATTGTTTCTATGTAACTGTGCGTGATAAGGACTTTCAGTAGTCCTCATTAGTTGGGCATAGCGGGTTTAATATTAACAAAAAACATTATAATTATGGATGATTACGTTTTACTAGTATCGGGCACATGATTTTTTTTTTTTTTTTTTTTTTTTTTTTTAGAACACTTAAATGTGCAAATATTTGTTTACTGACCTGGTTTTGCACATTGATTGCCTTGTCTTACATTCTTATGATGAACCAAAAATAACATTCAACAATGGATTGTATTGAGAGAGCCTGTTTTATAGCCAAACACCCTCTTTAAAATAGTAACCCTTGTGACCGTACGTGATACAAGAGAATGCTCTGTAAGAAGTTGTTTTCAGAATTCTTAACTCCTATCCACACAATCGCCCTGGAATATGCCTTGGAGGTTCTGGCAGTGTTTCTGACCAACAGCTGCTGTGTAACATTTGTTAGACAACATTTGACAGCTCATTATGTGCGTGTAAATGTATCTTCTATTGCAATTAAATTTCCATGCCTCAGTAAACCTTTTTAAGAGTTAATTTTCTTACAAAGCAATTGTTTCCCTGGTGAATACACACATGTAGGAATAGCGTCAAACACTAAAAATAGATTCTATACTCAATGCAGTGATTGTGTTCATAGTTGATTCTTCTTTTTACATATACATTTTTTTTTTTTTTTTTTGGATTGTGACTGATTTGTGTGTGTTTTTTTTCAATAGATGAAATGTCTTTGTTGCAGTAAACGGCAATGAGGTTACGGTTCCCTTATTGTATGTAATTGGATGCAATTGCATACATTCATGATGGCAGGGTTTGTTTATGTATGTCCCAGATTATGCAGTGATTTGCATATTTATGGATTATGTAGAAATGGGGGCATATGCCTTCCATTGTCAGTCGGAATGGCTCCAGCTGATGGTTGTGTCCAAGGTTAGGACTGTGGTCATATAGTGTGAATTAAAAAAAAAAAATAACTTTTATGTGTACCCCTGTGTTGGCAGGTGCAGTCTGCTTTCTCCACTGCATGTGGCGCTAAACCAAAGCAGCATTGCAGTGGGAGGAGGTGGTCAAGAGGAACACGTTTCCTCTATGATTTCCTGGGCATTAGGGGAGCTGTTCCATTGGATGCTGGTGCCCCATGTGACTATGGTGCCCATCTTGGGTTGGACAGAGTCTATTTAAGACCCTGGCACCCCAAGCTTGGTGTGTGTTTAGTGTAGGGAAAGAGTATATTAATTAACAGCAGGGCTTAGAGGTTCCAGATGAGTAAAAGAGCAGGGATGCACCATTCTCCTGGAAGCCTTCCTATTTTGGGTATGGACTGGCCAAGCCGCATACCGCCCCTCAAGACAGGTACTGTCGGTGCACCCGAGACCTACTTGTATAATCCTCGCTGCAACGTTCTGTGAGTGCGCCCAGTCGGATCGTCTACCCACCAGGTAGTTGTTCTTTCATGAACTTTAATACTCTTACTGCAAATAGACTGTTTTTACAGCCGCTGCACCATCCCACACCTATGTCAGGTTTTTATTGCTGCCTGTTTATGCACTAGGGAGGCTTATCTTTATTTGTCTTGGTGACCATTGTCTTGAAGACAGAATTGAGAGTGCCAGAAAATACAAAAGTTTGAAGTTTAATAATACAGTAATAGAGGGGAAGCCAATATGGACTCTTGTTCCCAAGACAACAGTCTCAGAGGCTTATCATTTAGAGAGTTTTTCAGCTGAGCCTTTGAGACATGATGTGATTATAAGATCTCCCCAGTGAGACGCATGCATACACTTAAAGAAGTTGGCAGGGGTTTTGCCATCCTTTTTTTTTTTTTTTTTTTATATTCAAAGCAAACAAAAATGTCTTTAAACTGACTTGGTCTCATATGTGGTATTTTAGTGTAAAGTATTGTGGAGATGTGAAAAATATGATCTTGGTTCAGGCATTTTCTTCCTGGACAAAATGGTATCCCAGAAATGAGGCAGCCATGCAAGTTTGTATTTTATTAGTGCAAGCCAATGTTATTCAGCACTCAGTCTGTGTACTGTATTGGTGCAAGCCAATATTATTTAACACTTAACTTTTCCTTCACTGTGCATTCATTTTGCAGATTTACTTTTATTGGTTCACACTTGCATATGCTTCACATTTTAGCGTTGCACTTTTTTACTTTTCAGTATTTATATGTAGACAAGTTACTGCTGGTACGTGTGTGAAAAAAAAAATATGCCATGATGGATCTGAAATCACAGGTGCTCTTTTAAATGTAAGGATTTATTCTTGCTGGTAGTTCAAATCTTTAATTATTGCAAACAAAAAAAGGTTTACCTTTTAGAATAATAGGCTGTCAGTTTAGTAAAACAGGTGTGTGTGTTTGTGTGTGTGTTTGTGTGTGTGTGTTTGTGTTTGTGTGTGTATATGTATGTGTATATATAAATAAAAACACCCTAGAGAATAAAATGGCGGTCATTGCAATACTTTTTGTCACACCGTATTTGCGCAGCGGTCTTACAAGCGCCCTTTTTTTTTTGGGGGGAAAAAATCACTTTTTTGAATTAAAAAAAAAAATAAGACCACAGTAAAGTTAGCCCAATTTTTTTTATATTGTGAAAGATAATGTTACCCTGAGTAAAATGATACCCAACATGTCGCGCTTCGAAATTGCGCCCGCTCGTGGAATGGCGTTAAACTTTTTCTCCATAGGCGACGTTTTAAATTCTATAGGTTGCATCTTTTGAGTTACAGAGGAGATCGCGTTGATACCTCACTTGTGTGGTTTGAACATCGTTTTCATATGCGGGCGCTACTCACGTATGTTTTCTTATTAATTTTTATTTATTTTATTAATTTTTGCACCCAAAAAAAGGGTCACTTTTATTCCTATTACAGGGAATGTAAACAACCCTTGTAATAGAAAAAAGCATGACAGGTCCTCTCAAATATGAGATCTGGGGTCAAAAAGACCTTTAAATCTCGTATTTAGACTAAAATGCAAAAAAAAATTAAATTTTGTCGTTTGAAAAAATGACAACATATAAATGTCCCTTTTTAAGAAGCATGGGCGGAAGTGACGTTTTGACGTCTCTTCCGCCCTGCTATGCTATGGAGACGGGTGGGCGCCATCTTGCCCTCACTCGCATTCACAGCAAGCAGGAGACAGGACCCGACAGCCTCTGCCACTGCGGACGGCTCTGGAGAGCGGCGGGAGGGGGGGCCTCTCCCGCCGTCGATAATGGTGATCTCGCAGAGACCACCGTTATCGTTTAGAGGACCCCTCTCTAAAAAGATTGATATCTCGGTTGTGGCAGTGGCTGCTGCCATAACCGAGATATCCATCTTTAAAAAATGACGTATATATACAGTGAGGGGTCCTTAAGTGGTTAACGAGCGTTTCGCAATACAAGCACTGTATTTTTTTTAAATTTCTAACTCGTTTTGCGAATGTCTCGCAAAGCAAGCAGGATTCAAGCCACAGCGGGGTTGCCGGAGCGGATCGATGCCGTTTGGAAAGACTCGTAAATACTCAGATTCCGAGGTTTGCCGAGTCCCCCCCCCCCCCACTCTGGCCACATGTGGTATTGCATGCCATTGAAGTCAATGCAGAACAAATAATTTTCGTTTCCATTGACTTCAATGGGGAAACTCTCTTTGATATGCGAGTACTTTTGGATTATGAGCATTCTCCTGGAATTGATAATCCTTCCACTGTATTCCTGAACTTTGTTTTATCTCATGGTCTCTGTGAAATTGTGTGAATGAATCAATACAGTGCATGCTATCTCAGCTTGCAGAGCTTGGATTCATTGAATGAGTTTACCAAAAATGTAAACATTGCAGAATATACAGTCTTGTGCTACATAACTAAGCTTCATTTCATGCTGACTAAATAAATTATTAATGTATTTTAAATAGAAAACTTTATTTTAGATAGATTTTTACTCCAAAAGCATTTTATTAAAACTTAAAAAACCAAACCCTTTTATTTTTATTTATTTTTTATTTATTTTTTTAATCAAAATATTTTTTTTATTTAAACCATTGATTTATACCCACCCTGCCCACAAAGTACTGAAGACAGCTGCAGTTGGAGCCTGGCAAAGGATCAGAAAGGAGGAAACCCAATCTTTGGTAATGTCCATGGGTTCCAGACTTCAGTCAGTCATTGCCAGTAAAGGTTTCTCAACAAAATATTAAAAATGAACATTATATATTTATGAATATATTTGTCCAATTACTTTTGAGCCCCTGAAAAAGTGTGTGTTGTGTTGTGTTGTGTTGTGTTGTGGTGTGTGTGTGTAAAAAAAAAAAAAAAGTTGCAGTTCCTAAAATTAGAAATTTTATGTTCAACCTATTCAATTAAAGCTGAAAGTCTGCACTTCAAATTTACTTGAATTGTTTTGTTTTAATTTTATTCTGGTGGCATACAGAGCCGAAAATTAATAATTTTTTTTTTTTTTTTTTTTTTTTTTTTTTAGTGCTGCATAAAGATCCCCGGCAAGTATGTCTGTGTCTCCTAGATGTTGGACGAATTGTATCCAGGTGAGTTCTGAGCACTAGGAAAAAAAAATACATTTTATATGTATTAACAGCCACAAAATCGCTAAGATCAGACTGGACAGTTACCAAGATTGTGGATCTCATTCATAAAGATCAACTGATTCAAAACAAAATGATAGTTTGATTCTGAATGCCAATCATAGCACACTCTTTATATACGGTAATGTAAAATGTTGTTTCTACAAGTTTCATATATGTTCTTTTTTAAATACAGATATGGAGTAGAACCACCAGTTCTGGTAAAACTAGAGAAGGAAATTGAACTGGAAGAAACCTTGATAATGGAGTCTGGACCGCTGATCCCAACAACAATACAAAAATCCTGCTGTCACCATGTACATGAAGCTGTATGAAAGCATTTTATAATTCCTTATTTTGGATATGTTGTATTCTTGGAGAAGCCAGTTCAAACAGTTTGTTAAATGCTATGGTGCTGGGATTGGAGAATACTGGTGTGAAAGAGCTACATTCTGAAACCAAAAAGCCATTTGAACATTTAAAGCGGAACTCCAGGCAGATATAAGACACAAATTAATGCAGCTTTGCATTCATTCACTGCTTGTATTTAAATATTACATTTATGGATGTAAGCACCTGAAAGGAGACAGTCCGTTGTGCTGCAGGGCACATGTGCTAACAAGGAACATGCTGATGGGAAGAGAGATTAGTGTGAGGGAGAAATTGGCTCATCAGCCTATAGCTTCCCTTTCACTGTCCAGTCACAGGCTGGAGAAGGGAGAAGATCTGTAAATGTTACTGAAGAGCAGCAAAGAAAGATTAGGTATCCTCCCTTGCTAGATAGGGGTATGCTGTCTGGCAGAACTGGGTGAATCTCAGGACTGGGTGAATCTCAGGACTGGGTGGGCAGTTATCTTTCACCGGTGTGTGTGTGTTTTTTTTTTGCTTTAGATAAGCCAGAGGGAATAAATCAATTCCTTAAAGTAAAGTTCCACCCAAAAATTGAGCTTCCACTTTTCGTAATCCTCCCACTTCCGGTGTCACATTTGGCACCTATCAGGAGGGAGAAGATATTTGTGTAATCCAGGTATTTGCTCCCACTTTCAGGCATTAGTCGCCGCAGCGACCTATGCCACGTTTGACGCTTTCGATTCCTTCTCGGAGACACACGGGTCCCAGAAGACAGCAGGGACCAGTGGGATCGCGCAACACGACTCGTGCATGTGCAGTAGGGAACCAGGAAGTGAAGCCGCAAGTCTTCACTTCCTGATTCCCTTACCAAAGATGGTAGTGGCAGCACCCGAGAGCCGAGGGACAAATCGGCTTCGGGTGCCGACATTACGGGCACCCTGGACAGGTTAGTAAGGATGAGCTCCGGCCTGTTCGCACAGTTCATGTGCAGAGCCCGCCAGGAAGTCAGCGCTGCGCTAATCACAGGCAGGGAGACATTTCCCGATCTCTGCAGCCGCGCATCGGGACAATGTCTCGCTGCCTGTGATTTAGCGCAGCACAGTGACGACTTCCTGCCGGGCTCTGCATGTGGACTGTGTGAACACGCCAGAGCTCATCCCTATAGGTCAATGTCCATATATTAAAAGTCAGTAACTGCAGTATTTGTAAAGTAAGTATTTGCAGTATTTAAAAAAAAAATAATAATAATAATTTTGGCGGAACACCGCTTTAAACACTTTTTGGCTGCTTACATCCTAGCTGCCTTAGAAAAGACATCCAATGCAAAAAAATAAAACTGTGTCCTTGTTTGTTTTGGGGGAGGAAGGACAACTGACCAGGAGACCAGGGTTGTCTTAGCAGGCTGACAATTGTCTCGATGCTGAATTCCAATTAACATGCAGTGGAACATATGTGTAATATCATTATACATTTCACTAAGCTGATGAATTGTGAAGCAGAGCGAGCATGTTGATTATACTGTTAGAATAAAAAAAATTGGGGAATGTCTGCTCTTTGGCCACCTTTAGCATTGGTGGATATGGCTTTGCAAGCGTAAACAGTAAGGCTGCTTTCACATTGAGGCGTGCAGCCGCGGTGACGGTATAGCCGTGCTATTTGTAGCGTGGCTATACCGTCGTATTTACTGCGATATTCGGGCGCTAGCGGTGAGGTTTTAACCCCTGTTAGCGGCTGAAAAAGGGTTAATACCGCAGTATTACCACGGTTTCCCATTGATTTTAATGGGAAGGAGCGGTGAACACACCGCTCCTATACCGCGGTAAAGATGCGGCTAGCAGGACTTTTGGAGCGCTCCTGCTAGTGCACCGCTTCAGTGTGAAAGCCTTTGGGCTTTCACATTGAACACTACAGGGCAGGTTTTTTCATGCGGTATAGCAGCGCTATTTTTAGCACTGTACCGCATGAAACATGCCTCAATGTGAAAGGGGCCTAATATATGCATCTTCTACCCGTTTCCTGGGGCTCATTTAAATATTACACTGGCAAGATCAGCCATTCAGACTTATTTCTTTTCTGTAGTTGCATTATCTGTGCACTAATCCTCCAAAAAATTTACAAATTCTAGCCATTGCCCGGCCCAACCCCTTTGTTTATTTGGGGGGGGGGTGTGTGTGTGTGTGTGTGTGTGTGTGTGTGTGTGTGTGTGTGTGTGTGTTATGTCTTAAGTCCAATTTTTAACGAGGCCTCTTGCAGTCAGACTTGTTTTACTATTCTATTCCTGTCTGTGGAATAGTTTTATTATTTCATAAAAGGGACACTGCTTTTGTTTATCTAATCAAAAAAAGACAAAATGCAGCGCCTTCTAAGCGTAGCAAGCTCGTTTAATAGGAATGAAATGTTCAAAAGCTATAAAAAGCCTACTTACAAACATCAATGGATACAGGCAAAAAAGTGTAGAGATCATCCGCATATGTATCCCGGGGACCGTACGATGTCCTGGTGCAGGCGGCGTGGAGATGTCGCTCTCTGTATAGCAGCGGCGGCAGGAACCGAGACGCTCTCGGAACCTACAGGCTGAGGTCAGGTATCCACTGCGGACTGCAGATGACGTCACTTCCGGATGCGGGCAGACGCTTTTTATAGCTTTTGAACATTTCATTCCTATTAAACGAGCTTGCTACGCTTAGAAGGCGCTGCATTTTGTCTTTTTTTGCTTTCATACAGATCACTTCATCTGTCAGCTGGCAGCCATCTAAAGCAAGGCTATAGCGATATAGTGATATAGTGCTATGGACATTTGATGGACTATGATATTCACTTTATAGCACTGTCTTTTTTGGACAATATTCATATTTATTTATTTTTATTTCTATTTTCATTTTTATTTTTATTTACTTTTTATTCCATTTTTCCTGTCATTATCCTTAGCCCCCATTCCTATCCCAATCAAAATTAGCTTGTTGTGAATTTTAGACATCTACAGGGAGTGCGCTTGATTATCATGTTTTGTTTTTTGTTTATCTAATGACTGTGTTCTCTTTGTGTAGGTGACTCACATTGCTCAGGACCCACCATGCAATTGCTCTCACCGCTTCTCTATTGAGTACTTATCAGAGGGTCGCTATCGATTAGGGGATAAGATCCTCTTCATACGGGTAAATATATAATGTATACCTCAGAAAACCTTCTCCCCGGGTTTTATTTTTTATTTATTTTTTGAATGCTCCACCATTAGAGATTTAAATATGGCCCCATTGCTTTGCATTAATTATGAGATGCCCATTAGAACATTGTACATTCCAGCAATTATTGCTGTGGTTTATCACACGGAAGCCATTTGCTTACATCCATTTTTAAAGCTTCCATTAAGAAAACCATTTTAGTGCAGTCATGAAGTGTATTTTTTGTATTAAACAGAAGTATCTACGCAGCTGCATAAGGTCCCTCCCCCTCACTGAGAGCACGCCAACACCAAATGTGATTTGCAGAATTCTAAAATACAAATAAACAGATAGTGCAGCGCTCTGAAATCTGCACAATCCTCTAGAAGTAGTTTGTACAAATTTCAGAGTACTGCACTATTTGTGTCTTCATAAATACCCTTGGCATTGCTAAATGAATGTATTTATGTGAACATAAAGATGTGCAATTGCACAGATTGCATTCCAACTAGCTTTGGCAATTTAATGGAACCTTTACTTGTTACATTGGTACACTATGGACTTTATCTGGCAGATGGTAAAGAACCACTCTAAGAAGGCTACTGTGAGTAGGACTGATAAGGATGGGATGTAATACACAAGTTGCATTTCTGCTTTCAGTGTCCTCTGCAGGTTAGATTTCCCTTCTACCTTGAAAGGGGAAATCTTCTGCAATACACAAGAAGAGAAGGCTTGTAGCAGAATGTTTTTCAATGGGACTTTAAAGAGAGGCTCCAGGCTCCTGCAGAAATAATTTAATATTGAGACACTTACCTGTCTAAGAATCCAGCAGTGTCTTCACCCAAGCCGTTTTTTTTTCTTCAATCGGTTATCGGGTGCTTCCGCCACCATCTCTACTAAGGGATACCGGCAGTGAAGCTTTGCGTCTTCACAGCCTGTTTCCTATTTTACTTGTGTGCTACACTCTGTGAATGGGCCAGCTGTGGTAGGAGGGGCCAAACTTCAAAACAGGTACCCCCCCCCCCCCAAATGTGACAGTGGACGGGGAGAGGAGGCAAACGAGCAAAGCTTCTACTTTTGGGTGGAGCTTTGCTTTAAAGTTGGTGGATTGCAGCATCTATAGTGGTCAATATTTTCTCATCTTAATTATAAATGTTTCCAAACAAAACTCCTAAATGCAGTTCTCCATGTATTGATAATCGCTGTAGTTAAAAGGTTATGTTTATGGACTTTGACTACATTTCATTGTTTTTCTACACTTTTCATGACTTGATAGAATGCAGTATTGGGTTTCCTGGAGGAAGCATCTGTGTTCTAAAATGTATGGGGATAAAGGAAGTGACTGTAAATGGATGAATTGCTTACAGGAAGTTGTGATTGTAGTTTTATTTTTTTTACATTTTATTAAAAGTAGAGCAAGGCCTCCAACACAAAATGTCTAATGGGAGAGCTCCGCATGAATTCCAAATGTGCATCAAACACTCGCTGGCATTTGGTGTAATATATATATATTGAGCTGAGTATTTTTTCTATAAATATCGGAGCACAGAGCAGTTTTCAGCTTGTGAAAAAAAGTTTACCATATTTAATCCATGTTAAGTCTTCTAATGCAAGGACTTTAAATGCAGACTACCGTATACAACCATGTACCATTTATTCAGATTAAGCCTTCAGTTATGCTGCTAGTAAATGACATAAACACACAAAAATTATAAAAAAATGGTGCATTTACTGTACCTATCTTTTAGAAGATAATGCTAGGTGGTGGTTACAGCATAAGAGGATTGTCACAGATTGGTTACAGAAGTGGCAATTTACTGCATCAATCTAGTCATTTTAGGCATGTCGTTTACTGGTGAGCCTAATCGGAGTACTCTGTATTTTATTATGCTTCAAGCACGGAACCAGAAATCTGTCGGCACTATGCTAATACTAAATGTGAAAACATTCCTGAAATTGGACATCAGTCTGTTGCTGCTTGAATGGCTGTGTCTGTCAAAAGTATCAGATGACTGTAAGAGTCAGGCATCATAAATGCCTTTTCTACTGGCAGGAGAAAAGCAGCATAAAAAAAACGCACCTAAAACTGTGTTTAGGCAGATCAAGCATTTGTGCATTCATTCATTCATTCATTCCATTGGCCAGAACATTCATTTATTCTGGCCAATTAAATGAATAAATGCTCAAGCGCTTAAAACGCCTAGTGTTTAGGCTAGTTTAAGTGTGATGTTTTTTTTTTTTTTTTTTCTACTGATACACTTCTCTCCGAAACACGCACGTGATGTGTTTTGCTCCAAACGGTATCCATTTTTTCACCTTTTTAAGGCAGGGAATGCTTTAACCACTTGGGATCCGCCTGCCGTCAATTGACGGCTACAGCGCGGATCCCAAAAGCCAACAGGATGTCAATTGACGTCCGCCCCTTTGGGCAGTCCCCGCACGCGCTCCAGAGTGGGGAGCGGGGAAAATCTGTGTTGGCCGTGTCCCTTGGACACAGCCAATTACAGATCGCCGCGAACGGCCAATCAGAGTGGCCGTTTGCGATGCGATCTGTGCGGCCAATGAGAGATGATCTCATATGTAAACATATGAGATGATCTGTCATTGCCGGCTCACACAGAGACAGCGGTGCTGTCTCTGGAGAGGAGACCGATCTGTGTCTCTTGTACATAGAGACACAGATCGGTCACCCCCCCCCAGTCACCCCCCTCCACCTACAGTTAGAACACTTTATAGGAAACATATTTAACCCCTTCCTCACCCCCTAGTGTTAACCCCTTCAATGCCAGTCACATTTATACTGTAATTAGTGCATATTTATAGATCGCCGCCATTTCTAGTAATAAAAAAATAATTCTGTCCCCTATTTTGTACGCGCTATAACTTTTGCGCAAACCAGTCGCTTATTGCGATTTTTTTTTTTTTTTTTTTTTTTTTTATTTTTTTTTTTACCAAAAATATGTAGAAGAATACATATCGGCCTAAACTGAGAATTTTTTTTTTTTTTTTTTTTTGGGATATTTATTATAGCAAGAAGTAAAAAATATTGTATTTTTTTCAAAATTGTCGCCATTTTTTGTTTATAGCGCAAAAAATAAAAACCGCACAGGCGATCAAATACCACCAAAAGAAAGCTCTACTTGTGGGGAAAAAAGGACGTCAATTTTGTTTGGGAGCCACGTCGCACGACCGCGCAATTGTTGGTTAAAGCGACGCAGTGCCGAAAGCTGAAATTTCACCTGGGCAGGAGGGGGGTATATGTGCCCAGTAAGCAAGTGGTTAAAGTAAAAACCATGTTCTCTTTTAGAGCCATGAAAAAAAGTGCAGGCATTTCTGGAGGACCTTTCTATTTTGGAAGTTTGAAAAGCAAAATCTGTTTTTCTGCTGTAGAATACTTAATGAATGATAATATAGGTGATTATTTCTAGGATTTGTTTCTATATTCTGCCAGTAAGAGTCCTAAAACTGCTAATGTAATGCAAGTCAGTTGACATTGCCTAAAACAGTTTTTCAAGTAGTTGTGCATATAACGTGAAACAAGAGTTTTGAAAATGTATGTGAGTAGTGATTCGTTATGTTGGTTTATTTTCCAGATGCTACATGGAAAGCATGTCATGGTCCGAGTTGGAGGAGGCTGGGACACACTACAAGGGTTTTTGCTTAAGTATGACCCTTGCAGGGTTTTGCAGTTTACTACTTTAGAGCAAAAAATTCTTCAATTCCAAAAGGGAGGGGCAAGCGAGAATGTATCATTGCAATCGGGCAGAACACCGCAACCTCCTGTTATGAATCCCATATCTGCAATTGGTGTCTCTCAAAAGTCAGCCTCTACACCATCTACGCTTTCATCCTCTTCTAACGGTAATCTCCGAAGTGAAAAGTCCCCCATGCTGACTCCTCACAGGGGAACAAAAAATACACCATCTGCTTCAATGCGCCCTAAAATCCAAACTGTTCCAAGGAAAGGCTCCCCGTTGCTTCCTGAGCCACAAAGGAAGGTGGCAAAGAAATCTAACTCTCCTCCACATGCCACTACTATAAGTACCAGAGGTGCACAAAACAATTCTCCTCAAAGAAAACTTTTCACTTCACCCAAGGGTACTGGCCCAGTTTCTAATAAGGCTATGAAAAGCTCTGGTCATGTAACAAAAGCATCTCCAAATGCTAGAGATTTGACTCAACGTGTCAGCCCTGTGCAGCAGACACAGTCAATAAAAAGTTCTCCTAAATCACCTGTGCCTCTTAAGACGCTACCTAAGGATGCTACTTCTTCCCAGACAAAGCCAGCACCAAAATCAACTACAGATGCTCACAAAGGAGCTACTACATCAGCAACTACTAGGACTGCACTATCTAAGAGGGCTGAGACTGCAAAAGTGACCAGCAAGAGTACAACTGATCAGAAATCTGCTTCAGTAGTGTCGCCCTCAAGAGAACTCAAAGGAATTAAAAAGACAGATTTGCAGAAAAACAATCTGATTGACAGGAAGCCATTTGTGGTGTCGTCTCGCATTCCTCCTAAAAGTCCCCCTTTTTCCTACCCCTCTCAACCAGTGGCTAAACCACTAGTTACAGCCGTTTCCCTGTCAAAACCCATAAGTAGAAACACTACTAAACCAGTCCAGCCTCAGAGATATGGCACAACTAAGGCTGCAACTGATAAGGCCACCATTTCTGGTCGCACTCCCCTGTCTGTAGTTAAGCTCCCACAATCTGATGCCAAAGCAGTGACTGCTCTACAGACAAAATCCTTAACAAAAAGTCAACCAGCAAGTGGCCTAGTAAAAAAAGGCAAAATGCAGGCAGTATCTGCCTCTGATTCTAAATCAAAACTGACTCACAAAGCTGCCACTGAATCTATAAAAGAGAAGATTCCAAAGAGAGAAGACCGCTATAAAGCATCAAAAACGAAATAACTGAAATCTTCGTAGGTTTTTGTTTGAGGGAGATCTGTGCTAAAATTGTGTATTCAAGGCACTTGTATTCCTTGTGAACAGAATCTATTGCGTCATGCTCAGCCATACAGTAACGGCTACAAAATTCATTGGTATAGCTATTAGAGAAAGAGGAAATCTCCCAGCACAGATTCATGTGACCTAAGATTGCAGACTCTCCAAGAAGCACATTTGGTTCCTTCTTGGAGTATAAAAAGCAAATTGGGGTAATTTTAAGGGAACTGTGTGACTTTAGCATAGCTGCATTGTTTCCCTGATGGCATGTTATCTGTTCAGAGCAATTTAACTTATTTCCTGGAAGTGTTTTCTAAAATCAGTATCCAGGGTTACATTATGCAAATATATCTACCAAGCACTCCGATCACTATGCAGATCATGCACGTTCTTAAAGGGGTGGTTCACCCTAAAAACTACTTTTTCTTATTCCACTGCCCCCCCACATTACAATCCGATTAAGGCTCTTATTATTTTTTTCATGCTGTACATACCTTTAGTACAGCATATTCACCCGTGCATCCGGGTTGCGAGTCCCGCGGGAGTGGGCGTTCCTCACATGCTGGTGATTGACGTTTTGCCCTAAAACGAGCTCCCCCCGTCGCGTAAGCCGCGTCACGGTTGGCGAAAGGAGCCGAACGGCGAGTTGGCGCTATACTGCGCATGCGCATCGCCGTTCAGCTCCTTTCGCCAATCGTGACGCGGCTTACGCGACGGGGGGGGAGCTTGTTTTTGGGCAAAACGTCAATCACACACATGTGAGGAACGCCCACTCCCGCGGGACTCGCAACCCGGATGCACGGGTGAATATGCTGTACTAAGGTATGTACAGCATGAAAAAAATAAGAGCCTTAATCGGATTGTAATGTGGGGGGGCAGTGGAATAAGAAAAAGTAGTTTTTTAGGGTGAACCACCGCTTTAATGTTTTGAATAAAAAAAAGAAAGTTAACTTCCCTTAATGAATGTCAACGATACAGAAATATTAGATTTTAACAGTAGGGGACTTAAAGTGATGTCTCAGCCATTTTAAATATTCATAACTAAAAGTCTAAGGGCCAAGTCACCCTAGATGCGGTGACCGATGGTTTACCGCATGGTAAAATGTCTGTCACCGCAGGGACACAGAAAACAGTTGTTTCCTATGTGTCCTATTCATACTGCAAAGCAGCCTGGTGCTGCGCTAAAATGCAGACATGCTGCATTCTATGGCAGCACGCTGAGTTGGAATAAACTGCAATGTTGGGCATCAATGAATGAACTGTAACTTTGTACACTTCAAATAAAGCTTGTACAAAACAAAAAAAGGAGCCATGTGATGTGCTAACTCGCACACCACACTGCCCCCCAGCCATGCAAAGTGGAACTGTGAATCCAGCTGCTCTGCATTGTGGTGTGAATTTGCTTTATTTAAAGGCCCGTACACACGATCGGATTTTCCGACGGGAAATGTGTAATGGCAGGCTGTTGGAAAATCCAACCGTTTGTATGCTCCATCGGACAATTGTTATCGGATTTTCCGACAATAAATGTGGGATAGCATGCTTTAAAATGGTCCGCCAACAATTGTGAGTTGTCGGCTTATGCGATCATGTGTGCAAGGCTTTAGAGTGAATGCTACAAGGAACAATTCTACAAAAATTTTGAAAAAAAAAGTAAACTTTAAAAATAAAATACAAAAATCTACTAGTTTAGGCAAATTTTTTTTGAATGACCACAGTCCTAAACCTCACTGATTCTAGTTTTGATAGTACTGTGCAAATGCAAACTCATAATTCTGTCTAACTGCCTACCTACATTAGGTAAAATGTGCAAGTGATGCTTTTTACTAATTTCCTTGTGCCTTTCAATGGCTGGTCCAGGTGGGACGCCCATTTGTACGATGTACATTTAATTTCAGGTACACTGGCTGTCTGTATTTTACGTGAACATTTGCACTCCTATATTAAAATAATCAATTTGGATTGGTCATTAAAAAAAAAAAAAAAAAGGCTAATGCAGATCTCTAGGAGCAATCGCCGTTTTTTTATTTATTTTTTGCACATATTTTTAGATGTAATCAAAGCTACCTGATGACCTAGGAGCCTCTGTAGTGCAGTGCACTTGGAAGTCAATTTCAGACCCAGATGGGAGCTGTAACTTGGTTCTTCGCAATGCAAATCACTTCTCTTGGCCAACAGATAATATGAATTGTGCCAGAGCTCCAACTTGAAGCTCAGGTCAGTTAGCCTGCTGAATGCACACAGCTTTGATGCACAGAAGAAGCTTTGGTCATTGCAGCATTACCTGCTTATAGGGACCTTTTGCATCTGTTCTTTCCAGAACAGGATCCCTTTGCTAATAGTGCAAAAAAGTGGCGTGTGTGTGTGTGTATGTGTGTATATATATGTGTGTATATATATGTGTGTATATATATGTATGTGTATATATATATGTGTGTATGTGTGTATGTGTGTGTGTGTATATATATATATATATATATATGTACAACTAAACACAAGTCAGTTTTATACTACTCAAAATTGGTGTTGTGATTGCTAAACATTACGTGTTTTAAGTACCTGGATAACGCACGTCCCTCCAAATGCTCTTTTGGTTATGTGAGAAGCCCTGGTCGATTGATCTCTGATAAAGTGAGGACCAGTGTTTTAAAGTGGCTAATTCACTTCATCTAGATCATGTGACCACATTTTCCGACTTTTTAGTTGTATGAGCAGCACCAGAGGAATCCTGGAGCTGTAATTTCTCTAGGCAAGGAAAGCATTTTGACCTTTTTCTGTTTCTCTTTTACTTCTCCATCCTAGCAAAACTGTTAACACAGCTTTATGTTCGCAATTGAGCAAAGGTTTTCTGCTTGTTTACATACGTACATATAGATTATTCTTACCCTTGTATATGCTTTTGAAGCACTGTAGATAGGAACTGACCTATGACTACACAAGCAGCTAGTGAATGGGAGCCTCTCGGTGGCTGCTTTTTAGTTTTTTGATCTGCATTCAGATGTAGCTTGGGTTATAAAGACACTTGCTTAAAAATAAGTGTCTCCTAAAAGCTAAATGTCTGGAGAAATTGTATTACATCGGTGCCTTTTTTTTTTTTTTTTTTTTTTTTTTTTTACATGCTTACTGATTTCTGGACTGAAATATGCTGCTTTAATAATATGGCTTAGCTTTAGACATTAAGTGGAGCACAAAATAGAGGAAAAAAAAGTTTAGCACTAACAAGATTTTCATTCAAAGGAGTATTTTCCTTAACTGGAATTGTATTGTTTACATTGTAGTGCCTCTGGGTATTTTTTATTTTTTTATAAGCTCATTTTGGGTAAGTTTCTTGTAAATATTAGGAAGTCTGTGTATAGGCTACTCTAGGCTTGAATATTTTTTTCCTTTATCATAGGGATCTTCTGATTTTTCAAGGAGTCATCTATATAAAGTATTAAACTGGACATTGCAAGTCTAGCGCTACCTACTAAAAATGTTTGTAAGGGTCCTTGCAAACTGTACTGATGTATGAACACAGACATTTCTGGCAAAAAAATGCGAGGGTGATTTGTATAACACTTGCCCATCAAAAACATTGGGTTGTATTTTCGTCAGTAAAAATGCCTGTGTGCCTAAAAACGCTGCATTTTTTAGGCAGCAGTGTCATAGAAGTAATAGTGATGAGCAATATTTTAAGTTCTTTCCTACAACTTTCATTGTAAGTATAGATTATATGACCCAGTTGTGTTGGTATGCCTTCACTTGTTAATGGAATATTCAGCATCTCTGTGGTAACTCCTTTCTGCATTATACGCTTGTGGGCCCAATTATTGTCTAGCTCTCTCTGGCCGTGCTTGCATATAAGATGAGCAGAAGTCTGCTTTCATACAGATAGCTGGCAGGTAATGGAACCTTGGAAATGATACTACATGAATTTTTGGAATGGGATATGTCTACACGTCCCTCTCTTTATCCTTCCACACTAAACCAAGTGCACTACTCAAATGTGTATGAATAATATTTCTTTAGGAGGAAAAAAAATTGGATTTATCTCGCCTTTTCTGGCTATGTTTTAAATACTTTTTAATGTTTAATTTTAAGATATATTTTGCTTTGTATATATGTATAATGAATGTAATATAAACAGTTGGCCAAATGCACTTTAATAAACATGGTTTGGTAAAGTAATAAAGAAAAAAAATGTGGTCAATTATTAGAATACACTAAAGCAAGCATTACACATTTTATAGAAAAATGTTAATGTTAAACACATGAGTTTCAGCATTGTAGTTAAAACATCGCCCCCAGGGAAAAAAAATGTGTGCACGGCATGGCTGAATAGCTCTGTACCATCTGGTAGCCTCTTCACAGGGAGAAGCTGTGCTAGGACACCACTGTTGGAATTTGCTGTCAGTTTAAGAGGGCTCTACTCTCGCTTTTGTTTAAGCTGCAAAATTTTCATATACAATATATTTTATTCATATAATATATATATTAAAAAAAGGATTATATAAGGAGGCATGGTCAGTTTGCTTATGCAGGGCAAAGCATTAGTGTCTCTGGAAAAGCCCCCAATTGCCGCCTTTTAATCTCCTTACCAAAAATCCCTTGGTGTGCCTTCCTCTTCTGCAGCCATTCACAATACTTGACATTTCTGGATATGTAAAAGCAAAATATGTTCCTACACTGTGACTGTGCTTGGGTCGATCCGCCAGTCACTAGGCCTAAACACTGTCAAATGACTGGAGGAATGGGGTTGCCACTACCCCAGGTCTCGGCTAACATTTTATTGAATGTTTGCTATGAAAGAAGGAGCCGTGAGGGATCACTGGGTCAAGGGGGATATGTTCAGAGAAACTGTGCCCTCCAAGATCAGTGTTAAGCCTCGTACACCTGATCGGATTTTCATCGGATAAAGCGTAGGACTTTTGTTCGAAGGGCGTTGGCCAGGAACTTGTCTTGCATACAAATGATAAAGAATTGTCGGCCAACAAACTACATGTTTTTTTTTTTTTTTCAGCTCTTTAGCACCACCACCAAATCCAACAACAATTGTCCGATGGCGCATACAAACGGTTGGATTTTCCGACAACCGCCTGTCATCACACAATTCTCATTGGAAAATCCGATCATGTGTACGAAGCTTTAGTATTAGTGTGAGATTACACATCACTCATACATCCTCAGAGCCATGGTCAAAGGGTTGCCCAACATTCCACCTGCTGTACATTTTGGGATGAGTA
Source organism: Rana temporaria (assembly GCF_905171775.1). Lineage (NCBI taxonomy): Eukaryota > Metazoa > Chordata > Amphibia > Anura > Ranidae > Rana > Rana temporaria. The sequence continues at coordinate 223,302,364 of NC_053491.1, read as the reverse complement.
GCTCCTCAGAAGTTTTATACAGTGCAGCGTTCCCAGTCTGAATCTATAACTAGTAAGCAACATCACAATTTTGGGGAAAAATATACTTGTAACTATTGTAAAGTGATGTTTTTCTTGATGTAAAATTTTAGAAATTGAATATAGTGAAAGTTTCCATCTTGATTGAAATCAAATGCTTGGCACAATGTATCAAATTCCATGGGGCCGATATTCAGCTTTAGTGTCAAGAAGATGGCGCAAATCTCTGTGAAGGAGACTTGTCCTGTACCCAAAGGGTCTCTACTTCTCAGAACGGATTTTATTTCTTTCCAGTATTTGATGATATCTGCTGCAAGCTGGTTTTGAATTGTTTGAACTGGACTAGCTCTTCTGGGTCCTTTAGGAAAAAAAATATTGTCAGTAAAACAAGTCGATCATCTTTTCTGTTAAAAATACATAGGAGTTATTTTATTACAGGTAATTTCGACAACATATGTAGCGGTTTACACATTGTACATTCACATCAGTCCCTGCCTTCAAGGAGCATACAATTCAATGTGCCCATTTCACAGGCTTACATTCTAGAGACAAGGACAGGAGTCAATTAACCATATCTGTTCTAGAGCAATTCTTTTATATATTTTTTTTTTTTTTTTGCACACGTGAAAAAAAAATCAGCATTTTTGCCCATAAAATAACTTTAAACTCCCCCAGAAAATGATATATAGTTTCTGAAAGCAGAGAAATAAAGAGATGGTAGTTGCATTTTTTTTTCATGGCATTGGAGCAACTGTTTATCAAATGCATATTTTCAGGAAATATAATACCAAATTTTTGGTAAAATATAAAAGATGGGGTTGCATTGAGGTACCAAATATGCCAAGTCCTAAAACGATAGTAAACTCTGTAAAAAAAAAAAAAAAAACCTGCAAGGCAATATAATGTGCTAGTATGCACTGCATGTGGTGATGTTATGTGAAGACACAATACACAAACTGTTAACTGATGCCAGGACCTGATCAGTCCATTTATTGGACACACAGACCCTTTCCATTAACCAATCCACATTCCCCTCTGGAAACCTTAGTAAAACCGTCACCCTCTCGCAAACTTGAGAAATCCAGAGAACTAACAGACACCGGTCGTAGATAGCTCAGTTGGAGGGGATGGCCAATACTCATCTAAGCTAGACTGGTTTCATAACTCATGAAATAATTATTGCACAGCCAGCATATAGACATATTTACCTCCCTCTGTTAATTTAGAGTTTTTTTGAGCCCGAACATCATTAACCTAGAAGTACTGGGAGCAGCCCAATTCCTCTGCTAGGCAAACTGGGCATCCGAAACCTGTCAAGTTTATATGTATTTCAAAGCTAAATTCAGGCTGTAGGCAAAAAATAAAATGCTAGGATTTATGACCACTTTAAATTTACATGCGTCCGTGATATTGTGATATCCTCACATGCGTGGTGCAGTCGGGGTCTATGTGGGTGTGTGAAGGGCAACAAACGTCTAACACACACTGTCACCACAGACAAGTATGTTCAAAGAAATTATACTATACTGTAGCGCTCTTCAAGAAACAGGGATTCTTTTTAGTTTACGTTGAAAGCATTAGAGATGAGGGTAACACTTTTCAAAATGGGGTTTAATAATAAAAAAGGTCAAAATGATGCAAATAAAATATTTACAGAAAAAGAGTGTTAGAAAGATGCAATAAAACAACTGAGGAATAAAGAGTTGAAGGAAAAATACTTGCAATGTCCTGATTTCAACAGAGACCAACGAAAGCTGTACAGTGGCTCTCACAAGTCCTGTTGGGTGTTCCTTGGTTTGACGTTAATAAGAGCTGCCAAACTGTCCTGGCATTACCCATTTCTCTGGGATGAAAAGGGTGTTGACAGGCAATCTGACCAATTAAGCGTCTGAAGAGTGGTTTCTGGGAATGTCACAATGTTTATGTCCCAAATACAGTTTTCTGTATGTATATCTCTGAGTACCTACTGGGTAGAGCCTGCTAACGTACAGGTTATTGTCCAGCCTGACTTTAGCTTTAAAATGCATATAAACTTGACAGGTTTCGGATGCCCAGTTTGTCTTTTGTGCTGGCTCTGCTCCCAGTACTTCTAGGTTAATGTTTGGGCTCAAAACACCCAAATTAACAGAGGGAGGTAAATATGTCTATATTCTGGCTGTGCAATAATTTAGTTTTTAGTTATGAAACCAGTCTAGCTTAGATGAGTATTGGCTGTCTACGAGCGGTATCTGTTAGATCTCTGGATTGCTTAAGTTTGCGGAGGGGAATGTGGATTAGTAATGGAAATGGTCTGTGTGTCCAATAAATGGACTGATAAGGTCCTGGCATCCGTTAACAGTTTGTGTATTGTATAACTGAAAGAAAAAAAAGGGGGGGGGGAGGTTATGCCATTCATATAACATCACTGAGACCTGAACAAAATTGACGTTGTATACAGCTTTTCATGGGCTAATGCGCACAACCATTACAAAAGGTGTTTTTTTTATGAAGACATTGGGGGCTCTCTTAGCCCCCCAATGTCTCCCCGGTCCTCCAAACCAACTAACAGAGCACAAATCTACTCGGTTTGCTGCTTTTCTGGTTAATACAGGGAGTAACAGCTCAGAAACTGTAAATTACAAAATCATCATTGCTTCTGGTTTATTAAAGGGGTTGGAAAGGAATTTCCCCCCCCCCCCCCTAAATAGCTTCCTTTACCTTAGTGCTGTCCTCCTTCACTTACCTCATCCTTCAATTTTGTTTTTAAATGTTCTTATTTCTTCTGAGAAATCCTCACTTCCTATTCTTCTGTCTGTAACTACACACAGTAATGCAAGGCTTTCTCCCTGGTGTGGAGAAAGCCTCTTGAGGGGGGAGGGGGCGAGCAGGCAAGTCAGGACACTTTCTTCTTTGCAGATAGAGAAAGGAGCTGTGTGTTAGTGGGCGTCCTGACATTCCTGCTCGCCCCCTCACCCCTCAAGAGGCTTTCTCCACACCACAAAGAAAGCCTTGCATTACGGTGGTGAGTTAGACAGAAGAACAGGAAGTGAGGATTTCTCAGAAGAAATAAGGACATTTAAAAGCAAAATTGAAGGATTAGGTAAGTGAAGGAGGACTGCACTAAGGTAAAGGAAGCTATTTAGGGGGAAAAAAATTCTTTACAACCCCTTTTAAGTGCAGAAGAGATCAGAGAATGGATGTTCCTCGGTCTCCCCCGCTTGGCATCCTGAAATGAGTTGATATGGTCCCAAGCTCCCAGTAAGAGCAGGGGAACCCTGGAACGAACCATGTGTGGAAGCATGGGGACCATCACTGCCTCTACTGCAGCCACCAGCATGTGCATAAACCTTCACTCTTTGGTTACACAGCGACTGCACTTCCAAGTGCAATTTCAAGTGCACTTTGCACTTGTAGTGCAAAGTGGATTTGCCTTTCGTAAATAGCCCCCTATGATTGTACACGCAAAGAGCTGTAGTAGTTAACCTGACAGCATATCTTTTTAACAGAAGGAATTTTATTAGAAAAAAAGAAAAGTACCATTGTACATGTGAAGAGCTGTAGACAGTACATGAAAGTAGAACGAAGCCTCTAACACAAGACAACTAGATCATCTGATAGCCAGGAGGTACATCAATAGACAAAGTAAATCAAATAACAAACATATGATATCTAAAATCAGGGCACGAATGTGTACACATATATGTCAGGGCTTCCCAGCCACCCACTCGGCCTGGGGGGGGCGGATGAAATGTAGCACAGAGCAGTAAGCTTCTGAGGGGGGAGGAGGAACCGGCACGGCAAGACCCCTATCCACAAACTATACCGTGAGGCGTCGAGCCTTCACCCACCTCGACCATATTTTCTGAAACTTGGTAGGGCAGTTGCAGCCCATGAATGTAAGCTTATATAGTGGGAGTGCATCATTCACCAGCTTTCTCCATGCAAAGATCCGGGGCGGCTTGGGCATCTTCCAATTAAGCAAAATAGCTTTCCTCACATAATATGCGCAATAGAAAACAAAAACTGACAGCATATCTTGGCAGTGTGGGAGAAAACAGAAGTGTATATAAAGGAAACCCACACAAACACAGGGAGAACATGCAGACTATGCATATAGTGTCCTGCTTGGGATTTTAGTCAAGGATCCACCCAGCCACTATGCTGTCTCCATGGTTATATTTATTTTATATTACATTGTTATACAGTACAGACCAAAAGTTTGGACACACCTTCTCATTCAAAGAGTTTTCTTTATTTTCATGACTATGAAAATTGTAGATTCACACTGAAGGCATCAAAACTATGAAGGAACACATGTGGAATTATACATAACAAAAAAGTGTGAAACAACTGAAAATATATTTCATATTCTAGGTTCTTCAAAGTAGCCACCTTTTGCTTTGATTACTGCTTGGCACACTCTTGGCATTCTCTTGATGAGCTTCAAGAGGTAGTCACCTGGCGCAGCACCCCATCACTCTCCTTCTTGGTCAAATAGCCCTTACACAGCCTGGAGGTGTGTTTGGGGTCATTGTCCTGTTGAAAAATAAATGATGGTCCAACTAAACGCAAACCGGATGGAATAGCATGCCGCTGCAAGATGCTGTGGTAGCCATGCTGGTTCAGTATGCCTTCAATTTTGATTAAATCCCCAACAGTGTCACCAGGAAAGCACCCCCACACCATCACACCTCCTCCATGCTTCACGGTGGGAACCAGGCATGTAGCGTCCATCCGTTCACCTTTTCTGCGTCTCACAAAGACACGGGGGTTGGAACCAAAGATCTCAAGTTTGGACTCATCAGACCAAAGCACAGATTTCAACTGGTCTAATGTCCATTCCTTGTGTTCTTTAGCCCAAACAAGTCTCTTCTGCTTGTTGCCTTTCTTTAGCAGTGGTTTCCTAGAAGATATTCTACCATGAAGGCCTGATTCACACAGTCTCCTCTTAACAGTTCTAGAGATGTGTCTGCTGCAAAAGGTGGCTACTTTGAAGAACCTAGAATATGAAATATATTTTCAGTTGTTTCACACTTTTTTGTTTTGTATAATTCCACATGTGTTAATTCATAGTTTTGATGCCTTCAGTGTGAATCTACAATTTTCATAGTCATGAAAATAAAGAAAACTCTTTGAATGAGGTGTGTCCAAACTTTTGGTCTGTACTGTATATATTTATAACATTGTGACTACTTACAGGTAATGTAAGCAACAATAATTATCCTGTTACAATGACATCAGAAAGTGGGTGGGATATATTAAGTAAACAAGTTGTACCTGAAGTTGATGTGGTCAAAAAATATTTATTAGTATTTATTACAGGTACTTCTATAGCGCTGTCAATTTATGCAGTGCTTAACATATACATTGTACATTCATATCAAATGTGGTCCAAGGAAGGAAAACAGACGACAGGACCATGAGCAGCCATTGCTCATTAAAGCATGCATCAACGAAGGCTGGCCTGTGTTGTCTGATCCAGTAGAAGAGCTACAGTAGCTCTAATTGCTGAAAAAGTTAATGCTGGTTCCAAAAGAAAGGTACCAGCACACAGTGCATCACAGTTTGCCCATTCTGACCTATGTCCACAGCCAAAAGTGCCCACAATCGGCTGTGAGCATCATATCTGGACCACAGAGCATTGGAAGAAGATAGCCTGGTCTTATGAATCACGTTTTTTGTTTTTTTTTAACATCATGTGGATGGCTTGGTGCCTGTGCATTGAACATCGATAACCTGGGGAAGATGGATGCACCATGGAAAAAGGCAAGGCAGAGATTTTAAAGTGGCTGTGAACCCTTATATACACCCAGTGAAGTGACTGGCCTTAGATGATACATAGAGATGAAACAAATCCTCTTGCATGAGTTGTACCTGTCTATCTGCAGTCTTCTCTTTTCTACATCCATTTAAAGTGCTGGATTTTTAAAGCTTGTCTGAGCATTTAGAAAAAGGGGGAAGAGAGCTGAAATGACACTCTGCCAAGCTCAGTAAGGATAGCTCTGAGAGCTGATTGGAGGGAAGAGACCCCCCTCCCCTTACATGCAGCTCACAGGAACAGAGCTAAGGCTGTCAATCAGCTAGAGATCCCTCCCCTGTCACCATTTTTCACTTGGTGTCAGATAAACTTCTCAGAAGTGAATCATGCTAATAGCAGAGGAAGGAAGCAGAAAAAGGAAATGACAGAAATTACACTTGGTGCTCTTAATTGACACTCACTATAGAGGGATATACTTTGTTAATATTTAATGTCTGGGGTTTACAACCACTTTAGGGCTCCATGTACACTAGTGGTTTTTAAGCTAAAAAAAACACCGGTAATAGCTTTCTGTAGTAGCATTTTAGCAGTGTCTTAGGAGCGTTGGCATTGGATTTGTGTTTTTGCAGTAAAAAAATAAAAATAAAAAGCTAATGCTGGATAAAAAACACTGGTAACAGCTTCTTGTAATAGCGTTTTAGGAGTGTTTGGGAGCGTGAGTTTATTTTATTAGGGTTTTTGCAGTAAAAGGAAAAAAAAGCTCCAAAAATTCTTAGTAGCATTTAGGATTATTAGCAGCGTTTCTGCTGGAAAAACGCTCAAAGAAACTCTACAAAATGTTTATTTATTTTTCTGCTACTAGATGCTGAAGCTCAAAAAACGCTAATAGCCTAAAGTAGTGTGCATGGACACATAACACTACAGTATTTAGCTTCTAGGGAGGTTAAAAAAACACTAGTGTGCATGGAGCCTTAAAAGAAAAGGATGGGTTTAGAATCATACCTACCTAGATGGATGCAGCATCAGTCCCCCGGTGCCTCTGCACTGAAAACCAATCGATCAAACGTCGCCGATCACTCGGTTTTCAGAGCTCTGTGAGCTGGGAGCTGTAGACTGTCTGCTCTGCTCCTCTTCGCTCATTGGAGCACTGAGTTGTGGAGGGGTGGGGAGCGGGCACTCTGAGGCCCCGTACACATGACCGAGTTTCTCGGCAGAATTCAGCCAGAAACTCGATGGGAGACGTATTCTGCCGAGGAAACCGGTCGTGTGTACACTTTTGGCCGAGGAAACCGACGAGGATCTCGTCGGGCCAAAAAGAGAACATGTTCTCTATTTCCTTGTTAGTCAATGGGAAAAGTTGGCTCGCCGAGATCCTCGGCGGCTTCACAAGGAACTCGACGAGCAAAACGATGTGTTTTGCCCGTCGAGTTTCTCGGACGTGTGTACGGGGCCTCAGGCTCTCAGCGGCTCGCTGAGAGGCTAAGACGGTTGTCAGTCCAGGCACCTGGCGGATCCCGACTTCCATTGTCGTGATGATGTGGTGCCTGGATTGATTCCAGTGACGTCAGCAGAGAGTGGACTTCAGTCTACTCTCTGCTGAAAATAGGTGATATGAGTGCAAAACGAATTGCACTCCTGTGATCCATAGGAGAAGCCCAGCCAAAACGAGCTTTGGCTGGACTTCTCCTTAAGGATCTGCTACTGACGGCTTGGTGCCTGATACGACAACATACCTTCAGAGGTTTAACAGAGTCCATGCCTCAGCGGGTTGGGGCTGTTTTGGTGGCAAAAGGGGGCCCTCTCAATATTAAAGAGGAAGTAAACTCTTGCCTACAAAGTAAAGGGATAATGTGTTCGTATGCTTTGCATACTAGCACATTATGTGACACTTACCTGCAAACACCTCTGGTTGTGTGACTGGCCGGAGCCATGTGATGTCACTCCAGTGCATGCGCTTGAGAGCCGCCGGTCATGCCACAGGCTTCTGAAGAAACGGCATGGGCTTCATCGTCACAGTCTACAGTAAATATCTCCTAAACGGCGCACATTTAGGAGATATTTACAGTACCTATAGGTAAGCCTTATATAGGTACAAACAATACAGGAAGGTTTACTTCCTCATTAAGTGTGGTTATAATGGGCCAGATTCACGTAGAATCGCGGCGGCGTAACGTATCCTAGATAGGTTACACCGCCGCAATTTTTCATCGCAAGTGCCTGATTCACCAAGCACTTGCGATGAAAACTACGCCCGCGGCCTCCGGCGCAAGGCGGACCAATTGAAATGGGCGTGTGCCATTTAAATTAGGCGCGCTCCCGCGCCGGACCTACTGCGCATGCTCCGTTTCCTAACTCCTGCCGTGCTTTGCGCGCCGTGATGTAATTTTTTTGAACGGCGACGCGCCTAGCATACTTCCGTATTCCCGGACGGCTTACGCAAACGATGTTAAATTTTGAATTTCGACGCGGGAACGACGGCCATACTTTAGACAGCAATACACTTGCTGACTAAAGTTAGGGCACCAAAAAAAACTACTAACTTTGCGACGGGAAACTTGACTAGCGGCGACGTAATGAACGCGAAAAACCGTTGTGGATCCGCCGTAACTCCTAATTTGCATACCCGACGCTGGTTTACGACGCGAACTCCCCCCAGCGGCGGGCGCGGTACTGCATCCTAAGATCCGACAGTGTAAAACAATTACACCTGTCGGATCTTATGGATATCTATGCGTAACTGATTCTATGAATCAGGAGAAACGCCGTCGTATCTCATTTGTGAATCTGGCCCAATGTTCTGGTTGATCGGTGTATATTTTGACAAACCGTCTCTATATGATTCTTTCTTGCATATTGGAGAAAATCTGGAGGACAGCTTATAAAAAACAGAAGCTTCTTTTAGCTTTAAACTTATAGCGGATGCTTAAATCTCTGACAATTTATTAAATATCATATTTTTTTTTTTTTTAGAAAAGTATTTCTAACTTTCTGATGAGCAGAGAGATAAAACTCCATCTGTTGTGTTACTTTAATCTTTCCCTCCATTCCATACAGTTTCAAAGTCCAGATTGCTTACGTGTTTCCTGCTCAAAACAAAAAAAAATGAAAACATATGTAGGAACTCTGATTTAAAACAGATCACATTCAGAAAATAGTGTCTGTCAATGAATTTGATTGTTTGGCTATATTTTACTACATGGCATGTTACTATAGTTTAATACATGGAAAAATGTGTAAGAAATGTATAAAAATGCATAAGAAAAAAAAAAGTATAATATAAAGATTTCCATAACTTACCACAGTCCTTTGGTTTTTTCATGTTCACGAAAAATGAGAGAAACATTTTCAAAGAAACTGATTCAACAGGATAAGTGATTGGCAAGCTGTACCATAGGGCCTCCAGCTCTTCTGGTAGAAGAATATAATTCATCCTATAGTAATAGTATTAAAAAATATTAATAATGGTGATACCACTAAGACTCCTTTCCCACTTCTGCGACTTGGGATCTGACTTGTGAGACCGGGACAGTCGCAGGACATGTGAAATTCAATGTATTTCTATTAGAGACATTCCTACTGACATTACAGAAGTCGCTGCGACTTCAGAAAAGGTTCCTGCGCTACTTTTGGTACGACTTTTAATGTGACTTTGTGGTCTTGCTCTTCCAATTTTCTTCGGACAAATACTGTACCAATTAAAAATAATATAGTAAGAAAAGAAGGGAGAAAAATGTTAATGTTTGTCCCTTCGGATAATTTTGCATGAATTGACCTGATCAGCTCTGGAAAGCTGTGTACTAATGATCAGATTATCTTACGATTGATTTGAAATCTGTATTTTTCGTCTGATTTTCCCATCGTCTGTACTGTACCTCTTCTCTACTGAGTGAAAATGCTAATATGTTTTCACTTGAAAGTGTTATCTATAAAATGTACAAAATATTACTATTAAACAACAGCAGCCTCTAGTGGCTTAAAATAAAAAGTGCAATAATAGTATTGCCAAAAAAGTAACAGCTGTCTTAGCCAAGCTACAAACAATTCCTAATACAGTAAAACCTTGATTTGAGAGTAACTTGGTTTGAGAGCGTTTTGCAAGACAAACAAAATGTTTTAATACATTTTGCCTTGATAAACAAGCGATGTCTTGATATAAGAGTAGTGTCATGTCACAACTGAGTATACAAAAAAAGAGAGGAGCCTCTAAGTGTAGCAATATGGTTACATTTAATGAAGGTACAACATTTAGCAACTTATTTCTACACTTAGAGGCGCCTCTCTTCTCTTTTATACCCTACAAAAAAAAATGCTTTGATATACAAGTGCTTTGTATTACAAGCATGTTTCTGGAACAAATTATGCTCACAAACCAAGGTTTTACTGTACATGTATCAAACATTCTAGATGCGAATTCCTGCTCATGGGCCATCATCCAACTTTCCAGTCAGGTGCTTTAAGAATCCAGTTTAATACTTAATGAAAAATAACTCTGTGTTCTGACATCCACAAATACCCTTCCTATAAGAAAAGCTTGGGCTCCCATTTAGTGGAACATGTGCCCCCTAGAAGTGATGAGCTTGGTTTGCATAGGGGTAGATTCAAGAAGCAATTGCGCCTGTGTAACCATAGGTTACACAGCGCAATTGCTTACTTGCCCCGGCGTAACGAGTGCTCCTGATTCAGGAACCTCGTTACGCCGACTGCAGCCTAAGATCTGCGCGGCATAAGGCTCTTATGCCCGCATATCTTAGGCTGCATTCTTGCGGTGGCCGCTAGGTGGCGTTCCCGTTGTGCTCAGTGTATAGTATGCAAATTGCATACTAACACCGATTCAAAACGTTGTGCGAGCCCTGCGTACGCAATTTACGTTGTTTATGTACGGCGGCTTTCGCGCAAGGCTGCCCCTGCTAATTCTACCTGAATCCGGGCCATAGTGTATAATGAGTTGTGGTATGAAATGCACACTAGAAGTTAGGTGAATTCACTGACTATGGTTTAAAAATGTACAGGGATGATTTGTCTTGAGTGGAGTGTAGAAAACTGGAATAAACATACTGCAATCCATAGCAATCATTGAGGTTTTTGTTCAATAGGAAATAATTAAAACAAAGGATATGGTTGCTTGGTCATTAGGTCTACTGTTTCCCCCACTTTTGATACATCAGCCCCTCTTTAGAGAGGAATACAACCACGTATATCAAAGCTTTAGTTCAAAAACTTACCGAAAAAATATGGCATCTAATTTTTCCTTATCTGCACTGCATTCATCATTTTTGCATATGCTGATGAAAACTTTACAAAACTGCCAAAACTTCTGCTGAAGGAGGTCCCATACCATCAAGTGTAGCTGTAATGAAATGAAAACATTACTTCAATACACATACGTAACACACTAAGGGGTTTATTTATATACACAGATCAGGCATAACCATATCACCACCCACCATAACCCACCAAGGCATGGACTACACTAGACCTCTGAAGGTATGCTGTGGTATCTAGAACCAAGCTGTCTGTACGTAGCAGCACCTATAAGTAGCAAGGTGGGACCTCCATGGATTGGACTCAGTGTTGCCAACCGTCCCTATTTTTACGGACAGTTCGTAGAAACTTGCTTTTTTTTCCCCTGTTCGTAAATGTCCGTGGTTGCTGGAATGTGCCAGTAAAAATAGCCGAGATCGGTTCGGCTTTGAACTGTGCATGGAGATTGTGCCGATCCTGACCTCCTGGGGCCCTAAGCAAAATGACATGTCACACCGCTTAACGACCGCCGCATGTATATGTACGTCCACTGAATGGCACGTACAGGCATATGGGCGTACATGAACGGGGGGCGAAGCCACAGTGGGAATTATATCCAGGTTGGGCAGCCACAAGACACCGTCCGTTATGGAAAAACCATAAGGTTTAGGACCTCACGGATAAGAGGATGTCACACGTCCTGGGGGATAGCCTGTGCTATACGAGGCACAGGCTATCCTCCGGGACGTATGACATCCTCTTATCCGTGAGGTCCTAAACCTTATGGTTTTTCCAAAAATGTTATAGCCTGCACATCCAACTTTTGTCTGATGTAAAAGTCAAATCGCCTGTCGAAAACACCGTACTAACGATCCAAAAATCCGCAGACAGCTCGTCTTATGAATTTTCCCTCCTGATTTTTGTATCATGTGTACGAGGCCTTAGCCCTGCTCACTAACTTAATTGCTAGCACTCTCTCTGCTGCTGAATCCTTTGAGCTGTGAGCCACAGCATCTATGGAAGAACACATAAAAGAGGATTTAGCTTAGAGTCCTGTGCATTACATAGTCACTGGGTTTGGGGCTTGTAGAGATTGTCACACTGGAGCCTTTAGATGTTCTCAGGGACCAATGCATTTGGGTTAATTTGCTAAAGGCAAATAGGATTTTCCTTTTGCGGGAAGCTTTTTCAATTTTACTTTACAAAAAAAATATAATTTTGCATGATGGATGGTGGAAGTCAACAGAGCTTCACCACATTCATTAAACTCTGGGGAAAATTTGCCTGGCAAAGTACAACTTCTCTTGAAAAGTGAACAGTCTATTTTCCTTTAGTAAATAAACCCCATTGCTTGGTGTATATGGATTAAATCCTAGGATCCATAAGCTGCAATGCTTCATTCTTTGCTAGATTGCTTTGGAGAGCTCATCATAAAAGTGGTGTACAGCTGCTATGAAATTCTTCCACAAATTATAGTACTTGCCTCTTGTAGTTTTCTTGGAGACTGTGCATTGGTGTATCTTGATAAATCCATTTCAAAGGCTTTTTGGTAACGAATTTTATCAATCCGATGATGAACTGTTAATAATGAGGAAAGCACTGCTATTTCTTCCTTTAGTTCAGATGTTGTAGGCCTCATAAAAAAAACAGAGCATTTTAAAAATGACACAGTTAAAGAATTTGATTTCCAAAACTTATATTTAATTTATATGTGGATTAGTATCACAATTTGAGTTGAGCGGACACCTGGATGTTCGGGTTCGGACCTGAACCCGGACTTTGAAAAAAAAGTTCGGGTTCGGGACCGAACCCGAACCCGGACTTTGACCCGAACCCGAACCCCATTGAAGTCAATGGGGACCCGGACTTTTGACTACAAAAATGTCTCTAAAAAACTAAGGGAAAGGGCTGGAGGGCTGAAAATGGCAGCAAAATGTCGGGAAGAGCATGGCAAGTACTCTGGAAATAAATGTGGATAGGGAAATAACTTAAAATAACATAAAAAAAATAAAAATACAAAATATAATGATTTTGACCTTGGAGGACGAGGTCCATACAGTTTTGTTCAAAATTATTCAACCCCCCAAAGCTGTAAAGGGTTTTAGGGAATTTAGTGTACATTTGTAATTGAACTTTGTACTGGACACAAACACAGTATATCACAGGTGCACAGGTGTGGCAGGTGCAGTGCTGTTGAAATATTCAGAGTCACCTATAGATTGCTGACTGTCCCTATAGCTGAACAAAATTCCTAAACTATATGAAGCACAGCATCTGTCACAGGAATAAAGAGTGCTTGTTGAGATTTCTGAAGCAGGATACAGCTCTCTGACAATGTCCCTAAGCAGCAGCAGCAGCCTCTCCCTATGATAACTAAAGCACAGTGACAACGAGCCAGATACCAAAAGATGATGCAGATATCAAAGAAATAAAGTGTGCTTGTTGAGATTTCTGAAGCAGGATACACCTAACACTGTCCCTAAGCAGCAACAGCAGCCTTTCCCTATGATAACTAAAGCACAGTGACAACGAGCCAGATACCATAAGATGATGCAGATATCAAAGAAATAAAGTGTGCTTGTTGAGATTTCTGAAGCAGGATACACCTAACACTGTCCCTAAGCAGCAACAGCAGCCTTCCCCTATGATAACTAAAGCACAGTGACAACGGGCCAGATACCATAAGATGATGCAGATATCAAAGAAATAAAGTGTGCTTGTTGAGATTTCTGAAGCAGGATACACCTAACACTGTCCCTAAGCAGCAACAGCAGCCTTTCCCTATGATAACTGAAGCCGAGTGACGATCTGTGCTGTGTGCCTCTATCTAATATAGAGGCTGGTCACATGATGGGTCACATGCTGCACTGGCCAATCACAGGCATGCCATAAGTAGGCATGGCTGTGATCAGTTCCCAGTCACAGTAGTAAAACGAATGGCGATTGGCTGCCGTGCAGCGCGCCAAAACATACCCGAACTCCGAACCCGAACCCAGACTTTTTCCAATTATTCGGGTTCGGGTCCGGGTTCGGGAAAAACCCAAAGTCCGTACCGAACCCGAACTTTACAGTTCGGGTTCGCTCAACCCTAATCACAATCTCTAGATTGTTATAAACCACATATTTTTTTCATTCCTATTGTGATGCCCTATGCCCTTTGTAACTAACCGGTAACTTAGAGGAACCTATGCATTACTTACGGCTATCATGTCACCACAAACACTATACAATGTTTTAAGTTCTTTTAATAGAGAATTTCAAAATATGAAGAAGTGATTGCAAATATGATCCTGCTTTCAATGTTATTGTCCAAAGGGTCAAAAGTGTTTTAACTAACCTCTCTTGATTGTGCTATGTCGTGGAAGACTTTCTCATGTCTTATATGGATAAATATTCTGCCAGCTGTTTGGGAAGTTGAGCACAGGATAAAGGCAGAACTAGCAACTATCATTTGAAGCTATGAAACCACCATAGACTTGTAACACTGTGCAATGTTACTGTTATGTAGAGCACGGCAGTGTTACCACACAACCCATACAGAAATGCTGGCGACTCTGGGATTTATATGCTGTAAGTAGGATTCTTTCATACAGATTAGCTGGCGTAGAACTACAGCACCCATAAGGACTGGCAAAGGGGAGGGAACATTTAAAATTCAAGAAGCTCTGAAACAAGGGGGTAGGTGAGAGAGACTGTGTTGCATGCCGTACGCGAGTGAAGAAGCAGAGTGGATCCATGTGGATCCAGGTCAGATCAGGCCGAGCTGGAAAGTCACCAAAGCCACCACCACCAGAGAACTGATCATCATTTTACCCTGCTTTGGGCAACTCAGTTTTCTTCAAAGAGACTACATCTCTATTGTGCACCAACGGAAGGGGTCCAACTAGCCAGCAGAAGAGTTATTCATGCGCTTGGGGTATCTGCTATGAATTTACTTGCCTAAATTCCTGAGAGTTAAACCCTGACTCTTTTCATTGAAAGCCTGTGTTTGATCTTTCTTTCTCATCCCTTTTGCTTACTTGGGAAAATCTCTTGGTTTGGGAGCTGACATTTAAATCTTCAGTCCTGCAGGATGGGTGGGAGTAGCTTAAAATAGTACTGTATTGTGTTACATTGTTTTTTTTTTTCCTGTTGGTGTTTTGCCATTTTAAAGACGATTGTTCATTTTGCCTGTTTTGCCATTTCTGTGACTATTACAAGTTAAACATTTATCTCATCAGTGTGTACATGTTTATCCTTTGTGTGACAGGCAGGGAGTCACCTGGCCGAGGTATATCAGTGGTGTCAGCAAGGGCAACACTTTTGGTGCGCTTTCAGAAATCTCTCCAAAAACGCAGGGTATAATAGAAGTCTATGGGAAATCGAGGGTACTGCATTGCACCCACGCTGTGGCCAAACTGCAGCACGACAGTGTGAAACAGTTCTAAAGAAAAAAAAAGCCTTTAAAATGAAAATACACTTTAAAGCTATAATTTAACAAAACTCAGATCCCTTTCCAACATTAGTTCATCAAGTTGTACTCCCTGTACAATGTATGGTCAGGGCTGCTGGTAGAAACCACAGGGCTCTGTACAGCCTACCTGACAGGGCACCCCCCTAAAATATAAAATTATATTTTCACAAAAAATAAACCAAAATCATTAATGAATACAAACACAGGGGCCTTAATTGTTTTTAAATAATTGTTTAGAATTTTTTTTATTTTTTAACTGCCCTGTTGGTGGGCTTTGGTGAAATATCAGACCCCTGATGTCTCACATTTGAGATTGAGAAAGGTACTGAGTACATAGGCCCGGATTCACATACCTTGGCGCATAGTTATGCCGGCGTAGCGTATCGAATATACGCTACGCCGACGTAGCGCAGAGCGGCAAGCACAGTATTCACAAAGCACTTGCTCCCTAATCTACGCTGGGTTCCCTTGGCGTAACTCGTCGTAAGTGGCAGTGGGCGTGAGCCATGCTAATAAAGTGTGACCCCATGTAAATGATGGGCCGAGCACCATCAAGATACGAATAACGACCGGCGCATGCGCCATCCCATGGGCGCTTCCCAGTGCGCATGCTCAGAATCACGTCGAAACAACTGCCTAAGTTACGTCGAATCACTGCCTATGACTTGAACGTAACCTACGACTAGCCCTATTCACGTACTACGTAAATGACGTAAAAAACGACGGCTGTGTTCCCTGGTGCAGCCATTTGCATTGATGCTGCTGACTTACACCTGCTTCATGAGGCTTAACTTTACGCCGGACGTAAGACTTAAGTAAACCGCGTATATTAATGCGCCGGGCGCAAGTACGTTCGTGAATTGGCATATCTCACTCATTTGCATATTGGAAGTGTAAATCAATGGGAGCGCCCCTTGCGGCCAGCGTAAATATGCACCCACGATACGACGGCGTAGGAAACTTACGTTGGTCGGATGAAGCCTATTTTCAGGCGTATCTTGCTTTCAGAGTTAGGCGCATAGATACGACGGCGCATATGTGCACTTACGCGGCGTATCTCGAGATACGTTGGTGTAAGTGCTACGTCAATCCGGGCCATAGATTCTTCAGTCCCCTTCTCTGCAGTCTTAGCTGCAAAGATAAATTAATAGGAAGTTCTCTTAAGTTTCCTGTTCATTCACAGACTGAAGAATGGTAAACACAGGAGAAGTGGGAGGAGTGCCTTTCTGCATATATCCCCTCTTTAATTGCGGCTAGGGACAGATTCGCTCAAAGATGTGAACAGGAGGTAGGAACTTTCTGGCACATTGTCTGATCTTGTCCCAAACTCCAACCCTACTGGGCGGCTGTGGCCTCTACTCTTGGTGACATTTGCAAGATTAAGATACAAGCTGACCCGAAACTCCTATTGCTGAGCCATATGGAGGATATAGAGGGGGATAGATACTGTAAACTGTGTTTGACATTCTCATTATACTATTCTAGACATGAGATCATGTTGAAATGGAAGTCGGAGGATCCCCCCACGCATGACTCCTGGCAGAAGTCGGTGACTTCGGTGTTGCCTCTATTAAAGTAGACAGTGTCCGGGAAAATATGATAACATATGGTCTGCTTGGATGGATGCCTGTACTGTTTTTGACCCTTTATCTGACTGAACGCATGATGGGGTCGCCTCTTGAGGCGATCTTCCCTCCTCCTGGTCCTCTGCGGCTCCCTCCCTCCCTTTATCCTCCTCCCTTCTCCTTTCCCCTCACCCCCTCCCCTTCCTGTTCCCCCTCCCTGCCCCCCAGCTCTTCTTTATACATGCTATCTTTATAATGCAGGAAAATGATAGGGTTGATGATATGGATTGCTTATTGTGATACACTGGATGTTAGATAAAGTTTGTATTCCTTACTAGTGAATGGGCGGGAATTAACCGCACGATCACGGATGTTCTGAAGACTGAACCTCTATATCATTGTGTTCTGTAAACTGATTGAACTGTAATGCTGAATTGTCTAATAAAATATTTTTCTGTTAAAAAAAAAATTATGGGACCTGGGCCCTGTACATGAGGGCCGGCTGTACTCCCTTATCAGCAGCCCTGTGTATGATACATGCATGTTTTTAGTCCCCACGTGTTCACCTTAACATTTATCAATATTAAACCTAATTTTCCTTGTAGTTGTCCAATAAATAAATGAATATATTACAGTTGATTTATTAAATAGAGGTACCTGTCTTGAAGGAAAGCAATGAAGTTCATAAAAGAGATGTTGTTGGACTCTTGGTTTCCAAGGAGTGCGACAAAGCTTTTAATGTGCGCTGGTGTCAGCTGAACTTGTATTGTGTTCTCAATGATTTCCTTGAACTCTTCTTGACTGACATTGCCATTTCCGAGAATATCGGCTTTACTAAGTAGTAAGCAATATCAAGGGAAGAGATTAATGAAACGTCTGCATTTGCGCAGAAATTTGAGATATTCATTACAGAAGGCTACATGTATATAGAGTGGTTATAGCTGACATGCTTTGTCTCTTGCAGACAAGAGATCTGAACAATACAGAGGTAGGTATTAGAGTAGTTTGACCACTTTCACCAGAAGACTGCTTTCCCTGTTTTTTATCTATTAACTTTTTTCTGTTAATATTAATAAATAATAATTAATACATTACTATTACTATTGTGGAAAGCCAGTGTAGAATGCAACCTTCAAGAAAATTTCAGGCAACCTTGGTTCTTTTGCAGGGAGTGTAACATTTATTGAATCAAAGCAACAGATGACAAGTCCAACAGAGTATATAACAACAGAATACTAAGTACTTTTATTCATACAGTATGTAGCACTGTCCCGTAGGGCTTTCTGAGTATTGACTTCATAGGCTTCTCTCTGAGTACCTGCAGCTGGTTGCTAGAGGTTTCCACCTGTCCCACCCTTACTCCCACTTGCTCGTTACTCAATGACCAGTCCAGGGTATTTGTCTTTTTTTGTGTTTTATTTTGGAACTTGGATGGGAGAAAGGATTAGTGGGATACTCCAACTGGAGCTATTCACAATGGATAAGGACAACTCTCACTTGACCTCACTGGATTATTTGTGGAAGCAATCACACTGCTTTAACCATGCAGCGACATGTATGGAGGAAAAAAGTCTTCTTTCTCTCACTAGCAGCAGACTTGATGCACTACATTTTTTTCAGGATACTCTCTAGCATCCCCTTTACTTACACCCGTCCACTGATTCTTCGATCTGAAGGAGGTGGCCCTCACTTGACAGGCCCCAAAGACACGGATCTGTACTCACAGTAGACAGAATCAGATCCTTCCTGGTGTCTCCCTTCCAGTCAGATCTTCAGTACCTCTGGGTATAGCTTCTCTCTCTCTAGGCCCTTGGGTCAACCACCCAAGGCCGCATGACCACCTCCATGGAGGAGAGGTCCCCTCCCTCCTGGACCCTGTTCTCCGACTCTGAGCACGTGTTACCTGAGCTTTTATACAATACCCCAACATGCAAAGCAGCACTTTTCTTCTGCCAATTGCCAGGACTGTAACAAAGCCTGTGCACTCATTTGTCAGGTCTCCTCCCACTGTCCAATACGCCTCCCCATCGGACCAGTGAGGGACAGTCAAACAAGCTGAGCCGCACGTGAGCACAATGAGCAGACCTAACTAACAGATCCTGCTCCCTGGTAAGCAGAAAACACTCTAAGTTTTACCTGACCATCTTCCTGCTAAGCAGAAAGACCAAAAATGATGCTCTCTACCTAGGCGGGTGCTACACATATTTTAGCAAGAACATAGACATGCTACACATACAGCATATACTGTATGTACCATCTAAATATGCACCTGTGTGTCTTTCATTCAAGGACATGTATTGATATACCCTGGTGCCTAGGCAATTCCTTCCATCAACCTACTTAGCAGTTAAACCTTCCCCTTAAAATACTTGTTAATATCAGTGACTAACAATGGAGGGATTTCTGACTGGCTGATATGATGATTGCTTTGATGTCTCATGAATTAAAATAATCAAATGTGTACATTTACTAGCATGGCAATTAACTAAACGGGTTTCTTTTGAAAAAAAAATCTCCACAGCGGTTTATGTTGTTTACAGGCTTTTCAGGCTTTACAAACCTGAAAACAATTCTATGACAGGCCTAACAAGAAGTTAATCATAAAAAAAACCCAGATAGCTTATGACTACACATTAGCTAGAGAAATACTTGTCATTATTTGCAGTAGTGCATGCTGAGGAAGGATATAAATATTTAAGGTGACCTTGCAGCCTCCCGGACTGTTGCCAGGTAGGGAAGCTGTGCTGGAGTTCTCTACCTCCCACGCATGCTGCTTGGTGTGGGAAAGCTAATAATGGGCCAGAAAGGTTATACACTGCCTTGCTGGAGGGCAAATCTAGAACGAGTGGAGCAGGAAAATAGCTATCTGTATGGACTTCACCCAAGAGTGACCTGGAGAGCTAAATATAAGCTGCTGCCTGTGGATATAAGGAAATATGAGCTGCTCATTGTACACAGGCCATTACACGTGGCCGTTAGGGGCATCTGGTATTTTTTACTGCCTCTAAACACCCCTGCATGTTAGCCTATGCGTCCATGCACACATAGGCATTTAGAACAGCTGGGTTCTGGCAGAAAGAACTCTTGGCGCTTGTATACCGGTCTTTAGTGTTTGAGCATTAACTAATTTCAATGACCAGAATAAATTATTATTTTGACCAAAGAAATAATTAACGCCCAAGCACTTGCCACTCCTAACATCAACACATTTACAAGCGTTGTTTATGCCAAAACCCTGTTGCCAGGAAGGAAGGCATCTAGGAGAGATAGAAAAATGTGGGTTGAGGCCTAAAGAAACTTGTGAAACCTGATTGTGTTTTAATGTCTGAAGAGTAGAGTTTTACAGTTTTAGCTACATTTTCAGAAGGACAGGGTTACATTTGTTGTCACTTTTTTGTTATCCTATACCATAATCCTCTCTCCTGAAGCTTATCGTGCCTTAAAACGGAGCTCCAGCCCCCCCATCAAAAAATACTGTAACTGCTGACTTTTACTATAAGGGCACTTACCTGTCCAGAGATCCCACGGTGTCCTCATCCAAGCCAATTCTTGAATCGGCTCTCGGGTGCTAGCGCCGCCATTTTGGGTAAGGGTAAGCCGGTTTCCTATTGCGCATGTGTGAATCACGGTGTGCTTTCTCAATGGGCCAGCTGCAGCAAGGGCTGAACTTCTGTCTGAGTTTGCCACGGCGAACTCAGCAGGAAGTGGTAGCGGGTACCTGAGAAAACCAGATACCCGCTCCCGCCTCAAGGTGTCAAATGTGGCACTGGCGGGTGGGTGGAGGCCATCAAGTGGAGCTTCCCCTCTTCGGTAAAGCTCCTCTTTAACTGCTTCCCGCCCGCCCTATAGTAAAATGACAGCTGAACTAGAAGCGGTTAAGGCACAATAAGATTTAAGTGATTGTAAAGCCTTGTTTTTTTCAATAAAAATAATTATTATGTTATACTCAGCCCTCAAAATTTCCACTCGCCTACTAGCATTTGGCGAGTGGATTTAAGCTGGGGGCGAGTGATGACAGGGCTGCATGACCAATCTCCCTCCAATCTGTGCCTACACTTAGAGTCCCGATGAGATTGGCGGCCGAAGAGGAAAGGTGCATGCTCGGGAAAAGTTGTCTAGTGAGCCGCGCACAGGCAGAACAGTACACAGGTGCTCTACTTACAATTCTCATTAAGCCATGGGACCCAACAGTAGGACCTCTCTGAGCCTGCCCCCCTCCCCCGGGCCCCGACCAATGTAGCTGGAGAGCAGAAAGTAATGAGTGAGGTGGAGGATTGCAAAAATGACCACTCCGGTGCAATGCTCACTGAAAGTTGCCCTGACATGAGAGCGGCAGCCTTCTAGTTTGTACAGTTTTCTTCTCCTTGTGCTCTATGTAAGTGTCCAACAGTTTAGCCTGACCACTGTGAACAGACTGGTCTCAATGTGTGCTGTGCGCTGTCAGTGTGCGCTGTGCTATGGTGTCAATGGTTGTGCAGTTGTGTGGATCTCTGCGCTGGATTGTACTCCCTCCCGCTGTGCTGCAGCTCCTCTCCTCTCTGCCAGCCTGAATAAAAGGGGGAAGTGGGGACATGCAAGCATGGAGCCGCACACACAGGCTCCTGATGATGAGATGAATGGGAGAGAGAGAGAGGATGGATGGGAGTTGCAGAGGAGACAGGAAGAGAATGGGGAAGAGACCCAGTTCTAGTGCCCTGTCCCTCTGGTCTGCCCCCAGTACCCTGTCCCTCTGGTCTGCCCCCAGTGCCCTGTCCCTCTGGTCTGCCCCCAGTGCCCTGTCCCATTTTGTTAAAGTTGTTGTTGGTAATATTTAATTTTGTAACTTGATTCTGCATAAAACATTGTCATTCCATGAGATAATCTACGAGTGCGTGTTTACGGGTGCAATTAGGCGCAGGGCAGTGTATGAATTAGGTGGGGCAACTGGTTGCGAGTAACTCTTGAGGCCTGGCTAGTAGCTCAGGACTTGAAATTTTGAGCCCTGTTATACTTATCTGCTTTGTGCAGTGGATTTGCGACTGTGTATGATGTATACCATGCACAGGTTTAGACTTTAACCGTACTCCTTTAGACCATACTCAATATTCAGCGCAACTTAGCCACACTCATCTTCACACAGAGCACATCACATATATTTTCTGTAACAGGATGTCCCTTATTGACCCTGGGGTTTGAAATGTTAGCCCACTGAGCCATCTAGGGGTAAGGAGGTGCTACACGTATAAAACACAATCCGAAAAAACATCTTAGAAATAAATACTTACTTAAAACGCACAAGTAGCTGAATAAAAGGACCTTGGCATAAGTGGAAAAGTTGTCTTTCTGCCTCCATGGCTGACAAACCTTCTCCGGAAGGCTCAGCTGTGCCCATTTTCTGCCTAGGAAAATAAAAGCAGTGCAACAAGCATTAGTGGGTTTTGCTGCAAATATACATCTGCAGGGGGTTTTTAAATGTTAAATAACATTTAATTTTTAAAGTTCTAATCTATGGATGTGAGTGGAACATGGCGAGCACTATGCAATCTGATAGAATATGGAGGACACTGGTGGGACCAGCACAGGCCTGTGGTCAAACAGCTAGTCTTTTTTATTCGTATGGATGTACTATGTGTATTTCAGTCATTTATATAGCATTAACAATATATGCAGCTCTTTATATACTGTGTATTCATATTAGTCCATGTCCTCAAGGAGTTTACAATCTAAGGTCCCTATCTCACATGGATATAGTAGGGTCAATTAGGACAGGAGCCAGTTAACCTAGCACCATGCCTTTGAAGTGTTGGAGAAATCATGACAAACACAGAGAACATGCAAACTACTGAAGACTAGTTGAGGAGTAGTTGAGAGGGCCCCTGGCACTCAAGGTAAGGTGTTAGGGGTCAGGCTGCAACCTAAAATGGGTAAAATAGCCTTTAAAGACATAACAGTTTCTGTGTGAATAAAACGAATATTGCTTAAAACCTGCTGTTTATATATAATTTTTTTTTTAAATTAAACCTTAAAAGACAAATGCTTCTTGCAACACAACTTAAATACCTCTATTCATAGAACATATTAAAATAGTGACATTTCATGTCTCCAGAGAATCTTTATTAAGCTGAGAGCAAGCTTATTGAGAATTTTTTTTAATGAAGACTTCTCTGTCAAATCTGCTGAGAATATTCTGGATATAATTCCTCTTTAGAGAATAGACCAGTCTTTCTCAACCTTTTTCTAGTTGGTACCCTTAAAGATCAGGAGTGGTCCTGACACGCGGACAACCGAGCTGCTCTTTAGCAGACATGCAGGGGTGTCATTAATTTCTATAGTACCCCTACACTGAAATGCAGTGCATTTTTGGTGCAGCACAATATATAAAATAAAGGGTTGAGGACTTATGCATTTCTGTGGATAGGACAGTCCATTGAAATTAATGGGCTACCCTACATGCAGACATAAACCAAGGGCTCTTTCTCATGTGAGGTTGGGTAACAGTAAAGCCATGTGGTTGAGCTACATTTTTATCACCACAGCTGCACTATGGTGATGCTGTATTTAGGAGGTTAAAACAGGCTTTGAGTAGGCGACATATTGCCCCTTCACCACCTGTCAAATGCCTCTGAAAAGCAATCTGAGCATGGAACACACATACATACACATGCATACAAACACATAAATACACACACACACACACACACACACACACACACACACACACACACATATAAACATACTGTACATACATACACCCACATTTAACCACACACATACATACACACACACAGAAAGCCTTTTTTTTAAATCACAGTATTGTACATGTACTGGCACTAATGCTGTATCCTGGCCTAGGCCAACAAGGCCCAGGCCTAGGGCTGTACTTTGCAGGGGGGCAGCACGGAAAGAGTTCCCGCCGGCTTCTGCTACACTGTTAGTGTAACGCAAGCTGCTTCTAATTTTGACTGTCCTATCATCCTGGACCACAAACCTTCCTCACTGTGCTATATGTTTTCTGCTGCACCATTAGCATGGTTATCTTAGTCCTCTCCATAAAATTATCAGAAATTTGTGCTTAAAGTAGAACTATAGGCAACACTTATTTTTTTCATTTTGGATAGAGTAAGGGAGTGTTATAGCCCCTGTCAGTTTATTTTTTACCATACCTGTCCAATTGCAGAGATTTCCCTTCACTTCCTGCCCCTTAGCCAAACAGGAAGTTAGAGGAAATCCATGTAAATTAAGGGAATCCATTACCCCCCCCCCCCAGGCCCTAAGAACTAGTCTCCCCACTTGAAAATGTCAGGGCGGATCTTAAACAGAAAGGGGTGTGGCCTTGACAGGAAGGGGTGGGTCATATTTAAATTAGGGGGTGCACGAGTTTAGTCAAGCCTAAGGCAGCACAAAACTTCAATACACTACTGACTGGCACTGCCATATACTGCACTGTAGGGGGAGGTGGAGAGTACAGCACATACTCGGGAAGACATCTTCCCCATCCACTGCTTTCACGTTCCTGATCAAGCACCTGCTTTGCCAATGTACAGTTTAACAGAGGAGTGAGATCCACATGCCTTATTCTACCAGGATGCTGCTGCACCTCTGATGACCCCAGGCAGCACCCCCAGGGTGCGGCAGCACCGTGGTTGAGAATGGCTGGAATAGAGGATGGCCCTAATGCACAGCTTATTAGTAAGGTTTGAAATCTACTTTTGGATATTTAAACAGGGAGCATACAATAAATAGCTATTTCTAGACCTTTCTTCAGTTTCTTCCAACATTCTTTTCATAAAGCTCAATCTTGATCGGCTCTTCAGTTTATTCACAAATGCAATATAGTCCACCAGCCCATCTTTCCGCCTCAGGTTAAACCTAATGATGCAATCATATAATTAAAATAATGAAAATCTGATCATGTTCTATGGATGCTACATTGATTTTTACAATTAATTTCAAGGACATTGACAGCATTGACAGATGTATAAACTAATTATAGAAACATTTTGATGAATAAAACACCATAGAGAACCATAATGTAGCACCCCCTGACCCCCTTGGAGCATGGTGGTACCCCCAGAGACTTTTCACCTTAGGGGTAGATCACTTAGGTATAGTGGGACTTGTAGACAGATGGGCATCTTATTATTCACTGTCCATCTGAGAGAGGGTTAGGGTTACTGATGCTTAGGACTTCAGCAAAACTCCAATACTTCACTTGTCACGGCACAGGAAAAGAGCCTTTAAGTCAAAACCAACACTCCTGTGTTAGAGCTCTTTAGCAGACATCACCAGTAGCAACAGCATCTTTTTAGTCCAGGAGAGTCAGCCAGCTCTTATGCCGCGTACACACGATCGGTCCATCCGATGAGAACGGACCGATGGACCGTTTTCATCGGTTAACCGATGATGCTGACTGATGGTCCGTCGCGGCTACACACCATCGGTTAAAAAAACGATCGTGTCAGAACGTGGGGACGTAAAACACAACGACGTGATTCTGAGCATGCGTGGATTTTTAACCGAAGGTCGTGCCTACTAACGATCGGTTTTGTCCTATCGGTTAGGAATCCATCGGTTAAATTTAAAGCAAGTTGGCTTTTTTTTAACCGATGGTTAAATAACTTATGGGGCCCACACACGAACGGTTTTGACCGATGAAAGCGGTCCATCAGACTGTTGTCCTCTGTTTAACTATCGTGTGTACGAGGCCTTATCCTCACAAGGTTCCAGCATAAAAGCCCTGCAGTCACCCCCAGTAAGATCCTTCTTTGGGACTCAATCTTTTATCCAGGAAGGAACCGTCATCTTAGGTATTATTATTATACAGGATTTATATAGCGCCAACATCGCTTTACAAAATGAGGGCAGACAGTACAGTTACAATACAATTCAATACAAGAGGAATCAGAGGGTCCTGATCATTAGATCTTACAATCTAGAAGGAAAGGTCAAATGATACAAAAGGAAATAACTGTGGGGGATTAACTGATAGAGAAAATGAAAATGCAGTTGCTAGGTGTGGGTAGGATAAGCGTCTCTGAAAAGGAGGGTTTTCAGGGATCATCTAAAAGCTAATAGAGTAAGCTTATAAAAACCACACAATCCCCTCTTTTAGGAAAAAATGGAAAACATGGCTAACACATCATAGAGCCTCCGCCTATTTAAAAGATTGCAATATTTAATTTCTACTTGAGTTTTTGAAAACATTTATGCTTAGTATTAAGCAGTATGCAGGTGTAGAGCAATGAATATTTTATTAGTTCATAGTGGATATTTTGTTTGTATTTATTTTACTTTTATTTTTATCTTTATTTAATTTATTTTTACTCTTTCTATAGTACAGGCTGTACCATTACTTATCGTGATGTGCTTCCAGTCCTACGGTTAGAACCCAGTTGGGGTAGACTGGTCTAGGTCATCAAGGCCCGTACCATGTTTACAAGCACAGCCTTTACAGATCTGATTATATCTCTGCTGTTTTGTTTGTACTGCAACTCTGTCATTTAGGCTTTTGCTGTATGTATGTACTATTTTATTGATATAATAAAAAATTTATTTTTGTGCAGGCGTAACGTATCCTATTTACGATACGCCTCTGCAACTTTGACAGGCAAGTGCAGTATTCACAAAGCAAAGTTGTGGCGGCGTAGCGTAAATAGGCCGGCGTAAGCCCGCCTAATTCAAATGTGGAAGATGTGGGCGTGTTTTATTCTAATTTATTGTGACCCCACGTAAATTACGCTTTTTTAGAACGGCTCATGCCCAGTCCGTGAAAGTATCCCAGTGCGCATGCTCCAAATTAACCCGCAAAAAGCCAATGCTTTCGACGTGAACGTAAATGACGCACAGCCCTATTCGCGAACGACTTACGCAAACAACGTTATCGACGGAAAATTCGACCTGGTCCCGACGTCCATACTTAACATTGGCTGCACCTCATATAGCAGGGTAACTTTACGCCGGAAAAAGCCTTACGTAAACGGCGTATCTGTACTGTGACGGCCGGGCGTACATCCGTGAATAGGCGTATCTAGCTGATTTAAATATTCTAGGCGTAAATCAGCGTACACGCCCCTAGCGGCCAGCGTAAATATGCAGTTAAGATATGACGGCGTAGGAGACTTGCGCTGGTTGTATCTTACAAAAATTCTGGCGTATCTGATTCTTTGAATCAGGCGCCAAGATACGACGCCTCACACTCAGAGATACGACGGCGTGTCTGGAGATACGCCGTCACATCTCCTACCTGAATCTGGCCCTATTTATTTTAAAATTGTTTGCAGTGCCATAAGCCCAACACGGAAAATCTGTGTACTGTTCCTATACTGTACATCACTTTGTATTGGCTGTAGCCCACACAGCAATGTTAAAGGAATATTGTCTCACTTGCTTACCTGGCCAGCAAGTGTTCCAGATCCACTGCCAACATGGGAATGTTAAAATTTTGCAGAACAAGTCGAAATTCCGATCTGCTTGTCTGGAAAAAAATAAGGCATTAGTATTTAATTAGTTATCCAAATTACAGACTTCTCTAAGCGTTTTTTATTTATGGATGCAGAATCCTATATTCATGCTTATTATAGCATTTCAGAGTCAAACAGGGTCACATCTCAGTGACGCAGCTGAAACCTTGACAATTCTTTGTTACTAATGTTGCCAAAATGTATTAGGCAATCCGGTGTAACTTGTCTGTACACAAAGGAATGTTTAAAATGAATAATGGCCTGTACATATTTTGTTATTTCTTTAGAATGGTCAAAATAGGAAAAAAAAAAAAAAAGCGATTTCTTGGCAGCAATTCATTCCCCCACTGCCCTGCTGAATCGCAGCTAAAGCTAATGCCACGTTCTGTTAGGCCAAAGTGTTCAGGCTGGACAAAAGAGACCAATACATTTCTGTATCCATCCACGCTAAATAGCAAGGATGTAGAAGTCTCCCCAGCCGCCTATTGTATTCAGACAGCTGCAGCATCTATGGGTTTCTGAATACCCGAACAGTTACTGCTTTGATAGCATGCAGTCACTGTTTGGCTTCACCTGGCTCCATTGATTTTTTTGTCTGATAGGGCCACAAACTACTTAAATTTCAGCCAATTCGGCAGGATTTTTTTTTAGCTTTTGGACAACTTTGGGGAGGCTGTGGTTAGAATGTGTCCGAAATGTTAGCAAATCTCTTGGCACACATGAAATAATAAGAAAAGTGCATAAACTGCTTTCCTAAATGCTTGAAATCTGCCTACTTACAGCATACTAGCTGTTTTCTTTATTTTGAATAGGGATGGTTGGAATGAGAACAGCCAGAATACATGACAGAAGGAATCCCAGTGGTTGCCAGAAAAACAAGCTGCCTGCATATGCATTTTCCCATTTGTTTGCACTAAAGCTAACTGTTTGTTGAGCCATACACTCACTTCCTGCTTATGTTTCTACAAGTACCCATTCTCTTATGTATCAGCAATCCGTTGACTGAGATTTTGTGTTGTGCCCATTTATACAGATAAATACACTTAATTTGGAAATAATGGCAACATTATTATTTTTATTATACAGGATTTAAATAGTGCCAACAGCCAACAGTTTGTGCAGCACTTTACAATGTAGGGGGGGGGGGGGGTAGTACAATTACAATACAGTTCCATACAGAAGGGACAGGAGGGCCCTGCTTGTGGAGATTACAATCTAAAGGAAGGGGGAGATGGTACAAAGGGTAATAGCTGCTTGGAAATATCTGATGGAGGTGGCTTGGGAATGGTTCTTAAGTGGCGGTGGGATAGGCTTCCCTGAATAAATTCGTTTTCAGGGATAGCCTAAAGGCGGACAGGGTAGGGGCTGACCCGACATACTGGGGCAGAGAGTTCCAGAGGATGGGAGAGGCTTTTGAGAAGTCCTGTAGGTGAGCATGGGAGGGGGGTAACAAGGGAGTTATAGAGCAGGAGGTCATGGGAGGAGCAGAGAGGATGGTTTGGGAGATATCTGCAGATGAGGTTGGTGATGTAGCTGGGGGCAGGGTTGTGGGTGGCCTTGTATGTTGTGGTTAGTATTCCGAATTTTAGACGTAGGGTAGTGGAAGCCAGTGAAGGGATTGGCTGAGAGGGGCAGCAGTTATGGATCGGTCAGTAATGTTTATTAGTCTAGCAACAGCATTCGTAATAGATTTGAAGGAAAATAGCTTGTGTAAGGGTAGGCCAGTGAGGAGAAAGTTGCAGTAGTCGAGTCGGGAGTGAATAAGTTGTTTTGTCTTGTCGTTAGCAAGGAAGGAGCGAATTCTGGAAATGTTGCGGAGGTTAAGGTGGCAAGATGTAGCCAGTGATTGGATGTGAGGGCAGAGTCTAGGATTACACCCAGCACCTTGCGGCGTGTAGAGGAACCAATGGTTGTGCCGTTGATCTCAATGGTAAGGTCATGGGGAGGGGATCGGGGAGAAGGAAATATTACAAGCCACATGATTACATAGCCTGCTTACTGGGGAATATATTACAAAAAGTTATTTCAGGAAATAAGGAAAAGCTGATTTTTTACTCTCTTTTTGAATAAACCCAAGTAATAGGACAAAGTGTTTGTATCACACATTCAAACCTACTTTGTTTCCAAGAAAGCACTGAAAGGGGAAAGCACTGAGTGGGGAAATCAATGCCTTTTAGTTCATTAATTTTCCCTGAGTGGACGGGAGCGTTATTAAGTATTCTGAAATGGCTTTTTAAAGCTGGCATGGGAACAGCAACTCAGCTGACTCTTCTGCAAATTATGATTATAACTCTCAAATCAAAATATAGCCAATAAATGTATCATTTAGCGGAATCTTTGTCACGTGCGACATTAGTTGTCCTTATTTGACACTATCAGAAATTTTGGGCCAGATCCACAACCAGCGGGCGCAACGTAACTTTTGTGATTTAAGTTACACCGCCGCAAATTACACAAGTTAGTGCCCGATCCACAAAGCACTTACCTGGAAATTTGCAGCGGTGTAACTTAAATCCGTCCGGCGCAAGGCGGGCTAATTCAAATGGGGCGAGTCCCATTTAAATTAGGCGCGCTCCCGCGCCGGACGTACTGCGCATGCTCCCGACGCTATTTTCCCGACGTGCTTTGCGTTACGTTGCGCCGAGTTTTGTGAATCGTGACGGGTAAAAAAGAGATGCGGCGGGAAAAAAAAATGTTTTAAAAGAAATTTGACAGCGACGCAGGAAAGACAGGTATACTTTTACATGGTGTACTAACTTTACACTTCGTAAAAGCAGCCCTATCTTTGCGACGGCAAACTAACACTTACAGAGACTTAACGAAGGGAAAAAGCTTTGTGGATCTCCGTAAGTGCTAATTTGCATACCCGACGCTGGATTTCGACGAGAAATGCCCCCAGCGGCGGCCGCGGTACTGCATCCTAAGATCCGACAGTGTAAGTCCATTACACCTGTCGGATCTTAGGACTAGCTATGCGTAACTGATTCTATGAATCAGCCGCATAGTTAGAAACAGGGATACGACGGCGTATCAGCAGATACGCCGTCGTATCCCTTTTGTGGATCTGGCCCATTGTACCTATTTTCTTTAACAAGAAAAAACTGCACTAATTTTTCTCAAATATTTTTTTCTTTATTTCACCTGTTTATTACGCCAGTAAGCCTGGGTTCACACTATAGCGATGCAGGAACACTCTGCCCTCTGCGAACTGCTGCGGGTGTCAATACAATGTTAACGACACCCCCTGATCAGTTCATAGATCGCAGTGCGAACTGTGGCTACGGACGGAATTGGATCGCATGGCTGAGACCACCCATGCAATCCGAGCTGCTAACATTGCTAAAAAGTTTCAGTTCAGTACACAAAAAAATACAAGGCCTCAACATTTCTAGCAGGATAAACAGGTATTTTCTTTATTTGCTAAAAATGTATTTAGCCTAAAAAAAATTAAATTAAGCCCCCCCCCCACATTAAATTTTTTTCCTGGTTATGCTGTACACTAGTGTTGAACCACAGAAACGGTTGGAACCAAAGTAACATTTTTATTGGGGTTCTGTTTTTATTTAAGTCACTAGAAGCACTTAATGTTTTTAATTGAGTGAATTAGCTTGTAATAGGTCAAATTTTGCCTCATGTAAGTTGATTTGCTCATACCAGTGGCGGAACTAGCAGGGTCGGAATGTTCGACTGGCCCTGGAGTTTCGCCACTGTGGAAGCAGAAAATCTGTGGACTCAGGTGTAAAGGTGCTCTGTGGACTGATGTAAGGGACACTCTGCAGACTCTGATGTAAGAGGGGTTCTATGGACTCTGATGCAAGGGGGGCTGTGTGGACTCTGATGTAAGGGGCACTCTGCGGACTCTGATGTAAGGAGTGCTCTGCACACACTGATTAAAGGGGAATGCTGGGAACTCTGATCTAAGGGAGAACTCTGCAAACTCTGATGTAAGGAGTGCTCTGCACACACTGATTAAAGGGGAATGCTGGGAACTCTGATCTAAGGGAGAACTCTGCAAACTCTGATGTAAGGGGGGCTCTGGAAACCCTGATTAAATGGGAATGCTGGAAACTCTGATGTAAGTGGGGGCTCTGGTTACCACAGACCCTTGTATATTACAGTTCCCCTTTACCCCAGTCTGCAGCGTTCCTTCTTACATCAGAGTTTCCTCCTTACATTAGAGTTTTTCAGTGTCCCCCCCTTAAATAAGAGTCCCCAGGGTTCTCCCTTACATCAAAAACTGCAAAGTTGCCCCTCTACAGTAAGAGAACTCTGCTAATTCAGATATAAGGGGAACTCTGCCAATTCAAATGTAAAGGATGACTCTGCAGATTCAGGTGTAAGAGGAAACTCTGTGGATTCAGATGTAAGGGGAAACTCTGTAAATTCAGATGTAAGGGGAGAACTTTGTGGATTCAGTTGTAAGGGGGGAACTCTGTGGACTCTGATGTAAGGGGGGAAATCTGTGAACTCTGATGTAAGGGGGGAAATCTGTGGACTCTGATGTAAGGGGGGAAATCTGTGGACTCTGATGTAAGGGGGGAAATCTGTGGACTCTGATGTAAGGGGGGAACTCTGTGGACTCTGATGAAGGGGGGGAACTCTGTGGACTCTGATGTAAGGGGGGAACTCTGTGGACTCTGATGTAAGGGGGGAAATCTGTGGACTCTGATGTAAGGGGGGAAATCTGTGGACTCTGATGTAAGGGGGGAAATCTGTGGACTCGGATGTAAGGGGGGAAATTTGTGGACTCGGATGTAAGTGGGGAACTCTGTGGACTCTGATGTAAGGGGGGAACTCTGTGGACTCTGATGTAAGGGGGGAACTCTGTGGACTCTGATGTAAG
Source organism: Rana temporaria (assembly GCF_905171775.1). Lineage (NCBI taxonomy): Eukaryota > Metazoa > Chordata > Amphibia > Anura > Ranidae > Rana > Rana temporaria. The sequence goes on along the minus strand of NC_053491.1, from coordinate 223,270,068 downwards.
GGGGGAAATCTGTGGACTCTGATGTAAGGGGGGAAATCTGTGGACTCTGATGTAAGGGGGGAAATCTGTGGACTCTGATGTAAGGGGGGAAATCTGTGGACTCTGATGTAAGGGGGGAAATCTGTGGACTCTGATGTAAGGGGGGAACTCTGTGGACTCTGATGTAAGGGGGGAACTCTGTGGACTCTGATGTAAGGGATTTAAAAACAACCCAGCGATGGGAGTAAAGGGCCCTGGGATTGGAGGGAAGAGGGGGGTCAGGGGGGCCCTTCATGGATTCTTGAACCGGGGCCCTGAAGGTTCTAGTTATGCTTTTGTACAGGTGTTATTAAAGGTGCACTGCTGGTAGTTCAAAAGACCCAAGGCGTGCTTTGAGGCTCATAGGAAAGATATTAAAGTGGCCTCGTATTCCAAATGAATGCTAAAAACATTCAGGTGAAAGGCAATTGTTCTAAATACCTGAATTTATGAACATTATACATATAGAAATAATGCAAAAGCAATGGCATGAAAAGTGCATAAGGAAGTACTTACAAGGCTGCTTCGAGAGGAGTTCATTTTACTGAACTCTTTCAACATTAGGAAGCAAGCTTCATTTAACTGCAAGAAAACAAGTCAGCGGTTATTGAATACTGCATGGCTAATGCCTCTTGACCTTCATAAACAAGTACCTTCAGTAATGAGATGTTCTAGCTTTTTGTAGTGTTTAACCTTCAACAATGCAGAGAGACTACTATGAGCAATATAGCAAACACATATGATATGAAGAGGTAGAATGGCCTATTCACCTTAGCACTACGTATCAATGCCCAAAGTTGATTTATCCATTAGGAGGTGAAGCATGTAGCTTTTACATCTCGGATTGCCTTCCAATCTTCTGCCGCCTCATCCAGTTTCCTCACAGTAACATATGAGTGTGAAATGCGTTAGGAAACAATTAAGGGTGGCGTACAAGAAGGAGTTTAAGCCCATGGATTTTGGGCCATTTAAACAGTTATTTAAATATGAGAGCTAATGAATTTGTTTTGTGAATCTTTGGGTGAAATGCCTTTAAAATTAATTACGTTTTTTACACTCCTGTAGGAAACGAAAGGTTTTGCAATATATGCAATAGCTGGAAATAGATGGGAATAAAAGTTTATACAATCCAATATTCTAAGTTAGTATTTCATAGGTTATCATAAACTCACATTTGTGGAATACTCTGAAGGCTGAAGGTGGGGGCAGGCCCGTCGCTACAGGACAGGCAAAACAAACAATTGCTTGGGGCCCCGAGCTGGCCTGGGGCCCCCAACTTCCCCTTCCCAGTCTGTAGCGTGGCCGAGGTCCTCTTCCTCCCTCCTGGAGTCCTGTCAGTCCGGCCAGGTACCGCGCGTGGTACAGGAGATTCAGTTTCCTGTTCCCGGCCGGACTGACAGGAAGTCCACAGTTTTCAGTCCGGCCGGCAACACAGGAAACTGAATCTCCTGTACCGCAGGGTACCCAGCCCGGGCACTATCTGATAGGGGACTGGGGACCCATAATGATAGAACACCAGACTGACAGGAGGAAGAGGAGCTCGGCCACGCTATAGCGGCAGCCTACAGGGAAGAAGGGGAGGTGAAAATAGAAAAACATAGGGACTAGGGGGGGGGGGGTAAGCACATGGGTGTAAAAAATTAGTGAAGCGCTAACGTAGGCTTTGCGTGCAGGGGGGGGCTTGCGGGCCCCCATTTTGCTTGGGGCCCCTAAATTCCTTCAAACGGCCCTGGGTGGGGGTCACATAATGGTGTCAATAGGTAGCTTTGTACATGAACACTAAGAGTAGAGACAGAAGAGCCTTTTTAACGTATTGAATGTACATAATCCAAAAATATTATGATTCATTGTCACGGATCTGTATAGGAGAAGACTCTACCCTGACTACAACTGGGTTTTGCTGGGAAGCGGAGTCTAAAGCCTCATACACACTATCGGACTTCCAATGGACTTTTCTATATAGTTTAGCTTCCTAGCACCCTCTTAGATAGGTTGCTAGTCAGTAGGAAAATTAAGTTTTTGGCTGGATAATAGTTGTGTCAGTTTTTGATTTGTATAGTTGTGCACTAAGTTTCTCTGTAAGCTCAGAGGGGTTGTGATTTCTCAGTGTTGTCAGTAGGTGTCACTTGCTCCTCTGATTATAATATGAGTTTTCACTGCCAGGCTGAAGCCTCGTACACACGACGGAGGAACTCGACGGGCGAAACACATCCTTTTTCTCGTCGAGTTCCTTGTTAGTCTGTCGAGGAACTCGACGTGCCAATTTTCTCCATTCCCATCGAGGAAAAAGAGAACTTGCTCTCTTTTGGCTCGACGTGTTCCTCGACAGTTTCCTCGACTAAAAATGTACACACGACCGGTTTCCTCGGCAAAAAAAAAAAAAATCCCAGCAAGTTTCTTGCTCTTTTTTGCCGAGAAACTCAGTCGCGTGTATGAGGCCTTAGGTTCAAGCCACTGGGGGCATGATGGGAGAGGGTATAAATATTTGGTTCAAACTGAGGCCTGAGGAGTTACTGTTGGATTGTTCATGCTTCTAAGCCCAAAAGCCTCACTGGGGTCTAGCCTGCCTTTTTGAAGCTCAACCCTACACATCTGGCCCAAGAGATTCACCCACTGGGAAAGCTGCATCTTTTAAAGTCATGCCGCTGGTTAATTTACTGTTCATCAGGATCATCAGGGTACCATCATCATCTGTGTGACTGTACTGTTATCATCTTTCATCACAATCTGTCAGCGGCCCTTTTGGGGTTATTACAGCAGCTTCATTCATTAAAATGGGAAATAAACTCTTTATTTGCATTTATGCTGGGCATGTAACATGTAGATACCTCCTGTCTTAAAGTGGAATTTTAACTATAACAATGTGATAAAAAATAATGTTCTTTAGCAAGGAACAAACATTCCACATTAAAGGGGTTGTAAAGGTACTCTTTTTTTTTGTAAATAGCTTCCTTTACCTTAGTGCAGTCCTCCTTCACTTACCTCATCCTTCAATTTTGCTTTTAAATGTCCTTATTTCTTCTGAGAAATCCTCACTTCCTGTCTGTACAGTAACTCCACACAGTAGTGCGAGGCGGCTTTCTCCCCGGTGTGGAGTGTCGTGCTTGTCTCCTTCCTTGGACTACAGGAGAGTCATGACACTCTCTATGTTGCAGATAAAGAAAGGAGCTGTGTGTTAGTGGGCGTCCTGACTCTCCTGTAGTTCAAGGGAGGGGGTGAGCACGACATTCCACACCAGGGAGAAAGCCTCCCATTACTGTGTGGAGTTACAGACAGTAGAACAGGAAGTGAGGATTTCTCAGAAGAAATAAGAACATTTAAAAGCAAAATCAAAGGATGAGGTAAGTGAAGGAGGACTGCACTAAGGTAAAGGAAGCTATTTACGGAAAAAATATTGTACCTTTACAACCCCTTTAATAATTATGCTACCAAAATGAGTGTGTACTGTAAATTGCCTACTTATTCTTGCTGGAGACTGCCATTTTGCTGAAGCCCAGAACCCCTGAAAAGCAGTATAAATTAAGGCTCCTGTGTTGTCAGCAGATTGGCCTCCACATTTGCCTAAAAATAGAGAGCAAATGAGCATTTGCTGAGCAGGGTAAGACCGTGTTTTACTGTACAGGTACTTATTTTTAATGTTTTACAAAGCTATACCTGCAAAAGGGGCCAGTCTGCAGTGATCTAGTGATTTTTTGACTTAAAGGAGTTGTAAAGGTAAAAGTTTTTTTACCTTAATGCATCCTATGCATTAAGGTAAAAAAACATCTGACAGCACCGCCCCCCCCCCCGAGCCCCCGTTTTACGTACCTCACCGTTCGAAAGTCCCGGGCGCGTGCTTGTCGTCCTGCTCGGTTCCCAGCCTGGCCGTTGATTGGCTAGGCTGGGCGGATTGATAGCAGCGCAGCCATTGGCTGGCGCTGCTGTCAATCACAGCGGATGACGCGGCGCGCCGGGGGGCGGGGCCGAGTGATACAGTCGGCGGCTATGGCCGCTGCTGTATCACGGGAGCGCGCTCGCAAAAGCTTTCCACCATGCGAGGGAGCTCGCATGAACGTGGAAAGCTTTTGCGAGGAGGAGCCGAGACAGCCGCCGAGGGACCCCAGAAGACACGGATCCGGGTCACTCTGTGCAAAACGATCTGCACAGTGGAGGTAAGTATAACATGCATGTTATTTAAAAAAAAAAAAAATTGTACCTTTAGTGTTCCTTTAAAGCGGGAGTTCACCCTTGTCTAGAGGAATCGGGTAGTTTTTTTAAAAACGAAGCAGTACTTACCGTTTTAGAGAGCGATCTTCTCTGCCGCTTCCGGGTATGGTCTTCGGGACGGGGCGTTCCTTCTTGATTGACAGTCTTCCGACAGGCTTTCGACAGTCGCATCTATTGCGTCACGAGTAGCCGAAAGAAGCCGAACGTCGGTGCGGCTCTATACGGCGCCTGCGCACCGACGTTTGGCTACTTTCGGAAAATCGTGATGCGATAGATGCGACCGTCGGAAGCCTGTCGGAAGCCTGTCAATCAAGAAGGAACGCCCAGTCCTGCAGCCCATACCCGGAAGCGGCGGAGAAGATGTATCTCTAAAACGGTAAGTAAGGCTTCGATTTAAAAAAAAATACCCGATTCCCCTAGACAAAATGAGCATGAATCTAATCTTAAAAATTGTCATTTCCGGGTGAACCTCCACTTTAAGTTCCACACCTTAGGAGGCCTTTTCTGTGCTTCTCATTCAGAAGAAGCAGCCTTTATGATTCCTTCATGTCTACCTCTGATGATAACGTGTCTGGGTATTACAAAAAAATCATAGACTAGGAATATTACCTTTTGTTTTATTGCTATGATGATTTCTCCAGTGCATCTTCTCATATGTGCATCCCAAATACACTGATCTTTAGGACTTGCTGAAAAACAGCAAATACATAAAAATAGATCAAAAAAGGAAAATCATTGTTGATTAATGCTTATGATTGCAATTCATAACGGGTTTCCACTATTGATGCACCATTGCAATAGTGCTGCAGTCTTATCACCCTGATTTACAAGAAAAGAGACATCCCCAAGCTGACTACGCAGCATGGCACAGGGGTGTGAAATTGATAACATTTGCCAGAAGAAAATCTTTTTAGCCAGGTAAAACACTTCATGTGTATGTATTTTTTCTGTGTATTTAGTTGTTGAGCTTGAGTTCAACTTTAAGTAAAGCCCCTACTGCACACCAGGGTACCCTAATCCTGTTTAAAGTGGAGTTCCGGCCAAAATTACACTTAAAAAAAAAATACCCCTATAATACACAAGCTTAATGTATTCTAGTAAAGTTAGTCTGCAAACTAAGGTCCGTTTAGTTATTACAGCATTTTAAAAGTTTATAAACTAGCATTAGACCGTGGCCATCTTAAGTGTGGGCATCTGAAGCCAGACTGTATTACTTCCTGGATTTCCTGATTGCAGATCTCGCACACGCTCAGTGCTGCACAAGCAGTGTAATAGGTTTCAGGTCAGGTTTCCATATTTATAGATATCTTGTTATATATAATTCTTATTCTGTGTATGTGTGTGTGTATATATATATATATATACACACACACACACAATCAGCGATTGCTTTTTTCCATACAGCTTTTCATTTAAAAAAATAATAATAATCTCAGCAACAAAATTCATTTATGCATCTAGATGTATTAAAGACGACTTTATGAAGTTCAAACTGCGCATAATGTGTTCTGGTGTTATATGGGATGGTGGGAGTTTTTCAAAAACTGCTTATTTACAACTATTTGCACATCGTATTGCCCACCAACCAAATCGCATCGCCCCAGCACATCGCCCCGCCAAATAGCATCACCCCCAACATATCGCTTTGCCAAATCACATTGCATCGCCCCAGCACATCAGATGGCCCCGCCACCAAGTCGCATTGCCCCCCCGCCAAATTGCATCGCATCACCCCAGCACATTGCATTGCACCCCCACCAAATCGCATCGCCCCAGCAAATCGCATTGCACCCGCCAAATCGCATTGTATCGCCCCAGCACATCGCCCACCCGCCAAATTGCATTACATCGCCCTAGCAAATTGCATCGCCCCACTACCAAATCGCATCGCCCCACCACCAAATCGCATCGCCCCAGCAAATCGCATTGCCCACCGTCAAATCACATTGTCCCCATCGCATTAGCCACCTGCCAAACTGCATTGCATCTCCCCAGCAAATGGAATCGCCCCACCACCAAATCGCATCGCCCCAGCACATCACATTGCCCCCGCCAAATCGCATCTCCTCCATCGCAGTGCCCCCGCCAAATTCAATTGCATTGCCCCAGCACATCACATCACCCCGCAACCAAATCGCATCACCCCCCACGAAATTGCATCGCCCCAGTAAATCGCATTGCCCCCGCCAAATCGCCCGCAGCACATGGATGCATTTGACGGCCACAGTGAGGGAGCATTTGACAGGCACAGTGGTTGCGTTTGACGGGCACAGTGACTGCGTTTGATGGGCACTGTGGCTGCGTTTGATGGGCACAGCGAAGCAGCATTTGGCACAGTGGCTGCAATTGATGGCACATTGGCTGCATTTGACAGGCACAGTGGATGCGTTTGATGGCACTGTGGCTGCGTTTGATGGGCACAGGGAAGCAGCGTTTGGCACAGTGGCTGCATTTGATGGCAGAACAATTCTTTGTACTAGGTACTTTGTACTTTCTATTGCAGGGGGTACATGCTCGTCATGCTCCGCTCTATCTCCCCCTCCCAGCAACTCTCCGCCTCTGCCCACCCCCTCAAGTTTCCTGGACATACATAGCGAGGTGTGCTGTGGGGTGGGCTTGACTGTTGTGTAGTTTAGCATCTCTCTGCCTCTGCCCGCCCCCTTGATTTTCCTAGAAATACATAGCGAGGAGTGTTAGTGGGGTGGGCAGGGCTGTTGTGAAGATTAACATATCTCCGCCTCCGTCCCCGAGACACTAATGTTTTCTACATGCGGCTAGCTCCCGCAATAAAACGCTGCGATGCTACGGCACAGTATGGGTTGGATCTCCCAGGAGGCATAGCGGAGGAAGGGGGGTGGGGGGTGATGACGCGCTCAGCCTCGGGCCGCGGCTGGAACTATGAAGAGGAGACTGTAACACAGTGGGCCAGATTCATGTAGCTCAGCAGGTCTTTAGATCTGCCAGATCTACCTGTTTTACGATCCGCCGGTGCAATTTAGCGAGGCTAGTGCATGATTCATAAAGCACTTACCTCGCAAATTGCACCGTCGGATCCTAACTCCCCCCGGCGGAATGCAAATTCCGCGGCTAGGGGGAGTGTACAATTTCCCGCGCCGATTTAACTGCGCATGCGCAGCCGGCGGAAAAGCCCAGTGCGCATGCTCCAAATGACGTCGCTAGGACGTCATTGTTTTCGGCGGCTAGGTTACTTACGGCCATCCGTATTCCCGACGTACTTACGTAAACAACGTAAAAAATTTAAAACTCGGCGCGGGAACGTCGGCCATACTTGACATTAGCTACCTCTCATATTAGCAGGGGTAGCTCTCCGCCGGAAAAAGCTGAACGCAAACGACGTTGAAAAAGAGCGACGGGCGGGCGTACGGACGTGAATCGGCGGTTCTCCTCATTTGCATATGCAATGTTAAAAAAAAAGCGACGACACCTAGCGGCCGGCGGGAGATTACAGCCTAAGATTCGACTGGTGTAAGTCACTTACACCAGTCGGATCTAAGGGAGATCTATGCGGAACTGATTCTTATGAATCAGTCGCATAGCTCCGACCGTGGGATCTCACAGATCCGACCGTCGGCTCTCACAGATACGACGGCGGTTCAGGAGATCCGCCGTCGTATCTATTGATGAATCTGGCCCAGTGAGTTTAAAAAAAAAAAACATGCCAAATGTATTTAAGGGGACACAGAAGCAGCGAAAGCAGAGGACTTGAAAAAGAGGGTGGCGCTCCACTTTAAATTTTCCAGTTTGCAACACAAGTTAGTTTGAAGTCTATAGAAGTACAACCCCCACTATGAATTCCATAAACTTTCCTAGCAGTTTTATCAAGTCCAGACAGGGAAGCAATACCATAAAGTGGCTCTGAGTGCTGTATACAGTATACAACAGCAGGGCAAGACCTTCCCGTTCTGCTCCCAGAACAAAACTGAGTCTGGCTCAGAGCTGCTCAGCTATTCACAGGAAGCTTTGTAGTCTATGAATGAATGCGAATCTTCCTCTACTCTGGCTGAGGTTGAATTTGTTGACCCCAGTGTTGACCATGAGCTGGAAATAGTCTGTGATGGGTGAGGCTGAGAGCATCATCATTACATAATGGTGTCAGCACAGTGGGACCTAACCTCCATTTGTCTCATATTGGTGGCAATGGCTTGGAATCTGACACTGCTGTTGTAACAATCAGTGCTATATCACTTCCTGTGGCCAGAATTCAGCAGGAGAGCTCTTTTTTAAATGGTTGTTAAGCCGCTTCTATAAAAATCTCCCATCCCTTCTGTAATATAACAATAAGTGTCCCTGTGCCTGTGTTATATAAAAAATATGCTGATCTCTACCTAAATGACAGTGGCTCCCAGCGATCATGTGACTCATTGGTTCTCTCCTTTGCCCAGGTGACAGCTCCAGTGGGTGGGGCCGAGTACTCCCGATGAAGTCAGCTGGGGAAGAGAGGAGGGAGAGAACCAATCGCCGGGAGCCTCTGTGATATAGGTACAGATTAGCATATTTTTTAAATAACACAGACAAAGGGGCACTTATTGTCATATTACAGAAGGAATGGGAGGATTTTAAGGTAATTATGGGAGCAGCAGAAGCAGAGGGGGCAGGCGCTGACACGAGCAGACAGATGGGGGGGGGGAGATAATGGAGGCGGGGAAATAGAATGACAGAGCAGGGCCGCAGATGACAGAGGCACATAAGCTGACCATGATGTCAGGGCTCAGTAGCCATGATAAACCATGGTCAGCGTACAGGGGAAAGGGTATAGCCAGGCAGGATCAGCCAGATTTTTTAGGTGTTACAGGGGGCTAAATTACACAACACAAGCACTGTGCTGTATAACATGCTTTAAGGGAATAGGATCTGTTTTTTTTTTAGGTTATCAAACGCTTTAAGCTTGTGCTACGTGACATCCCCTCTCTCTCTACTAGACATATTTTCAGATTCATGCTCCCAAAGAAAGTTTGAATCAGACTGGTGAATGTGAGAAATCTCTTAGTACTGAAAAAAATCAGGCTACTGTATGGTAGAGACAGTAGAGCAGTGCTTGTCAAAGTAAAGGGGGGTTTAAAATCAGCTTCTAATGTCTCCAATAGGCCATATATAATATTTACTGCATGTAATGCTCCAGAAACCTGTCACAGGCTGAAGACTGAGGAAATGGTAAGATATTGTTCTACTAGAGTGGTTGGAGACTGAAGTCATGCTATAGGAGACTGTCAGAGACTAGGGCCATGTTGTATAAAACCGCTAGACCTAAATACTATTAAGGGACACTTTTAAAATCTAAAAACCTGCCTCTACTGATTTCTGGGGCCCAAGGGCCACACTTCAAACACTAAAGGGCTGTATGTGGCCCAAGGGCAGTAAAGAGTCTGCAAAGGCTGTGTTTCAGAATAACTTTCGGCCATCACAAACAGGTAAGAAAAAAGGGTTCTCAGATCACCAGAGGGAGTTGGGTGGATGGTGCATTACATCAATGCAAAGAAGAAAACCAGACAATATTCCCTCTATATGTTTTAAGGTGTAATTTTCAGTTTTGACTGGAGTGTAAGTTCAAGCAATTTTGTTATATGGAAAACACATTGAGGTTGATTTACTAAAACTGGAGAGTGCAAAATCTGGTGCAGTTGTGTATGGTAGCCAATCAGCTCCTAACGATAGCTTGTTCGATTAAGTATTGACAAAAGAAATTGAATTCTGATTGGTTTCTATGCAGAGCTGCACCAGATTTTGCACTTTCCAGTTTTAGTAAATCAATCCCACTGCATTCATGTCTTCAAAAACTTAATTTGCTGCTACCAGATCAAAGATAAATGGAACATTTTCCAGAATGGTGCATCCAGAGAAAAATGAAAAAACACATACAGTAAGTAGCTATTGACATGGTGTATTTATATCTGGATTTTGTGTATTGCCCGGAGTCATCTTTGAAAATCAGTTTATGAAAACCGTAAACCAAATAGCTGAGCTTGACTTTCAGATTTATGGAGCAAAAGGAAAATCTTTAAAGTTGCGGCAATTACACATTTTTACTTGCTGTACATTTTATGGTAGCTGCTTGTATTTTTCCTGCATTGCACGTTTAAATTCAGGATTACAGTAAGTGGAAATAACGTTATCATTAAAATTACATTATGTACAACTGATTTAAAGCATGTAGTACCTTGAAATGTTAACCCCAACTTTTTTAAGAGGAGAACAGTAGGCAGTGCCACGCTTGTAATATTCCCAGTCCTGCAAACAAAGCAGAAAAGTGACTGAAATGCTAAACACATTACAATTTATCTACAGTATCACCTATCTTTACTGAGATGTAATTTCCCCCTATGTAAGCCATTCTCCTAAAAGCTTCTCACCTGCTGTGTACATTATTACTTATATCAAAGCAAAGACTTACTGTATTTCTTTATTGCAGCTTTATAGAACTGAGCACAGGACACTCAGGGTTATGTAGTTCTCTTACCAATTGCACACCCAGTCTCTTAATCACATAGTTGCATTAAATTAACAGAAAAGATAAAGCAAGTATCAATTGAATTTCAATCACATTTAACTTTATAGGGTTGGCTTTTCCAGAGAAATAATATAAAAGTTTATACATTCTTTTTTTTTTTTACAAGGAGTTTAAAAAGTTAGAAGATGAAAATTAACACACTACCTATGCAGGGGAATTAGATGTATTCCACCTTATTTCATTATTTCATCCTTCTGCAAATGATAGCTAATTGTCTATCTGTTGCAGAAGGATTAAAAAACTAAATAAGGAAACTCATAGAACTGGGCTTGTGATCTCAACAAATCTCACTTGGGTTTCTTTTATTACAACAGTGCTATCTGCTAAGGACAATGACGTACTGTAGCCCATAGCAACAATCTGAAATGTGAGAATCTTGATATTTAGAACAGACAGTGGATTGTTGATAACGGCAGCTTGGTGTCGGTGTCCTATGGCACAGAGCTGTTAGGGCTTGGCATTGCTGCTCCCAGTGCAGGATGAGACGAGTGTACAAAAAAGGGGCCAATTAGTCCAAGAGATATATAAAATTGGTGCTATTGCCTGGAATAGAAAGAGGAGTACTCCAAACTAAATCGGTGTTGTGTGGGGAATAAGTGTTACCTGTTCGGGGGGATTAAGAGTTAGGTTTTAAGGGTGAAGTGTCTAGTGCTAGAGGCTAATTTTATGTGTTATGTGTTACAGTTATGTTACAGTGCATCTCTAGCCAAAACTAGAGATAACTGCTTCTACTAAGGGAAAAATTCTTCTTTTCTGCAGCATGCTGGTATGGACAGATTATTTCTATTCAGGTTTTAGCTGCTTTCTAAATAAAACCAGTTGTAAAACTTTACAACTTTTTTTATGAACGTTTTGCACAAAATCCCAATTTTTTATTACCCAAGAGGTAAATTTGGGTTCCATGGGCAAAAGTTCTGTGGATCTTGCATACAACACTTATAAAAAGATCCTTTTTGGTTTAATACACATGAAATGTATTTTGGTGATTTAAGCCTAATGTTCATTTGGAGATTTACTCTTTCTGTATTGGGTTGTTCTGATAACTCTCTGATAACTGCACCGATGTGTTCTGGTCTTACTTTAAAGTGCAGGCTTGCATCTTCCACCAGTATGGTCAGCAGTAGACTTGACAAACTTTACTAAAATAAATGACTATAAGAGCCCAATCATATATTGAGTATGTCACAGACTAGTAGTTAGAAGGTGTTGTCATGCTTCTGTTCTGTTCTAATTCTGATGGCAGGGCAAAAAACAGCGGCCACAGGGAAGTTCTCTGGCCCTTTCATAGGCCAGTCTAAAGCCTCGTACACACAACCAAGAAACTCGACGGGGGCGAAACACATAATTTTGCTCGTCGAGTTCCTTGTTAGACTGTCGAGGATCTCGGCGAGCCACATTTCTCCATTCCCGTTGAGGAAAAAGAAGACATGCTCTCTTTTTGGCTCGACGGGATCCTCGGCAGTTTCCTCGTCGAAAAGTGTACACACTACCGGTTTCCTTGGCAAAAAAAAAAAACAGCAAGTTTCTTGCTGTTTTTTGCCGAGAAACTCGGTCGTGTACGAGGCTTAAGAGCGGAAACAAGTTCTGCTACTTGGAATGACAATAGAATAATAGAGCAATATAATTTTAGGCTTCAAAGACATGAAAAGAGAACTCTACCTTTCACAAAAAATAAAAATGCACCCATTTTGCAAAAGTGTACATTTATTTTTGTTTGCATTTAAGCTTGCAAAGCATTGCACCGTGATCGGTGGATCACAGGTTTAATGCTCTGGTTCCTGCATATTCTTTCCCTAGCCCTTGGTCCATACAAGCGCAACCCCTGAAAAACAACTCCACACCATAATCCCCCATCCACCAAATGATTTGAACCAGTGGTCAAATATTCCCATATACACACTCCTAAACCTTGTGGACAGCCTTCCCCGAAGAGTTGAAGCTGGTATAGCTGCAAAGGATGGGCCAACTCAATACTAAGACTGGGAGGCCATTAAAGTTCATGTGCGTGTAAACGCAGGCGCCCCAATACTTTTGGCAATATAATGTATATTTGAAAGGATTCATTGCAGACCCCACAACAGGCAACTATATGTGTTTGTAGTGTGTGAGTTGGCGCTAAGTAACTAATTATGCAGGCTGACATCAAAGATATTAATATAAAAAACCTAGGAGAAATATATAAATACTCGAGACCCAGTCTAAAACACATCTGCAAAAATAATTTCACTAAAGCAGTAACAGAGGGTTGTCCCAACAGACAAATTAGGGGACAATATAAAATGTAGGACATCTGAAAAAAGCTTGTACGGGCTGATTTATGTACTAACTGCAGTTTCGGTACATCCTGTTTCTAAACTGCTGTATTAAAAAACATCCAGTCATCACAAATGAAAAACAATGCACATTGTGCAGTGGATTCAGCAAGGATAAATACTACACATGAATCAATAGGAAGTAGATATTAAAGGGGCAATGGAATTTTTCCAGATATGAGCTACAACTGGGCATTGTGCTGAGAAGCTGGCATTCTTAATACGAAGCCTTAATAACTCTGTAATATGGTTTATGGGAACTCAGCAGGTTTGCATTGCACTTTCTTCTTTGATTTAGCAAAACTAATAACACACACATTAAATAAAGATTTTTGATGAGATTCATGGAAAGCCCTTGAAATCTTCACAATAATACAGTAATACTTTGTAGAAATACATAAAACCCATAGATTATGTTTCTATCTATATCACTGGTTGGAAGATGAGAGTTGCTAGGAAACATTGGAGTTTACAAGAGTACGGCCGCATACAGCTAAGTACAGCCATTCACTGTCATGGCAATCTGGACACAGCACCTGTGGCTCCCATGTAAAATATAAACATAGTGGCCCGGATTCACAAAGCACTTACGCCAACGTATCTCGAGATACGCCACGTAAGTGCAAATATGCGCCGTCGTATCTATGCGCCGTGCCCACAAAACTAGATACGCCTGAAAATAGGCTTCATCCGACCGACGTAACTTGTCTACGCCAGCGTATCGTGGGTGCATATTTACGCTGGACGCATGTGGCGCTCCCATTGATTTTCGATGCACATATGCAAATGAGGGAGATACGCCGTTTCACGAACATAGGTCCGTCCGACGCAGTGCGCGTAAGGTCTTACGTCCGGCGCAAAGTTATGCGCCATAAAGGAGGTGTAACTTAGCAGCATCCATGCAAAGGGAACACAAGCCGACATATTTTACGTTGTTTACGTAGTACGTGAATAGGGCTGGGCGTAGGTTACGTTCACGCCGTAGGCAGTGATCCGTTGTATCTTAGGGAGTAGTTCCAACGTGATTCTGAGCATGCGCACCGGGATGCGTCCACGGGACGGCGCATGCGCCGTTCTTTTAAAGTACTTCTATGATGCTTGGCCCATCATTTGCAGGGGGTCACGCCTCATTAGCATGGCTCACGCCCACTTCCACCTACGACGGCTTACGCCGAGGGAACCCAGCGCAGTTTGGGAGGCAAGTGCTTTGAGAATTCAGTGCTTGCCTCTCTGTGCGACGTTGGCGTAGCGTATATTAGATACGCTACGCTGGCATAAATATGCACCAATGTATGTGAATCCGGGCCAGTGATGATAAATGTAAACAATGGGACTACCGCGCTGTCAATAAACTAATCTAGGGGCCACTGCTGCAGACACCTGGTGATCTGTCCTAACCAGAAAAAAATAGTGATGAATAAGTGATGATATCTGCGCTGTGTAACTCAAAGGGTGAGAAAGCAGTGTGGTCCAAACCACACTGAATAAGTGAAAACACAAAAAATGTGACAATAATAAAATATAACAATAATGAATCCAAAAAACATCAACTAATCTTCATACAGTGTGAATAAAGACATCATAAGTGAAATACATAAAACATAAATCGCAGATAACTTGTGTGATAAAATATATATGAGCCAAAAATATGGCAAAACACTGGAAAAATTGTTGCAAGGAAAGTCTCTGTAATATATTTTATATTATATATCACATATATCTTTGTCGGAACATTTAAAAACATGAAGTTGGTCAAAGCTGGTGATGTAGGGCTTGTGCTTGTTTTCTAGGGTGGGGCATGCTGCGCATGGTGGTATTGATGACCGGGCTTGCTTCTGGTGTGTGCCGTGTCGTCACGTGTGCAGCGTGGCCTATCCTGGAGCGAGCCACGTCATGCAAGTTGGTCTTTGATGACGCGGCCCACCTTTGTGTCATCACATGCACGACGCATGTCCGTGACACGCCACTGTTGTCAGCTGTGGATGTCAGGTGACTGAATTAGACCAATAGGGTCTCAGAGAGGGGTTTAAAGGGGGAATATATGGCGTCATTCCCTCTCCACAGCTGAATAGCTGTTAGGAGCACTGTATGGTTCTGCAGACCTTATAGGTGGAACTGTTGGGATGCCACTTTGAGAATCTTTCTTGAAGCTGTGGGAACTTGCCTTCTTGATTTAGGAGTGGAATTTCTCCTTCACATCACTGTATGGGTACGTTTTCCAGCTATAGCCTTCGCCCATACTTTAGTATTGAAGGTAATTACTTGTATTATATCAGCTCCCCCTTTCTTATGTTTTGGTTCAGCACACCGAATCCATTTCGCATTAAGCACCATGTGATTGGATTGATTGGATAGTCATCCATTTCTCCTATAGGAAGTGAGGGGTCTAAGGCACACAGAGGAACCAAAAAGGGAAACCTATACCAGCACTGCAACCTCTATGGGAAATGCATTTGTTCCTTGAAGAATTTAAAGAAGTGAGTCACAATTTACCTACACCGTTGGGGATGTGGGAGATGTGAATCAATATTTGTTGTGACTAAATGATTGTTTTAATTTATTTTAGACAAAGATACAAACAAATATCCCTGAAGAAGAAATGTTTTTTAACTGTTTGAAACGCGTTGGTTAAGCTGCCTTACTTCTGTCTCTGGTTGACCTGGAGGTTTTTGAATTCCGGCTACTGCATCATTTGTATCTATTTTCTTTGACCAAATTCATGTTTTTAAATGTTCCGACAAAGATATATGTGATATATAATATGATGTTTTTTGTATAAATATTATTTTTATATAAATAAAACATTTTTTTTCTATATATTTTTGTTTGTTGCCGATAAAATCCCAATACCAGAGATTTTCCATATCATTTTTAACTCTTAATGGGATGATGGCAACCACATGTTCTCATGCTTGAGTCGCTCCAAGAATCTTGTAAAGAAGAACAAGGAGTCCTGGAAGTGGTGGTTTGGCCCCTACAGAGCCCTGATCTCAACATCATCGAGTCTGAGATTACATGAAGAAACAGAAGGATTTGAGGCAGTCTACATCCACAGAAGATCTGTGGTTAGTTCTCCAATATGTTTAACCTCCCTGGCGGTATGATTTTTTCAGATTTTAGGTACTGAAAGCGGTACCATTATTTTGCATGGAAATTTGCCGTTTTACATTGTAGACCTGTAATTCATAGGAATAACTCACTTAAATCTGTACAAACAAGAGTCTAGTAGACATCCCGGGTATGATAAAGTTTGAAAAACAAAATCATAAATTACAATATAATAAATAACTATAAATAATTATAACAAATAATAATGTAATTATAATAAAAAATTATTCAATAATGTAATCAAATAAAAATCACTGAAATTTGCTCAGTTGCAGAATTGTCGCTGTCATTACTTTTATTTTTTGATGACGAATTTCCCCACAAATCTCTATCGCTCAATTCTGCAAGTGATTCTAATTTATTATCGCTGTTTTCTAGCTGGTCTTAAAGCACTTTTGATGTAAAGGGACACTTTTTGGTTGCTATGGACAATCTCCAGTTTCCAGGCAGAAAGAACAGTTTTTATTATCTAAAACTGCATGCAGGACACTGAGCAGACCACTAGGGACAAAGGGGGTGTGTAATTATTTTATCTGTAAGATTACAGTATACTGTATGTGTATTGTTTGTTTCACTTTTTGAATTTGGCACGAACTCCGTTCCTGTGCGTCGTAACGTTGCAGGGAACGGAGCTCGGCACTCGGCACTGTGAATCGAGCGAGGAGACACAGCGGAGGAGCCCGCACACACAGCAGGGACATATCGCAGGATCCAGGGACAAGGTAAGTAACTTCCCCCTGTATCCTGCAATACAATCCCGAGTCTGGCTCGGGGATACCGCTTTTGGTATGAAAAATTCACCCCGAGCCTGACTCGGGAATACCGCTAAGGAGGTTAAGCCACCTGCTTGAGTACCATTTTTGAAAATATAGTAAATTACCTTAAAAACAATATATAATAATTATTTGTATATTACTTACTTATGGTAATTTACCACTTGTCACTGAGGCCAATTCTGACACTTCTCTCGGAGACTTTCTCCCAAGTTCAAGTTCGCCGGGGAGGGTCTGTGGCAGAGACTTTATCCTGCAGTTGTTCGAGTGATACTCCGGCTGCCAGGTCAATGAGAGAGGCCTGTCCGGGTACACTAAACCTACTCTGGCGGGAGTGGCGCAAAGAAGTGTTACGTTTGGGAGCAGGACTGTTTCCTATCATTACGACTGAATCTGTTATTCTCCTTTCTTCTTCAACTCTACTTTCCTCCCCACAAGTTTACTGTTTTTATCCGGCTGGGTAAATAAGAGCACAGCAAAGAGCATCTGTCGTGGACATTCCTTTACTTCTACTATATGCAATATGCATCACTCACCCCTAGGAATTTCGGAGGAACCACGAGGTAATGTGCCGCCCAAAAATCCAGCAGCTCCTCCGGGGGTAGTGCTATATATATATATATATATTATATATATATATATATATTTAAGCAGACACCCTGGGGAATAAAATAGCGGTTGTTGCAACTATGTCACACGGTATTTTCGCCTCAATTTTTCAAATACGTTTTTTGGGAAAAATTAAAAAAAATATAAAGTTAGCCAGATTTTTTGTATATTGTGAAAGATAATGTTAGGCTGAGTAAAAAGATACAGTACCTAACATGTCACGCTTTAAAATTGCGCACACTCGTGGAATGGCACCAAACTTCAGTACTTAAAAATCTCGATAGGTGATGCTTTAATTATTATTATTATTTTTTTACAGGTTACATGTTTAGAGTTACAGAGGAGGTCTGGTGCTAGAATTATTGTTCTCGCTCTAACGTTCGCAGCGTATATAACCTGCTGTGTGTATCTGGCTCTGATACTAGCCAGATACACACTGCCGACTGAGCTTTACCTTGTCCACAAATTGACCAGCTCATCCTCAGATAACTCTATGCCCGTACATCTTAGTGCTTCTGTGAATTGTTGGAAAGTGATCAGTCCAGGTGGTTGAAGACAAGATGGGGGTAGAAACTTCTTCAGAGATCTGCTGACCCGGAAATAAAAATAAATAAAAAAATCTTAAAATTATTTCATACTATAGTTTAGGGCACAACTTTACATTAATGTGAACCCAGAAAGGTTGGGTTGAAAATAAATCCTTCAGTTCTTCAGCTCCTCCATTCACTGTTTCCATAGTTCTTTTTCACGTACATATACAGTATAAAAGGGTAACTTACTTTTTCTTTAATCTATCTGCTAGTGTTTTCCACATGCTGTCATTGTCACTGTCACTACATGTATTGTTAATGTTGGTCTCAGTGCCTTTCTGTTTGCTGACATTTCTCTGCAGATATTTAGCAGCAGTTGGCTTTATCCATTCAGTATTATGAGCCTGGTAAAGGTAACAAAACATAATGGAAATCAATATTATTTTCTTAGAAGATGTCTTTATTTAGAGCAACAGAAGTAAATGCCAGTGTATTGATTTGTCCGCTGCAGCAAACAATGACTTTTTTTTTTTTTAAATAGAAACCGACACTAATTAGATGTCATAGACACAAGATGATTTTTCAGAGCAGCCTAAAAAAATGATATAATGGTGAAACAGCAATTTATTTCTCGTTATATAATCATTTTTACCCCTTAGACACAGATGGCTACTTCTAGCAATGTACTTTTTTCTTTTTAGATGAAAGGCACAAATATTTTGATGCCAAGAATTTTTTTTTTCATAATAATGCGCTGTGTGAATGGCCATTTGCATTTACTTTTTTATTTCTTTTGTATTGATTTGAACAAAACAGCTTAGATCATTTTGCTAAAAGAAGTAATTTTCACACTTGGTCAAATATACCAGTGTGTATAGAAACCATTCAATCGTGCACAGAAGTTCCTGGTGTATTAAGGCTGACCTATGGGTGTTTTCGTCAGATTAGGCGACCCGTCAGAATTGGTAACAGAAGTGAGGTTCCATCGTCGCCATCTTGTTTCACCCCGCACTCCTCCATAGTAAGGATACTCTGAGAAGGGGGAAAGCGGACATCTTGTTACACCCACCCGAGTTTTCTATTTTACACTTATATTTAACAGTAAAGTGAGTTTATACAATGAAATCCAGAACTTAGAACTACGTTTGACTGTTATGATGTTGAATTTTAAAAGCAGCGGCACGCCTGCTCATCTCACTGATTTGCTAATCTCACACAAGTTTGCTGCTTTTAAAATTCAATATCTAACCAATCAGACGGACTTCTAGGTACTGGATTTTACTATATAAACTGACTGTTAAAAATATGTGTAAAATGGAAAACTCCGGTGGGTGTAGCAAGATGTCCGCTTTCCCCCTTCTCAGAGTATCCTTACTATGGAGGAGTGCGGAGTGTAGCAAGATGGTGGCGACGGAACGTCACTTCCGTTACACATTCTGACGAGTCGTCAAATCTGACGAAACACCGGCATGGAATACATACATGGGAGTTGTTTTACAAGCCAAAGGATTTGCATTTTGAGGTAAACACAGTGCTGTCACACAGCACACATCAAAGCCTTATCTGGAAGAGCAGAAGACTGCCCATAAATTGGGCTTCAAACTGAGGTGGAGCTAAAGCTAGCATCAGCATAAATAAAGAGGAGTTTTTCCTCCACAACGTGGCCATCTAAGAGAGTAGGACAAAGTGCAATATGTACTTGGTCACCTTTAGGGGATAAAATAAGAATTTTAAAAAATGTGAGAGTTATCCTTTAAGGACATTTTGTAAAGTAAGAGGAAATCTCTCTGGTTTTGGGGACAACTCCAAATTTTTGGAATTCCCATCACTTTCTTTCTCAGTAAAATGTGGCCATCAGGACTAATAGCAGAGCGTATCTTTCCAGTGAGGACACAGAGCAATTCAAACATGTTCACAGGGTCTAATTCTTCCCTAATCTATCCAAAACCAATAAAAAAGGTTGCTTTAAACTGCCTTACACATAATTGGGTGTTTGTAACAACTGCAGGTTAAAGAGTGACATTTACTTATTTTGATAAATCAGATCCTAAATATTTTGGGCCAAATCCTCAAAAATCCTGCCTAACTTATTTTTTCCCATTTAAGTTACACTGACTTAAAATTTCTACCTAAGTGCCCGATCCACAAAGCACTTACCTAGAAATTTCAGGCCGTGTAACTTAAATGTCTCCGGCGCAAGGCGGTCCTCTTCTGCAGGGGGCGATGACAATTTAAATGAGGCGCGCTCCCGCGCCGGCCGTACTGCGCATGCTCGTGACGTCATTTTCCCGACGGGCAGCGCGCGAAATTACGTTACGTCGGGCTTTGTGGATTGCGACGGGACAATAAAGTTGCGTCGGGTAAAAAAAAAGTTACGCGCCGGGAAAAAAAATTCAAAATTTAAAAAAAAATGCGGCGATCGAAAAAAAAGATCTGTTTTTACAAGGTGTTACTAGTTTACACTTTGTAAAAGCAGAACTAATTTTACGTATGCAATCGTAAACTTACACAGAAAACACAAAGCTGAAAAGCTTTGTGGATCTCCGTAAGTCCTCATTTGCATACGCAAAGGGGCATTTCGACTCGAAATGCCCCCAGCGGCGGATGCGGTACTGCATCCTAAGATCCGACAGTGTAAGTCTCTTACAGATGTCGGATCTTCTGCCTATCTTTGGAAAACTGCTTCTGAGGATCAGTTCCAAAGATAGGCACAGGGATACGCAGGCTGAACAGCAGTTCCGCCTGCGTATCCCTTTTGAGGATTTGGCCCTTTGTACCTAATATGAACATGGTTGTGAAAGAAAATCTGTACACCCATTCAGATATATCTAGCATTTAGTACAGCAGCTCACATATATCAAATGTAATTAAAGCGGAGGTTCACCCAAATAACATTTATATAAGACTAAATTCTTTATACTACCAGCATGTACAGTCTGCATTTTTTTTTTTTTTAGGCTGTACATACCTTATAATCTATATTTGCAATCCGGCTTCCGGGTACTTCTCCCGCGGGAGTAGGCGTTTCCAAGCGTTCGCCTAGATGATTGCTTGGCACCCAATGAGGAGGGAAACATAGAGGGCATGACGACTACCCTGCCACCATGACCTGCCCCCAACTACCCTTATATACATTTACTTAAAATTTGCCTGTGCTTATAAAACAGTTACCTACAGGGTAACATTTCTCTATTCAAGTGGAATTATTTATCCCCAGCTGGATTATATAGAGTGTGTATTTTCCCATTATCAATTCAGACAGAATTAACATGACTATAGGAATACAAAAAGGTTTTTTTGGTACTCACATAAACATACACTCCTAAAATCCTGAACAAGCAATTTTTGTCTATGAGTGATTATGGGCAGAAAATGTCATGTCTAATAAAGCATCTATCTAAACCCAAAAACTAGAATATATTAGTCTCACCAGTTTTAGGGTCCAGTTCTCAAAAAAGGATATTGAGGAACTGGAGAAAGTGCAGAGAAGGGCAACCAAACTGATAAGAGGCATGAAGGAGCTCAGCTATGAGGAAAGATTAGAGGAACTGAATTTATTCACTCTTGATAAGAGAAGATTAAGGGATGATATGGCCAACATGTACAAATATATAAGGGGTCCATATAGTGAACTTGGTGTTGAGTTGATTCACTTTACGGTCAACACAGCAGGCAAGGGGGGAACTTTACGTCTAGAGGAAAAGAGATTTCATCTCCAAATACGGAAAGGTTTCTTCACAGTAAGGCCGCGTACACACGGTCGTTCCAAACCGATGAGAATGGTCCGACGGGCCATTTCCATCGGTTCACCGCTGAAGTGGCCTGATGGTCTGATGTGCGTACACACCATCGTTCCAAAAACCGATCGGGTCAGAACGCGGTGACATCAAACACACGACGTGCTGAATAAAACAAAGTTCAATGCTTCCAAGCATGTGTGGACTTGATTCTGAGCATGCGCGGGTTTTGAACCGATGCTTTCTGTACTAACCATCGGTTTGGACCGATCGGGCAGCGGGCCATTGGTTCGATTTTAAAGCATGTTTTAAAATTTTGGACCGAAGGACAACAGACCGATGGGCTATACACACGCTCGGTTTGGACCGATGAAACTGAACCTCGGTCCATTCTCATCGTTTTTTTCCGACCGTGTGTACGCGGCCTAAGAGCTCTGAAAATGGAATAGACTTCCTCCAGAGGTGGTTCTGGCCAGCTCAGTAGATTGCTTTAAGAAAGGCCTGGATACGTTCCTAAATGTACATAATATAACTGGGTACTGACATTTATAGGTAAAGTTGATCCAGGGAAACTCTGATGGCCTCTCGGGGGGATCAGGAAGGAATTTTTTCCCCTGCTGTATTAGAGCATGCTTTGATGGGGTTTTTCGCCTTCCTCTGGATCAACTGTGGGTATAGAAATGGATACATTGGATTGTACAATATTTTTTATTTTATTTACTTTATGGTTGAACTTTTGCCTTTTTTCATCCTTACTAACTATGTAACTATGTAACAAAAAAAGAGTATAATGCTTTTTTCAGTGAAGCCCAGTGCAACAATTCACTGTATTGCACCATGCTGAGCCCAATAGAAGTTACTGAAATATCACTTTGTGACATTTCAATAAGGTTTGCACAAAACAGGTAAACGTAGTGATGCGCCAGATTTTCAGCACACACCAGTGGCCAGTTACCATGCATTCAGTGAGACTACTTTCATGTGTGAAGGAGCTATAAGCTATAAACTTCCCTGGGGATCAGGTGCTGTCCATCAGGAACCATAGACATGGAGATTACTGACTTCATACAGATCTGACAAAACTGGGGTAATGCTTTATCTGTTTTATGTTTATTAAATTAAAAATTATTGATTTGGAGTTTTTAAAGTCCAAATGACTCCTAATGCCCGAGAAGAGGGTCATGACAATTGTGTACCGAAAAGTCATTTTGATTGGGTTATTGAAAGTGTTGGCAAGGTTGTAAGCAGACCAGTAGAGGCAGATAATCCAGATTTGTCTTTGTTTTTTGTATTTTTTATTTAATTTTCTATTACTTCTTATAAATAATATACACTTTAACACATTGACATGACTGACTTTACCTTATTACTCTGAAAACAATTCTTGAAATCCTCAAAAGAAATGCTAGAATGCCCAGACAGATTTAATCTGTAACAATTAAAGTACTTTTATTATTATTTGAATAATGAAAGTCTATACCTACTCATTTATATACAAAATATATAGTATTATTTGCTGCATAAAGCTAGCCATGAAAGAGAATGCAGTGCTAAATTCGCTTATAAAGAATCAATTTTCCTATGAGCGTAATGCTAATTTAATGCCTTTAAATATGTATTTTTTTTTATTATTGCAAAAAACTAAAGCCCAGCAGCCTATCCCCGAAGATTTCCTATTCGTGACGAAACGCGTAGGTGTGGCTTAGCCGGGTGACGTCATCACGCTATACACAGAGACACGTGACGACGGAGTTTGAGCAGACGGAGGAAGGCTTGAGGAGACGCCATCCTCTCCAACTTTTACCCTATTGCGCTGAAGTATTCATCATATTGTAAGTGCAAATTTTTTATTCAAATAAACCCCAATATAAAACGGTATTATACTATGTGGTATCCCATCATTTTTCATTACATGGGAGGTTATACCGATATCTGGTTGGCGGAGCTTACATGGTCCTGAACCATTCTTCTACACTTTCCAGTCTCAGAAGCAGTCTTTTTGGGAAGACTAGATAAAACATCCCTGAGCCCCATGAGACCGTTGCAATACCGGTCTTTTCTTTTGGTAAGGAGATTATATTCTCACTTATCGGGTGTCCCTTTCGGTGGAGGATTTCTTAGTCAAGTTAAATATGAAAATCACCTATGAACAATCACTTATGAACGTTCTTATCCATTTGTTTGGCTTTTGGAATATGTGCCTTGGATTATTCTTTTATTCGTTTTTCCTCTTATTTTTCTGTTGTCACAGATTATTTCACCAATTTTGTTTTCATTTGACATTTGATTTTTGGTGGTCAATATTTACTCTTTAAGCGCTGTACTATCTTGTTTTTTTACATATATCTGTAGCGTTTACTTATCTCTCTTCAAAGCTCTAAGTGCTGTTTCTTTCTGCTGCTCCATTCCTCTGTTATCAGCAGAGTCACTTCTAACAAGTTGTGACACATGAGATAACAGCAGCTGAAAATATGTGTCAGGTAGGGAGCTTAGAGGTAGATAAGCAGAGAGCTTGTCATTCACAATACAGCTCTGCATGTTAGTTCCTCTTCCCATGTGGAGTAGAGGTGTGTGCCTTTCCTCCAATCAGCTTTCACACAGCGTATGCCCAGACTCCCCTCCCACTGCTGGAAGAGGAAGAAAGATTTCTAACATGATCTGCACTTTCCAAAGAGTGTAGAAGGCAAAAGTCAGCAGTTGTTCAAGTAAAACTAATGTAGGGAGATTTGTTTTATCCCTGTGTATCATCTGTTCATTTCACTGGGTATAGGTAAGGGGTTTACATCCACTTTTAGTTTACCAATTATTATTTCCAACAAGACATGATCTAAGGTTAGCTATGTATAAACAGTTATGTGTTTAGTCATTTATTTTGAGCCATTCTGGCTCTTTGCTTTACAGTATAACCCAACCTTGACTTCTTTACTATAGCCATAGTAAATAAATTATTTTTAACATGCTATTAAATTGCTGCAGGTGGACAGAATGACAATAAATATCACTTTTTTCATCAATAATTCATGGCGTTAAGTTCTTGTTCCCTTCTATCAAGTGCTTATTTAGCCTCACAGTGCTGCAAAGAGCACTGAACAGTCTCAGTATCTGTCCTATCAAGTAACAGCGGCAGTATCATTGTGTCAGGTCCATAGATTGGAACTTTGTGCCTGTTGTCATTAGCAGCTGCTGAGTGAGGCAGTTCAGTAGCATTGTAGATTGCAAACATACAAAAGAGATCAAGAAATATTTTTTTTTACCTAAAGAGTAAGGCTAGATTCACACTGCTGCCATTCGATTTTGATTCGACTTTCTGTGCGATTATGTAGTGCTACATGCAGCTTGGATGGGGTTTGTATATTCTATGGGACCAAAATCCCACTGGCATTTCACCAAAGTAGTACAGGATCACTACGTGCTGAGTCACATTAATGTAAACAGACATCATTGAAAACAATGTTATTTTCCTTGTCATGCGATTCTGAGCGAGTCAAGTCGCATATGTGTGAACCAGGCTAGCTCCACTTTCATGGGAAAAAAAATAGCACGTTTAAAAAATGTAATTTCCTGTACAATTGCGACAGAAGACATATTGTAATTAAATGTTATTTAAAATGACCTTTCTATTTCAATCTGCAGCACTATCATCTTATGTCAAATGTAATGCAATATAGCAACCTGGAGGCGTTCTGTACACAAATGATATACATAATGCTCCCCAGATACGCTATATTACCAAAAGTATTGGGACACCTCCCTTTACACACACATGAACTTTAATGGCATCCCAGTCTTAGTCTGTAGTGTTCAATATTGAATTGGCCCACCCTTTGCAGCTATAACAGCTTCAACTCTTCTGGGAAGGCTGTCCACAAGGTTTAGGAGTGTGTCTTTGGGAATGTTTGACTATTCTTCAAGAAGTGCATTTTTGAGGTCAGGCACTGATGTTGGATGAGAAGCACTGGCTCACAGTCTCCACTTGAATTCATCCCAAAGGCATTCTAATGGGTTGAGGTTAGTCAAGTTCCTCCACCCCAAACTCACTTATCCATGTCTTTATGGACCTTGCTTTTTGCACTGGTCCAAATCATTTGGTGGAGGGGGGATTATGGTGTGGGGTTGTTTATTCGGAGTTGGGCTTGGCCCCTTAGTTCCAGTGAAGAGAACTCCTAAGGCCTCAGAATAACAAGACATTTTGGAACATTTCATGCTCCCAACTTTGTGGAAACAGTTTGGCGATGACCCCTTTCTGTTCCAACATGACCGTGCAAGCAGTGGAGACTGCAAGCCAGGCCTTCTTGTCCAACATCAGTGCCTAACCTCACAAATGCGCTTCTGGAAGAATGGTCAAACAGTCCCATAAACCCACTCCTAAACCTTATGGACAGCCTTTCCAGAAGAGTTGAAGCTGGTATAGCTGCAAAGGGTGGGCCAACTCAATATTGAACCCTATGGACTAAGACAGGGATGTCATTAACCGGTTCCCGACCGGCTCCTGTAGATATACGTCGGCAAAGTGGCACGGCTGGGCAAAGAGACGTATATATACGTCATTTTGAAATTCCTGCCGTGCGGCAGCGCGCCCCTGACGCGGGCTCTGTGACCGTGCCCACGGGATCCACGGACTTGATGTCCACCGGTGTTCCCGCGATTGGGTCACAGAGCTGCAGAACGGGGAGAGGCAAGTGTAAACATGCCTCTCTCCATTCTGCCTAGTGACACTGTCTCGAATTGTCTGTTCCCTGTGATCTAGAACAGCAATCAGTGACGTGTCACATGTAGCCACGCCCCCTAACAGTAAAAATCACTCCCTAGG
The DNA here is from genome assembly GCF_905171775.1 of Rana temporaria. Classification (NCBI taxonomy): domain Eukaryota; kingdom Metazoa; phylum Chordata; class Amphibia; order Anura; family Ranidae; genus Rana; species Rana temporaria. Next base: position 223,243,439 of record NC_053491.1, on the reverse strand, counting down.
GCACACTTGACCCCTTCAGCGCCACCTAGTGGTAAACCTCTTCACTGCCAGTGTCATTTTCACAGTAATCATTGCAGATTTATAGCCCTGATCGCTGTAAAAATGATCCCAAAAATGTGTCAAAAGTGTCCGATGTGTCCGCCATAAAGTCACAGTCATGATAAAAATCGCTGATCACTGCCATTACTAGTAAAAAAAAATATTAATAAAAATGCCATAAAACTATCCCCTTGTTTGTAGACGCTATAACTTTTGCACAAACCAATCAATAAACGCTTATTGCATTTTTTTTACCAAAAATATGTAGAAGAATATGTATCGGCTTGAACTGAGCAAAAAAATTTATTTTTTATATTTTTGGGGGATATTTATTATAGTAAAAAGTAAAAAATATAGTTTTTTTTTTCAAAATTGTCGCTCTATTTTTGTTTATAGCGCAAAAAATAAAAACCGCAGAGGCGATCAAATACCACCAAAAGAAAGTGCTATTTGTGGGAAAAAAAGGATGTCAATTTTGTTTGAGAGCCACGTCGCACGACCGCGCAATTGTCAGTTAAATCGACGCAGTGCCGAATCGCAAAAAATGCGAAATGGTCCGGGGCTAAAGTGGTTAAAGTTCATGTGCGTGTAAAGGCAGGCATCCCAAAACATTTAATATAATGTATGTCATTTCCTGCTTGTGTGATTGGCTCACTGATTTTGCTAGAGGTCTGCACTAAGATACACATCAGGTTTTGGAACCAAAATTTCATTTTTTGTGAAATACTCCCAATGAGAAATCACATCTAAAGGGATGCAGACCCTGCAACTTTTCTTATTAGAAACCTGCAAGTGCAGCAGCTGAATAGTAATTATAATATTACTCCCAATCACATTTATTTTGCACATGGACACAGACAAACAAACAATTTCTTCAGAATAACAAAAGATAGGAATCTGTAACAAAGTGTGGTAAATGAGGAATGTTTTTTCTCAACAAAAGTGGAGTTACTCCTAATAATATAAACATATATGACCATATTAATATTAATATATTGGACTCAACAGAAAAAAGCAGATGTAGGGTTAAACTTTTTTTTTTTTTAAAACAAAGTATTTGCATAATCAAAATTGTTGGATGACTAACCCATATAGTGAATATCCTAAATGCATAAATAAATAATAAACTGAATAATTTGAATAAAGGTCAGATATAAATAAATGTAGCTGTAAATCAATGCACATATAAATAAATGTGGACTTTTGTTACTATAATAATGTAATACCTGCTGAGTAGGTTGTTGATTTGCTGTGTAGTTAAAAACCCACAGATATTCCAAAGAACTCTTGTCAGTGCTTCCCTATAAATAATACAACGTGATACATTCACTAATGCTTTATACATATAGATTTCACTGTATTGCATTTGTCACAATCATACTGTATATGTAAATTCATCTTTTGTATCATTTATTTTATTAAGGGAACAATTTGATTGTTGTTGCTTGTTTTATGTATCAAAAAAGATGACAATTTTTTTTCTGTGATTTGGAAATAAGTAGTTTAACCTTCCTGGCGGTATGATTATTTCAGATTTTAGGTGCTGAAAGCGGTACCATTATTTTGCATGGAAATTTGGCGTTTTACATTGTAGGCCTGTAATTCTTAGGAATAACTCACTTAAATCTGTCCAAACAAGAGTCTAGTAGACATCTCGGGTATGATAAAGTTTGAAAAACAAAATCATAAATTATAATATAATAAATAACTATAAATAATTATAAGAAATAATAATGTAATTATAATAAAAATTATTCAATAATGTAATCAAATCAAAAACACTGAAATTTGCTCAGTTGCAGAATTGTCGCTGTCATTACTTTTATTTTTTTATGACGAATTTCCCCACAAATCGCTATCGCTCAATTCTGCAAGTGATTCTAATTTATTATCACTGTTTTCTAAAACCACTTTTGACATAAAGGGACACTTTTGGTTGCTATGGACAATCTCCAGTTTCCAGGCAGAAAGAACAGTTTTTATTATATAAAAGTACATGTAGGACACTGGACAGACCACTAGGGACAAGGGGGTGTGTATTTTTTACATACAGTATACTGTATGTAATGTGTTTATTTACTTTTTTGAATTTGGCGCCGTTCTCCGCCCCCGTGCGTCGTAACGTCGCAGGGAACGGAAATCGCCAGCACACAGGGACACGAGGACGCCGCTCGCTCACACAGCGGGGAGGCATCGCAGGGTCCAGGGACAAGGTAAGTAACTTGTGCCTGTGGCTGCTGCGAGGCGATCCCAAGTCTGGCTTGGGGATACCGCTTTTGGTAAAGAAATCTTACCCCGAGCCAGACTCGGGAATACCGCCAGGGGGGTTAACCACTTCTTCACCTGGCCTATTCTGGCACTTCTTTCCTTCGTGTAAAAATCATAATTTTTTTTGCTAGAAAATTAATCAGAACCCCCAAACATATATATATATATATATATATATATATATATATATATATATATATATATATATATATATATATATATATATATATATTTTTAGCAGACACCCTAGGGAATAAAATGGCGGTCATTGCAATCATTTTTCAAACGCCTTTTTTGGGGGGAAAAAAACAGTTTCATGAATTAAAAAAATATCAAAACAGTAAAGTTAGCCCAATTTTTTTGTATAATGTGAAAGATGATGTTATGCCGAGTAAATAGATACCTAACATGTCACGCTTTAAAATTGCGCACACTCATGGAATGGCGCCAAACGTTGGTACTTAAAAATCTCCACAGGCAATGCTTTAATTTTTTTTACAGGTTACTCTTTTTGAGTTACAGAGGAGGTCTAGTGCTAGAATTATTGCACATGCTCTAACGCACGCGCCGATACCTCACATGTGGGGTTTGAATGGCTTTTACATATGTGGGCTGGACTTACATGTATGTTTGCTTCTGAGCGCGAGCTACCGGGGGCAGGGGCGTTTTAATTTTTTTTTTTTTCATTTTACTTTTACTATTTTTATTTTTACACTTTTTTTTTTTTTTGATCACTTTTATTCCTATTACAAGGAATATAAACATCCCTTGTAAAAGGAATCATTGTGACAGGTCCTCTTTATGGAGAGATGTGGGGTCAATAAGACCCCACATCTCTCCTCCAGGCTTCAAACAGTCATAGAGATGACTGGTGACCAGAAATCTCTATCGTTGTGAGCCGGCCGATTCGTTCTCCGGGCCCCCGATGGCACGGGAGAGCCCAGGAGAAGCACCGGATGGCGCCGGGAGGGGGGGACGACATCCGCCGCCTATAAAAACAATTAAGCGGCGGAACTGCTGATCGTTCTTATCGCACAGAATCACCGGCAGAAAACAGTGATAGCTGCAGGCATCATTCAGATATCACCGCACAAAGTCGAGGACGTCAGATGATGTCCTTGGTGGAGAAGTGGTTAAGTACAAAGTGTATTTTGTGCTATAGCCATCCAGCAGTGATCATTGTGTTCTGATGGCATTGTCAGAATACAATAGGACAGCGGAAGAGATTCCCCCATATGCACTCACTGTCTTGATGGGGGAATTAAGCGATTAACCCTTGGTTGAAGGAAAGAAAATTGCATGATCTATGGCTGGCTTAATTTATAACTTCAGCCAGCCATAGAGGGATCAGTCTGTCTATGGCTGGTTGTACTGAAGTCGATCCATCAATCAACTTATGTCCAAACACTGCCAGTGGCATCATTGTATTCTGCTGGTGGGGAAGGCTCCGCACCCTCCCTGCTGGCAGAACACAATAGTGCTGCGGGAAGGATTCTCTAATTAAAGCGGGAGTTCACCCATAAAATTTTTTTTACCCTTAGATTGATGCTCATTTTGTCAAGGGGAATCGGCTAGTTGTTTTAAAATCGAAGCTGTACTTACCGTTGTAGAGAGCGATCTTCTCCGCCGCTTCCGGGTATGGGTCTTCGGGACTGGGCGTTCCTATTTTGATTGACAGTCTTCCGACAGGCTTCCGACGGTCGCATCCATCGTGTCACGAGTAGCCGAAAGAAGCCGAACGTCGGTGCGGCTCTATACTGCGCCTGCGCACCGACATTCGGCTACTTTCGGAAAATCGTGACGCGATGGATGCGACCGTCGGAAGCCTGTTGGAAGACTGTCAATCAAAATAGGAACGCCCAGTCCTGCAGCCCATACCCGGAAGCGGCGGAGAAGATCGCTCTCTACAACGGTAAGTACGGCTTCGATTTTAAAACAACTAGCCGATTCCCCTAGACAAAATGAGCAGGAATCTAAGGGTAAAACATTTTATTTCTGGGTGAACCTCCACTTTAATTATCGCTAGGGCAGGCCATACATTATGCAATTTTCTTTCCTTCAAACACACTGACTATGTTGATGGGGAGGAATCGTGCAATTTTCTTTTTTTCAGCGTTCGGTTAAGGAAAGAAAATCGCATAATATATGGCCTGCCTTAGAGATAAAACTGTTTTACAAAATTATAAGAGAAATCATAAATCAGACAAAATGCTACTTTCATGCTGTCAGCAATTGTGATGAAAGACTAACTGTGTTAATACGCCAATTGTCAAATTTCTATTGTGGACACAAATCAACATTTTCAAGCTCATGAGAAAGCAGGTATGGGCTCTCCTTATATTTTTTCAGGTTACAGCAGCACCACAATAAAACAATAAACATGTCATCTCATCCTTGGAGACCAGACATAATAGCCAGCAAAAAAAAAATACACTCACCGGCCACTTTTTTAGGTAAACTTTGCTAGTATCGGGTTGGACCTCCCTTTTGCCTTCAGAACTGCCTTGATTCTTTGTGGCATAGATTCAACAATGTGTTGGAAACATTCCTTTAGAGATTTTGGTCCATATTGACATGTTAACATCATGCAGTTGCTGCAGATTTGTCAGCTGCACATCCATGATGTGACTCTCTTGTTCCACCACATCCCAAAGGTGCTCTATTGGATTGAGATCTAGTCACTGCGAAGCTCATTGGAGTACAGTGACCTCGATGTGTTCAAGAAACCAGTGGTGAGATGATTTGAGCTTTGTGACATGGTGCATTATCTTGCTGGAAGTAGCCATCATAAGATGGGTACATTGTAGTCATAAAGGGATCATGTGGTCGGCAACAAAGTGTGCCAAGAAAATATCCCCCACACCATTACACCACCACCAGCCTAAACTGTTGATACAAGGCAGGATGGATCCATGCTTTCATGTTGTTTACCCCAAATTTTGACTCTACCATCTGAATGTCGCAGCTAAAAATGAGACTCATCAGACCAGGCAACGCTTTACCAATCTTCTATTGTCCAATTTTGGTGAGCCTGAGTGAATTGTAGCCTCAGTTTCCTGTTCTTAGCTGACAGGAGTGGCACCCGATGTGGTCTTCTTCTGGTGTAGCCCATTTGCTTCAAGGTTTGATGTGTTGTGCATTCAGAGACGGTATTTTGCATACCTTGGTTGGGATGAGTGGTTATTTTAGTTACTGTTGCCTTTCTATCATCTCAAACTAGTCTGTCCATTCTCCTCTGACCTCTGACATTAAACAAGGCATTTTCCTCCACACAACTGCCGCTCACTGGATATTTTTAAATACTCACACCAGCCCATCTGGCACCAACAACCATGCCACGTTCAAAGTCACTTAAATCCCCTTTCTTCCCCATTCTGATGCTTATTTGAACTCAGCAAGTGGTCTTCACCACATCTACATGACTAATATTCAAAATAAAATCATCTGGTGTTGCCAGTGACACACCTCCATCCTTTAAATTAATTACAACAAAGAAGAGTTGTGCCCTTGGGACATTAAATGAGGTGAGCACAAAAATGTCAATGAGAGTGTACAAAGTAAACATGGTTTATACATTTATTAAAATTGTATAACATTCATTGAATATATGAGATGCATCAACAGAGGTGCCAAACCACTTGGCAGTGATAAAACACAACATTACCAAGCGGCCACATACATATATATTTTCTTAGAATTGATGATGTACAGTAATACACATGCATCGGCATAACTCAATGTGTTTCGTGAGTCTTTGCTCGCTAGGCATGTGCATTTCGTTTCGTTCCGAATCGAAATTCGGACAAATTTTTAATTATTCGGACATTCGGATGCATACGAATTCCCGAATTGTAATATTAATGAATTTACCGAATCCAAACGAACGTCGAAAACCCGCGGACGAAATTCGATCGAACATCGAAAACAAATTCTATTCGTATCGAATTCGAAAACAAATTTTATTAGAATCGAATTGTTTTCGAATTCGATTCGAATAGAATTTGTTTTCGAATCCGATTGAAATATTATCGAATCCGGTCGAAATATTTTCGAATACGACCGGATTTTTCTAAATTCGGTCAAAAACGAACAAATTATCGAATCTGGTCGAAATATTTCCGAATTCGTCCGGATTTTTTGAAATTCGGTCGAAAACGAACGAATTCCGAAAACGAATTTAACACATGTAACGAATCTAACTTAACGAAATTAATTAAACAACTAATTAAAACGAAACGAAACTAAACTAATTTTTTCCTTTTGCACATGCCTACGGCTCGCTTCTTCAGGAGTAGATGCAAATGTAGTGTATATATATATATATATATATATATATATATATATATATATGGACTGAGCCAATGTCTCAAAAAACAATAAACCAACAGGTGTCGGCAAGGTGTGTCTATCCCGGGAGCTGAAGGGAAGGAACCAGCAAAGGCCCACCATGGGGACAGATGGAGGGCAAGCATAACATGGGAGCCAAAGAGTGTGACCTTTGATGTCCCTCAATGTCCAACATGATTTGCAGCATGAAGCCATGGCCCCACACTTCACATGCTGAGGACACATGGATCATGCTGCAAATCATGTTGGACATTGAGGGATATTGAAGGTCCCACTCTTTGGCTCTTATGGTTTGCTTGCCCTCCACCTTTCTTCCTGGTGGGTCTTTGCTGGTTCCTTCCCTTCAGCTCCCGGGATAGACACACCTTGCTGCCACCTGTTGGTATATTGGCTTTTGAGACATTGGCTCAGTCCATATATACACTGCATTTACATCTACTCCTGAAGAAGTGAGCAGCAACTCATGAAACGTGTCGAGTTATATGATGCCTATGTATTACTGAACATCAACAATTCTGAAGCCCCGTACACACGGCCGAGGAACTCGACGTGCCAAACACATCGAGTTCCTCGGCCAGTTCAGCACTGAAGCCGCCGAGGAGCTCGGCGGGGAGAGAGCTCCCATAGAACAACGAGGAAATAGAGAACATGTTCTCTATTTCCTCGCCGAGCTCCTCGTCGGCTTCCTCGGCCGAAAGTGTACACACGGCCGGGTTTCTCGGCAGAATTCAGCCAGAAACTCGGTCGGAAGCTGAATTCTGCCGAGGAAACTGGTCGTGTGTACGGGGCCTGAGAAAATATATATGTATGTGGCCGCTTGGTAATGTTGTGTTTTATCACTGCCAAGTTGTTTGACACCTCTGTTGATGCATCTCATATATACAATGAATGTTATACAATTTTGTATTACATTTATAAACCAGTTGCTGCCATGTGATTGGCTAATTAGCCATTTGTGTTATCAAGCAATTCAACTGTTGTACCTAATAAAGTGTCCGGTGAGTGTATACAGGCATACCCCACTTTTAAGTACACAATGGGGTTTATTTACTAAAGCTGGAAAGCGCAAAATCAGGCTAGCTTCTGCATAGAAACCAATGAGCTTCCAGGTTTTATTACTAAAGCTTAATTGAACAAGCTGGGGTTAGAAGTTCAATGGTTTCTATACAGAAGTGAGTCTGATTTTGCACTTTCCAGCTTTAGTAAATAAACCACATTGTGTCCCTGGTTGGCAGAAGCACAATAAGTCTGTTAAGGTTCTCATTTACACAGGTCATGGTATATCTCAGGGATCCTCAAAATACGGCCCTCCAGCTGTTGCGGAACTACACATCTCATGAGGCATTGTAAAACTCTGACATTCACAGATATGACTAGGCATGATGGGAATTGTAGTTCCTGAACAACTGGACGGCCATAGTTTGAAAATCCCTGGTATATCTAGTAGTAGTTAGTCACATGCAACTGGACTTGTCATTTGAAGATGTTTTGTAGCTTGTCCAAGCCACTTCATATCCACTAAGTGGGTTGATTTAGTAAAACTGGAGAGTGGAAAATCTGATGCAGCTCTGCATAGAAACCAATCAGCTTCCAGGTTTTATGATCAAATCTTATTTGAAGAAGGTGAAGTTAGAAGCTGATTGGCTACCATGCACAGCTGCACCATATTTTGCAATCTCCATTTTTAGTAAAGGAAGATACCCCACAATTTACAGTAAAATATCCATGTAAAAGATGAAGAGGAATACTTGCCTTTCCTGTGGGCAATATTGACACAGTAATGGTGTAGGGTTGGCAAAAAAGCACATCATGTATCAGGGGATGCAATATCTGAAACTTCTGGGTATGTTAGAGCGCTGTGTGGTTCCTCTGGATCCCAAAATCAGTACAGAACACTATAGTGATATAGGGCCAGATTCAGATAGATCAGCGGATCTTTAGATCCGCGTAATCTATCTGATTTAAGATCCGCCGCCGCAAGTTTTAGAGGCAAGTGGGTAATTCACAAAACACTTACCTCCAAACTTGCGGCGGCGGATCATAAATCCCCCGGCGGAATTCAAATTCCGCGGCTAGGGGTAGTGTAGTATTTAAATCAGGCGTGTCCCCGCGCCGATTTAAATGCGCATGCGCCGTCCGTGAATTTTCCGGGCGTGCATTGCTCCCAATGACGTCGCTAGAACATCATTGGTTTCGGCGTGAGCGTAACTTGCGACGAGCGGTTTTGTGAATCGACGTACGCAAACGACGTAAAAAAAAACATTTGACGCAGGAACGACGGCCATACTTAACATTGGCTGCGCCCCATAGGAGCAGTGGTAACTATGCGCCGGGAAAACCCTTACGTAAACGTCCTAAAAACACTGCGTCGGGCCCGCGTACATTCGTGAATTGTCGTATCTCGCTGATTTACATATTCTCGGCGTAAATCAGCGAGAACGCCCCCAGCGGCCATTTTTAAATTGCAGTTAAGTTAGGCATATCTATGAATCAGGCGCATAGATACGACCGCCTAACTCAGATATACGACGGTGTATCAGGAGATACACCGTCGTATCTCTTTGAGAATCTGGCCCATAGGGTTTAGCCAGGAGAAACCACAGACAGAGCAGTGGTTGGATACCAGTGCTGCCATGCCGGTAAAACAAAAGAAAGAATTCTTCTGGACAGCCGCACTCCGAATAAAAATTGCCTTTATTGTAAAATCCAAAATCCAAAACAGCACTACAAGTCACAGCACACCAGTAAAGCTGACGCGTTTCACACTGTACTAGTGTTTGATCATGCCAACTAATGAAAAGAATAAAGATTTCCCTTGGCACACACTGGAAGTATAAGCGTTCTTCGTCTTCCTTTACAGGTTAATCTGCCACTTAGTGACAGGGTCACTTTAAATGAACTTTTTACAGTGTGTTTCAAGATGATTTTAAAGCATCTATGGAAAAAAAAAGTTACAAGTACCGTGGCCACCGGAGCAGCTCATTTAAATGAGGGAAAACATTTTTCCATCTGTTGTTATTCAGGGATATCTTCTTTGCTGTAGACATCTTATCTGAATAATTAGCATGTTTTACGTGTTTTATATGTGGAGTGCATTATAGGTGCCTTTCACATTTTGGGCATTATTGAATTCTATACATTTTACTAAAAAAGCATAGTAAATGTAATATTTAGGTATGTTAGGTGGTTTACATTATTGTTTGTATTCTACAGAAATTAAAAAGGTAAATTTAAAAAAAAAAAAGATCACTTTGATTAAAAATATATTTGTTTTGACGAAGAAGAGAAATTGTTATCCTTTGTTACCTGGATATCGTCCCTTGTCCCTTGGGATCATTGTTCCGAAACATTTGGTAAATATAAGTATGAGAATTAGTTAGCTTCTCCTTAATTATGGAAATGATCTGTGAACGAAAATATAAAAAATAAATAAATACAAATTTACAATTAAATGATCCATGTTTATGACGATAGAGAAGATTACCTGCACACCAACTTCAATCAACAAGGCACACAAAATATAATTTCTATCACTTTATATTGCTGCTAAATGTATTTTTTTTTTCATCTTGGTATGTCCTATTATTTGTTAGGCCTTTCTTCTTTAATTAATATTCTGTTTTGCTCTTTTTGCATCTAATTTGACTTTTTGACATTACACTTGTACATTATTTGGAAAACACCAATAATTTCTGTGCAAAATATTTAAAAGAGAGGTATGGCTAATCCCCTTTTGTGATACTAAAGTCTAACTTTTTTTGTTTAAAAATAACAAACATGTTATACTTCCCACCTCTGTACAGTGGTTTTTCTCGGAGCAGACCAGATCCTCCTCTTCTCAGGTCCCTCTTTGTTGCTCCTGCCCCTCCCTCCCATCGAGTGCCCCCACAGCAAACAGCTTGCTATGGGGGCACCGGGGGGGGGGGGGGCAGGACAAGGCTGATCATTGGAGGAGAACAGGTTGAGTTCACAGCAGAGCTAGAGGACTGACCAAAGTGTGTTCTCCTGCTTAGTGTGGTGAGTTTTTAATTGTAAAGCAGAGAGACTGGCAGGATCATCACAGATTGCACACAAAGTAAGCAATACAAAGGGAACAGGATACTTTCCTCATATAATTACATGGTACAGCAGGTACATATCAGGAATATGAAATGTTGGGCTAACAAACACTTTAATGTAGGGAATGCATTAAGCTAAAAAAACACCAGGGCTTTAAAACCACTTTAAGTATATATATATATATATATATATATATATATATATATATATATATATAGAAATGCTAATGAGCTTGTCACTACTAAGACTGTGTGAACAGTTCAAAGGTGAGCACCTAAATTATTAAAAGGTTAGAAAAATTGTTTAGCTTCAAAAGACATGCCTTAATCTATTTTATATGTGCATGTGAAACTCAATTGAAATACTGAGGTCACATTATGTCTACTGAGGACACCTACTTAATTCAAGAAAAAAGATGATAATTTATATTTTTGTAATAATTGCAGCTTACAACAGTGGCCATTACACATTTTCTGAAGTATTCATCTTCCAAGTGTATATAAGGTCAATAGGAACTGAAGATCTACCAAGTGGTAATTTATCTCAAGAATGGCGCAAAGGCCAAAGAGGCACCAAAGAGGAATGAGATTTTGCCATTAGTAAAGAAAATAGTTATATAGGTATTGGACTCTGTAATTTAAAGGACAACTTCACCTTTAGTAGATTTGTCATTTACCAACTAGGCGTCTGCGCTATAGCCGAATGACGGCCACAGCATGGACCCAATTGCCAGGAGGCTGTCAATAGACGTCTTCCCCTTTGCGTTCTCCCCGGGCACACGTGGCGCGCGCTGTGATCACTGAGTCACTGAGGCTCGGGTGATCACAGATCCGAGTAAGTGGCCGATCCCATCCCCTTACCACGTAATCAGCTGTCAGCCAATGACAGCTGATCACGTGATGTAAACAAAAGCTTGGTAATCGTTTTTTTTTCTCCTCGCGCTGACAGCGTGAGGAGAAAAAAAAGCAGATCGCCGGCGAATGTGCAAGGGACATCGGTCCCGAAGAGGATGGACGCACATCTGCCTCATCTGTGCCTATGAGTACCCCCTGCCAGTTCCACCTATCAATGCCCACAAGTGCCACCTATCATAACCCACCTGTGGTGCCAATCAGTGCCTCATCAGTGCCACCTAGCAGTGCTGACTATCAGTGTTACCTACCACTGAAAGTTGGTTTGGGCAGGAGGGGGGTTTAAGTGTCCAGTAAGCAAGTGGTTAATAGAACTCTCCACTCTATTGATTGCAGCCAACCTAGGATACCAACATTGGGCTAGATTCAGCAAGAATTTACGTCGGCGTATCTATTGATATGCTGCGTAAATTCAAAGCTGCGCCGGCGTATCTTCTTTCTGTATTCAGAAAGCAAGATACGCCGAAATTAGGCTAAGATCTGACTGGCGTAAGTCTCTTACGCCGTCGTATCTTAGTTGCATATTTACGCTGGCCGCTAGGTGGCGCTTCCGTCGATTTCAGCGTAGAATATGCAAATGAGCTGGATACGCCGATTCAGAAACGTATGTGCGCCTGGCAGATTTTTTTACGTCGTTTGCGTAAGGCTTTTTCCGGCGTAACGTTGCTCCTGCTATATGTGGCATAGCCAATGTTAAGTATGGACGTCGGGACAGCGTCAAATTTTGCGTCGTTTGCGTAAGTCGTTCGCGAATAGGGCTTTGCGTAAATTACGTTCACGTCGAAAGCATTGACTATTTGCGCACTGGGATACGTTCACGGACGGCGAATGCGCCGTTCGTTAGAGACGTCATTTACGTGGGGTCATGTTTTATTTACATAAAACACGCCCACCTCTTCTCAATTTGAATTCTGCGCGCTTACGCCGACAGATTTAAGCTACGCCGCCGTAACTTAGGGCACAGGTTCTTTGTGAATCCAGCCCCAGCCTCACTAAGTTACAGCGGCGGGCACAAACTTACGGCGGGCTTTCTGAATCTAGCCCTTAGTCTCTGATCCAGCTATCTTTTCTCTGACAAGGTCCTAGTCAGCTCCTCTTCATACTACACATTTACACCGTGGCCACATTCATTCCTTTGAGCAGTATAACACGATAACAAGTATATGTGGCGTACCACATGAATAAACATTTTCATCAACATAAAATAGTTAGTCACGTATGAGATTTAGATATCAAAAATAATTATTTACATTTCAAGACAGTGTAGCATTACCCCCAGTGGAGCTGCTGGATTTTTGGGCAGCGTGTTACCTCGTGGCTCCTCTAGGGGTGAATGATGCGTAATGCATGTAGTAGAAGTAAAGGAATGTCCAGACAGGTGCTCTTTGCTGTGCCCTTTATTACCCAGCCGGGTAAAAACAGTAAACTTGTGGTGAAGAAAGTAAAGCTGAAGAAGACGGGAGAATAGCAGATTCAGGCGTGATGATAGGAAACAGTCCTGCTCCCAAACGTAACACTTCTTTGCACCACTCCCGCCGGAATGTGTACCCGGACAGGCCTCTCTCACTGACCTGGCAGCCGGAGTATCACTCGGACAATTGTAGGATAAATTCTCTGCCACAGACCCTCCTTGGTGAACTTGAACTTGGGAGAAAGTCTCTGCCACAGACCCCTCTCAATGAGCCTCAGAAAGATATCTCTGCCACAGGTCCCCTCTGGGTTGAATCCTTGGAGATATGCCTTCTTAATTGAGCTATGTCTGGATCTCCTTCAACTTGTCGCCCAGGTACCGACTGACAGGTGATCAATCCCTCGGTGTCCGGCTGCCTCGATCCCCGGTGGTTTGTCCAGGCCCTTTTGGAACGCCAGCCTCTCAATGGCACTCCTCAGACAGACTCCCCACCGAACAGCAGTACAGCTTGGGATCATCGAAATGGGAACCCAGTCACTCACTGGGTCCCCGCCGCTGTTCAGATGCTCCGGGTCAGCATGGCCCCGGAATCAGGAACACTGCGTGGCACGCATGCCCCGGCCAGGTAAGCTATAACGCTAGGGTGCTGTGATGTGGCCACCCTAAAGGTGGGTGCCACACTGGATGAAGAAAACACGGAACCAATGGCGTCTGCCCCATAAATACCCCTCCCCAGCATGCACAGTGAGGACAAACCCCCGTGATTGGCTGCTGGGAAGGAGCACCCAAAACTTGACTCCACTGCTGCTGCCTGCAGCACCGGGGCTGGAAGAACACCCCAGTACAGCAGAATAGGCTCAGAGCACAGCCAAGCTGAGACAGAGACCGCATTTTGCTACTAACTACACTCTGATCTACCCTTAAATTTAGCTAGCACCAGTACTCTAAAGTACATAGGCGCTACAACAGTAAGGCAATAGCCTTGCTCCCTGACTATCTATCTATTATATACAGTTGTAACAATGTACACATGTTGTTGTTATCTGGCTAGATCACTATCTCTCCTTAGCCAAGGAAGACGCACCAACTCATCAACACCTGAAAGAGAAAAAAACAATGCAAAAGCATCCTATCCTATAAAAGCATTGTGCAATATGTACACAGTGATTTAAACTGGTCCTCAGCCGAGGCAGCATGTGTTATCATGATATAAAATAATGAATGTGGGCGTGATTTTCTTTTTTGGGGGGCGGCAGCATTTCATTCTTGGACCCAGGCAGCACGATGTCTTGGACCAGCAATGTAAGTATTACTACCATAACTCACCTCATTAACACTGTAAGCTTGTGTGGTAGCTATGTCTACAGATAGACGTCCACCTGCAGTCTTCGCTCTCATATTTTCTTTCCCCTTTTCATGCTCTGTAAAGAGACAATTGATGGTAAATAGAACCTGGTGCTGTAAGTGCTTAAAAAGTATTAAACCAACCATTGTGAGTAGAGCAGCCTATTAAAATGAATACGCTGCCTACAAACAGAACAATGTTTACAACAGTATGAACTGAGTCCTCTCTATTTGTCCTAGTGACCATTATTACCAGAAAAAAAAAGAAGAAATAGAGTGGAGGTCTTCTAATGGAGACCCTTGTGGTGGAGGTAAATCTCACCAAAGGGACACAAAAGGCAAAAAACACATGACTTCATCCTTTACTATTCTACTTAAAACTAAAAAGCTTTGTATATACTTTAAAGCTGTACTCCAGGTGCAAATACTTTATTTAAATCTATTCCTCGATAGCCACAAAGTATATAAATCCACTGTGTGTACACCAAATGCCTTGGCAAACCCAAAGTAAGTAGTACATAAAAGTAGTAACATCATCACTGTGTTGCTTGTGCAGAGAAGAGCTGTGGGAGGGACCCAGCATGCTCCACCCACTACAGACTGCCTGCAGAAAACTACAGGAGGGGGCGGAGACAGGACCAGTCACCCTTCACAAGGAGTGAGGTCAGCAGTGACTGGTCTTTATTACAAGAAGCTTCTACACAGAGACAAAGTTTCACACTAGATTACTGCACAGATCTGGAGAACACCAGGATTCAAGGAAGAACACCCATGACCTATTTTGATTATATTTGCTTATCCTGAGGTTCAGCTTTAACCACTTGACGACTGCCGCATGTATATGTACGTCCACAGAATGGCACATACAGGCATATGGGCGTACCCCCGACCCGTGGAAAGGCGGGGACGTCCCCGCCTTTCCACGGGTCGGGGGTCCGATCGGGACCCCCCCCTGCTACATGCGGCGCTCGGATCCCCGCGGGGAGCGATCCGGGACAACGGCGCGGCTATTCGTTAATAGCCGCCTCGTCGCGATCGCTCCCTGCAGCTGAAGAACGGGGAGAGCCGTGTGTAAACACGGCTTCCCCGTGCTTCACTGTGGCGGCTGCATCGATCGAGTGATCCCTTTTATAGGGAGACTCGATCGATGATGTCTTCAGAGAGTCGTGGTTAATGATTCTTACTCTGAATGGTCCAATGTTATGAGTGGTGTACCCCAAGGTTCAGTGCTGGGACCCTTACTTTTCAATATATTTATAAATGATATTGGATCAAAAGTAACATTTCTGTCTTTGCAGATGACACCAAGCTATGCAGTGGAATAACGTCCTTACAGGATGTCTCCAATTTACAAGCCGACCTCAATGCTCTGTCTGATTGGGCGACTAAGTGGCAGATGAGGTTTAATGTAGATAAATGTAAAGTTATGCACTTGGGGGCTAAGAATATGCATGCATCATACATACTAGGGGGAGTACAACTGGGGGGATCTGTAGTGGAGAAGGATCTGGGGGTTTTAGTTGATCATAAGCTCAATAATGGCATGCAATGTCAAGCTGCGGTTTCCAAAGCGAGCAAAGTCCTTTCTTGTATTAAGAGAGGTATGGACTCCAGAGACAGAGATATAATTTTGCCCCTGTACAAATCATTACTAAGACCTCATCTGGAATATGCAGTTCAGTTTTGGGCACCAGTTCTCAAAAAGGATATAGGAGAACTGGAGAAAGTGCAGAGAAGAGCAACCAAACTGATAAGAGGCATGGAGGAGCTCAGCTATGAGGAAAGATTAGAGGAACTAAATTTATTCACTCTTGAGAAGAGGAGAATAAGGGGGGATATGATCAACATGTACAAATATATAAGAGGTCCATACAGTGAACTTGGTGTTGAGTTATTCACTTTACGGTCATCACTGAGGACAAGGGGGCACTCTTTACATCTAGAGGAAAAGAGATTTCACCTCCAAATACGGAAAGGTTTTTTCACAGTAAGAGCTGTGAAAATGTGGAACAGACTCCCTCCAGAGGTGGTTCTGGCCAGCTCAGTAGATTGCTTTAAGAAAGGTCTGGATTCTTTCCTAAATGTACAGAATATAACTGAGTACTAAGATTTGTAGGTATAGTTGATCCAGGGTAAATCCGATTGCCTCTCGGGGGATCAGGAAGGAATTTTTTCCCCTGCTGTAGCAAATTGGATCATGCTCCGCTGGGGTTTTTTGCCTTCCTCTGGATCAACTGTGGGTATGGAGTTGGGTGTATAGGATTTTACTGTGTTTTTTTATTTTGTTTTTGTGGTTGAACTGGATGGACTTGTGTCTTTTTTCAACCTGACTAACTATGTAACTATGTAACCTACAGCCACCCCCCCCCTACAGTTGTAAACACACACTAGGTGAACCCTAACTCCTACAACGCCCCCTTAGTGGTTAACTCCCAAACTGCAACTGTCATTTTCACAATAAACAATGCAATTTAAATGCATTTTTTGCTGTGAAAATGACAATGGTCCCAAAAATGTGTCAAAAGTGTCCGCCATAATGTCGCAGTCACGAAAAAAAATCGCTGATCGCCGCCATTAGTAGTAAAAAAAATAATAATAATAAAACTATCCCCTATTTTGTAAACGCTATAAATTTTGCGCAAACCAATCGATAAACGCTTATTGCAATTTTTTTTACCAAAAATAGGTAGAAGAATACGTATCGGCCTAAACTAAGGAATTTTTTTTTTTTATATATGTTTTTGGGGGATATTTATTACAGCAAAAAGTAAAAAATATTGAATTTTTTTCAAAATTGTCGCTCTATTTTTGTTTATAGCGCAAAAAATAAAAACCGCAGAGGTGATCAAATACCACCAAAAGAAAGTTCTATTTGTGGGGAAAAAAGGACACCAATTTTGTTTGGGACCCACGTCACACGACCGCGCAATTGTCTGTTAAAACGACGCAGTGCTGAATTGTAAAAACGCCTTTGGGCATTTAGCAGCATATTGGTCCGGGGCTTAACCGGTTAAGAAAGCATTATGTTCTTAATGCGTTTTAAATGAACACATAAATATACCGGTTATTGGCTGTTAAGTGTGTGCTTTTTTTTATCACAGAAGGTTTTTGAAATAAAAGATCAATACAAAACAAATAACCTTCACATTAAACAGAAATACAAAGCAAATGAATATTATAAATGCCGTAATATTCTGGGATTGATTGATGAAATTTGCAGGAAATACCTTTGTTGTCTACACCACCAATCAAATTTAAGAAAAAAGGGGGGGACCACCCGAAGGTGTTTGGGACTTTAAATGAGAATACGTCTGTGATGTATCTCCATCCTTGTGTCTTGGACTTTATATGAGATTACATCCATACTATATCTCCATCCCGTATGCGGAAAATTGCAACAAAGGGAATTTGGGACTTTAAATGAAACAGTGGGCTGAATGGGGACAAAGTAATGAAACAAGCCATAGATGAAATGTTCATGTATTGAGAAAGTAGAATATTTGGTAGAAACAAATAACTTGTACAAAAGTACAGAACATACATTTCATACATAATACAATAATTGATATAAAATACATTAAATAAATAACAGTCCATGACAACATATATAGCCACATAGAGGTTGGGCATAACCACGCAATAGGTGAAGTATAAAATCATAGAAGTACTGGTTGATCAGAATGGGTCCCATAAACGCGTATAGCTACATATTTGTAAGCCCGACGCGGCGTTTCGTGTATATGAAAAACACTCATCAGGGGCGGATGTAGTGGGATATCTGGAATACAGATTTGATTAGTGATCAAGGTATTAAAATTGGATCCACCAAAAAAGAGGTAGTAAGTCAATTCTGGTTACTTACATAGTATGTCAAAGTGGTAATCAAGTGGTAATCAATTATTGTATTATGTATGAAATGTATGAAATGTATGTTCTGTACTTTTGTACAAGTTATTTGTATCTTGTTTCTACCAAATATTCTACTTTCTCAATACATGAACATTTCATCTATGGCTTGTTTCATTACTTTGTCCCCATTCAGCCCACTGTTTCTTTAAAAGTCCCAAATTCCCTTTGTTGCAATTTACCAATCAAGTTTAAGTTTTCTTTTTCACCAAGCTCTTGAAAAATGAAAAGTAGACATACCTCCAGCCGTTCCCATTTTACGAGGATTATGCTGACTAGAAAGACCATGAAGGGATGGGCCATGTTCAGTTTACAAATGCTTACATTATGAATAGAGCTTAGTGGATGGAAAGAGGAGCTTAATGTGCCCCTGCTTCCATTTTTAAAAGTTGGGACTATTAATAGGTTAGGACAGGTTTTTATGGTAAAAATCCTCCTCGCCCTCCCATTTCTGATAAATTATACGCAATGTTATTGAGATCATTTTACATCTGTGTCTATACTACGTAACATAAGACTGTTAGTTATTATATATATCTTGCACTGACTCATGTGAATCTGAGTTTGTTTTGATGACTTTGCTGGAAGTCTAATAATATAGTTGCTTATAATGTACATTTCTATACCTGATCCCTGATTCTGAACGGTAGCTATTTATTAGAAGTCAGATTTGATTCACCAACAGAGTTTTGAATCAAGAAATACGTTCATACAGTTGTGGCACATTTATTACGTAGAGCAGGGGTCTCCAAACTATTTAAACAAAGGGCCAGTTTACAGTGCTTTAGACTTTAGGGGGGGGGGCAGACGTTGGTGGCAGTGGGAGAAATAATGGCCAATATGTGTCAGTGGGAAAAATAAGGAAGAATGTCCCATCATTTGTGTCAGTAGGAAGCATAATGCCAAATCATTGGTATCAGTGGGAGGAGTTATGCCCCATGGTAGGTGTAAGTGGCTGGAATAGTGTCTTGTGTCGGTAAGGCCCCGTACACACGAGGAGACATGTCCGATGAAAACGGTCCGCGGACCGTTTTTATCGGACATGTCTGCTGGGAGCTTTTGGTCTGATGTGTGTACACATCATCAGACCAAAATCCCCGCGGACAGAGAACGCGGTGACGTAGAAGACACCGACGTTCTCAAACACGGAAGTGCAATGCTTCCATGCATGCGTCGAATCAATTTGACGCATGCGCGGGATTTCGGGACGCTGGTTACACGTCATAACCAACGGACATGTCCGATTAGGTGAACTAACCACCGGACATGTCCGACGGACATGTTTCCAGCGGACAAGTTTCTTAGCTTGCTAAGAAACTTTTGTCCGCTGGAAACCTGTCCGCTAGGCCGTACACACGGTCGGACATGTCCGCGGAAACTGGTCCGCGGACCAGTTTCAGCGGACATGTTCGACCGTGTGTACGGGGCCTAAGAGGAATAATGCCCCAAGGGCAGGATAAAGGCAAGCAAAGGGCCGCATCTGGCCCCAGGGATGCACTGACATAGAGAAAAAAATCAAGGCAATTTTTTTATTAGGTGTTTATTTCGATTTTGGACAGGCTGAAGAGGTGTTACAACTTCTTCCACATCTATCTTGCTGTCTTTGGCCCTTATGGGGAGAATAAAGCCTGGTAGTAGGTACACATGTACGGGTGAGTGGAGCTGGTAGTCATGCCAGTAAGCGGGCCGATGGGTGAGTGGGAAGGCAGGACAGTGAGCGTGCCAACGTGTGAGCGGAGTGGGCAGGCAGGACAATGAGCGGGCGAGCATGTGAGCAGAGAGATGACATCATCTCTCATCGCCTGCCCTGCATCACCGCAATTCCACCCTCACTATGCAGCTGCGGGCAGCAGAGAGATTGCATCTTCTCTCTGCTGCCTGCCTTCACTCTGGGACACAGCTAATGACAATCCGCACCTTGTGGCAGGCAAGTGACAATCCACATCTTGTGGCGGGCAAGTGACATCTTGTGGCAGGCAAGTGACAATCCGCATCTTGTGGCAGGCAAGTGACATTGTAAGTGACAATTCGCATCTTGTGGCAGGCAAGTGACATTGTAAGTGACAATTCGCATCTTGTGGTAGGCAAGTGACATTGTAAGTGACAATTCGCATCTTTTGGCAGGCAAGTGACATGGCAAGTGGCAGTCCACATCTTGTGGCAGGCAAGTGACATGGCAAGTGGCAATCCGCAACTTGTGGCAGGTGACGTGGCAAGTGACAATCCGCAACTTGAAGCAGGCAAGTGACGCGGCAAGTGACAATCTGCACCTTGTGGCAGGACAGTGACATGGCAAGTGACAATTCAATCTTGTGGCAAGCAAGTGACATGGCAAGTGACAATCCAACTTGTGGCAGGCAAGTGACATGGCAAGTGACACAAGTCAAGTGACACAAGTCACAAGTGACGCAAGTGCCCCTCCCAAAACTAGGCTCTGGATTTGCCCCTGGTCAGACATGACAGCTTACCATATAGTTAATCTCCAAATTATAAAAGATAAACACAGCAGACACACTCCTCACGTATTAGGATAAAATTTGCAATCCCGCTATAAATCGCTGATCGCCACCATTACTAGTATAAAAAAAATATACAAATTCCAGTATATAATCCATAGTTTGGAGGCTATTTTTTTTTTAATATTGGATATGTTTTATAGCAGAAAGTAAAAAATATATATATTATTTTTTTTTAAATTGTCGGCCTTTTTTTGTTTATAGCGCAAAAAATAAAAACCGCTGTGGTGTTTAAATACCACCAAAATAAAGCTATATTGGTGGGAAAAAATATACAAATGTTATTTGGGTACAGCGTTGCTTGACTGTGCAACTGTCAGTTAAAATAATCCAGTGCTTTATCGCAAACATGGGCTGGTCATGAAGGGGGGTACATTTTCTGGGGGTCAAGGGGTTAAGTGGAGATGCACTTTTTAATTAAGTTCTGCAGCACATTTTGTTGCTTTTCAGCCTGAAATGAAGACTGACACAGTTTTATTCATCTATATTTATTAGTGCAATTTATAACATCCAAGTGAAAGATCTAACACCAACATGTCAGAAAAAAACAGGAGCTGGAAAAGGGATCACCCCATTGTGTCAGTATTTTGTTCAATCACATTTTGCTTTAATTACAGCCTTTAGTCTGTTGGGATCTGTCTCTACTAACTTTCCACATCTATACTTTCCATTATTTGCCCACTCTTCTTTGCAAAACTGATAAACTTCATTTCAATTTCATGGTGACCATTTGCAGACTGAAGTCATTCCACAGATTTTCAATGGGGTTTAATTCTGGGCTTCAGGACATCCTTTTTTTTGTCTGATTTTGTTTATGCTCTATGTTCCCATTATGGATTTTCCCTACAGTTTCTGTCCTGAAATCCCTTAAATGGGGGCACAGACAGTGCAGTAAACTAGAACTGCTATCAGGTCATTGTTATTGTATGTAACTTCCCGCCCCTCCGATTTCTTGTCCTGCTGTCACAAGCTGTCAGAGGGACAGGAAGTGAAGGGAAATCATTTTAATGGCATCAAAGGGCCAGATTCACCAAAGAGATACGACGGCGTATCTCCTGATACTCCGTCGTATCTCTGTTTCTATCTATGCGACTGATTCATAGAATCAGTTACGCATAGATATCCATAAGATCCGACAGGTGTAATTGTTTTACACTGTCGGATCTTAGGATGTAGTACCGCGGCCGCCGCTGGGGGGAGTTTGCGTCGTAAACCAGCGTCGGGTATGCAAATTAGGAGTTACGGCGATCCACAAAGATTTTTCCCGTCGTTACGGCGTTGCAAGTGTTAGATTTCCGTCGCAAAGATAGTGCACCTTTAACATGGTGTAAAAGTACTCCACCATGTTAAAGTATGCCTGTCTTTCCCGCGTCGCTTTTGAATTTTTTTTAAATCTTTTATTTTTCCCGGCGTAAATCTTTTTTCACGTCGCGATTCACAAAACGTCGGCGAGTCGTAATTTCACGCAAAGCACGTCGGGAAATTTGCGACGGGAGCATGCGCAGTATGTCCGGCGCGGGAGCGCGCCTAATTTAAATGGTACCCGCCCCATTTGAATTGGACCGCCTTGCGCCGGACCTGTTTACGATACACCGCCGCAAATTTCCAGGTAAGTGCTTTGTGGATCGGGCACTAAATCGGAAAAATTGCGGCGGTGTAACGTAAACCGGTTACGTTACGCTGCGCCCGCTGTACGTGAATCTGGCCCAGAGACACCAATAAATATCTCCACTAAAGCTGCATGGGGTATCATTTTGAAGCGAAGCCGAAGCAAAGCAAATCAAAGTAAAGATAACCATTTTATTTAGTGACAGGGGCTTTGACTAGCGTTCAGAGAGCTTTAACGAAGGGTGTCTGAAGCCTTGTTTTGAAGCAAGTGTAAACTAGCCGTAATGTGTGTTGAAGCCGAAGCAAGTGTAATTGAGCCCTTAACCACTTCGCGCAAAACGACGTACCCATACGTCAGTACTTTGACCCTAAATACCAGGGTTATAGCAGCAGCTAGCTGCCATAACCCCGGTATTTTCAGGAACACTGTGCATTTCTCATAAAAGTGGTCTGGATTCACCACAACATCACTTTTTATTGGCTGCGGGAGAGGTGTCCACACCCCTCCCGCCGAGCTCCGGTCGTCTCCGCAGCTTACTAGTAGCGGCAGAGACGATCGCGTCCTCTGCCGTGGATGCCTGGCTGCCGACTGAGGGGAAGATGACCCCTGCTTGGCTCCATGGCATGGGAGGGTGGAGGCGACGTCAATCTGCAATTCTGCCCACAGCTCTTAAAGGAGAATTTTTTTTTTATTGCATTTTAGTGTAAATATGAGGTCTTTTTGACCCCAGATCTCATATTTAAGAGGACCTGTCATGCTTTTTTTCTATTACAAGGGATGTTTACATTCCTTGTAATAGGAATAAAAGTGACCCCAAATGTATTTATTTTTAAAAACAGTGTCAAACTAAAAAATGAAAAGCACCCCATCCGCGATCGTTTGAGCTAGAGCAATAATTCTAGGCCTAGACCTCCTCTGTAACTCAAAACTGGCAACCTGTAGAAATAAAAAAAAAAATATTAGGAAGTTTTTAAGGGTAAAAGTTTGTGGCCATTCCAAGAGCCTTTGAATTTTGAAGCATGACATGTTGGATAACAATTTACTTGGCGTAACATTATCTTTCACAATATAAAACTAAATGGGCTAACTTTACTTATCTTGTCTTGTCTTATTTTTTTTATTTAAAAAAGTGTATTCTATGCTATCGCTCTTCTACTTGGAGAGGCTGGACACGATTACGCTAAACTTTCGCTCTACCTTACGCTTTTTCACGAGATGGTGTAATTATATTGATGCCACTTTAACCCAGAAAGTCCTACAAGAAGTCATGCAACCATTTCGTTATACCGACTGGTATTTGAAAAGGGATTTCACCAACTCGCTGGGCAACCTCAAGGTCTCCGGTCTATCCGACCCCTCTACCTTTCAACCACCATAGAACGACCACAGATTCCTGGAGCTCTTTGACTTCTGTGACTCTCCTATACTTACAGCTAATAACTCCCGTAGCTATAATGGCTATGGCTATGGCTAGGCCACTATATGAGATAACCAGTCTTTAATATTCGTACCATGCTTCTGCTTCTGAGGGTATTATTATTATTATTATTATTGTTACTGGTATAAGTCATCACTTCTGTTTATATCACATTGCTTTGTTATAATACATATTTACAACTGCTCTGGGGTTGTTGTACCCTATATGATTGTACTATGAAAATCCCCCCAAAAAAGTGTATTCTTTCCAAAAAAAGTGCGCTTGTAAGAAGGCTGCGCAAATACGGTGTGACAGAAAGTATTGCATCGACCGCCATTTTATTCTCTGGAATGTTAGAAAAAAAATATACAATGTTTGGGGGTTCTAAGTAATTTTCTAGCAAAAAAAACAGGAGCAATTTTGAAGCATGATGTTGGGTTGGGTATCAATTTACTCGGTGTAACATTGTCTTTTACAATATAAAAAAAAATGGGCTAACTTTACTGTTGTCTTATTTTTTAATTAAAAAAAGTGTATTCTTTTCAAAAAAAAATGCGCTGCGCAAATACGGTGTGACAGAAAATATTGCATCGACCTCCATTTTATTCTCTAGGGCGTTAAAAAAATATATGGGGCCAGATTCACGTACAGGCGCCTATCTTTAGGCGGGCGTAGCGTATCTCAGAAACGCTACGTCGCCGTAACTTAGAAAGGCGAGTACTGTATTCACAAAGAAGTTGCGCCTTTAGTTACGGCGGCGTAGCGTATATCGGGCGGCGTAAGCCCGCCTAATTCAAAAGAGGCTGGTTGGGGGCGTGTTCTATGCTAACTAATCGTGACTCCACGTATTTGACATTTCTTACGAACGGCGCATGCGCCGTCCGTGAAAGAATCCCAGTGCGCATGCTCCAAATTACGCCGCAAATCGTCTTACGTAAACGACATAAAAAAATGCGCCGGGCGTACGTACGTTTGTGAATCGGCGTATCTACCTAATTTGCATATTCCTCACGTAAATCTACGGAAGCGCCACCTAGCGGCCAGCGTAAATATACAACTAAGATACGACGGCGTAAGAGGCTTACGCCAGTCGGATCTTAGCAAAATTCCGGCATATCTTGTTTTCTGAATACAGAAAAAAACATCGGAGCATCCTAGAAGTTACGCGGCGTAACTTCTTTCTGAATCTGGCCCATAATGTTTGGGGGTTCTAAGCAATTTTAGAGTAAAAAAAAATAAGTTTAAAGTGTAAAAAAGAGGCTCGGGCTGAAGTGGTTAATGTTTCAAACAAACCTTTTGAATTATTGAAGGCTGGAAACTGATGTGGAATAATTAAGTTTTCTGGCACACTATCCATTGGCAATAATGGAGATTCAGGTAAGCAATGATTGTATGGCTTATTTTGTTACTGAATCTTGTGGTTTGCCTGTTCTTCTTTAATTAACACATCTTTTAGAGGCATTCAAGAGCATATCTGCTTCTTTAACATTGTTAAGAATGATTCCCCCCCTGCTAAAACAGGATTTAATTTCCTCGTTGTTGACAAATGCTCACCGTGTTGCTTAGCAGCCCAGCCTATGAAAAAGTAATAAGACTTAAATAGGGAGGATTACCCATTTGCGCCCTTCACAAGTGGTTATTACATTCACACTTAGACCTTCGTGTGTTTGAAACATGACTATTTACTGCATGTCCTGTCATTCTGCTGAGACAAAAGATTACTGTAATATGAGTGGGGAGGTGACATATAAGTAACAGTAACTAGCTGGGTCACTTTGGTGTCACACTGAGGTTTAGACATAAGCTGGGGTAAACTGGATCTAAAATGGTAACAATGCTGGCAGTGCAATAGAGAATGCAATGCACTGTTACGTATTCAAAATACTAAATATGTAACTTATCATTACTTACTTCTTGTACTGGTTCTTTGTACTAGGTGTAATCATAGTAAAAAGAAATATTTAGGAAAAAACAAACCAAAAACACTATTCTTCTTTCTTACCGCAACAAGAGCTTTATTACCTAGGCATTGGAATAGCACCAGGACCTTCATCATTTCAGAATGTGTTGCTGGGGTTTGTCGATTAATGAGAATGGAAGAAGTGATAGCTCACTATCGTGATCCATTCGAAACTTCCGAAACAGACTGGACTCTGGCCTCCCAGCAGGGTTGCTGGCTGCAGTTGTCTACCTGCTCCACAGTGTCCCCACCGAGACCAAGCCAGCACCATCTACCTGCCGGGGCCAGGCCATGCGCCATCCACCCGCTCCATGGAGGTCAGCTGCTCCTCTCAATGCTCCCATCTCCATTGAGCCCCGCCCCTCCACACAGCGCTGCACCAGAGGGACAGGCTAGAGCAAAGGAGTCCCGGAGCAGCACTGTGTGATACAAAAGTGTGAAAGGTGAAACTCCTGCGCTGTCTGTGAATACAAAGGGGGGAGGGTGGGGGGGGGGTTCGAGTGAAGGGGGCACTGCTGCAAAACCTAGGAAGGTCTACCTTGATAGACAAAGTGATAATGGAACAAGTGAAAGATGTCTGCGCTGTGAAGACACACTATCAATAATATATTGCAAATGTGTGAAAGGGGAGGGGAAGGGGGAAAGGGGGGGAGGAGATACACATGTGACAGTGAATACGTGGGTATGCCGTGGTAATAACTATAGATAGCAAAAAAATTGAACAATAACTCAGTAAATATAAAAGATACACATATGCAAAAAAAAAAAAGTCCAAGAAACGAAAGAAACCCCAGGTCTCCAAAAGTCTGGTAAGTCTGATGGTTGAAAAATGAGGACAGATATTCAACGAAGGGAGACCCCACAGCCAACTCTGGTGAAGAAAGGATAGGCCGTCACCTTAAAAATCTCCACACACACACCTCTTGTGGTCCCAGCAGCTCACCTTACATCAAGCAAAAAGAGCCTGATAGGAAAACCCTTATGGTCTGGTCTTGATGGTATAGATTGCTCTCACATTCCAAGGCAGTACATGCAAATATAAGGAACATAGAACAGGATGGTGTAATATTGATAGAGCCGGGGGGTCTTGCACATAACACACTCAGATGCACTCACATGGAATATAAAATATGAGGCTTATCTCCACGAGCAGCGAGCTCGTCAGTGTCCTGCTTCTCCTCTCACACCAGTTTCCATGCATGTCAGGCAGTTTCCATATATGTCAGGCTGGGATGTCAGGCTGGAAACACTATACAGCTCATGCAGCAGTGGAACAATCAAAGCAATAGGGAAGCAAAACACATCGCATAATCCAGTAAAAACGAACAAATTTAATTTAAAACAGCACATGAAACTCACAATTAAGTCGGTATTAATGGCATAAATCCACGAGTAGCGAACTCGTACTACGTCCGTCGGATGCTAGGGCTTGTCCAGCGCTCCAATCCCGACGCGTATCGTCACACATGTGACTTCATCAGAGCCCTGCATATGTGTATCTTTTATATTTACAGAGTTATTGTTCAATTTTTTTGCTATCTATAGTTATTACCACGGCATACCCACGTATTCACTGTCACTTGTGTCCCTCCCCCCCCTTTCCCCTTCCCCTCCCCTTTCACACATTTGCAATATATTATTGATAGTGTGTTTTCACAGCGCAGACATCTTTCACTTGTTCCACTGTGTGATACACCTGTCTAAGAAGATGTAACAGTGCAGCGGGGCGCTCAGCGGGACACATGAGGGATTGGTGGCGGCACACAATGAGCGATCAGGAGAGGAGAGCCGAGCTCACACAGGACAGGGGCTGTGGTTGTGCCCTAGGTGGTAGTGCGCCCTAGGAGGCTGCCTAGTGGTAGCGCGGGCCCTGGGTGTAAGGCTGGATTCGCATTTTTTGTGCTTTTAGCATTTTGCAGATTTGCACTACAGAACGTGTTCCATAGGAAACCATGTTAAATGGACTGCAGTGCAATTCTGCAAAATGCAAAAAGCACAAGTGTGAATCCAGCCTAATGGTCTAGGGCAGGGATATGCAAATAGCGGACCTCCAGATGTTGCAAAACTACAATTCCCATCATGCCTCTGCCTCTGGGTGTCATGCTTGTGGCTGTCAGAGTCTTGCTATGCCTCATGGGACTTGTAGTTCTGCAACAGCTGGAGGTCCGCTAATTGCATATCCCTGGTCTAGGGGATGTTGTCTTGGCACTATTTGGACCCCACTGTACCAACTGAGCATCGTTTAAATGCCATGGCCTACCTGAGTATTGTTGCTGACCATGTCCATCTCTTTATGACCACTGTGTACCCATCTTCTGATGGCTACTTCCAGCAGGATAATGCACCATGTCACAATGCTCAAATCATCTCACCACTGGTTTCTTGAACATGACAATGAGATCACTGTACTCCAATGGCCTCCACAGTCACCAGATGTCAATCCATTAAAGCACCTTTGGGATGTGGTGGAACAGGAGTTTTGCATTATGGATGTGCAGCTGACAAATCTACAGCAACTGCGTGATGCTATCATGTCAATATGTACCAAAATCTCTGAGGAATATTTCCAACACGTTGTTGAATCTATGTCACAAAGAATTAAGGCAGTTCTGAAGGCAAAAGGGATTCAACCCGGTACTAGCAAGGTGTACCTAATAAAGTGGCCAGTAAGTGTCGAGCATACCATAGATCCCGCTACAAACTTATAAACACTGCCATCTACTGGCTGATGTAGTTGTACAAAATACAATTCTGTATTCCAACAAAAAAACTGTGCACTTGTTAACTTCTTCCCACCCACACTATAGCCGAAAGACGGCTACAACACAAGCCTTAATTGCCGGGAGGGCATCCATAGACGTCCTCCTGAGCATGCCTGATCCTGGCTTCTTACCACGTGATCAGCTGTCGGCCAATGACAGCTGATCACATGATGTAAACAGAAGATTGGCTTCTGTCAGAAGGTCCCTCACACAGAGAGCCACAGCTGCCTCATCTGTGCCCAACAGTTCCACTTACCAGTACCCACCAATGTCACATACCAGTGTCCACCATTACCACCTACCAGTGCCCGCAGTGCCACCTACCTTTGCCCACCTATCAATGCCCATTAGTGCTGCCAATCAATGCCCATCAGTGCCTCATCATCAGTGCCATGGATAAGTGCTGCCTATCAGTGTCACCTATCAGTGCCAATTATCAGTGCCCTTCTGTGCCGCCTATCAGTGCCACCTATAAGTGCCCATCAGTGCCACCTCATCAGTGCCACTTATCAATGCCCTTCAGTGCCCATCAATGCCACCTTACCAGTAACCATCAGTGCAGCCTATCAGAGCCCATTAGTGCCCATCAGTGCAGCCTCATCAGCGCACATCAATGAAACGATGATGATTTTTTTTTTTTTTTTGGGGGGGGAAAACGCAGCAGTGATTAAATACCACCAAAAAAAAAGTTCTATTTGTGTGGAGAAAAATGATAAAAAAATTATTTGGGTATAGCATTGCATGACCGCGCAATTGTCATTCAAAGTGTGAGAGTACTGAAAGCTGAAAATTGGTCTGGGCAAGAAGGGGGTTTAAGTGCCCAGTAAGCAAGTGGTTATTATGAGCTCTGTAGCTACTGCTGGTCTGCAGCCCGAGCCTTGCTTCACATACAGGTATGCCTCTCCCCTTGATGCATAACAGCAGGATGATGTCACTTCCTGTCCGTATTAAGATTGCTTGAAAGGGGCCTAAATCAACAAAGATATTGTGCTGTGCGCCCACAACAGGATTTAGGAGCTGAGTGCCTTTCTGACAGATCAACAAGTATTTTTCTGTATTTACAGGAGGGCAGATCCACAAAAGAATTACGCCGGCGTATCTATTTATACGCCGGCGTAATTTTAAATTTCCCGCGTCGTATCTTTGTTTTGCATCTTCAAAACAAGATACGACGGCATCTCGGGTCGATCCGACAGGCGTACGTCTTAGTACGCCGTCGGATCTAAGATGCAATTTTTCGGCGGCCGCTAGGTGGCGTTTCCGTCGAATTCTGCGTTGAGTATGCAAATTAGCTAGTTACGGCGATCCACGAACGTACGTCCGGCCGGCACATTTTTTTACGTCTTTTTTGTTCGGCTTTTTCCGGCATATAGTTAAAGCTACTGTTATGAGGCCTACTCAATGTTAAGTATGGCCGTCGTTCTCGCGTAGAAATTTTACATTTTTACGTCGTTTGCGTAAGTCGTTTGCGAATAGGGATTTGCGTAGAGTGACGTCACCGTCGGAAGCATTGGCTTTTTCCGGGTTAATTTCGAGCATGTGCACTGGGATACTCCCACGGACGGCGCATGCGCAATTAAAAAAAAACGTAGTTTACGTCGGGTCACGACGTATTTACATAAAACACGCCCCCATCAGAGAGATTTAAATGCCGCCGCCAAAGATACACTACGCCGCCGTAACTTACGGCGCGGATTCTTTGTGGATTTGAAAAAAAAAAGGAAGTTACGGTGGCGTAGTGTATCTTAGATACACTACGCCAGGCGCATTAATGCGCCGCTGTACGTGGATCTGCCCCAGGGTCTTTAAAGGGATAAAACATGTGCATGTATTGCAGAGATATGCCGTATATAAACTGATATTACATTTTTTTTTTACTTTTTTTTCATTGGTGATTGGGATTGGTGATTGCAAACTTTTTAACACTGGTGTGTGTAACATATTGTATGTTGTGTCTCAAAGGAAAACCCAAATAATCCATAACAATCTTTATGTCATAAAATAATATATGTGCAGTGTCTCTTATCAACTTGAAAAATGAAAATGTTGGGCATAGCAGGAAACAACATTAAAGGGGAGTTCCAGTGCCCCCAAAAAAATTTTTTTAACGACTGCTCTGTAATTTTTAAAACCTGGAAAATAACATTTCTAACATGGCATATTTTATTGCTCTTTCACTTTCTTGAAAAATAATCTTTTACTCACAGATCTCGGAAGCAGGCAGGTTCCATTTTGGCTGTGGGCATCTGAAGCCGTTCTGTGTTCATTTCCTGGACTTTTGTGATGCCTGAGCGGTTGCTATAGCAACGATTCATGTAACATACGGAGGGAGCTGGATCCATGGGACTAGAGCCGGGGGGGGGTTTAGGTGCTGCCGCCGAACGAGAAAAAAAGTACTTGTACACCGCCACCTCGGACCTCCCGTTCTACCACTGGGAGGTATGGTAGCGGGTGCTGTGAAGCCGTCACCTCATTCCCCCCCCCCCAGACAGCGGCCGTGTGGGAGGAGGCGAGCTGCGGGCTGTCAGAATGTTTTGTTGTTAAGCGGGGGGGGGGGGGGGGGGTTTGGGTGCTGCCGCCGAACGAGGAAAAAAAGTATTTGTACGCCGCCACCTCGGACCTCCCGTTCTACCGCTGGGAGGTATGGTAGCGGGTGCTGTGAAGCCGTCACCTCATTCCCCCCCCCCCCAGACAGCGGCCG
Source organism: Rana temporaria (assembly GCF_905171775.1). Lineage (NCBI taxonomy): Eukaryota > Metazoa > Chordata > Amphibia > Anura > Ranidae > Rana > Rana temporaria. The sequence goes on along the minus strand of NC_053491.1, from coordinate 223,212,189 downwards.
TGTGGGAGGATGCGAGCTGCGGGCTGTCAGAATGTTTCGTACCGCTCGCACCCTCCTCCCTTTCTCCTGTCATTGGCCATTCGCGTCATCTGCAAATAACGCGAGATCTCGGCAGTAGGCGATATCCCAGAAACCCTTGTAATTGCCTAGGTGATTAGGGGCGGAAGACAAGAAGAAATCAAGGTTAAAAGGTATTTCTAGGCAGAAAAATAAATAAATACATGCCAATGTGAAAAGTATTAGATCAGGAGATTGAATATAGATTAAGTTAAAAAAATGGGTGGAACTCCTCTTTAATTACTTAAATATGAGATCTGATTGGTTCACTGCAGCTTCCATAATAAGACATCTGCTCATGTTGTACTGAACCTTTGTCATTCCCAAGCTATATTTGTTTTGTGGACAGCAGGTGTGCAGGGAGCATTCAGAGGTAATCTGATTTAGCAACTTCACACCTTTGTTCTTAGCACAATATATTTCGTTTTGTAATCTTAGTATTGGGGTTATGTTGTAAGAATATGGCAAAATAAAGCAAATTTAATATTTAATGTTAAAAATTGATATCATTAATAATTGAGGGAGCGGAGACTGCTGCTTCAACAATTTCACAGAGGACGGCATGCAGCAGAGACGTAGCATTTGTGCTTTCAAATCAATGCTGCCCAGCAGTCTACATTCCAGTAAATGTAAAGCAAGTCATGCATTTTCCAAAAGGCTGTCTCCAAGTGCTAAAGAGCCATTAACGCTGGCATTACCAACAGCCGCCAGAGCGGCTGGTGCTCACGAATTTAGGGGGGGGGGGGGGGGGACAAGCTAAAAAATTAAACTGTTAGTAATATAGGACTGTAAATAGCAATTTATCAGGTGATTATGTATCATTACTGCTAGATAAAACTGTTCCCATCAATTGCAGCCTCACTGTGCCCATCATATACAGCGTCACTGTGCCCGTTGCAATAGGCCAATCACATTTCAAGTAAAATAAAAAAAAAACACTTAAAGGAGTTGTAAAGGAAACATTTATTTTTTGCTGAAATGACAGGGTATAGAGACATAATAGTTAACTGATTCCTTTAAAAAATGATTAAAATAGATACAAATCAATCATATAATGTACCTACAGTTTCAGTTTTGTTTTTGCATGCTGTTTCCTGCTTCTGTGATGTACAGAGACTCAGAGCCAATACAGGGCAGTGATGGTTTGTGAAACGAAACTGATTGGTGTTGAGGGGTTTTAGACTCACAGTAATCACAACTTTTTTCATCAGGAAACAGACAACCAGGAAGTGTTCAGAACAGAGAAGAATTACAGCAACATCAGAGCAAAAACAAACAATGAGGACATGAAACCAGGACTGCAGTAAGGTAAAGGAAGCTATTTAGCTAAAAAAAAATCCTTTAGTGACCCTTTAACATAAGGTGTCCTCAGCGTCCCCCTTTACAGCAGGTGTCCCCCTTTACATCAGGTGTCCCCATCAGCATCCCCCTATACATCAGGTGTCCTCATCACAGTCCCCCTATACATTAGGTGTCACAATCAGAGTCCCCCTTTACAACAGGCGTCCCCATAAGCATCCCACATATAAATCAGGTGTCCTCATCAGAGTCCCTCTTTACATCAGGTGTCCCTATCAGAGTCATCCTTTACATCAGATGTTCCCATCAGAGTCCCCCTTTACATCAGATGTCCCCATCAGAGTTCGCCTTTACATCAGATTTCCCCTTTAGAGTCCTCCTTTACATCAGATATCTCCATCAGCGTCCCCCTTTACATCAGATGTCCTCACCAGAGTCTTCATTTACCTCAGGTGTCCCCTCTATAATCCTCCTTTACATCAGGTGTCCCATCAGAGTGTCCCCATCAGAGTCCCCCTTTACATCAGATGTCCCCATCAGAGTCCTCCTTTACATTAGATGTCCCCATCAGAGTTCCCCTTTACATCAGATGTCGCCATCAGAGTCTTCCTTTACATTAGATGTCCCCATCAGAGCCCCCCTTTACATTACATGTCACCATTAGAGCCACCCTTTACATTACATATCACCATCAGAGCCCCCTTTACATTTAAAGTGGATGTAAACCCACTCTCATCCTTTCTAAAGTGCTGATCTATAAGGATATACATGCCTCCTGCACGTATCCTTACCTGTCAAACGTCTCTCCTCTGTCTGTTATAAGAACTGAAAAACTGCAGATTCTGTGGGTGGATCTGTTGTCTGGAGCTCGGTGGGTGGAGTCGTGTAGACTCCCCACCCACCATCACTAACATCCAGTCAAAATCCAGAAAAGTAACCACATGACTTCAGAAAAGGAGTGGGGTGGGAATTAAAAAATAATGCCTGTCTCAAGCTAGTGCATGAGATATGTAAATAACCTGTCATTCACAGCAAGGGGGAAGAACGGACAAAAGTTTTCTTCTGTTTGTCCATTTATCTTACTGAAAAAAGAAAAGAGGATTGCTCAGAGCTGAAATAACTCTTTGTGGCAAGACTGGACACAGATGATAGGAATCTTATACTTAAAAATAAATAAAAAATTTGTGTTTACATCCACTTTTATGTCACCATCACAGCCCCTTTACATTAGATGTCCCCATCAGAGTCCCCCTTTACTGGCAGAGAGAGTCAGAGTGTCAGAGAACTCACCTTGCCAGACATTCTCGTGGTCACCTTGGTGCACACGCTCGCGTGTGCCGATGCGCGCTGACGTGTATGCTCTGGTGCGCGTTGTTGTGCACGCTGGTTCACATCCCGGACAGTGGGCGCGCACGCCTGTGCGTGGGTGCGCGCGCGCCGCTTGGCTCCAGGCAGTCTATTTAAACCCCTGGAATACTGCATACCGGTGCTGTCTGATCTGCAGCTTCCTGTTTATCCTGTACCTGCTATCTGCCTGAACCTGGACTTTCTGACCACCCAGCTTGTGACTTGGACCTCTCCTGCCTTCCTTCATTTTGTCGGCTCGTCGTAGTCTTTTACGTCACCGCGTTCTTGGCAGTCAAAAGTTCACTAGACTTTTGTGTGACCGTGTGTATGCAAGGCAGGCTTGAGAGGAATTCCGTCGGGAAAACCATTGTTTTTTTTTCCGAAGGGAAAACCGCTCGTGTGTACGTGGCATAAATCCTCGTACACACGATTGGATTCTCCGCGGACAAAGCGTAGGACTTTTGTCCGAAGGGCGTTGGTCGTGAACTTGTCTTGCATACAAACGGCAAAGAATTGGCGTCCAACAAACACAAAACTACATGGTTTATCAGCTCTTTAGCGCCACCCTTTTGGCAACTTCTGCTTATGTTGTTTCATGGTTAGCATTGCTTCTGAGCATGCGTGTTTGTACATTGGATTTTTTTTCGACTTGTGTACACATGATCCGAAAATCCGACATGATACATTTGTTGTTGAAAAATTTTAAAGCATGCTATCCCACATTTGTTGTCGGAAATTCCGACAACAATTGTCCGATGGAGCATACAAACAGTCGGATTATACGACAACATCCTTCCATCACACAATTCCCATCGGAAAATCCAATCGTGTGTACAAGGCTTTAATGTGACTTTCACCAAACATTTACTGGAAGTAAATCAATCACTGTCATTTAAAACACAAGCACATGGAAGATGCAGTGAATATTTAGTGGATGTCAGATTAAGTGCTTTATAAATACGCCCGTTAATGTAATTTATGATTTATTATAACTTTGCATTCTTTCCAGGACAGAATTAGTTGTTGAATGACGGTTTTCACTTGTCTGGATTTAATCTTTAAAGCCATAAATGTGAAAATCCACTTACTTACAGTGGGGCTGTTCAAGGGTTAAAGAGAAGCTCCAGTCCCCCCCCCCCCCTAAAAATAAGTACAGGTACTATAGTTGCTGACTTTTAATATTAGGGCACTTACCTGTCCAGGCATCCAGCGTGTCCTCACCCGAGCTGATTCTTCAATCGGCTATTGGGTGCTGGTGCCACTATCTTGACTAAGAGAAACCATCAGTGATGCCTTTCGGTTTTTACCGACGGTTTCCTACTGTGCATGCGCGAAGCACGCTGCACTTTGTGAATGGGCCACAGTCCCAGAAGGCTGTGGGAGAAAGAGAAACTTCCATCTCAGTTGCCCACCCAAAAGGTGCTAAAAATGTGGCAGCGGGGGGGGGGGGGCCATGCCACTAGGGGGCCCCATCAGGGTTGCCAGGCTCAATAAAACCAGGGACAGTATGTAAAAATCTGTGTTTTTTTTACATCTGTCCCTGATATGTCTGAAACCGACATGCTTTTGATGTGAAAATCCAGAGATTTTAACTGCCCTGCCTCCTGGCATGGTGGCCATCTGTATGCCCGGGGGCCCCATAGTCTTCTATTGCCCGGGGGCCCCATGAGTTGTCAGTCCGCCCCTGCCCATGTCCCATGCTGTGGACTGTCCCTTTGAGTCATTGTGTCCATTGCAGTGCTATGGACCTTGCATTGGTGATGTTGAAGCCAGAGCCTTAGACCACTAGAGCATAGGGGAGAAGATGCTGTGGGGACTGGTCTAGAAGAATGTAGGAGCAAAGGATCTTGTAAATAGGTATTTTTTCCCCAAGACTTAAACAAGCAATTAACCCATGCGGTGCAGGTGCAGCCTCACTGCAAGGGATAATTTTTTAATTTCCTGAAGCTGGACTTTAACCCCTGGTTCCCACTGGTGCATTTTGACATGCGATTTGACATGTCAAATTGCAAGTCAAATCGGTGGCATTTTCCGGCAATTGCTGACAATGGCACTGTCCTAATCAGTGCGATGCCACATCTGCGGTGCTGCACCGATTTCAAAAAGTAGTTTCTGTACTACTTTTTGCATTTTCGGGCCGCAATTTACATTGACATCTGCACATATGTCTCTGAAATCGCTGCCGAAATCGGGACTGACAAGCAGGAGTGAAAATGTGCGAGTTTAGCTGAACTTGCGCGGCTTCATTCCCACAGCCCAGTGTGAACCTGGGCTAAATGAGAGTGTTTGTTATGGTACTGTAAATAGTTCAATTGGTTTATATAACTTTGTGTGTATGTTAAATTAATAAGTGGATTTGAACTGCAAGTGCCCTAAAACTTCAACTAGATTTTTCATAGTGACTAGATAGAAATACATGCAGACCAGTTGATGAATGATAAAATAACCATAAAAACAAGTATGATTTATCTCAAGTGGAAACAGTAGTTCACCAATAATTATACAGTTGGTAATTACAATTCTGTACTGCTGAGAACCCCTGTCAGTGGTACATTATATTCATTTTGCTAAACCAATTATGTACATTACAACACAATGGAAATGAAAGGACTACTGTACAAAGAGAGGTAAGAACATTCCCAGCACACGGCCCACACAGTCTACTGGAATTGAGCAAATGCCATTCTAAAAGCATAGTTATAATTTGTTCCCAGGAGCTTTTTAAACTCTTTTTTTTTTTAAGTTTCACATGAGCAAACAAAAGCTTTTAAAGTTTATCTAAAGTCAAAACCTCTTCTTTTAGATTAGAATTGAGTGATAACCTGTCAGGTTTTTATTTATGTCTGTGTCCTCTCTGGGAAGATTTGGTCCTCTGTCTTATTGAGCATTGTCACTGAAACTGAAATGGTCACCTTGTTTGTCACCAGAACAGGACTAGAGGAGAAATACACCAATGGGGACAGGACACTTGTTCCAGTTTCCTAACATTGGATTTCCTTTAGAGCCGGTTCACACAGGGGCGACCTGTCAGGCGACTCAGCCGCCTGACAAGTCGCGGTCCGCTCTATTCAATGGAATTGTTCTAAGGCCTCGTACACATGACCGTTTTTCTCGACAAAATCCATCAAGAAACTTGGTGGCAGAGCTTTTTTGCAGAGGAAAACGGTCGTGTGTATGTTTTTCGTCGAGAAAACTGTTGTGGATCTCGACGAGAAAAAAAGAGAACAAGTTCTCTTTTTCCTTGTCGGGAGTCTCAATTTCCTCGTCGTGTTTCTAGTCGGGCTGGTTTACGACGAGAAACACGTTCATGTGTATGCTTAGAAACCCGCGCATGCTCAGAATAAAGTATGAGACGGGAGCGCACCTTCGGTAAAAGTAGCGTTCGTAATGGAGATAGCACATTCGTCACTCTGTAACAGACTGAAAAGCGTGAATCGTCTCTCACCAAACTTTTACTAAACACGCAGTAACATGAGATTAGCAAAAGCAGCCCCAAGGGTGGTGCCAGTGGAATCAAACTTGCCCTTTATAGTTTGAGAACGACGAGATTTTGTCTTGACAGTGTGTACGCAAAGAAAGCTTGATAAGATTCTCGACAAGCCTGACAAGGAACTCGTCGAGGAAAACAATGTTTCTTTTACGACGAGTTTCTCGGTCGTGTGTACGAGGCCTAACAGGAGCGACGCAAGTTGCTCCGACTTAGAAAAAAGGTTCCTGTACGACTTTGGGGGCGAATCGGAGCGACTTGCATTGACTTCAATACAGAAGTAATTTTGCAAGTTGCCTCTGAAGTCGTCTCGAGATCGCCTTGCTGAGTCGCCCCCAAAGTCAGGCCGCCTGTGTGTGAACCGGCTCTTAGGTAAGAGAGATTACTTCTCACATCCTGCTAATAAATTAAGAGAAATTACCTTAATGAGGAACTGATGGTAAAAAACCTGACTGCTCCCTACTCTATCTGAAATTTTAAAAAACAAGAAACTTTTTTAAAGAAATGAATTTATAAGTTGGTGACACTCCTAATGCACAGAGCTGTCAAACTGACAGCATAGCTCATTACAAAAAAAAAACAATCAAAACAGACAGCATAGCTCACCAGATTACACTGGCGGTGTGGCTCTCCTAGGGTAATCTGCAAAAGTGGTAAATCCACAAGCCAAGTTCTATTCCCACCCTTTTTCCAGATGTCATGAGGAACCTATGCCCATGGCCATGAGCAAAATGTTAATGTTTCACATGAATAGCGCTATTCAAAATTTGATGATTATCTAATATCATCTTTGTAAGAAAGAACTGGTAAACATATGCTTTCTTGCTCTGATAGCAAAGCTACATTTAAGATTTGAAGGTGTAGCACTCTTGCCCTGGGTAAGGTAAATTTACTGCATAGCTCTGTTATAGTTAGCTGAGCTGCAATTATTGTTTAAGGTCTGTTCAGGTTTTCCCTGAAACTTGTGGCTAATTGCTTTGCATTGAAGAATGTTCCAGAAATAAAGTGGGAGGATCAATCACTGGATTACAAATAGTTCTGACCTTAGCCAATCTCTGGGAGGCTGGCCCAGAAGGTGTGGCTGGGGAGAATATATTTGGGAGGATCTGATCAGAGCTCTCTTCCCCTGGGGCTTCCCCCCCTGGTAGGGGCCTGTGTGTGTGTTGAAGAAAACAGCTGCTACTAGGTATCAGCAAGGATGAGCTCCGGCATGTTCGCAAAGCCCACGTGCAGAGCCCGCCAGGAAGTCAGCACTTCGCTGCTCTAATCACAGGCAGTGAGACATTTCCCGATCTTTGCAGACGTGCATCGGGACAATATCTCACTGGCTGTGATTAGCGCAGCGCAGTTCCGACTTCCTGGTGGGCTCTGCACATGGGCTTTGCGAACAAGCTGGAGCTCATCCTTAGGTATCAGCATGTGCTAAGGTCCTGAAGGAAGATTTGCCTGGTTGAATCCTGACTGTGGAAGCTCCGCTGAAGAGGTGGGAACCCTTTTGCATGTAGCTCCAGATGTGGAGTTACTTTTTGAGAGTTTGACACCAGAAGTTGCACCAAAGAACCGTAACACTCTCATAGGATCTCAGATTGACTATCTTTCCGCTCTTTCTTCAGCATCAAGTTGTGGCTGCTACTATAGGGCCTAATACTGCTGAAACAAGTATATTTCAGGAAGCCGTTTTCCCAAATGTATTTATGTGCCTTCGGGTATCCTGCACCCTAAACCCTTCTCCCTGTTGAAGATCTGCAATAAACTTTAAAAAAGACACCCTAGACTGAACCTGAATTTGTCGTTGTGCCTCTGGGACTGAACACAAGGGGGTTGCTTTTCTAAAACTGCAGAGTGCAAAATCTGGTGCAGCTGTGCAGTGCATAGAAACCAACCAGCTTCCAGATTTTATTTTGTCAAATCTTAATTGAACAATCTAAAGTTAGAAGCAATTGGCTACCATGCACAGCTCCACCAGATTTTTAACTCTCCAGTTTTATTAAATCAACCCCAAGGTGGACATCCTCTAAACATAAAAGAAGGACTCAATTTTTTTTCCAGGGGCTCCTTCATGGGTTATTATTACACAGGCCTGGGCTGGCAATCTGGAATTTAGAAGAAGGGCTGGTGTGTCTTTAGGTATCTGTAGGGTCATATAGTCAGCTGATCCTAATCAGCTCTGTTTTGTTGAAATACCAAAACTAGGGTTGCCACCTCATCCCTTAAAAACTGAACACATAATAATTATACACAGGTTCTGTGGCTGATTAAGGTGGTGTCATAGACACACAAGGAACATTGAGGCTGTAACTTTCTTACAATCGATGAAAAGTACAAACAACGTTTGCACTATTCTGTAAAAGTACAACTCCAAGGACTATCATTTTCATAGCTTAACCACTTGAAGACCAAGCCTTTTTTGGCACATTTTGTTTTCAAGTTTAAAGGAGTATTTTTTGCTAGAAAACTACTTATAACTCACAAACATTATATATTTTTTTTAGCAGAGACCCTAGGAAACAAAATGGAATTGCCATTTTTAATGTCACACGGTATTTGTGCAGCGGTTTTTCAAACGCAATTCTTTTTGGAAAAAATACACTTTAATGAATGTAAAAAACAAAACAAAGCACAATATATACCCCAACTTTTTGTAAAATATGAAAGATGATGTTACGCTGAGTAAATAGATACCTAACATGTCATGCTTTAAAATTTTGGCCACAAAGTACAGTACTTACATTTTTTTTTTATCATAGATATTGGCAGGAGACTGAAAGTACAGTGGAGTCCCTCGGTTCCTCCCTCTCCCACATGGAACTGAACACCTAATCCTAACACCAATGTGATTGAATGCCTAATTCATAGCAGTGCTATTCTGCTGCCTACTTATATGGTGCTGCTCCAGTAATTAGTAGGTATCACACCAAAAAGTATACAGCACTGAGATCCCGAGCCAAAAGAGAGTGTCTGTGTGTGTTTGTAACAGGGCCAGATTAATATATGGGCTATTGGAGCTGCAGCTCCAGGCCCCTTCCTTAAGATAGGCCCAGCCCAGTGATTTGCACCACATTACTACCCTACTAAAACTACCTAAACTCACCCTTCCTCTCACCTCCTCTTTCTCTCTCTTACACCCCCTCTCTCTCTCGCCCCCTGTCACCCCTCTCTCCGCCTGACACGCCCTCTCTCTATCACCCTTCCTCTCTCTCTCACTCCCCATCCCCCTCTCTCTTTCACCCTTCCTCTCCCTCTCACCCCTCTCTTTTTCCACCCCCCATCCCCCTCTAACCCCCGACCGCCTCTCTCACCCCCCATCCCCTCTCTAACACCCCAACCCTCTCTCTCTCACCCCCATCTCCCTCTCTCTTTCACCCTTCCTCTCTCTCTCACCTCCCTTATCCCCCCTCCCTCTCTCTCCTTCTCTCTCTCACCCTCCTCTCTCACCCCATCCCCTCTCTCTCTCTCTCTCTCTCTCTCTCTCTCTCTCTCTCTATCTCTCTCTCTCTCACCGCCTCTCTATTTAATTTAATTTATTTAAAAATATTTAATTTGTTTTAACAAAACATTTTTTGCATTTTTATTTTATTTCTTTCCATAAAAAGGCCCACCAAAATCCTCAGCACCAGGCCCGTGATGTTTTTAATCCCGCCTTGGTGTGTAAACAATCAATAGCTCTTAAAAAAAAGGATTTAATTTCATTACTACTAACCTGGTGCCCACAATCTGCTTTTGGCAGTGTATGCCCTAGGTGTAAGAGATCTGGTCTTCGCCTCTTCTGGTAAGTACCTTTTCCGCCCAGTTTCCAGAGACTGGGTGCAGCTGTTCCCTGTTGTAATTCGGCTCTGTCCCTCAATAATAAAAGACATTTCTCCTGCATCTCTTCTGGAAAAGAAGATTCTAGGCAAGAGTGCAGTTGTTTCAGCCATTTTAAAGCCAACTAGTGAAAATAAAGCAGTAGAAGCAGTGTTACATGGTAGACTGAGACTCAATTGTGTTGAGCAGAGAAAGCAAGGGAATAATTAACCATAGCCGTCAGTCCGCAGTTGTATGTGTGTTGCTGTGGTAACAGAGGAACATTGTTTAACAAGGAACTAACTCCTAAATTACTGCTTATGACATGTTCTCAGACTGTTGTCATCATTAATTTGATATATGTAGCCAAAGTTATTGAGAACAAAAGACTTTAAACTGGTACACTCTAGAAGTAAACAAATTAACATTAAAGAAAGCCTAATTGCCAGAAAGTTTATCTTTTTATCTTTTAAGATTAGTGGGAAATTACATGTCTTTAAAGTAAGTACACATTTTGATTTATTAATGTAATATGTTTGTGAAAGTAATTTCAAGAACTATTTCTACAAGGATCAAGGAAATCGATCGACAAACTACTAATGCTACTGTGCAAATACTGTGCTAAAATCATAACATTTACCTTAAAGAGAAAATATACGGGCTGCCATTGCTAAACACTACTTTTCTAAAACACTTTACTTTTCTTGTGATTGTGTTAATGCATGCAGGTTAGAGAAACATAAAGGACATAAAAACAAACATGCAAACTAAGAGAGGCTGCTATAAATGACCAAGTCTCCCTTACTAGCTCATGACTGAATTATTGCAGATTTTCTGGCTACCAAGCCAAGACCTAAATCTGTACCTTACTCACTTATATATAAATAACACACAAACCATTTGTTGGAATTTAAATGGTTGTAGCCGCCATTTTATTAACAAAAAACAATTTAAACAAATATATCTATTTCATTTCCTTAAATATAATTTTTTTTACTGACTGTAGGTATTTGAAGGCAAGCGTGGTCTACCCAACCGGCTGTATCAAGCACAAAATCCCTTACCACGGCCCCCAGCCGCAATTACACTGACTCAAGGACAATTAGTTAACCTTACCACCCGATACGGCACCAATTACTAGTATCACCATACTGACCTCACATCTAGGTGAAGGTACCCACACCAAAGATGGGCCCTAATTCTCCACATACAATTTTGACCATGCCGACCTTCAAAAACTGTGTAACCCCTGCCACCAGCTACGACATCCCCAACTAACCCGAAAATAGCCACCCAAGGAACATAACCGCCCCCAAAAAACAACTGTCGGAAACATCAACCCGCAATCTATCCAATGCCCCACCCTGCCACACCTTTCTGCCATCCAATCATTTTAAATTATAGTTTGCCTAGGAACACGCCAAAACTGCAAATTCAGTCCTCTTAATGCTGGGCATACAGATCCAGGCCTGTTCTGGAACTGCCAGACCCAGACACAGGTCCATGCAAACCGACAGCACAAGCTCAGTCTACGGGAATTTCTTTCGGAAAATGTATTGCAGCAATCAATAGGAGAGAGGGATACTCCAAAGCATCAGGAGAAACTAGTGGGACAAATTTTACACAAAATCCTCTTGTAATGGCCTTTGCTGAGGGTAGGAGGAAATGGTCAGCTAATCTGGAACTCTATGTGAGAGGTCCCAGTCCTTACAGTGACTTCTGGCACGTACATTCCCAAGCACATGTAGACCGGGGATCCATATTCAAAGTCCAAGGACAGCTGTAAGCCTCCTAAACATTTATCTTCTCCCTCAGCCACCTTCTGGGTGGCCCTCCCAGGGATTGGCTGAAATTGTGTCGTGTGGGCTGTCAGCGCCCCTAACCCGTGGACTTTTAGCTCCCCCTTAGTCCATTCCCCTGGTACAGTATTAAACCCCTTATGGTACATTTTAGAATTATTCATACATATATATGTGGTCTTTGTAGTATATTTAATAAAATGAGTATATAATTAATATTATTTAATGAATATACTAAGGGAATAGTATATATTACACTGGTGGTCCTTACCTAAGAATTTGGGCCACAGCTCTGCTGCTATGTACATGCTTGTTACTGTGGAAATCCAAAGGGTTCCTCCACTCACAGCCTGAGCCTCTGATTGGCTGCCCAAATCCTTTTATTATTGGTTGAATCTGAGATATCTCTTTGACTAGAGTAGTCAAAGAGATATCTTCTCAGATTCAACCAATAATTAAAAGCAACAGGTTGCCAATCAGAAGCTCAGGCTGTAAATAACGAGGATCCTTTATATAGAGCAGAGCAGACATCCAATAATAACCCTGACGTAAGGAAGGGAGAATTAACCAAAGCTCCCACCCGATCGTTTATGTGCAGTGGCTGGGTGGGAGCTTTGCTGTTTGGACTGGACGTACCCGTATGTCCCATCAGAACATGCACCTCGCATGGCCTCAGGGCTTCACAGCGGCAGGATTCTGTGATGGCTGTGTCCCTCCGCTGAGCTCAATGAGAGCTCCGTGGGGGAGGGGGCAGTTGGGGAGAGGGAGATGCTGCAGCCTGTCAGAGCCGGTTCAGCTAAACACAGATAAATCAGTGCAGTCCTTCCACACAGTACACAAAGCACCATCTGTCCCTGCCCAAGTGTCCCATCAACATCTGTAAAAGTGCACAAAACATCTGTCACAGTGTACCAGTGTCACATCAACATCTGTCACAGTGTACAGGTAAATAAAAACATCCGTCACAGTGTGCCAGTTTCCCACTAACAAAACATTTTTTTTAACGCACCCTCATGCTCCCGTGCAAAGGTGAATGCAACTGTTGGTCCCGCAGACATACCTAAATGGCGATCGCACCACACATGTGAGGAATTTCTGCAAATTCCAGAGCGAGAGCAAAAATTTTAGCACCAGTTCTGATAACTGATAACTTATAAAGGCTTATAAAGTGTCGCCTATCACAAGCATGCACAATTTTAAAAGGTGACATGTTTGGTATCCATTTACTCTGTGCAACACCATATTTTATATTTTTCCAAAAATGTGGGTATTATATTGTGTTTGTGTGCATTAAAATCCATTAAAGTGTATTTTTGCTTTAATGTGTAAAATTGTGCTAGAAAAATTGCTGTGCAAATACCACGAGACATAAAAATTTGCAAAACCCACCATTTTATTCTCTAGGGCCTCTGCTAAAAAAATATAATGTTTGGGGGTTCTAAGCAATTTTCTATCAAAATACAGATTTTTACTTGTAAACAAAAAAGAGGAGATTTACTAAAACTGGTGCACAGCTGTGCATAGTAACCAATCAGCTTCTAACTTCAGCCTGTTCAGTTAAAGCGGGGGTTCACCCTTAGAGGGCACTTTTTCCCCTTAGATTCCTGCTCGTTTTCTCTAGGGGAATCGGCTATTTGTTTTAAAATATGTGCAGTACTTACCCGTTTACGAGATGCATCCTCTCCGTCGCTTCCGGGTATGGGCTGCGGGAATGGGCGTTCCTTCTTGATTGACAGTCTTCCGAGAGGCTTCCGACGGTCGCATCCATCGCGTCACGATTTTCCGAAAGAAGCCGAACGTCGGTGCGCAGGCGCAGTATAGAGCCGCACCGACGTTCGGCTTCTTTCGGCTACGAGTGACGCGATGGATGCGACCGTCGGAAGCCTCTCGGAAGACTGTCAATCAAGAAGGAACGCCCGCTCCCGAAGACCCATACTCGGAAGCGACGGAAGAAGATGCATCTCGAAAACGGGTAAGTACGGATCATATTTTACTACAAATAGCCGATTCCCCTAGACCGAACGAGCAGGAATCTAAGGGGAGAAAAAAAAAAAAATAATAAATGGGTGAACTCCCGCTTTAAGCTTTTCCGATAAAACCTGGAAGCTTGTTACTATGCAAATCTGCACCAGATTCTGTGTGCTCCAGTTTTAGTAAATCTCTCTGAAGTGTCAGGAGAATGCCTGGTCTTAAAGTGGATAATGCCTGAAGGCATTAAAGAGGAGTTCCACCCATAAATATAACATTACATCAGTAGTTTTAAAAAAAATGTCATTAGTCCTTTAAGAAAAAAAAAATATTTTTTAGATGCCTTCAAAGTGTTGTTGCTAGGCAGAATAGTTAATCTTCCCACTTCCTACACCTAGGTGCTTAAGCTTCCTAACCTACACCGCACAGACTCCTGGGAATGTAGTGGGTGTAACTTTCCAGGAGTCTGTGCACTCCCCAGTCTCGAAGAATCATGTGACTTGAACAGTACAGGTGCTGAAACCTGATCTGAAACCTATTACACTGCTTGTGCAGCACTGAGCATGTGCAAGATCTGCAAGGCTGAAATCCAGGAAGTCATACAGTCTGGCTTCATGATGCCCACACTTAAGATGGCCCCAGTCAATTTCTATTTTATAAAGTGTCTAAATGCTGTAACAACCTAACAAAGCTGACCTTAGTTTACAGACTAACTTTACTAGAATACATTAAGCTTGTGTATTACAGGGGTATTTATATTTAAAAAGTGAAATTGTGGCCGGAACTCTGCTTTAAGTTGCGACTGTACTGAAAGATTAAAATTGGCCTGGGCAGGACGGGGGTGAAAGTGCCCAGTATTGAGGTGGTTAAAGAAGAGACACCTAGGGATGAGAGGACCGGTGGGGTGTCCCATCTTTCCTCATATTTTTTACCCTCTCACCTGGAGCCTTGGTGGGTACTGGTGCTCAGGCTGTGGATGGAGAGGACTGGAGCCCTAAATAATCTGTTTCAGCAGAGAAGCAAGCCATTAACCCCTATGTAGAAATGTCCCCGTAGGGGTTGCTGAAAGTTGTGGTTCACCCGTCACCCTGCCCAGCCCAACATTTATATCTCAGTTTTTCAAAAACACAGACCAGTCCATAGCTTTGTTTTGTTTTGTTTTTATTTGAGGGGATTGAACTTGGATGGGGATTTGGGACTTATGGGATGTCCAGGAATGTTAAAACAACCAATTGGTGAATTTTAGAACAATCAATCGGGGCAAACTATGTACACTCCCTGTACATATTACTACTTCAGTCTCCTCCAGCACTTTCCTTGGTTGAAGACTTTTCCTCCTCCAACACTTCACCTGCTGCAAACTGTATCTCCTCCAGCACTTCACTTGCTGCAGACTTTTACTCCTCCAAGCTAGCTAGCACTGCATGGGTAGGCCTGGCACTGCTTCAGCCAGGCCTCAACGAACTGCCTTTTGCAGGTGGGCCCCCGGGCCCCTGTGGTTTGGAAAATGTTCCAGTGTTAGCTACCCTCTAATCAGCTACCACTCCCAGATAGCTCCTTCTCCTCCTCTGCCTGGGTGCAATGAACTCTTTCCACTGTCCTCTCCACAGTCCTCTCTTCTGGTTCTGAACCTAAACTGCAATCTCCCTATCCTTGCAGTCCTCCCGACTGTGCTCACTCACTAGCCCGCCCAGCTGCAACCAGCAATCCTCACTAGAGACTCTTATGCCTCGTACACACGACCGTTTTCCTCTGCAAAAACCATCAAGAAAACTGCTTGCAGAGCTTTTTTGCCATGGATCTCGAAGAGATCGCCCCTGGAGCATATCTAGCTTGGAACATGTTTATCATATGTTATGTTATGTTTATCATAATATGAGGTGAACCACAGTTCATTGTATATTACCAGGATGTGTTATGTGGGGGAGGGTGGATTTCTCACTTTTTATACTGTGGATCACCTCATATTATGATAAACATAATCATAGGTGTGCGCAGCCTATCGCATTAGGGTGTGCACCGCAGAGCTCCAACACATATGCGTTTGACATTGCCAGTCTCTTCCGCGCTCTCCATACTGAAACAATGGGGGGAAAGGGGGAGCACATGGGGGACCCGGGCAACAGAGGGAAGAGGAACAGGGAAAGAACGGGTGGCATATATTAGTACCAATCCCCTATATTTAACTCCTGTGGCAGCTGAATATTGACAAAAGGGAGAGGGGGAGATGCCTACTTTCAGCTGCTGCAGGAGGAAAATACTCAGTTCCACTAAATTCCACCCCCGCCACCTCTAGTGTCCAGGTTCTGGGGTCGACAATTAAGGATTGCGGTTTACCTAGAACCTGCCCACCATTGACAGGTTGTCAACCCCAGGATTAGGGTGTGCCCAGGCACACCTGGCACACACCTTGAACATAATATAACATATGATAACATGTCCAAGCTAGATATGTAAATAACCTGTCACTCAAAGCAAGGAGAGAGGAAAGGACTTTTTATTGACAGGTTTTTATCTGGAAGTCTGTTAATTTTCACCAAACAATAAAAGAGGATTGCTCAGAGCTGGATTAACTCTGTGTGGCAAGACTGGGCACAGATGATAGGAAATCTTATACTCTACATTGTGACATAAAAAAAAAATGGGGGTTTACATCCACTTTAAGATGGGAAGAACATAAGCAGCTAATGCCCCTGGTGCAATTGATCCCAAATCTATGGTGCTGTGCTACTATGCTGGTCTTTTAATTACTTTTTTTTTTTCTTACATTTGTTTTTCTGTCATCTCAATCTATTGCTAGATGAAATTTGGATTGATCGCGCCAATATTCAGAAAAATAGGGTAGAAAAGTCAAACAGCAGCTATTCATGATTCATCTCTTTCTCGCTGCTGACAGAATGGTGTCAAGACATTGACTGTAGTCCGGCCAGAGGCCAGTAATTGTGATAAAGTAATAATGCAGACCCTAAAGCACAAGCATATAATTATATCTTTGAAAGACAAAGACAAGCAAATTCCACTTGTGTTAATGCATTTTATTGATCCAGCTTGAGCAGATCTGTGGAAAAAGAAAGTTGCAGTATTCATATAAACAAGAAATATGAACAAAAGTTAAATATACAGTATAATAAAGCAATGGATTACCTGTATCTTTATAAGTAGAAGAGAAAGTATAGTTCCATATCTTGGCACAGTATGACATTAACTTGCAGGGGGACCATTTTTTATTTTTTAAGAGACTTTACTACTGTTTTAAGCTGCACATATGTTGCTTTAAAGGGTAACTCCAGTTTTGTTGAAAAAAAATATAGCAAATATATAGCTTACACAATTGCTACACAAGCCATACTGTAAATTAGTTGCTATTAAAAAAAAGCCTTTCTTTCCCAAGCTGCAGTACTGACATTCTCTGTAAAATCCAGTGCAATATGCCAAATTAAAAGGCGTTCCATCAATGTTGGTATACATAACACCCCTAGAAATTTAATTTTCTGCTTGGGTGAAGAAATCTGCACTAAGATACAAGTCAGGCTTTTGGCATTCTCTGCGACAAAAATGCTGTTTAAGGGTTAATCACACCCAAAGGGATGTAGACACTGCAAGTTTTTCCATCAAAGTGCACCAGCTGATTAAAATGAATTGGTCACTCCCATTCAGCATCCAAAGATATAAAGTGGAACAAACAGCCTTTTTCTTCAGAGCAGAAACAGGTAGGAATCTGCAACAAAACTTGGTAAAATATTTGCAATATGCACTGATCACCCAAAGAGGATTGTTTATTTCTCAATGACAATGGAGATACTATTTAACTGGTTCCCGACCAGGCTATAGCCAAAAGATGGCTACAGCGCGTCTCTCCAGTTCTGAGAGGACATCCAATGATGTCCTCCCATGTGCACTTCCTGCGTGCCCCCTGGGGTGCGATTGGGTGTGCTCTGTGCCTGTTGTGTCCTTTGGACATGGCTGGTTACAGATCGGGGTAGAGAGCCAATCACAGCTGGTCACATGTAAACAGACTTCCCAGTTATTGACAATCCTTTCCTCACATGCTGTCTCTGTGTGAGGAAAGGAGAGCTGATAACCGGAAAGTCTGACAGGGCACAGTGAGTACATCATTTACAATGATCCTCAGTGTCCTGATTATCAGTTCAGCCCCATCAGGGCCCATCAGTGCAGCTTATCAGTGCCCACCAATGCCGCCTATCAGTAAATCCTCCTAAGCAGGCGTCAAGTCCTGGGGAAAAAAGTGTGGGAACTCCCACCCAAGATCCACTCCCCCACCAAAAAAAATTATACACTCATATGCATAATTACTAAACAGAATGTTTTTTTTTTTCCATTAGTAATCCTTTAATCCTTTATGTTACTGCCCGTTTCCTGTATATGGATTCATCGGGTAGTGTGCGGGTATTCCGTCACTTCCTCAATGCCGCAATGTCTCCTGGGAGCTTTTGTCATTGTTCCCAGGAGACATTGCGGCATTGAGGAAGTGACGGAATACCCGCACACTACCTGATGAATCCATATACAGGCAGCGGCCAGTAACATAAAGGATTACTAAGGTTCGCCTGCCCCTGACAGTGACTCAAGCTGGGCATCACCGCTTAGTGAAGGATTGGCTCGGGCAGCTCGGCTGCTCTAGTCCTGCAAAGGGAACTGAGTTTCTGCTGTGAAAAAAGTGCAGGAACTCCGTTCCCATGCGTTCCCGCAGGACTTGAGCCCTTCTCCTAAGCCCATAAATGCATTTTATCAGTGCCCATCAGTACCGCCTGATTAGTGCTCATCAGTGCACATCACTGCAGCCTCATCAGTGCACATCACTGAAGCCTCATCAGTGTCCACCAGTGAAGCCTCATCAGTGCCCATCAGTGCAGCCTTACCATTGCCCATCAGTATAGCCTCATCAGCGCACATCAGTGAAGAAGAAAAATTACTTCTTTGCAAAATTTTATAACAGAAACTAAGAACAAATAATTGAACTTTCCGGTCTTTTTCGTTTGCTTAGCAAAAAAATAAAAAAACAAGTGGTGATTAAATACCACCAAATGAAAGCTATGTCTGTTAAAAAAAAAAAAAAAAAAAAAAAAAAATTATTTGGGTACAGTGTCGTATGACTAATTGGCATTCAAAATATGACAGCACTGAAAGCTGAAAATTGGCCTGGGTAGGAAGGGAGTGAAAGTGCCCAGTGTTGAAGTGGTTAAGGCAGGTCAATCATTTGAATCTATTAAATAATAATAAAAGCAATAATAAAAAGCACAAAAAAAGGCAGCATTTTCCCATTACTGTGTTTTGTGGTATGCTGGAAAGCATTGGTGTTGTAGAGGTGTGGCAGGGTGTTATTCAAAATGAATGGCACTGCAACACATCAACACATGTGTTTCCACGTTGCAATTGTTTAAATAGGTCCTTAAGGCAGAACTGAGGCCAGGCTTTGAACGTACAGAAATTTATTAGAAAGCTGTAAATATTCTTTAAAACCAGCTATCACTGACCTCTTTAGTTTCAGGCCCTGTGGAATAACGCACCTTCAAAGTACACAAGAAAGCCCTCATTCCGCCCACCCTCTCTTCCTGTGCACCTTTTCTGTGTTTAAGGCTGGCAAGATGTCTACTGGAATGCCACTACTGGGGAGATCAGGGTAAGGTGAGAAAAAGTGTATGTGCTTTCTGCTGTAAATTTTGGAAAAAAATATCTCAACAATGGCAGCAGCTACATTGACAATTGTGCGGTCATGCTATGATGTACACAAATAAAATCTACTGTGTGTCCTATTTCTGTCAGAACTGCAATCTGCCTTGGTTACACAGGCAGGTGGCCGTTCGGTCTCTTTGCCTGATGTTTGGCGGATGCTGACGGACATCGAGTCTGCGGTGCCCACCAGTCATCTCCCGCTGCGTCCCCCCTACTTGGAAGAGTCAGATCATGTATATACAGTATATGTGATCTCATGCAGAGGTGCCACTCTGTAGCAGTGAAACTGCTATAGGGTGGACCTTAAAGCGGAGCTCCACCCAAAGAGAAAGCTCTGCTTGTTTGCTCTCCCCCCCCCCTGGTGACATTTGGCACATTTCGGGGGGAACAGGTGCCAGTTTTTGACAGGTACCCATGCCCACTTCCGGGAGGCCTGGCTGCAGTGAGATGCGGCGAGGTCCCTTGGAAATTTTGCCCCCCTCCTACTTCCTCTGCCGCCGGGTCAGTAAGAAAGCGCAGAGCGCATCGCATCGCATCACGCATCGCATCGCGCATTCACTGTAGGAAACTGTCTGTGAAGCTGAAAGGCTTCGCTGCCAGTTTCCCTTGGCACGAATGGTGGCGGCAGTACCCAGAGCCGATTGGAAAATGGGCTGGGATGCCAACATCGCTGGATTCCACGACAGGTAAGTGTCCTAATATATACAGTATTTGTAGCTGCTGACTTCTAATTTTTAGAGGGGGGACGGGAGCTCCGCTTTAAGTGGTTAAACACCAGCACCCCATGCACCTGTGTATTGGGCCCTACATTTTAAAGCCCATTTTCAGCCAACCCTTTGTTTTGGATAAAGAAATGAATCCCCTGTGGGGTTTGTCATGTCTGCGTTGGAAGCACTGACAGTACTACAAATCTTGAGGTCCGCATGCCTGGGTGTCTTCAACTCCCTGGTCAGGTATGTGGTTCTACCTACTGACCACCGCATCACTATAAGCTCTACAGAGACACAGTAGTGGTGAAGCAGCTAGCTACGCCTTTGGCAGGAAAAGCACTGCAACAGAGTAAAAAGCCTGTCATACACAATGATGGAACTGGTAAGTATTAATAAACTACTGATAAACCCTCAGTTTTTAAAGTACATTCAGCATCTGATTGAATCACCTTCTAAGTATGCACAATGTTAATCTTTTAATCCTTTGCTATGTTCCAGTTATGACTGGTCCTATGACTACTGCCTCAGGGTTTCTTGTTTCAGGGTGATGCCTTCCTCTTGCAGTGTCCTATAGATCCACCATTGCATGCAGAGACTTGAGTTCTGTCTCCCTACACCGTGTGCATCAATAGAAACACACAGCCCCATAGCCCTGGAGAGCAAGACAATCTCCTGCTCCTCCCTTCTCCCTTCACCAAGCTAATAGACTGGCTGGATTCTGCACTGTCCACTATTAACGCTTTCCTGATGAAAGTTTGGGGAAGAAGCACAAAGAGAGCAGCATTAAAAGTTGAAAACTGCAAATGCTGGGGTAAGAATTTTGACAAATATTTACTGCGGGATTGTTTATATTGCTGTGCGCAACTAAAAATCACTAAGGGTTTAAAGGGGTTGTAAAGGTTTGTTTTTTATTTTCTAAATAGGTTCCTTTAAGCTAGTGGATTGTTGGTTCACTTACCTTTTCCTTCCATTTCCCTTCTAAATGTTTTTTTTCTTTGTTTTCTTTGTCTGAATTTCTTACTTACTGTTCCTCCTCAGTAAGCTGTTCTGGCTGACTAACCCCCAGCCAGATGATGGGGGCAAGCTTACTGAGGAGAAACAGGAAGTGAGAAATTCCGACAAAGAAAAAAACATTTAGAAGGAAAAAATCGAAGGAAAAGGTTAGTGAACCAACAATGCACTAGCTTCAAGCGGGGGTTCACCCTTAGAGGGCACTTTTTCCCCTTAGATTCCTGCTCGTTTTCTCTAGGGGAATCGGCTATTTGTTTTAAAATATGTGCAGTACTTACCCGTTTACGAGATGCATCCTCTCCGTCGCTTCCGGGTATGGGCTTCGGGAATGGGCGTTCCTTCTTGATTGACAGTCTTCCGAGAGGCTTCCGACGGTCGCATCCATCGCGTCACGATTTTCTGAAAGAAGCCGAACGTCGGTGCGCAGGCGCAGTATAGAGCCGCACCGACGTTCGGCTTCTTTCGGCTACAAGTGACGCGATGGATGCGACCGTCGGAAGCCTCTCGGAAGAATGTCAATCAAGAAGGAACGCCCGCTCCCGAAGACCCATACCCGGAAGCGACGGAAGAAGATGCATCTCGAAAACGGGTAAGTACTGCTCATATTTTAATATAAATAGCCGATTCCCCTAGACCGAACGAGCAGGAATCTAAGGGGAGAAAAAAAAAGGAGCTGTATGTTAGTGAGAGGGCGAGCACGTCACTCCACACCAGGGAGAAAGTGTCGCATTACTGTGTGGAGTTACAGACAGAAGAACAGGAAGTGAGGATTTCTCAGAAGAAATAAGGAAATTTAAAAGCAAAATCGAAGGATGAGGTAAGTGAAGGAGGACTGCACTAAGGTAAAGGAAGCTATTTAGGGATTTTTTTTTTTACCTTTACAACCCCTTTAAAGGAACCTATTTAGAAAATAAAAAAACAAACCTTTACAACCCTTTTAATAGTCTAAGGGCTCTTTCACACAGGCGGCCCGTTCAGGTCCGCCTGCCAGTTTTTTAGGCGGACCTGAACGGGCGCTCTGTGCTCCTCTATGGAGCCGCGGATGTCAGCGGTGACATGCCCGCTAACATCCGACCCGCTCCGATCCGCCAAAGTGTGACGGAGGAAAAACCTACTTTTCCATCCGTCTGGCGGATTGGGTGAACAGGGACAGACGGTCCGTGTTCATCCGATCCCCCCATAGGGGAGAGCGGAGAAAAGACAGGGCGGTCCATGCACAGTGTACAGGGACCGCCCTGTCATCCACCAGCTCAGCGGGGATCAACGGAGCGATCCCCGCTGAGCAAGCGGAGGTTCACGGAGCGCATCATTACTGATCCGCCCCGTGTGAAAAGGGTCTAAAGATTTTTATGGTCTGATTTTTTTTCCTTCGTAACAGTTTCTTTAACTGGGACCTTTTTTTACCCTGCAGTAGCCAAGCACACGTTTCCTCGTTTAATCTAATTATTTAAAGTCAGGAGGACTCAAAACTGCACTGTCTCAGGGCACTTGAGATAATGGTTTAATATAAAGTGCCAGAATTCATTTATCATGGCACCGTACCATTAATCCAGAAACTTACAGTATAAACATTTCCCTCTAATTAGTATACTGCAGCACTTCCAAATACTCTTATTCTTAGTGCCAGCATCCCTGTAAGCCTCAAATCAAGGTACCTGGAAGGGATAAAACATTCTCATTTGACAGTTGCATGGTATGGAAGTTAAGCTTTCCCTCAGTAAAAAAAAAAAAAACACCTTAGCCACGTGAAATAAACACCACCCATCACTGTACTTCCCACTCAGGACTTTGTGCACTAGCTAGACTCCGAGCGGATGTGATGCTATCTATTGCTCAGCAGAAGGACTCCAGAGCAGCTCGTTGGATTTTATATATATGGGAGAACCTTATTCATCCCTTGTTTGTGATTTAAAGGGGGCTTCTGAGTTTGCACATCATATACGATGGGGAAATGTTAAAACTTCATTGTGCCATGACGAAGGAAACCTGACCCAGCACAGAGGATCTGCCTTTTGAAAGAGGGTCTGGGAAGAATACATGTAAGCCCCATCAGGGCTGCCTTGTGAAGAAGCTGCTAGCCATAGGGAATCTATTGTAAGAGACTTCCAGCAGGTCAGGCAGCATGTATCAAGCATGCATTGCTCTCACAAGAGAAAGCTGACTTCTAAATGCAGCCCTCTGCACGAGTTTTCTGGAGGAGGAGGACTGGAGCTTAGGCACTACAAGTCTTTGGATACAAAGAATACGCTAAGCGATGCCGGGGATATACATTGCAGCTCTTCCCGTCCGGAGACAGCTGTGTCAATGCCAGCCAGCCCAGCCAGGACCTGCAGCAGGAGCAGGGGGTCCCCCCTGTCTGGATATGGTAACCCTACCTTACTGGAAGCTTGTCTCATTCTCTGACTCCTTTTATTTCCTCCGAACAGGATTTCTTTTTAGGTCATTCCTGACATAGCGAGTTTTTTTAGCAGCGTGCTGAGGGATGCCAGCTATTCATTCTCAGTATTTGGCTCATTTACCAAAGCTAACACTCCAGGATAAGGATCGTTATTTTTAAAGAAAAGTCCAGCGAGAATTGAACATTACCGACTCATGGCTAAAATAAAGTTCCTATTCTTGTGTTGAAGCTTTGTGAATGGAGCCTATGGTATTAAAGATACATGTAATTACCGTATTTATCGGCGTATAACACGCACCATAACTTTAAGAGGGAAGTTTCAGGAAAAAAACTTTCCACGGCCCCCTGCGTATAACACATAGGAACAGTTTACCCGCTATTTTCAGGGTAAAAAAGTGAGTGTTATACGCCAATAAATACAGCATATAGGATTATTAACCCTGCATCATCACTGCTCAACATTCGTCTTCTACATATGTAAACGATCCTATATAGAATATTAACGGCAACAGGGGAACAGTGAATTTAGTTAATTTTTTTAATAGATTTTATACTTTTCTTTAGAATAAATTGTCCGTAATACTTTTTTTAATTTGCACTAACATAGAATACTTTGCTTTAAAACTGTCTCAAGAATTTTTATGTGTATTGTTAGTGAACACTCCTTCGAAAATTGATTTTGCAATTTCTTGTACCAAAACTTTATTCTAAAGACCTGCTGGTAAGTTAATTGGATCCTGTCTAAATTGGCCCTAGTATATGGCTCCTGTCTAAATTGGCCCTAGTATATGGCTCCTGTCTAAATTGGCCCTAGTATATGTCTCCTGTCTAAATTGGCCCTAGTATATGTCTCCTGTCTAAATTGGCCCTAGTATATGTCTTCTGTCTAAATTGGCCCTAGTATATGTCTCCTGTCTAAATTGGCCCTAGTATATGGCTCCTGTCTAAAATGGCCCTAGTGTATGGCTCCTGTCTAAATTGGCCCTAGTATATGGCTCCTGTCTAAATTGGCCCTAGTATATGTCTCCTGTCTAAATTGGCCCTAGTATATGTCTCCTGTCTAAATTGGCCCTAGTATATGTCTACTTTTTAAATTGGCCCTAGTATATGTCTCCTGTCTAAATTGGCCCTAGTATATGTCTCCTGTCTAAATTGGCCCTAGTATATGTCTCCTGTCTAAATTGGCCCTAGTATATGTCTCCTGTCTAAATTGGCCCTAGTATATTTCTCCTGTCTAAATTGGCCCTAGTATATTTCTCCTGTCTAAATTGGCCCTAGTATATGTCTCCGGTCTAAATTGGCCCTAGTATATGGCTCCTGTCTAAATTGGCCCTAGTATATGGCTCCTGCCTAAATTGGCCCTAGTATATGTCTCCTGTCTAAATTGGCCCTAGTATATTTCTCCTGTCTAAATTGGCCCTAGTATATGTCTCCTGTCTAAATTGGCCCTAGTATATGGATCCTGTCTAAATTGGCCCTAGTATATGTCTCCTGTCTAAATTGGCCCTAGTATATGTCTCCGGTCTAAATTGGCCCTAGTATATGTCTCCTGTCTAAATTGGCCCTAGTATATGTCTCCTGTCTAAATTGGCCCTAGTATATGGCTCCTGCCTAAATTGGCCCTAGTATATGTCTCCTGTCTAAATTGGCCCTAGTATATGTATGAATGTGTGTTAGGGACCTTAGGTTGTAAGCTCCTTGAGGGTAGGGGCTGATGTGAATGTACAATGTATATGTAAAGCGCTGCGTAAATTGACAACGCTATATAAGTACCTGATATAAATAAATTAGAAAGACGATCGCACATATATAAGTCGGTTCTAGCGTATACAGACTAGATCAATTGATGCTCAGATTTTGCAATTCCAAATAGATTATTAAACCACATAAGTATTTATTTATTTTTATTTCTTAGGTCTTCCTTGCCCTGAAGTCAGCTTGATTGGTTTACCAAAGCACTTTGCAAAGCTTAGTAAAGTTGACGTTGTGTCCACTTTGAATACTCATTCATGTGCCCTCAAAAATCCTGTTTTTGTATTACCTTCATCCATGATTCAGTATTCACTGGTCTGTCTTTTTATTTATTTTTACAAAAATGTCCTTTACAACATGAACACTTAGCTTAGGGAAGACAAATCAGCTTCCGCTTTGAATGTTCAATAATTTTATTGCAAAACCCCAGATCCTTTTGTTATTACCTTCACCCAGCATTCAGTATTCAGAGTGAACGCAGGTTCACGTTGGTGTTTGTTACTAAAATTTGCAAAGTGAACACTGAGCTTAATGATGATGAAGCAGCTTCCACTTTGAATACTCAATCTTAATGTTCTAGCAAAAATCTGGTTTTGTTTCGCATCATCCTGGCCCATGATTCAGTATTTAAAGTGAACGCAGGTTTACCTTTAAAAAAAAATAAAAAATAAAAATCCTTTTGCAAAGTAAACAGCCTCTTATCCTTTATGTGAATCATCCCCATTATGAAAAGTATCCCTCTTCCTGTTTTTATTTTTTTTTAAATACGATCATACAGCTGGAGGAGTGAGACTGCAGTAAGAGTTATGAGACTTCAAAGATAGATGTTAAAGTGGAGGTTCACCCAAAAAAATTTAACATTACAATCAGCCGAGTTGTCCTAATGACAATCGGCTGTTTTTTTTTTCTTTTCCCGTACATACCGTATTTCTGTTCCTAACTGACAGGCTTCCGACCGTCGCATACTGCGCGTCACGAGTTGCCGAAAGAAGCCGAACGTCGGTGCGCAGGCGCCGTATAGAGCCGCACCGACGTTCGGCTTCTTTCGGCAACTCGTGACACGCTGTATGCGACGGTCAGAAGGATGTCAATCAATTAGGAATGCCCAGTCCCGCAGAAGACATACCCGGAAGCGGCGGTGAAAATATGGTATGTACGGGAAAAAAAAAAAAACAGCCGATTGTTATTAGGACAACTCGGCTAAATGTAATGTTAAAAATTTATTTTTGGGTGAACTCCCGCTTTAAGATCTGGGATCTATTGTGATATCTAAAGAATAATAAACATTGGGTTTGATTTACTAAAGGCAAATGAACTGTGCACTTTTCAAGTACAGTT
Organism: Rana temporaria; assembly: GCF_905171775.1. Classification (NCBI taxonomy): domain Eukaryota; kingdom Metazoa; phylum Chordata; class Amphibia; order Anura; family Ranidae; genus Rana; species Rana temporaria. The sequence continues at coordinate 223,185,546 of NC_053491.1, read as the reverse complement.
GCGTCAGAGCTTAGAAAATGAGGTGAAGTTTCACTTTACAAAAAATACCCAATCACATGCAAGGAGAAAAAAAAAACAGCAGTTCTGCTTTCACATGATTAGATGTTGGAAGTCAGTAGAACTTCCCCTCATTTACTAAGCTCTAGAGCAACTGCACTTGCAAAGTGCCTAGTCTAGTTGCCTTTAGTAAATCAACCTTATTGCTTATTTATCATCTACAGAAAAAGCTTAAAGTGGATGTAAACCCCAATTTTTTTTTTGATGTCACAATGTAGAGAATAAGATTTCCTATCATCTGTGCCCAATCTTGCCACACATAGTTAATCTAGCTCTGAGAAATCCACTTTTATTGTTCAGTGAAAATTAACAGATAAAAACATGTCTAAATAAAAAGTCCTTTCCGTCCCCTTGCTTCGAGTGACAGGGTTTTTACATATCTCGTGCACTAGCTTGGACACATGCACATTCCTGGATGTTTATCATAATATGGGGGGGTGATCCACAGTTCATTGTGAGAGGTAATGTATGTCACTCAAAACAAGGGGACGGAAAGGACTTTGGGCCAGATCCACATAGAAATAGATCGGCGCAGCGTATCAGAGATACGCTACGCCGCCGTACCTTACCTGGCGTAATTTCGAATCCTTAAAGATTTCACGCCGTAAGTTAAGGCGGCGTAGTGTATCTCTGGCGGCGGAATTCAAATCGGCGATTAGGGGGCGTGTTTCATTTAAATGAAGCGCGTCCCCGCGCCGAATGAACTGCGCATGCTCTGTTTCTAAATTTCCCGCCGTGCATTGCGCTAAATGACATCGCAACAACGTCATTTTTTTTAACTTAGACATGAATTACGTCCATCCCGATTCACGTAGGACTTACGCAAAAAAAAAAATTTCGCCGCGGGAACGACGGCCATACTTAACATGGCAAGTCTAACTATACGCCGCAAAATACCAGCTTTAACTATACGCCGGAAAAAGCCGACTACAGACGCCGTAAAAAAAATGCGCCGGCCGCTCGTACATTCGTGGATCGTCGGAAAGAGCTAATTTGCATACCCGACGCGGAAAACGACGTGAACCCAGCGGACGCCGAAGTATTGCATCTTAGATCCGAAGGCGTACGAGGACGTACACCTGTCGGATCTAACCCACATGCCGTTGTATCTTGGTGTGAGGATTCAAACTAAAGATACGACGCGGGTAATTTGGAAGTACGCCGGCGTATCAGTAGATACGCCGGCGTACTCTGTCTGTGGATCTGCCCCTTTTTATTTAGACAGGTTTTTAACTGGAAGTCTGTTCATTTTAACTGAACAATAAAAGAGGATTGCTCAGAGCTGGATTAACTCTGTGTGGCAAGACTGGGCACAGATGATAGGAAATGTTATTCTCTACATTGTGACATAAAAAAAAAAAGCTGGTTTGTAGAATATATTTTTTAACAATCAGGAGTGCTTTACTGAAGGAGAATATACATTAAAAATAAAGTATGCAATCAACAGTTGAAACAGTTATGGTACAGTATAATAGAATCAAGACATCATATGTGGAATATTCGTTGTTCCAATCAACAGTAAGAACAGTCAGGCAAAAAACAGATAACTTCCAATGAGAAGGTACCGTATATAGGGGGTTAGACCCAGGTGTGTGTGTGGGGGGGGGGGGGGGGGGCAGAGAAAAAAAAGGGGAGGGGTTGTAGAATATATTTTAATTACTTTGCTTAGCACACGTTTCTTTAATATGAATTACTTTAACAGGGTATTTCTTACATATTTTACATTTTGACTTTGATCTGATCCTGTATATCTGGGGCTTGGTAGTACATTTGTCCACTGCTTGTTTTCCTAACTAAATAATTTGGTCTATTCAAATAAGTGACGTGTCATTGTACGGAATCTTCAGGGTGAAATTATTCAATTACATTTTCAGTGATTAGGTTCTGGTCTTGGATATAGTTGGGTAAACAGGTCCGAGTGTGACAAGAACGATGTCTCTGAAAATTGTTCAAAATGTACTGGTATGGGATTTCTTCTGGAATATCTGGTATAAATAGTTTATGAAACTACTCAATTTGAAGTGGGCCTATCATACAAGATCACACTTTTATTTTTAATCATTGTGGCAAATTGCCAATTTGCATAATTATATTATATTTTGGATAACAAGTACCGTATTTATCGGCGTATACCGCGCACTTTTTTCCCCTGAAAATCAGGGCAAAATTGTGGGTGCGCGATATACGCCGATACCCGCTTTCCCGCGCCAAGTTTGAACACTGCGCCGGCATATACCGAGCGCAGTACACTTGTGTATAGTCGGGCAGACTCGGCTCCTCTCGCGCTCACGTCCTGGACGTACAGGACGTAAACGCGAGAGTAGCCGAGCCTGCCCAACTATACACGAGTGTACTGCGCTCGGTATATGTCGGCGCAGTATTCAAACTCGGCGTGGGAAAGCGGGGATCGAGCGGGGAGGACGCCGCAGAAGGACGCCGGACCCGACGAAGAGGACACCCGAAGCCGCAGACGGACGCCGGACCCAACGAGGCCGCCGATGCACGCCGCGCATGACACCAAAACTGTAAGTACTAAAATGTTTTTTTACAGGAATGTCGGGTCCACTTTAGGGGTGCGCGATATACGCCAGAGCGCGCAATACCCCGATAAATACGGTACCATTAGTAAAAACAAGTCTACTCTGAGTTAAATGCTATCGTTGGCAGCCTAGAAAAAAAGATGGCATCGTTTCTGGATACTTATTGCATTGTGGTTATTAGAAATCATTAGAAACTGCAAATAGTGTGTTGTTTTCAGTTAGTCATTATTAGTGGGAGAAAAGAGTTAGCATGAATGAAAATCTGCTTATGTAATGAGAAAATATGGGAAATAAGGTTTTGAAGCTTCTGGATATGTTTTTTTTTTTTAATATGCTGAACTTGGAATGCTCATAGTTACTTTAAACTTAGATATATAAGCAGAGTGGTATTGACTACAAGGCATGTGTTGACCTGTGCATAAGGTGACAATAGGGGGCAGCACCAAAACACAAGCTTATATAGGTGATTATTATTTATTTTTTATCCTTGTTTAAGCAACTCCTTAGGCCTCGTACACACGGCCGAGGAACTCGACGTGCCAAACACATCGAGTTCCTCGGCCAGTTCAGCACTGAAGCCGCCGAGGAGCTCGGCGGGGCGAGAGCTCCCATAGAACAACGAGGAAATAGAGAACATGTTCTCTATTTCCTCGCCGAGCTCCTCGTCGGCTTCCTCGGCCGAAAGTGTACACACGGCCGGGTTTCTCGGCAGAATTCAGCCAGAAACTCGGTCGGAAGCTGAATTCTGACGAGGAAACTGGTCGTGTGTACGGGGCCTTATGCCCCGTACACATGATCGGAATTTCCAATGGGAAAAGTCCATAGATTTTCCGATTGTGTGTAGCCCCATCTGAGTTTTTTCATCGGAAATTCCGATGATTTCTATCGGACTATAGATATAGAACACGTTCTATATTTTTCCGATGAAATTCCGTCTGAATTCCGATGTGATTTGGCTGGGCAACAGCCTGATCGTGTGTACGCGGCATAACACTTGCAAGTAATTCCATCAGCATGACTGGAGGGGGAAATGGGTCACAAGAATCTCTGAAGTTCACCTACAGACTTTTGACTGGTGTACCAAAAAATAAAACTAGAGGTATCTTCGCCCCAAGGAAAACATTCATATTTTAAAAGGTGAAGTAATAAACATATGAGCTTTTCTATCTATCACTCTGCATTTTCCTTGCACACCCATTTGGCTCCCGAGTGTGCTGCTTTTCCCTCGCCCCCTGAGCTCCGCTCTGCAGGAAGCTAATACAAGGTCAAACTTAGGTACACTTTTTGCATTTAATTAATGATGGATTAATGAACACAGAGCTGAATACATTTGTGCCTTTGATATCTGCCTGGATTTAAGCTCTAAAGTGAACCTGTGGAGTATATGAGAATCAATCAAAAATGGGATTTGTAAACAAAATGTTGTAGTAGTGCAGACTTACCTCTTGTGGATAGCTGTGTGTGTTATTCACTTACATTCTTGTAATGTCAATCCGTTGGCAGGTTGTTTCCAGGGAAGCCGACATGTCTGTTGGCTGAACTCAGTGGGCCAGATTCTTAAACGAGATACGACGGCATATCTCCAGATACGCCGTCGTATCTCTAAGTTGCACGGTCGTATCTATGCGCCTGATTCATAGAATCAGTTATGCATAGATTTTGCTTAGATCCGACAGGCGTAACTGTGTTACACCATCGTATCGTAAATGCATATTTACGCTGGCCGCTAGGTGGCGCTTTCGTCGAATTCCGCCTTGAGTATGCAAATTAGGTAGATACGCGAATTCCCGAACGTACGCCCGGCCGACGCAGTAAAGTTACGCCGTTTACGTTAGGCTTTTCCCGGCGTATAGTTGCCCCTGCTATATGGTGGCGTAAGTGCGGCGTAACAATGTTAAGTATGGCCGTCGTTCCCGCGTTGAAATTTGAAAAAGTTACGTCGTTTGCGTAAGTCGTCCGTGAATGGGGCTGGACGTCATTTACGTTCACGTCGAAACCAATGAAGTCCTTGCGGCGTACTTTGGAGCAATGCACACTGGGAAATTCCACAGACGGCGCATGCGCCGTTCGGGAAAAACGTCAATCACGTCGGGTCACAGTAAATTTAAATAAAACATGCCCCCCTGATCCAAATTTGAATTAGGCGGCTTACGCCGGCCGATTTACGCGACGCCGCCGCAACTTACGGAGCAAGTGCTTTGAGAATACAGCACTTGCCCGTGTAAGTTGCGGAGGCGTGACGTAAATCAGATACGTTACGCCCACACAATTTTACGTGGATGTATGAGAATCTGGCCCAGTGATGGCACAATGGGGGGGAGATTTACTAAATCTGGAGCACACCTAATTTGGTGCTGTTGTACATAGTAACCAATCAGCTTTAACTTCAGTTTGTTTAATTAAAGGAGTTGTAAATGAAAAAAAAAATGTCATCTTAATGCAATCTATGCAGCCCCCTTTCTACTTACCTGACCCGTCGAAAGTCCCGCGCGGTCCCGATATCCTCTTCGCCGCTCAGCCTGGCCGCTGATTGGCTAAAGCGGATGGATTGAGAGCAGCGCAGCCATTGGCTGGCGATGTTGTCAATCACATCCAGTAAAGCGGCGCGCCAAGGGGCGGGGCAGAGTGATACAGTGAGCGGCTATGGCCGCTCGCTGTATCACGGGAGCGCGCCCACAATTACTGACCACCATGCGAGCTCTCGCATGACTGTGGTGAGCAATTGCGGGGAGGACAGAGACAGCCGCCGAGGGACCCCAGAAGACAAGGATCGGGGCCACTCTATGCAAAACGAACTGCACAGTGGAGGTAAGTATAACATGTTTGTTATTTTAAAGGAACAAAAATGTTTTCCTTTAGTGACCCTTTAAGCCTTCCTTGACAATAAAACCTAGAAGCTGATTGGTTTCCATGCACAGCTGCACTAGATTCTAAGTGCATCCGTTTTAGCAAATCTCCCCCATTCTACAAGGAGGATAGAACACTCAATTAACAGTCTTCTGTTTTTTTATTATGTATTTCTGACACCTTAATTGTACCTTTATTGTGTGACAGTTTGTGTATGTTGTCAGCACTAAGCTCAGGTAGTAGATAGGGTAAGGGAAAAATGATCTGACAAGGAGAGAATACATGTAAATAATAAAAATCAAGAAATCCCTGTGTAAGGCTGGGCCTATTATAACAATTCAAGATGGAAAATTCCAGTTTTCACAGGTGCCCAGTGGTGATGGGTTCCGTTAGTAATAATGGATAATTATTATGTAAATGTGACATTTGGTTTTGGCTACAGAAAAATAGATGAGCATGCGGGTCAACACTGAAAGTCCGGAGAGTTATAAAACACTAGCATAAATATAGTTCAACTTGTCAATACCTCAGTTTTTCCTTTAGTTCTACAACAGCAGCAGAGTAAAGGTATCTTGACCTGCTAGACAGGGTTGTGCTGTCTGGCAGGGCTGTGTTAATGTCAGAACTGGATGGACATAAATACAGTTCTTTTGTAAGGGGGTTAATTAAGGCAAATCCACTTTGCACTACAAGTGCAAAGTGTACTTGAAATTGCACTGAAAGTGCAGTCTCTGTAAATCTGAGGGGTAGATCTAAAATGGGGTGAAGCTCTGCAGATTTTATCATCCAATCATGTGTAAGCTAAAATGCTGTTTTTAATTTTCCTTGCATGTCCCCCTCGGATCTACAGCGACTGCACTTTAAAGTGGTGTGGAGAAAGCCTCTTGAAGGGGGAGGGGCGAGCAGGAGTGTCAGGACGCCCACTAACACACAGCTCCTTTCTCTATCTGCAAAGTAGAGAGTGTCCTGACACTCCTGTTCGCCCCCTCAAGGGGCTTTCTCCACACCAGGGAGAAAGCCTCCCATTACTGTGTGTAGTTACAGACAGAAGAACAGGAAGTGAGGATTTCTCAGAAGAAATAAGGACATTTAAAAGCAAAATGGAAGGACGAGGTAAGTGAAGGAGGACTGCACTGAGGTAAAGGAAGCTATTTAGGGAATTTTTTTTTACCTTCACAACCCCTTTAAGCTAATCTCTCTCCTGAGCTCCATTACTGGCTTTGAAAAGTGTACAGTGAAGTAAACGGATACAATTTGTATATAAAAGATAAGTAGAATCCCCAAGATTGCCCATTATATTGTATACTATACTTGCACAGATGGAGGCGGATGGACGTTCTAATATTGATGAACTGAACCCTATGTCTACCTTTATTATATTGACGTGCTTCATTTAATGCTGAGCTATTTAGACTCATGAAGTGTTACTGCCAAGTGAACCATTGATGTTCGAATCAAACTTGCTGACAAAACGCAGAGGAATATGGCAGCCTTTCCTTGACCTTATGATGTTCATATTTATTTATTGTTGTTAGATTCTACTAAATCTGCTGTGTCCTCCTGGGCCGGGAAGAAAGATTAATGCTGGGGATTTGTGTACAGCTTGGGCGGGCTGGATACAGTTACAGATAAGCAAGTAATTGGATCATTTGGGACGCTTCTAAATGCCATTTCCTTATAGAAAGCTTAACTAGCTAATGGAGGCTTAGTCATGATGTGCTGCAGTATCAATTTTTAATTTGTCACATTTAGGGACAGTTAGGCCTCTTTGAGCTGGAAGAGCTTTTATATTTTATATATATTTTGAAGAGTGCAGACAGCATTAATAATGTATGGATGTAGTCACAATGGAAGGAAAGTGAACAATGCCATCACTGAAAGTAGTGGAATCATTTGATATGTGGTTGGAACGGGAAGGCATCATGCAGCTGGCTAAAGCCTTTGCAAAACACGCTAATCTGTGTATAAAAAGGAGTAAGTACATTACGTTAGCCACTTCTCCAGTGCTAACCGAGACGATCTGACTCAGACAAGTAACAACAAACAATTGTTTAACCAAACTCCTTAAAGCGGACCTTCAGTCGTTTTTTCAACTTTCCATCTATTAAATCTTCTGCCCTTGTTGTTATGCCAGTAAATACCTTATACAGCCCACTTCCTGTTTCTTGTCTGATCAAAAGCCTAGGCTTATGACATCATGCACAGCTCTCTCTCACTCTAGTGAGAGTTTGCCAGGAAGGGAGAGGGGTTGATTCAAAAGAGGGCCAATGAGAGCTGCAGGGCTGCAGAGTTGGAAGTGTGCCTCTGTGTACATCCAGGAAGTGAACAGATAGCAGCTTCAGCTGCCCACAGTTAAAGTGGTTGTATAATGTGTGTGATACCAATAAGTACCACCAGGGTGCTCACAATCAAGTGAGAATGGATAAAACCCACAAGTGAATAAATCCAAATACCTGGAAGGTATGTGACAAAACTACTAGTAAAAACAGTGTCAATAAATGTCACAAAGGAAATACAAATAAAAAAAGTCCAGAGATAATACAAAAAAGGAACTACTCTTGTTGCAGAAAATCCCAATACGAAACAAGAGGACCAGCATTGAGGTAGACTAAGTTGCAAAAACGTGTGAGGAGAGTCTTCTCAAGGCAGGAATCAAATGTATGATCCGTAGTATACTCCAATATTCAAGCAGATGATAAAAACCACATCTAGAGATCAATCTCACAGGATCAGCCAAAACATCCAAATGGCAAATGTAGAAGATGGATACTCTTACCGGATAAGGTGGACACACTCGTCAGTGACGGTGTGTCAATCAGGCATGTACAAGCTCCTTGAAACGATAATGGCAGTGGAACAGCCGTTGGAACAGCAGGCAATCAACCGTCAGAAGCTGAATGTATCCAGTATAGGATAAATCCCTAAAGAAATCCTCATAGATGGTGGCAAATATGCATGTTCAATCGTGGAGTCATGGAAAGGAAAGAAAAACAGCTCCACATGGTGTGGTTACTCCCAATAAAAAAAGCCTTTATTAGGCATAGATAGATACAATGAAAACGACCAAAAAAGCAAAAATCAATAAAAAGGTACAAGTCTGTGGTAAGACCAATACAGGTGATCACATAGAAAAAATGCAGCGTGGTTGGCAGGTAGCGTATAGGCTATGTACCCGACATGTTTCGAGCTAGTGGCTCTTCAACTGGGGCATGCCAACCACGCTGCATTTTTTCTATGTGATCACCTGTATTGGTCTTACCACAGACTTGTACCTTTTTATTGATTTTTGCTTTTTTGGTTGTTTTTATTGTATCTATCTTTGCCTAATAAAGGTTTTTTTATTGGGAGTAACCACACCATGTGGAGCTGTTTTTCTTTCCTTTCCATGACTCCACGATTGAACATGCATATTTGCCACCATCTATGAGGATTCCTTTAGGGATTTATCCCATACTGGATACATTCGGCTTCTGACGGTTGATTGCCTGCTGTTCCAACGGCTGTTCCACTGCCACTTCCACTTCCTTTTTTGTATTATCTCTGGACTTTTTTTTATTTGTATTTCCTTTGTGACATTTATTGACACTGTTTTTACTAGTAGTTTTGTCACATACCTTCCAGGTATTTGGATTTATTTACTTGTGGGTTTTATCCATTCTCACTTGATTGTGAGCACCCTGGTGGTATTTATTGGTATCACACACATTGTATCACTTTTGTCGTATACCTCTGGGTATCTACATTAGTTTACTTTAGCAGACCCATTCGTCCTCACCTGATTGGGAGCATCTACTATTGGTGATGTCAAAAGCCGTTCTTGTTCTTAAGTCAGCATGGAAACCAGCTATGTTCCTCAGTTTAGCTGTGTTTGTTCCACAGGAAGTAATTCTTCACATGGGAAAAGTGTTGTTGTGGGGATACTCCTGTCTGTACTGTTTGCTCCTGGACTGTGCTCCTGATACCAGCAGTTACAGAAAGTGCCCTAAAAAGTGACATGCTGGCCTGTTTGTTCTGCATTGCCAGTATGTCATCCATGTGTGAGGAAAATAGCCTAGTCTCTTGTAAAAGGCTGAGTCATGTTCAAGTTTTCTGTGTTGCCTGTTTGAAAGTCTGCAACACTACAATTCAAGTCTTTAGTCAAGTTGTTATGTTTACTGTGGAACTTTGTGATACAAAAACCCAAGGAAAGTACCTGTTGGACTTTGGTGTGACAAAGTCAGCAAGAATGTTCACACTAAAGTTTGTACCTATTGAACTCTGGGGATACAGAGGCAGTATGAATCCTCAAATAAGACACTTTGTTTGGTGCACTTGAAAAAATAAAATACACTTTGTGCCCATTGGACTCTGGGGTTCCAGAGACAATATGATATTCTAGTTAGGTAGTCATTTAGGCTTTGCTTTTAGGTCCTGGGGCCAGTTTACATCTGAAACCTATACTTCATGGACTACAAAGTATATCCAAGTGAACCTTCTCTGTTTATTGTCACCAGATGGCAGCAAGGGAGCCAATCTGAGTGAGTAATAAGTTTGTTATCTTCATAGTGAAATGTTTAGGAATTGAATGCTTTAAGTATATTGATAAAATGTGTATATATACCTCTTGGAAGAATGTGTCACTCTCTAGGGAGTGGGGTCTACTTCACGATGTTGATGTTTCTATGTACAATTATTTTCTTTGACTGTAAAGTATATTAAAAATATACTAATGTGAGTTTACTTTATAAACTCTTGTCTTCCTCGTCTCAGGCCTCGTACACACAACCGTTTTCCTCTGCAAAATCCACTAAGAAAAATGCTGGCAGAGCATTTTTGCAGAGAAAACGGTCGTGTGTATGTTTTTCGTCGAGAAAACTGTCGTGGATCTCGACGAGAAAAAAAGAGAACATGCTCTCTTTTTTCTCATCAGGAGTCTCAATTTCCTCGTCGTGTTTCTCGTCGGGCTGGTTTACGATGAGAAACACGTTCGTGTGTATGCTTAGAAACCCACGCATGCTCAGAATAAAGTATGAGACGGGAGCGCACCTTCGGTAAAAGTAGCGTTCGTAATGGAGATGGCACATTCGTCATGCTGTAACAGACTGAAAAGCGCGAATCGTCTCTCACCAAACCTTTACTAACACACGGTAACGCGAGATTAGCAAAAGCAGCCCCAAGGGTGGCGCCAGTGGAATCAAACTTCCCCTTTATAGTGCCGTCGTACGTGTTGTACATCACCGCGTTTGAGAACAACAAGATTTTTGTCTTGACAGTGTGTATGCAAGGAAAGCTTGACAAGATTCTCGTCAAGCCTGACAAGAACCTCGTCGAGGAAAACAACGTTTCTTTTAAGACGAGATTCTCGGTCGTGTGTACGAGGCCTGAGAGTAGGCAATGTTCTAAATATGTATACTGTACATAGATATGTGTTTTTCTTTAATATAACAGATAGTGACAATAATTGTCTTCTTTGGCTGAGGATAGGCAACATTTCAAATATGAATGAAATAATGGTGATGCGCTCATATCAACTCATGTGCAGGGTGAAGTGATGAGTTGATATGAGCGCATCACCATTATTTCATTCATTATTTGGTTTAGTTCACCGTTATATTTGCAGCTGTATTATTTAGTTATTTTTGTGTGTTTTTTTCTTTGAGATTATTTGTTAGTAGCGCTGTAGTATATTTTTACAATTTTTAACATTTCAAATATACTGTGTATATATATATATATATATATATATATATATATATATATATATATAGCGTCTTCCTTGACTAAGGGGAGCCAATACCTCAAATTTTTTATGGTAATGTTAATTTTCTATTAGTATTGAATAGTATTAAATAGTCAATTACTAGTGTGTGTTTCTATATATTTTGCCAGGACATACACTCTCAGGCTTGAGAGCATATGTTTTTCTTTTGCATACTCCGAGAATGTAGTCTCCTTGACTGGGGGAGAATGTAGCACCCTTGTCCTAAAATAGGTTTATTTAGTTGTGCTGGGTGGTAGCCAGCCTGGCTAATTTGTAGTTTTTAGTGGTCAAATGGTTTTTCTCCTAATCCTGTTTCAGCTGTGGCTTTTCTCTTTTTGTCAGTAGGTGGCGCTGTTGTCTTTGACATTAGTATGATGAGCTACAATGAATTCAGGTTATGAATAAACATACCTTTCTTAGCCAATCAGTCTGGCTTCTATGAATGCTGGGAGAAGGTATTTGGAGAAAGTCAGGTGATCAGGGTCTTCTCCACCCAGACTCTGGGTGGCTGTGTGTGGAACAGCTCATGGCTGTGAAGCCTGAGGCCTACCCAGGAGTTCTACTGGTTGCTAGGTCTGTGGATGGGGTAGGGATTATGGGATGCCCAACTTGAAAATGCCCAACAAACAGAACCAGGGAGAACTTCCTCCCTATTTACAGATTCCTCCCTCCTCCTGTACAAACTTTGTTCCTTTTGTACAGCTTCTGCTGGCTCACTTCTCGTGGAACTTACAGTCTTTTATTAGCTCAGCCCATTACAGGCTAGAAACTCTCAGTCCCTTGGTAAAATATCACATGTGGAGTGACACAGCATCTCACACCACCTTCTGCTTCTTTGTAGACATTGATCCCAGTTCCACTGATTGCAGAAAATGCTAGCCCACCTGTCTGCTTTCTCTTCCCAGTCCTCCTGACTGACATACACATGGAGACTCCCCAGAGCAAGGTTGGATGAAGATTCAGTGTGCCACTGTCTTCAAGAGAGACATGCTACAGCTGGCAGTCTCTCCCTATGTCTGTCCCTGCACTGTGCTGATCTACTTGAATATCATTTTTGTTTTGCATCCAAGAGATGTTCGGAGGACTGACCCTTTAAATGTCATTTGAATTTGATATTATATACAATGCAACTCCTACCTTCATAGGATTACATGGGTAGCAGGCTTTCTTACGTAGCACACTCTAGTGTGTGAATGTGCTACTGGAATGAGACTGGCTTTAGTCTGGCCCAAGGATAAACCTGAGTCACTGAATCTAGGTCGGGGTATAATAGGCCAGGGCTGGGTGACTCATCCTGGCAACTCTCTGGTGCCTCCCCCTCTTTCTAGAATGTTGGAGAACATTCTAGAATATAGTGGGCAGAAGCTAGGAGGTGCTGTATCTCTCCTCCATCCACGATGAACACTGTGGTGGAACAGTTCTCACCAACAATGTGTAAAAGCCTATTTCTCAGTCTAAAGAAATTTCTATTTATTAAGTGGACATGCTTTAGGGCCGAGATTAACTATATGTATCCGGGGAGTAGAAGAAAAAAAACTATTGGGAAGGAATGTTTCAGAATATAAAGCTTATATTGACCCACGTATTAATTTAAGGGGTCGCAAATTCTGGTCAGTGCGCGTATGTACACCAGCGGTGAACACAGAGGTGTTTTATTGTTCCTCATTATTAATGAGAACCCCGGTGTGACACCAGCAAGAGAGAAATAGACATTATTCTATTGATTTATTGCAATTTTTCACTATGGGAGATTTTGTGGTGTAATGATTGCTTGTGTTTATTATTGATATAATGGTAAGGAAATTCAGCATTGCACAATATATACATATCGTTTTCTAAATCAAGGGTCACCCATAAATAGGGGGTTATCACGGCACAGTGCCCTGGTAGCTGTTCTCATAAGTGTGTGACAAATTATATTGAAGTAGTGGGTCATGTTTTTCCATTAGCGCAGGAATTTGCTAATTACCAGGTGCTACTGCCGCCTCCTGGTGCCCGTTTTGTTTTCTTTGCTTCTCTTATTAAAAAAATTATATTACGGGACCACACCGCACCGCAATTGCAAGCCAAGTGTTTGTGCCCCAGTTGGGGAATGGCCCTATCGACCTCAATGGGCAAGTTTGACAGGCCGTTAAGCCTGTCAAACTCTTAAGCCTGAGGTAAAATTGCTGCAATTGCCAGAATCGGGTCTGAATCAAACATGTAAAAGATTGCTTACTATATGCTTTTCAAAAAGTTTATCCACTTTGCTGTATTTGTAATAAATAAGAATAGCACTTTTATAAAATCTTCTAGCTAGTTTCATCCCTTGAAGGTCTCACTCAATGTTTGTTATTTTACAGACACGGATCCGAACAGTGGAAGCTACAATAACCTCTCTAGTGGGACAAGCTACTACAGCTGTGTCAGTCAGATCACTATAGGTAAGAAAGATAGATGGCTAAGATGGATATAATATAGAACCTATGTGATCAATGAATACCAAAGACAATTTGTGATTGAGGGGAACAAATCTGCCACCACTTTGTGAGTGAGGCAACATCACGATGGGGTTGATTTACGAAAGGCAAATAGGCTGTGCACTTTGCAAAGGGCAGTTGCACTCTGCAAGTGCAGTTGCTCCAGAGCTTAGTAAATTAGGTAAAGCATTTTTTGCTTGCACATAATTGGTTGATGAAAGTCAGCATAGCTTCTGCTCATTTACCAGGCTGTGGAACAACTGCTCTTGCAAAGGGTAACTGCATTTTGTAAAGTGCACAGTCTATTTTCCCTTAGTAAATCAATCCCAATAGATACTTATTTCAGTTCACTTCTATCTACTTTCCAACATTTCCTGACTTGTGAAAGGCTATTTACATGGTATACTGCTTTGCATCTTGCTCTAGGACCTTCTCTACACACAGACCATAAAATGACACTTTATGACAACATTCAGAAGATATATACCAATTTATATGTAGAGACGTTTTTTTATCCAGCTAAATTTATATAATGTTTTAATGTTTTAGTATATTACTTATTTTGTGTTTAAGCTACTTTAGTTCTTGTTTGTAGCCAGGCCCGGACTGGCCATAGGGCATACCGGGCATATGCCCAATGGGCCTCGGCATGCCGCGGGCCGCATGTCACATCTCCCCAGGGGTGTACCAAGGGGTTGCAGGCCGAGAGGGGACGCCCAGTTTACCTAATAGCAGAGATCCCCAACACAGCACCAGATAGAGAGCTCCAGATAGAGAGAGATGAGCTGGGCGAATCACAGCCAGCTCTGACATTTCTCCCCTCCCCTTGCTGCCTGCATGACCAGTTAGAGGAGAGGAGCTGCTTCTACTCCTCCCCCTCCTCTCGTTCTCTCCTCCTGTGTCTGCCCCGCCCACTCTCCCCGACAGACACTGTTCTGCTGTCTAGGGGATGTGGGCGGGAATATTTAAGTTAAAGCCAAACAGAAAGGAAAGATGGAAGAGTCTGATATCCATCCATCCAGTCAGTCCCTCCTGCCTCTGTGTGAGTACTGTACACTGATGTAGGGGTGCCCTTCATTCCCTTCTCTCTCGCTTCACCTTTCTTTCTTTCTCTCTCCCTATTATCTATTTATCTTTATCTATCTGTATCTGTCTATCTATCTATCTATCTATCTATCTATCTATCTATCTATCTATCTATCTATCTATCTATCTATCTTCCTTCCTTCCTTCTCTTCTTTCTTTCTTTAGCTGTCTTTCTTTCTTTATCTATCTATCTATCTATCTATCTATCTATCTATCTATCTATCTATCTATCTATCTATCTTCCCTTCTTTCTTTCTTTCTTTCTTTCTATCTTTCTATCTTTATCTTTCTTTCTTTATCTATCTATCTCCCTTCCCTTCTTTCTATCTGAATCTATCCTTCTTTATCTATCTATCTATCTATCTATCTATCTATCTATCTATCTATCTATCTATCTATCTATCTATCTATCTATCTATCTAGATCAGGGCTGCTCAGTCTAAAATGCCCGGGCCTAAGTTATAGCGCTTACAAAATAGGGGACAGAATTATTATACATTTTTATTATATTTTTTTTTTACTAGTAATGGCGGCGATCTGCAATTTTTATTGGGACTGCAACGTTATGGCGGACACATCGGACACTTTTGACACATTTTTGGCGCCATTCACATTTATACAGCGATCAGTGCTATAAAAATACACCGATTACTGTATAAATGTGACTGGCAGTGAAGGGGTTAACACTAGGGGGCATGGAAGGGGTTAAATGTATTCCCTGGGTGTGTTCTAACTGTGGGGGGAGGGGGGTGACTGGGGGAGGTGACCGATCTATGTCCCTATGTACAAGGGACACAGATCGGTCTCCTCTCTCCCTGACAGGACGTGGAGCTCTGTGTTTACACACAGAGCTCCACGTCTTGTCCCTGTAGCCGCCGATCGCGAGTGCCTGGCGGACATCGCGGCCGCCAGGCACACGCATCGGTATCTCAGGAATGCGGCGGGCACGCGCGCCACCGGCGGCGCTCGCGCGCCCTCTAGTGGCCTGGAAGAGCGGAGGACGCATATATGCGTCCTGTCAGAGATTTAGAACCACCCTGCGGCCGCACATATTCGTACGGCCGTCGGGAAGTGGTTAATAGTTGGAGAGTTTAGAAGCAGGAAAAACAAACACTGCCAGTGTGCCCAGGAGCAGCAGCGTTTGGGCAGAAAAAAACAATTGATGCTTGTAAAAGCGTGCTTGAGAGTTAATCAATTTCAATGGCCAGATTAATTTAATTATTCTGGCCAATGAAATTAATTAACGTCCAAAATCTTGACAAAAGTAAACGTGGCTAAAAGCGTTGCACACTTTTACAAGTGTAAAGCCTCGTACACACGACCGAGGAACTCGACGGGCGAAACACATCGTTTTCCTTCGTCGAGTTCCTTGTTAGGCTGTCGAGGAACTCGACAAGCCAATTTTCTCCATTCTCGTAGAGGAAATAGAGAACATGCTCTCTTTTTGGCTCGTCGAGTTTCTCGACAGTTTCCTAGACGAAAATGTACACACGACCGGTTTCCTCTGCAAAAAAATATCTCCCAGCAAGTTTCTTGCTGGTTTTTGCAGAGAAACTCGGTCGTGTGTACGAGGCCTCAGGAGTTTTTTCTGCCAAAATGCTGCTAGGAAGAAGGATTCTAGGCAAGTTTAGAAAACATCCCATGTGCATGAGGCCTAAATGGTTCCTGTTGTGAATATGCCATAATGGGGGAAGAATAATTAATATTACAGGTATTTTGTGGCTTGTATAATCAGTATTTTTGTTCTGTAGGATTTGAAGTGAATGGGCCAGTCGCAATAGGAATATCCCACTGGAAAACGCCACATATTCACAATGAGGCTTGTCATACCTTGGAACACTCCCAGCACAATCTTCATGTTCCTTCAAGTCCTGCACCTTGCTCCTTCCTTACACAAATGGACATCTCTGAATCTTCTCCAAACTCTTTATCCATTGTACCGAGACTTTCTCACAGCAGCAGCGCAGAGACGCTAAGCCAAGACGTAGAAGTCAGCCAGGGTAAGAGCTGAGGCCTTGATTATTGATTGATTTTATGACTGATGTGCCTACACAGTGAGGCTGTACAGGTATGACCAGGGGCGGACTGACTACTCATGGGGCCCCTGGGCAAAAGGAGATATTGGGGCCCCCGGACAATAGATTATGGGGCCACACAGTATACACACACATACAGTATACATACACAGTATACACACAGTATACACACAAAGTATACATAAACACAGAATACACATACACACACTGAAAAGCTACTGGAGATGTGGGGGGCAGCTAAAATCTTGGGATTTGTTTAAAAACACAGATTTTTACATACTGTCCCTGATTTTACTGAGGCTGGCAACCCTGATGGGGCCCCCTAGTGGCATGGGGCCCTTGGGCAGTGCCCCAGTGCCTGAATGGTCAGTCCGCCCCTGGGGATGACCATAGTGGTTGGTTTTGGTATCTGCATTACAAGCTCTGTCATTTCTGGTTGCGGCACATATACCCTGTGAGATCAGTCAAATCCCATATTGAAAACCTAAGCAAATGTAATAATCAATGTCATAATTTTGGTGTTTTAGAGCAGCTATTAGTCCCTGATAAAAGGAACAACATGGTCAGTATAAAGGTGCTTTCCATTTTATGACTTCAGGCCAAAGCTCTAACATGCCTTCCTGTAACTTGACCTAAATACAGTCATTTGCTTCTCGATGCCAACTGATTTTTACATATGAAACATTTACAGCTGGCAATATTGTTTCTTTTTATTAAACTTGAAATGATTCAGCTCTGAAATGGAGCTTTACTTATAAGCACACTAGGGGTTATTTACTAAAAAGGTACACATCTTCTCTTAGCCCAGGGAGCTGATTTTTACTTTGAACACCCAATCATGTGCATAGGAGTGTAAAAATAATTGAAATGTACGTTTCACATGATTGGACAAATGAAGAAAGTAGAGCTTCAATGAGCCAAGTAAAAAAAAAAATTCCTTTTAGTTGATCAAGTCCAATGTATCCACAGAGTATAGTTTCCTCAGGCCACCGAAAACAAGAAATTATGTAGCTGTTGGAAAGCCCATAGATTAAATGAACCTGAAAAAATTATATATTTTAGCAAACCATGTATCGGGTAAGACAGAATATGTGCAGTCTATATATACAGTATATGTACAGTGTGTATATATATATATATATATATATAAATAAAATATATTATATATACTGTATATATAGGCTACACATATTCTGTCTTACCCGATACACGGTTTGCTGAAATATACTATTTTTTGATCTACTCTTCTGCTATGCTATGTAATAATACCATACCTCTCAACTTTCTGAGGTGGGAAAGGACACATTGGGGGTTATTTATTAAAACTGGTGCAACTCTACGTATCTCCCAACTGTCTCTGATTTTGAGGGGCTGTCCCTGATTTGGAACAATGTCCCTCTGTCCCTCATTCCTCCTCATTTGTCCCTCATTTGGTTCTGATCTATATAACTGTATACCAAATGCACATTTATCTATCAAAAAGTGTTTTCCGGAGCTAAACATTTCATCTGATTTCTAAATTTCTTCATTTGTAAATTCCAAAAGTCAATATAAAGGAATAGTAGTGGTAAAAAAAAAGTTTAACCAATAATTTTATTTGTACAATTCTCCTTTAAGGGGCGTGGCAAGGGGTGTGTCCTATGCCTGCATACTTTTCCTGGTAGGTGTCCCTCATTCCCATCTCAAAAAGTTGGGAGGTATGATTCTTTATAGAAACAGAGGTGATCAAATACCACCAAAAGAAAGCTCTATTTGTAGGGAAAAAAAGGACGTCAATTTTGTTTGGGAACCTTGTCGCACGACTGCGCAATTGTCAGTTAAAGCAATGCAGTGCCGAATCGCAAAAAGTGGCCCGGGGCTTAAGTGGTTAAAGGGACCTATTTAGAAAATAAAAAACAAACCTTTACAACCCCTTTAATGCTAATAGACTATGCACTTTGCAATTGCAGTTGCTCCAGAGCTTAGTAAACGAGGGGAAGCTCTGCTGACTTCATTTATCCAATCATGTGCAATCAAAAATGCTGTTTTTTTTTCTTTCTTTTTTTCTTGCATGAACTCTTTGCAAAGTAAACCTAATTTACTAAGCTGTGGAGCAGCTGCAATTGCAAAGTGCACAGTATATTTGCCTTTAGTAAATCAACCCCATTATTAACAGGTGGGGGTTTTTCCTTTTCTTCTATCTCCCGTTAGCCCTCTTAAAGCCAAACTCCTGGCAAAAATTTTTTTTTTCTCTTGCATGTATTCTTTGCAAAGTGAACCTCATTTACTAAGCTGTGGAGCAACTGCACTTGCAAAGTGCACAGTATATTTGCCTTTAGTAAATCAACCTTATTATTAATGGGTGTGGGGTTTTCCTTTGCGCCTATCTCCCGTTAGCCCTCTTAAAGCCAAACTCCTGGCAAACAAAGTTGTCCTGAACGCCTGTAATAATAATAATATTATGTTATATAATGTTAATAAAAACAAAAAATGCAGCGCTAAAAAATAAGTGACAACCAATGTAAGTGACTAAAAGTATTTAGAGACAACGGGCCAGATTCACAAAGAGATACGACGGTGTATCTACAGATACACCATCGTATCTCTGACTTACACTGGTCCTATCTATGCGCCTGATTAATAGAATCAGATACGCATAGATAGGGCTAAGATCTGACAGTGTTACACTGTGTTACACTGTCGGATCTTTTTTTCCATTTAAAAATGGCGCCGGGGGCGTTCCCGCTGATTTACGATAAATAATATGTAAATCAGCGAGATACGCAAATTCACGAACGTACGCGGACCCGACGCAGTCTTCTTACGACGTTTCCGTAGCGGCTTTCCCGGCGTATACTTACCCCTTCTTTTATCAGGCGCAGCCAATGTTAAGTATAGCCGGCGTTCCCGCGTCGAATTTGAATTTTTTAACGTCGTTTGCGTAAATCGTTCTCGAATACGGACGGACGTCGTTTACATAAGCGTCGAAACCACTGATGTCCTAGCGACGTCAGTGGAAGCAATGCACGCCGGGAAATTTTGCGGACGGCGCATGCGCATTTAAATCGGCGCGGGAACGCGCCTGATATAAATAGTACACTCCCCTAGCCGCGGAATTTGAATTCCGCCGGGGGATTTAGGATCCGCCGTCACAAGTTTGGAGGTAAGTGGTTTGTGAATTAGCCACTTGCCTCCTAAACTTGCGGGAGCGGATCTTAATTCACGTAGATCGAGCGGATCTATAGATCCGCTGAGCTACGTGAATCTGGCCCAATATTCGTAGTGAACAGGTTGGATATCCTAGTGCTAGATCAGAGTCAGATAAGAGATCTGACGCAGTATAAATTCCATAAACGTGCAACAAATTGTTATTCTATAGAGAATTGTCCATATGATAATTACACTTGACATGGATGACTAATCAACAGCGTAAGCATCCTACATACAGTACAGACCAAAAGTTTGGACACACCTTCTCATTCAAAGAGTTTTCTTTATTTTCATGACTATGAAAATTGTAGATTCACACTGAAGGCATCACCAAGAGTGTGCCAAGCAGTAATCAAAGCAAAAGGTGGCTACTTTGAAGAACCTAGAATATGAAATATATTTTCAGTTGTTTCACACTTTTTTGTTATGTATAATTCCACATGTGTAAATTCATAGTTTTGATGCCTTCAGTGTGAATCTACAATTTTCATAGTCATGAAAATAAAGAAAACTCTTTGAATGAGAAGGTGTGTCCAAACTTTTGGTCTGTACTGTAAATAAGTTCATATAAACAAGTAGCAATCTTGTAATTCGCCAATGTGAAATGGTGAATTGTTGAAGCACTTGTAGATGCAAGAAGTGGTCAGCAAACGTTACACCCAGGACAGTGACTCCAGCACCAGGAGGGGGAATTCATTTTGCTTGCCGAACGGTGGTGGGTCAAACGAGCAACGACAAATTCTCTCTGGCAGGCGAACTGACTGGAACTCCTATGAATGGAAAGTTCTGATGTCCACGTCCCATAGGCGAGGGTTAAAAACTGTGGCTACACAGACCAAAGTGCAGCAAAATGCTACCGATGTCAAAGCTGTTTATTCTGTCCCTGAGGGGCGGCGGCGGTTCCTTCCTCCCAGCCCCAGCCTGCAGCTCCACTTCCCAGGTCTCGCTTACCTGCCTGGGCGCAACCTAACCCGACAGCTGATATATAATGTTAATATAATTTTACTGATTTTCATATTTACATTAGCTTTGCCAATTCCCCAGTACATCAGAGCTCAGAATAAAAGAAATAGGACAAGCATTGCACAGTGGAAAACTAATCAATGTCATAATAGCTGTGTAGGGGTGAGAAGCAGACCATACTGTATTGTTATTGTGCATTAGATCAAAGTGTGGTCATCTGCCTTTGGTAATAGTATGGACGGAATTGCCTGAAAAACAAGAGTTAATGAACACTATTATTAATATTTGTCAGGCAAATCAGCTTGACATCATGTATTTTAAATGTGTATATAAAGTAGCTGTGCCATCTATTATTCAAATTGAAGTACTACAAATGATGATGATCTTTGTTTTTGAAATTGCTATTTATGACAGCGGGGTATCAGTGCCCATGTCTGCATTCATATATGTGTTTAGCTTGTATTCTTGCTGTCTCCATTGTTTCAGATGGGTCTTTTTCTAGTTAAAGGTAAATGTCTGAGGCATTGTTCTATTCGTAATGCTGAAACTTTATTCTGATTAAACAATGACTGTATATAAATGGTTCTCTGAGAGTTCTATGCTCAGCTTGGAATAGAAACATTTATTTCATTGCAGTATTAAGGATAGTGACAGCATGAAGCAGGTGCTGAATGCAGCTGTCAACTTACTACAATAGCCCTGCTAAGCTCTGTGTTTTGAGTTAAACAACTGTTATTAGTATGGATTCATAGTCTGTTCATGACTAGGGATGAGCTTCGTGTTCGAGTCGAACCCATGTTCGTCTAAATACGAATGTTACGGGCCGTTCGCACCCTGGCTGATGATTGGCCAAGCATGCACTATGACCCGCATGCTTGGCCAATCACAGCGCGCAAAAAATGGAGAGCCATAATTGGCCAAAGCCAGGGTGGCTTTGGCCAATTATGGCTCAGGGGGTTTAGTACACGCCCCACACTATAAAAGGCCGCCTGCAGGTCGGCCTTGTGTAGTGTGTTGCGGCAGTGGTTAGAGATCTGTCTAAGAGAGAGAGAGAGAGTGTCTTTTTTTCTAGGTAGATAGAGCAGGCAGGCTAGTCAGTTAAAGTTACAGTGTGTGAAGGATATATATACATCCCAGGTGTTGTACATATATTTATACACTGTATAGTTTAGCTAGATCAGTTCTTCCTAATTTACTGGCAGGCAGTTGATTGTGCTAGCTGCAGTATTCTCATGTGGTGTATTGCCTGTGTCCTCTGTAGTTTGCACCTAAAGCTACTTGGTGTGTACTGCACATGTCCTCTGTAGTTTGCACCTAAAGCTACTTGGTGTGTACTGCCCATGTGCTCTGTAGTTTGCACCTAAAGCTACGTGGTGTGTACTGCCTGTGTCCTCTGCAGTTTGCACCTAACGCTACGTGGTGTGTACTGCCCATGTCCTCTGCAGTTTGCACCTAAAGCTATGTAGTGTGTACTGCCTGTGTCCTCTGCAGTGTGCACCTAAAGCTACGTAGTGTGTACTGCCTGTGTCCTCTGCAGTGTGCACCTAAAGCTACATGGTGTGTACTGCCTGTGTCCTTTGCAGTGTGAACCTAAAGCTACGTGGTGTGTGTACTGCCCGTGTCCTCTGCAGTGTGTACCTAAAGCTACGTGGTGTGTGTACTGTCTGTGTCTGTGCTATTTTTCTCAATGATTTTCATCCATATTGCAGGGACCAGACATTACATTAAAGCCGCAAGCAGTTTTAAATTACTTTTTTCTTATAGTAATCTCATTTTGTGCAGGGACAGTTCTAAACACGTGCCACTTCACAGGCATACTATAGACACCGAGCAGGTACGATATTTAAAGGAATTTTTCATTTTTTTTTTCACTTTAAGCATCATTAAAATCCCTGCTCCATAAAAAATTACCGTTTTTAAAACTTTTTTTCCATTGATACATGTTCCCTGGGGCAAGACCCGGGTTCTCGAAGATGTTTTACGACAATAACTTGCATATTAGGCTTTAAAATTAGCACTTTTGAATTTGAACGTTCGAGTCCCATAGATGTCAAAGGGGGTTCTAAATGTTCGCGCCAACGGTCGGTCCGTTTGAAGATTCTGGTGCGAACCGAACGGGGGGGGGGGGGGGTGTTCGGGTCATCCCTATCCAAGAGACATACAAAAAGCTGAAGTCGAATCCTATAGAAGAGTACGAAAATAAACTTAAGTCCTTTGTTAAGAAAGGAGAAGACATGGGCATCCTTACAAAAAAAAGATGCCAAGTTTTTAACCCCGGAGGCAGCGAAAACTCCAGTCATATATTATGTTCCTAAGATCCATAAGGTTTAGAGTAAACCACCGGGGAGGCTAATAATAAGTGAAATCGATTCACTATTTTCGAGATTAGGAGCCTACATTGATGGGTTTTTACAACCACTAGTGAAGGAGGGACAATCATATCTTAAGGACAGCAGACAATTAATCAATGAATTAAAAAGTGTGGAGGTGGAGGAAAATGACATACTGGTCACAATTGATGTAAATTTATTGTACACAAATATAGTTCAAGAGGGTGGGACACACAGTGTTGAGTGGGCCCTATATAATCAGACCAACATGAAGGAAGAACAGATCAGGTACATCATAGAAGGCCTGAGGCTGGCAATGAGCCATAACTATTTCTGGCATAAAGGGGAATTTTTTACCCAAACAAAAGGTGTGGCAATGGGGGCCAAATATGCCCCCAGTGTAGCTAACATTTTTCTAAATCATTGGGAGGCTGAACAAATACAAAGCACCCAAAGGACAAATCTCAAACTGTACTGTAGGTACATAGATGATATTTTAATCATTTGGCGAGGAACAGAAGAAGAATTACAATCTTTCTTTGATGAAATCAACCATAACGCCTATGGGATCACTTTCTCAGGTACATGGAACAAACAGACAATCGATTATTTAGACTTACAATTGTTTAAGGAAAATGGAAACATCAATACCAGAACTTTCTTCAAAAAAATGGACAGGAATGGCTATATTCCAAGAGCTGTTACCATAAACAGTGGATAAGCAATATCCCAAAGGGACAGTTAATGAGGATCTACAGAAATTGCAGTAATGCCAAGGACTATGAAACCCAGGCAAACTCTATTATAAATAAGTTTGTGGAAAAAGGGTATAAGAAGAAAGATATGGTAGTACTTAAAGAGAAAGTGAAGAAAATGAACAGAGAACTTATGACAGTAGAAGTACCCAAAAAAAAGAATAGGGCTATGGACATGGCCTTCCTAACAGGGTATAATATACAGCACAAGGACCATGAAACCATAAAAAAAAACACTGGCCCATCCTACAATCAGACAAAATCTTGAAAACTATAATACCCAATAGGCCTTCTTTCATCTATAGAAAGGCACCAAATCTTAGGAACCGACTTGTGCACAATGCTCTGGACCCTCCTAAACAGATCAAGATCTTTAAAAATCTAAAAGGGTTCCACAAGTGTGGTACATGTCTCCCCTGTAGGGTGAGTAAAAAAACTGACAAGAAAAAAGTTGATTTCACTTCTACATCAAATGGATCAAGACACCATATAAAACAACTAATAACATGCAATAGTACTCATGTGACGTATGTCATAGAGTGCCCATGTCGAAAACAATATGTAGGAAGAACCACTAGGGAATTACATGTCAGGATTCGTGAACATATCGCTAACATAAAAAAAGGGTTCAACAAACATAGCGTCTCGAGACACTTTAGGGACTACCATAATAGTGATCCCACATGCATGACGTTTTATGCAATTGACAAGATAAAAGGACATTGGAGAGGAGAAAATAAAAAACTCAAAGTATCACAAAATGAAACTCGATGGATCTTTGAGCTTGATACCCTCCAACCTTCGGGTATGAACATAGATTTAGACTTAAATTGCTTACTGACCAATTTCTAATAGGGCTCGTATATTTCCTTCAATCCACCTCCCAGGGATTTATTAACAGGGAATAATACAATTAATCATTCCCATTGCAACATATATATATTTAGCTTTCCTCTATTTATTCTATTTTTTTTCCTGCATTTTAATCTACATTTTTAAAATAATTTTATACATATATATCCTTCACTAGACTTCCATTCTTATAACCCCCAGTTTCCCTATAAGTTTTTATATATATATATATATATATATATTTATAGCTTCACTCCATGTATGCTTTTAATATTACTAGCACAGTGAATGTACATAGGCATATACATACTGTATGCTTTCACAGGGGGCCATTAATAGGCAGATATGCTTTGTCATAGCTGCATTACATATATATATATATATATTTATAGCATATGCATAGGTTTCTCTATATACTTAGACATACGTTCTTATATGACCCTAAAAGGGTTCTATTAATATGTATTACTGTCTGTTTTCAATTTCTGTGCAAATAAGTATGTTTTTATATGTTTTTAAATGTAAGTAATTTTTTAGCTTCCCGATTGTAAACACAATTAATGTAATCACAATGCGTCCCACTCGTAAGGCCACAGTCTTCAAAATCCTATAGAAAATGGCAGCGGCGACTGTATCAGTCTTCGGTCTGCAAAACCTTACCAAAGATGGCTGCCGTCCATAGACATCCATGCAAACGGGCTTCGGTCTCCTAAATCTCATGGAAAATGGCGGTCGTAGCTCAGGACGCAATGTTAGGATAAATAGGAAGTGAGAGTGACGGTCTGGGCGCTCCAGATGACGTCACTACACACTTTCGAAAAACGGTCTTTTATATCGCTTGTTTTATCAATAAAGGCAAAATGTGTTTAAAATTGTATCACACTATTGGGATTCCTCTCTTTTGTATATGAGCTAACATTGGAAACCTCAGCAGCAACACAGGGGGACGAGAAAGTGCCAGAGTGCCGCACAGGGCATACACTGTGAAAGTGTTTCACCCCAAGAGGGGGGTGGAGGATCTGGTGAGTGCGGGCCACATAGGAGCACAGCAGGAGGGGTCACTGTGTGGAACACGTCAACAGCATTAAATTGGACTGTTTTTACTCATAGCACCATTCACGTGCACTTTGTATTTAATTTAATCTCTCATTACTTACTCTTTATTTTTATTGCTAATTTATATTATTTTTTTTTCCATATTTATGGTTATTTCAGATATGGAAAGTATTTTCATGTTTACACTCACACTATAAGGATTTGCTAGGCAAGCGCCAACTCTACTAGCTTTTTCAATTCCATGTCAAATTATGGGTCTCTGTTCCAGCTCGGCTGTGTTGCACATCTTCCACCTGACTGTGGGTGTCGCTATCACCAGGGGTCAAGGTTGGAATTGCAATGGGCTGGGTGTATTGGGTGCCTCTTGCCCAGAAACAGTTCAATGGCGTGGTCCCCACCACTGTGCATTCTGGGGAGGGGTACTTAAGGGGCAGACACGGTTCTGGCGGGGTCTTCTGATCCTGACCTGGTGGCCCTCCTGGCCTCAGGCATGTATTAGCAACCTTTTGGTCTCGGGGCCTGCGGGCCCGAGGCACCGCTATTGAAAGTAGGCCCAGAAGTTTCTGGGGGCCTACTGGTCCAGGGATGGTTCTGTGCTGTCTTCTTTGCAGGAAGGAGCCGAATAATTGAGGATTAAATTAGAGGATGCATCCTAGCCAATTTACCTCACAGTGTGGCTGGCCTGGCTGAAAGATCCTAGCACTGTGAGCTGTGTAATCTCTTTTGGAACTTTGCAAAGTGTTTGTGTAGTTACATGATCCAGAGACCGTTGATTGAGCTTCACACTGGCTGCTAGGCCAGTGAGAGGGGCCTATCCGGTGGTCGCTGAATCCAGTGTGGGACAGCTGCCCCTGGATCCAAGATTATACCCGCAATCCGCAAAGCAAGGTACCTGAATCTTTCCTAACCCTCTGTCCCTCTAAAGGAACTTGTTTAACCACTTAAGACCCGGACCTTTAGGTAGCTAAAGGACCTGGCCAGTGCGATTAGGCACTGCGTCACTTTAACTGACAATTGCGCGGTTGTGCGATGTGGCTCCCAAACAAAATTGGCTTCCTTTTTTCCCACAAATAGAGCTTTCTTTTGTTGGTATTTGATCACCTCTGCGGTTTTTATTTTTTGCGCTATAAACAAAAATAGAGCGACAATTTTAAAAAAATTCTATATTTTTAACTTTTTGCTATAATAAATATCCCCCAAAAATATATATAAAAAAAAAATTTGCTCAGTTTAGGCCGATACGTATTCTTC
The DNA here is from genome assembly GCF_905171775.1 of Rana temporaria. NCBI lineage: Eukaryota > Metazoa > Chordata > Amphibia > Anura > Ranidae > Rana > Rana temporaria. The sequence goes on along the minus strand of NC_053491.1, from coordinate 223,158,385 downwards.
TACCTATTTTTGGTAAAAAAAACAAAACAATAAGCGTTTATCGATTGGTTTGCGCAAAATGTATAGCGTTTACAAAATAGGGGATAGTTTTATTGCATTTTTATAAAAAAACATTTTTTACTACTAATGGCGGCGATCAGCAATTTTTTTCGTGACTGCGACATTATGGCGGACACTTCGGACAATTTTGACACATTTTTGGGACCATTGTCATTTTCACAGCAAAAAATGCATTAAAGAGCCACGTACAGGTACGTGGATGTGCCCAGCTGTGCCATTCTGCCAACGTATATCGGCGTGAAGGGGTCCTTAAGTGGTTAATAAAATGTTTGAAGAGAAGGTAACCAAGTGTCAGTGTGGACATTTGTAACTCTTCAAGAAGGATCCCTAGGACAAACATGGTGAACAGTAAGGTAACAGCAGACCCAAATCTAAACCAGCAGCCCCATTCAGGGGTAGTGGTACAGCATGTTAACCCGCATCGGTGCAGCTCCCAGTTTGCTGTTTATAGGTTGTGGATGGACGGGAAGTGGTTAAAGATTCCAAGATTTCAATACTTTTTACTTTAAACCATTTTGCTATTTTCAAATTACTGTAATTCATGTATTAGATTTGAAAAGACTGACGCTGCATTTTAGATGTTTGCGTTTAGTTATGGCTATTACTGCCCACTTCAAATTAGTGTACTCGTCTTACAATTGGAAGTGAAAGAGCATCCGGTAATTGAACACTCTCAAACACAGGTCATACATGGCTTGCTCCCTTTCCGCTATTGCTTCTCTATTCTCAGCAATTATTAGCTGAGATAAGAGCTTTTTACAAGAGGGATGGGGTATTGGAATAAGTACACATTTAAGCCAGCCGTACATCAGTATGGTTCAGCATGTACTGGTTACATTTTGGTCCATGTATGGGCAGGCAGTTTGTACACAAGTTGATCTATCGATCGGCTTGTGTACAACCAGCCTGACAGGTTCTTCCTGAATGATCAGTGCTGCCGGCTATAGCCTGCATCAAAGATCAATGTATTCTGATGGCAGGGGAGGGCCCTGCTCTCAGAATACAATACCAAAGTGGGATGGATACCCCCATCCACCTCAAATGTGTGTTCATCCAAGTCTCAGCTGCTGCAAAATGGAATTAAGACGACATTATCCGACAGAACAAAAGACTAACTAGTTCACTATTAATGCCCGCAGACTCAGGCTGTTGCATCACTTCCTGCCTATAGAGGAGGGGAACTGTTCTTTCTAGACTGAGCAGAGGATTTTGGGACCTGTAGGCTTGCAGTGAACTCTCATTGTATTTTTGAGTCCCTTTGGAAATATAAATTCCAGAAAGCTGATCCAGCAAAGGATTATGGGAGAGATTATATATTTCACTGCTGTTAGGCTCATTCTCTCGGCCTGGGGACATCAAAGAGGACAGTCGGAGGCTGCTGTTCTGCGTCCAGCTGCATTGGGACTTAGTGGCTCAGCTAGCCCAGCAGTAGTGACACCCAGCTATTTCATCTGCGTAGCTGCACCGCAGATCGTCAGACTGGGTGTTAACAGACAATCTCAACTATCCACCAATTCACACGGTCCTTCTAAGCATCATCTGCTATAGCTGATTGCGCACCAGCAACCTGTTGTCCAATCGCTGTTTCTCCTGCAAAGTTATAAAGAACTGCTTAGATTATCCTAAAGTGCCGGAGACTACATTTGTACCAAGATTGGCGAGAGGGCAGCTGCCCACCCTTCTGTTTACCCAGTTGTATAAAGACACTGCTAGCAGATACTGGTTGATCCAAATCTATTAAGGAATCCTTGCTTTATTGTTCTCTCAGTTCTGTCTGCAGATTTGACTTTGCGATTCTTCATTACGCCTTTAACCACTAGACCTCAGTAAGATTTACCCCCTTCCTAACCAGGCCATTTTTTGCAATACAGCACTGCGTAACTTTAACTGACAATTGTGCGGTCGTGCGAGGCTTTACCCAAATAAAATGTATGTAATTTTTTTCCCACAAATAGAGCTTTCTTTTGGTGGTATTTTTTTACGCTATAAACCAAAAAAAAAAAAAATTTATTTTGAAAAAAAAAAAAACAATAAGTTTTACTTTCTGCTATAAAACATATCCAATGAAAAATAGAAAAAAACGAATTTCTACATATATTTAGGCCAATATGTATTTTGTTACATATTCCAATAAACTTATATTATTTGGCAGTGGCAGCCCGTCCATAGGGGGCGCTCGGGCACAGCCCCCCCCCCCCAAGCTGTAAAAAATACATAAAAAAATGTCACTTTGAGAGTGACCAGGCGCCGGACATGCGGCGGTCTATGGGAAGCTTCCCAGCCTGCAATCAGCTGATTGCAGGCTGGGAAGCTGATTTTACCGTGTTTAGGGCGTGTGCAGGGTGCAAGCTGTGCGCCTGCACACACTCCCACTCTCCAGTAATTTGTCCCTGGCTCTTGTTCCTTTTTTTTCATTGGCCGGGACCGGATGGCTTCGTAGGCGGTGCTTTTTCAGCACTACGCGTCACTTCCCTGGAGTCGGGCTGGAGTGAACAGGACAAGTCTGAGACTATTGCAATCTGGGACAATGATCCTGTAATGTGAGGCAGGGAGCGATCACAGGTTCGGCGGGTGGGTGCAGTACCTAGCCTGAGCGCAGGGGATCGGAGGTGAGCTCTCTTACTGTCACTTTTTCCCGGCAACATGCTTCCCATCCCCCGAGTCCAGTCAGACTCCTCTGCAGGGTGGCTAGACTGCTCCACTCGCTCAGTGTGTACTGTGTCCTGCCGTGAGCCTGGCTCCCCTCCCCCTCCCCAACTTCTGTTCACTTCTCAGATGCTGCAGAGCCTGTGGGGTTCCCAAACTGCCTCTCCACCCTAAAACAGCCCCCCCTGTCTCTCCACTCTAAACAAGAACCCCCCTCCCTGCCTCTCCCCCACCCTAAAACGCCCCCCCTCCCTGCCTCTCCACCCTAAAAAATAACCCCCCTCCCTACCTCTCCCCACCCTAAAACGGCCCCCCTCCCTGCCTCTCCACCCTAAAACGGCCCCCCTCCCTGCCTCTCCACCCTAAAAAATAACCCCCCTTCCTGCCTCTCCAACCTAAACAATAACCCCCTTCCCTGCCTCCACCCTAACAATAACCCCCTCTCTGCCTCTCCACCCTAAACAATAACCCCTCTTCCTACCTCTCCACCCTAAACCATAACCCCTCTTCCTGCCTCTCAACCCTAAACAATAACCTCCCTTCCTGCCTCTCCACCCAAAACAATAACCACCTTCCTGCCTCTCCACCCAAAACAATAACCACCTTCCTGCCTCTCCACCCTAAACAATAATCTCCCTTCCTGCCTCTCCACCCTAAACAATAACCCCCCCCTCTTGCCTCTCCACCCTAAACAATAACAATGAGTATAGTGTTCTCTGTGTATAGTGTGCACTCTGTGTATAGTGTTCTCTGTGTATAGTGTGCTCTGTATAGTGTGCGCTGTATAGTGTGCGCTGTATAGTGTGCGCTCTGTGTATAATATACAGTGTGTGCTCTGTCTATAGTGTGCACTCTGTGTATAGTGTTCTCTGTGTATAGTGTAGGCTCTGTGTACTGTATAGTGCGCTCTGTGTATAATATATAGTGTTTTCTGTGTATAGTGTGTGCTGTGTATAATATACAGTGTGCGCTCTGTGTATAGTGTTCTCTGTGTATAGTGTGCGCTCTGTGTATAGTGTGCTCTATGTATAATATATATTGTTCTCTGTGTATAGTGTGCTCTGTGTATAATATACAGTGTGTTCTCTGTGTATAGTGTGCTCTGTGTAAAATATACAATGTGTGCTCTGTGGCTGCAGTTGATGTTTTTTTTTTTTCATTTGTTTGCGCTTCCCAAAAAATCTGAGCACCAGTCGCCACTGTTATTTGGTGTGCACAAAGGTTATAGCATCTACAAACTATGGGATATTTTTATTTACTTATTTATTTATTTTTACTAGTAATGGCGGCAATCAGCAAATTATAGCGGGACTGCGATATTCCGGCAGACATTCTGACACTAATTTACACTTTTGACACTTTTTGGGGACTAGTGACACTGTATGACAGTCATTGTACTAATGACACTGGCTGCGGAGGGTTTAACATCGGGGCAAACAAAGGGTTAACTATGTTCTTGCCATTTTTTTAAACTGTGTGTGGCGCTTTGCAGAGACACGGGATCCATGCCTTCCCTACTGTCAGAACGGTGATCTACCTTGTTTACATAGGCAGACCGCCGTTCGGTCTCTGCGCTGGATGATTGGCGGGTGTTGGCGGACATCAAGTCCACGTACCCACTGCTGTGCTCCCGCTCTGTATGATCACAGTGAGAGCAAACCTTCCAGCAGCACGCATGCTTGCCTCCTACCCAGAAGTACATATATATATATATATATGTATATATATATATATATATATATACTGTATATATATATATATATATATATATATATATATAAATATATATATATATATATATATATATATATATATATATATATATATATATATATATATATATATATATATACATGATCCGGGCAGAGGTGCCGTCCTGTATCAGTAAAACTGCTATGGGGCAGACCTTAAGTAGTTAAAGGGCCCCGACAAGATAGCAGAAGATACTATCCCCAATCTTTGGATTGACGCTATCCCATATCCACAATTGTTTATTGCATAAATAAGGGGGGCACCCCTTCTTTACACAAACATCCCTTGTGTGCATTAACCACTTCAGCCCCGGAAAGGATTTACCCACTTCCTGACCAGGCCATTCTTTTTGCGATACGTCACTGCGTCTCGCGGTTGTGCGGTTGTGCATATCTGTACCCAAACAAAATTGATGTTCTTTCTTTTGGTGGTATTTGATTACCTTATTTTTTGCGCTATTAACAAAAAAGACCAACAGTTTTGAAAAAAAAATGAATATTTTTTACTTTTTGCTACAAAAAATATGAAAAAAAAAAATCTTCATCAGTTTAGGCCAATATGTATTCTTCTACATGTAGCGGGATATCACCCTTTTTATCGTGATATAAAAGACTACCATTGTTGATCAAGAAGGATCTCAGCTCCCTCCTGTGGCCGAGATGAGTTAGAGCCACATGTTGCTTACCCTTTTGTTCTGGTACCACAAAGAATGTTGGGAGATTGAGTACAGGGAGAGAAGAGACTCCATTTGCCCTGGCCTGTAATAGACTACATTACCCAGAGAGCAGCTGTACAATCCCAGGATGCTTTGCCTTCCTCGCAGCCTGCTGGGGGAGGTAATTTAAAGGAGTTGTAAAGGAAAAACATTTTTTGCCTAAAATTAATGTCTGCAAGGTAGACAGACAGAATAGTGTAATGATTCTGTTAAAAAACGAGTAAATACCTATTAAATTCCTTCATCTATATCACCTCCGGCATTCTAGTTTCTGTTCTCTCATTCACTTCCTGGTTTGCATTGCTCGTTCATGTAAGAACTACATTTCCCAGTATGAATTGCGGCACGCCCAGTAATTCACACCTCCTTGAAGTCTCTAACACGTAGAGAGCGTCCTGCCACACAGATGTAGTTCCCAGGAGGGGGTGAGCACGTTACTGACCACCGCAGTAAAGCCTCCCTTCACGGTGGTCAGTAAAATCAGACAAGCAGGAAGTGAACAGAACAGAGAAGAAATAGAGCAACTTCTGAGCAAGAACGAACAATGAGGAAGTGAAAAGAGGAATGTCTGCAGGTAAAGGATGCTTAATATGAAAAAAAAAAAAAAAAATCCTTTACAACCCCTTTAAGGGAGAGGACGTGTTTGGCGTCCGTCTCTCCTCCTCAAAGGTGCTCCACCTGGGCGTATGTAGGCCTCAGTTAAGGCCTACTCTCTGTGGGGACACTTCCACAGGTGTCCTCCTGGGTTGAAGAGGCGGTCCAGCCTCTTCAACCCAGGAGGACACCTGTGGAAGTGTCCCCACAGAGAGTAGGCCTTAACTGAGGCCTACATACGCCCGGGTGGAGCACCTTTGAGGAGGAGAGACGGAACCTCTGACGGAGTGATCAGATGGGCTTCCAGTATCCCTGCGACCTGTCTGAGAACCAGAGGCTGCCGTCTAGCAGGACTGTGACCGGAGATCGCAGATGGAGTGTCACGAAAGGACAAGGCCTGAACTGCTTGGGTGAGACGGGCACCTGCCCAAAGACCTACTGACTGTGTTGTTGGAGGGTGGATCGTCTCCATTGGTCAGCGAAATTTCACTGTTTGGGGCTCTTTTGCCAGTTTATTTATTACCACATTGGATTACAAATTACCCCTTGCGCGCCAACGCATGCCTACGTATCAGTGCAGGGACTCTTGGGATAATTTGAACTGAGGTTTAGTCTGATCAACCAAACCACGTTAGTTAGGAATACTACTTAGTTATCACAGAGTACGGATATTCATTTTATATTCTCTAATTGAGTAACTGGTTTTATTACATTGTGCAGTATTGTAGAGAGAGAGAGAGAGAGAGCTGGGTGAGGTTTGGCAAGGGGGTGCTTCAATGTGGATGTCTTATTGAGGGAATGCCCTGCTGTGTGCTTACACAGGTCTGTATAGATATTGTAGTTTAACTTACACCTATGTGTTACTACTGTTACTGACTCTGCAGGGCTCTGCAGATAGTTTATCACTATTTTACCCTTGTTTCTTTGTTTTATCTTACAAGTAAAGTACTACTTTGGTTACTCTGAAATCTGTGTACAGTCTATCTGTCATACTGCAGAATCCATTCCATTTAAGGTAACCTCTAATTTGCATAATTTGTTGCAGTGTAACGGGATATTGTACCCTCCAATGAATTACTGGGGTCCACAACTTTACCAGTTGTGCCAAGGGAGGGTTTTGAGCCACTTTCAAAGGTTGACCACAGAGCGTAAGACCCAAAACAAACCAGCAGCTCCTCCGGAGGTAGTGCTACATACATATTTTTGGTAGAAAAATCCTAATAAGCGTATACTGATTGGTTTGTGCAAAAGTTATAGCGTCTACAAAATATGGGGGATTTATTTATGGCATTTTTATCATTAATTTATTTTTTTACTAGTAATGGCGATGATCAGCAATTTTTAGCAGGACTGCAACATTGCGGCAGACAGATCGGACACTTTTGACACTTTTTTGGGACCATTGACATTTATACAGTGATCAGAGCTAAAAATAGCCACTGGTTACTGTAAAAATGTCACTGGCAGGAAAGGAGTTAACACTAGGGGGTGATCAAGGGGTTAAGTGTTCCCTAGGGAGTTGTTTCCAACTGTGGGGAGAGGGGATCGACTGGGAGTAGAGAGAGATCGCTATTACTGATCGGTAGGAACAGCAGATCTCTCTCTACTTCCCTGACAGAATGGGGATCTGTCTGTTTACATTGACAGATCCCATTCTGGCTCTCTGAGGAGTGATCACAGGTTGCCAGAGGACATTGTGGTAGCCGGCCATGCGCATCAGCTCTGGCGTCGGGCCATAGGCACACGCATGCCCCCTATAGCTCTTTAAGCATCCGACGTACACCTACGGCGGTTTGCGCAGCCATGCCAACCTGCCGCAGTATAAAGGCGATTTATTTTACGAAACGTACGTCGCGGCGCAGCCTGGTCACGTGTACTCCCTACGTCACATCCGGCAATCTGGCTTGAGCTTCCAACTGGTGAAACGCACGCCGTCGAGGAAGTGGAGGAACCACAAGTGCTTTTCCTTACGAGTCTGTAGCCCCAGTGCCAGGTTGGGCACCTTTTAATGTCTTGAGCCAATACCCACATCTCCCGTTTATGGCCAAGTGTGCAGGCAAGCTCCTGCTAAGTGCATGAGATCTTTTTCTAATCAAAAAGATCCATTGAGTCTGCGTCCTCCTTTTTCACTTATCAAGTTAGGAGCATAGCGCCCCCAGCAGCTGACATAGGGGAACGTGATTATCTTATACCATTAAACATCTTTCTTTACCTTGGCGGTGTTGTCGTATGAAGATTGAGTCCTATCCTGATACAGCCTTTGTATACATCAAGCTTGATTGACCCTCTGGGCGTAGGCTCATTTGGGTTCTATATATCTGGTAAGCCTCTGCTATATTGGTGGCCGGTTCATCACTAGTGTTTATCACGCTCAAGAGATAATCACCATTGATTTGGAACTATTCACTGTGTTCACACATCAATTTTATTTGGAATTTTTTCCTCTTTTTTTCTGGTTTATATATCAGACATCTGGTTTTGGAACTATTCACCCTTTTTTTCTACTGGTCCAAAAACATTTTTCACCATATACATTCGGACTTCTCCTTTTTCATATATCAGTCATTTGATTTTTATCATCATAGTTTTTAGCGCTACTATTTGTATGTTTTATTTGCCGCAGTATAATGACGGCAGCTGGTCAGCAAGCAGTTAATGTATATACTTTGTAATCCCTTAAGTAATTACTTTGTTAACCACTTAAGCCCCGAGCCTGTTTTTCAGATTCGGCGTTTACAAGACTAAAACATTTTTGTTTTGCTAGAAAATTGATTAAAACCCCCCAACATTATATATATATATTTTTTCTAACACCCTAGAGAATAAAATGACGGTCATCGCAATACTTTTTGTCACACCATATTTGCGCAGCGGTCTTACAAGCGCACTTTTTTGGGAAAAAATTAACTTTTTTATATATTGTGAAAGATAATGTTACGCCGAGTAAAATGATACCCAACATGTCACGCTTTAAAATTGTGCCCGCTCGTGGCATGGCGTCAAACTTTTACCCTTAAAAATCTCGATAGGCGACGTTTAAAAAATTCTATAGGTTGCATTTTTGGAGCTACAGAGTAGGTCTAGGGCTAGAATTATTGCTCTCGCTCTAACGATTGCGGCAATACCTCACTTGTGTGGTTTGAATACCGTTTTCATATGCGGGCGCTACTCGCGTATGCGTTCGCTTCTGCGCGCGAGCTTGTCGGGACGGGGCGCTTTAAAAAAAAATTTTTTTTGTTTTTTTATTTATTTTTATTGATTTTATAATTTTTTTAATAAAAAAAAAATGTATCACTTTTATTCCTGTAAACATGTAAACATGTCCAAAAAATTGTCTCTTTAAGACGCTGGGCGGGACTGACATTTTGACGTCACTTCCGCCCAGCAAAGCTATGCCCTCACTCGCGTCCTCACTGAACAGGCAGCAGCACCCGATCGCCTCCACCGCTACCGACGGCTCCGGTAAGCGGCGGAGGGTGCGGGAGAGCAGGGGGAGGGGGGGCCCCTCTCCCGCCACCGATAACGGTGATCTTGCGGCGAATCCGCAGCGGAGACCGCCGTTATCGTTTACACGGCCGCCCACTGAAGAGATGGATATCTCGGTTGTGGCAGCAGCTGCTGCCGTTACCGAGATATTCATCTTTAAAAACAGGACGTATATATACAGTGGGCGGTCATTAACCTCCCTGGCAGTATGATTCTTTCAGATTTTTGGTGCTGAAAGCGGTACAATTATTTTGCATGGAAATTTGGTGTTTTATATTGTAGGCCTGTAATTCTTTTGAATAACACACTTAAGGTGGAGCTCCACCCTAAAGTGGAACTTCCGCTCATCGGAACCCCCCCCCCCTCCGGTGTCACACATGGCACCTTTCAGGGGGGAAGAGGGTGCAGATACAGTCTGCGGGCAGAACGTCAGTTAACGCCCCCCCCCCCCCTGTTGTGTTCTGGGAACCATACAGCTTCTGGGAACCATACAGCTCCCAAAAAAAAATATTGTTGAAAAAATAAAAATAAAATAATTTATTTTTGAAAAAATAATTTTTTAAAATAAATAAATAAAAATAAAATAATTTTTGATTTTCTTTTTTTAATAAAATAAAATCATTTTTGAAAAAAAAACATTTTGAAAAAAAAAAACATTTGAAAAAATTATTATTTAAATTTTTTTTTTTTTTTTTTTTAAAACCATTAAAACCATACCTACTAATTTCCCCAGAAATTGTAGATTTTCTAGTTATTAATTATTATTACTAGTCAACCAACATTAGAATTTCATTTACTGCTCCTCCTCTTTGGATACAATCAGCTAATAACATTCATCATCATCATTATTTTTATTTTACTTCCCCCACCCAATTCCAGGAGCAATCTTTTCTCTCTATAATGTCGATTTTTTTCTCTCTATGTAGAATAATATTGGACTAATAGAGTTAAGGTTAGGCACATTCGACCAACAAAAACAAAAAAATAAAGCATTTGTTTATGTCGGATCGTTCGGTTTTCGTATTCTGTGCGTTAGTTTTCGTTTCTTAAAACTATAACGAAAATACCTGAAATTCGTCCGAAAATGCATTCAGACGAAAATGAATGCACATGTCTAGTAACCAATCTAGCACTGCAGAATAGTGGAGGGTTGGGTAAGTAGATTTTCTTTTCTATGTCCCCTAGGCCGAAATGAGCAACTAACCCTTGCAGTGTGGATACAGCCCCCTGTAAGGGATAATTTTTAGGTATTCCATAGTTGGTCATAGGCAGCTGACGTTAGGCACAAATCTCATCTTCCCTGTAAATTTGAGTGTTCCTCTTCTCCTGGAGTGGCTGACCATTACATTAATAGGGAGGTCCAGTAGGTGGGTGAAAAGAAAAGTGGAGATTTGCCTATAGCTTTTTTTGAGGATAATCTGTTATTGTGCATTTGGCCGTCAAATGTTAACCTTGTTTTTCTTAGGTTTATGAGAGGTTTTCTTTTCCTTGCCAGGCGATTACTAAAGTTAAGATGGTTAAGATTAAAATTCCTGGCTATTTTTAAAGAGCTTCGCTTGATCGCAAATAAACACACACAAAACCAGGAGTCCTGCGTCTAGGAATTTCTAATTTTATACTTGCAATAGCAGTAGTCAGCAAAGGTGATGTGAAGGGTAGTTCTTGGTTCTTCTAGTGGTAGAAAATGTTAGAAGTTAGAAGTCTTGAATGTACCATATCTAGAGACTAGAAAAAAAATACTCTATACTTGTCAGTCTAGACAGGTAAACAGACATTTGGTGCAATGAAAACTGCTGAGGCCTAGGAGAAAAGCACCATGCCTTCAGGGTCTCTCAACCTGTTAAACCTACATGCAAAGGTCAGTGTACACCAGTGACAGTGCATCCATAAAGGGCGCAGGAGCGCCACCCCCTCTCTCCTGCCACCTGTCTATCACCAATAGATAGATTCATGCATTGCATGAATCTATCTATTGTCGCCGCTGCCGCCCCCTATTCAGGTGTCCGGCCCTTTGTTGGGAGCCGGCATCTGAATTACAGCAGCATTTTTTTTGGAAGAGCCTGATTAGAGCCGTGGGCTCTAATAGGCGTCCTGATTGGAGCCATAGACTCTAATAGGCTTCCAAATTGGTAAACAGCGGGCACAATGCTGTGCGTTCGCTGTTTACTCTGTGTTGTGTTAGGGAAAATAATAAATCGCTTTCCTAACACTGACCCACCATCAGGCGTATAATAATAGCAGAGGATAGAAAGAGGACGGGAAAATACATTGAGGACTACATTGAGGAGCGTGGAGGACAGTGCCACGACCCGAGACAGGTAAGTGCTGGGTGGGGGGTGCACACTGGCAGCATTTGATGGGGCACAGTAGCGACAATTGATGGGGCACAGTAGCGGCAATTGATGGGGCACACTGGTGGCAATTGATGGGGCACACTGGCAGTAATTGATGGGGCACACTGGCAGTAATTGATGGGGCACACTGGCAGCAATTGATGGGGCACATTGGCAGCAATTGATGGGTACAGTAGCTGCCTTTAATGGCACAGTGGCGGCAATTTATGGGTACAGTGGCTGCGCTTGATGGGTACAGTGGCTGCGCTTGATGGGCACAGTGGCTGCGCTTGATGGGCACAGTGTTTTTTTGTTTTTTTTTAGTTTGTTTGCGCCCCCCCAAAAATTTTGAGCACCAGCCACCACTGGTGTACACTATTAGTTCGCTTAGGTGTTGGGGTGAATCTAAGCAGTACTAAAGGCTCTGTGTTTTCTTCTGGAATAAATCAGTATTAGGGAATTTAGCTCAAAATAATAAATGTTTTCCTCAAAAATGTCCCGGAACACTCACTTTTTGGCTATTACAGCCACAACTTGAGAGTGTTAACTCTTTTTTTAAATTAAACTTTTTATATGGTTGTAATCATACAGATTAATAAGGACAAATATGGTAGGTCAGTAGGACAGCGTTAATAAACATTAATACAGTATGCCATGACAATGTAAGATACAAGTATTGATAAAAACATATGACAAAATCTCACTCAAACATGTAGTGATTAACAAATACACAATTTTAATAATACATATAAAAAGGTAAATGAATTATCATTTATTACTGCACATCAATGCATAAATAATGTGCACCTACGAAAAAATACAAAGAAGAAAAAAAATAAGTAAATAGAATAAAATAAAATGGGATTTATTGGATAGATATAAACACATAATGAAAAAGGGAAAAATAATATAAACAGGAGGGTAATTTGAAAAAACAAACAAAGTAAAATCTATATTTGAATATTGAAATGAGAGACACAAGATAGAAAAGAGAGGAAAACAGAAAAAGAAAAGAAAGAAGAGCATTAAGGTTGGTGGAGTCAGAGAAGAAGAATTAATATGAAAGGGTGCGTGGCAGGGAGGAAATGATTAGATAACTAGAATTAAGTAATGCCGCGTACCCATGATCGGTCAATCCGATGAGAACGGTCTGATGGACCGCTTTCATCAGACCAAACCGATCGTGTGTGGGCCCCATCGGTTATTTATCTATCGGTTAAAAAATGTGAAACTTGTTTTAAAATTAACCGATGGATACCTAACCGATAGAAAAAAAAACGATCGTTTGTAGGCACATCCATCGGTTAAAAATCCACGCATGCTCAGAATCAAGTCGACGCATGCTTGGAAGCATTGAACTTCGTTTTTTTTCAGCACGTCGATGTGTTTTACGTCACCGCGTTCTGACACAATCGTTTTTTAACTGATGGTGTGTAGGAAAAATCCATCAGACCGTTCTCATCGGATTGACCGATCGTGTGTACAGGGCATTAGAAAGGACACAATCTTGGGTGAAGTTCAAAAATTCCATCTATGCGTACCACAGTTCATAAAAAGAAGTGTAGTTATCATGGCAATTAATTTCTCCATTCTCATGAGATGGTTCAGTTCGGTGACCCAATCTCTAATGGAAGGGGGTATAGAGGTTTTCCAATATCTAGGGATCAGGGTACTTCTGCCAACCAGAATACAAAATCAGAAGACTCTTTTTAAATGTTTTCATAGAACCCGAGATAATGGAGAGAAGGGCTACTTCAGGATGTTCTACCCATTGTTTAGTTGTAATTAGGTGGCCGATTTTAAAAATAGTCTTCCAAAATAGTCTTCCAGCAGTATAAATAACATAATCCGTTTTCTAGTTAGGTAAATGTGGAAAAGAATAGCAGAGCAGACTTTTGAGATATCCAAATCTACAATTTATAAAGTAAATGTATTGACATCACATTAAAGCATGATTAAAATATTATTGCTCCCAAATACATTTCATTCTAATGCCTCAAATACTGTATATACGAGTCCCCAAATGATACACACATGGAAATACATACATATAAAACATAAAAAACATAGGAGAGTGATGGCAGAAAAAATACCAAATGGTCCATCAATTCTGCCCCATTTTATACATATATAGCTAGATTCAGAGAGAGCGCCGCATCTTTAAGGCGGCGTAGCGTATCGTATTTATGCTACGCCGCCTTAAGTCAGAGAGGCAAGTACTGTATTCACAAAGCACTTGCCTCCTAACTTACAGGGGCGTAGGATAAATAGGGCCGGCGTAAGCGCGCCTAATTCAAATGAGGATGGGGGGGCGTGTTTTATGTAAATTACTCGTGACCCGACGTGATTGACGTTTTTTACGAACGCCGCATGCGCCGTCCGTGTACATATCCCAGTGTGCATTGCTCCAAAGTACGCCGCAAGGATGTATTGGTTTCGACGTGAACGTAAATTACGTCCAGCCCCATTCACAGACAACTTACGCAAACAACGTAAATTTTTCAAATTTCAACGCGGGAAGGACGGCCATACTTAACATTGGCTACGCCACCTAGGGGGCAGCTTTATCTTTAAGCGCCGTATCTCTTACGGAAACGGCGTATCTTTACTGCGATGGGCGCACGTACGTTCGTGATCGGCGTATCTAGTCATTTACATATTCTACGCCGAACTCAACGGAAGCGCCATCTAGCGGCCAGCCTAAAAATTGCACTTTAAGATACGACGGCGTAGGAGACTTACGCCGCTCGTATGTTAGCCTAATTTAAGCGTATCTGGTTTCCAGAATATGCTTGAATTTAGGACGGCGTAGATTCAGAGTTACGTCGGCGTATCTACTGATACGCCGGCGTAAATCTTTCTGAATCCAGCTAATACTCTATGTTTTTTATTTCTTTTTTGGCCTAAGTATAGATCTATGAGTATTTTATTACTCTGTAACCCATATTAAAACACAGGTGATAATGCTGCTCTGTTACAACTGCTTGTCTGACATCTCTCTTACATTACAACCAATATATTCACAGCTGGGAAATTGTAAAATATTCTGCATTTAATATTTGTTGAGATGAAATTATTTGAAAGTGCCACTGGAGGGCACTGCATTACAAATTAGCAAATTCACTATATCTATTTAGTGAATTAAAATGTGACATTAGGGCTAATTTACTAAAACTGGAGAGTGATAATCTGGCGCAGCTATGCATGGTAGCCAATCCGCTTCTAACGTCAGCTTGTTCAATCAATCTTTGATAATAAAACCTGGAAGCTTATTGGTTTCTATGTATCGCTGCACCACATTTTGCACTCTTCGGTTTTAGTAAATCAACCCAATTGCTCTTTGTATCTGGAGCATAACTGCCTATTGTTCCTAAAGGACACTCCCAACTATAGTAAGTGATTTGTGACCCTGGAAATAATCTTGGTTTTAGTACTGACCACTGGTTCCTTCTTTTTATGCATATTTTTTTTATTGTATATTAATCTTTGGGAGTTTTTTTGTTTGTTTTTTAAGTGAAAATCATCATTTGCCAAATAAATTGCAACATTGGGATTTATTTCCCAGAATAAATGATCAAGCCACAATTAGACATTTATTTTTCTGGCTAGTTATAACTGTTGTTTACTGTGTTTGTCTTGTGCTTTGGAACTTTGGTTATCCAACCGATTGGTTAAAAGGTCCTCTTTAATTTAAATGGGCATATCTTACATACAACTTCTTATGTGTATTGAACTTTAGAATTTATAATATTAATATATAGAATAATAATATATTTAAACTATACTATGCACTACTCTGGTAGTGTTTCCTGTAAATATGATGATATGATGGCATAGTACATGAGAAAAGTATTGCAGTTTATTTAATTTGCTATACCACCACGTTTCAGGCTTCAATTAAACGTTTATTGAGAGTCACTCAAAGATCATAAACCCACAGAGCACAAGGATATTAACCAATTTCAGAATTAAAGTAGAACTATAGGCAAAACTTTTTTTTTCACTTTGGATAGAGTAAGGGAGGGTTAAAACCAGTGGCGGCCGGTGGTTATATATATTTTTGGGGGGGGTGGCAAACAGTGCCCCCCACCTTGGTCAGTCAGTCAGATGGTCGGACAGTGGATCGGTCAGGTGGGTCTGGTGCACTCACCCTATCTATGGTAAACAGCACTTCTCCCGGGCTTCACCGGCGGTTGCAGTATTGGCTTTCCCTCCCTCTCCTCTCCACAGGCATCGTGACGGCTTCTGTTTCCTCCTTCCTCCTCAGTGGCCAATTGGGACTCTTCTCTTTTTCGCCAAACGGGTCTCAGACCTGCTTCTAATTGGCCGGATTGAGGATCAGTGTTTCAATAGCGAATATTTATTCGCTGTTGTAACACCTGGGTAGGCTCTTGGCGCAATGCTGTGCGCCAGGAGCCCACTGTATTTTGAAGCCTATTAGAGCCTTTGGCTCTAACCGGGTGCTTAAAAAAACGCCACTTTAATTCACACGCCCAGAGTCTTAAAAGGGGCTGGACACATGAATAGGGGGTGGCGGTGTCCTGTCAAAATAGCGGCTATGGATAGAGCATGGGGGTGGTGGCCGTAGATAGAGGCTGCGGAGCTCCAGCACCCCTAATGGACAGGTTGCCACTGGCTATAACACCTGTAAGGGTGAATTTTGCTCTTTGTCCAAATGGGAGGATTTACCTTCATTTACTGCCCCATAGCCAAAACAGGAAGTGAGAGGAAATCCCTGCAAATTAAGGAAATTACTTGGGGACCCCCAGGTCACCAGAACTAGCGTCCCCATTGGGGGACAATACTTATCTAGAGACAACCCAACATTTTTAATTTTCTTTTACTTTAGATGATAATGGTAAACAGGATAAATAGCAAGAGTGTATCTCCCTAACGGTCAACAGACAAAAAATTACAAGTGTTTTAATCCCTCTCTACTCTATCCAAAACTAAAAAAAAAAATATTTACTGGTACTGGTACTTTAATATAGCCATTAGCAATTCAGAGACACTTTTATGGGTAAGAAAAACAAAACAGTTGCAAGTTTAAAGGAATGTAGAGACAGCCTCCCGAACCAAACTCTCCCGCCATGACCGAATAGCATGCCATTATGAGGATCAGTACTCTAAGGGCTCTTTCACACCTTTCGCGCCCATTCAGGTCCGCCTGCCATTTTTTTGGCGGACCTGAACGGGCGCTCCGTGCTCCTCTATGGAGCCGCGGATGTCAGCGGTGACATGCCCGCTGACATCCGACCCGCTCCGATCCGCCAAAGTGTGACGGGGGAAAAACCTACTTTTCCATCCATCTGGTAGATCGGATCGGGTGAACATGGACAGACGGTCCGTGTTCATCCGATCCCCCCATAGGGGAGAGCGGAGAAAAGACAGGGCGGTCCCTGCACAGTGTGCGGGGACCGCCCTGTCATCTGTCGGCTCAGCAGGGATCAACGGAGCGACCCCCGCTGAGCAAGCGGAGGTTCACGGGGCGGATCATTACTGATCCGCCCCGTGTGAAAGGGGCCAAACATGTTAGGTTAGTGTCAGTACTTGCAGCTAAACCCTGTCTCCTCACATTGCTATTGGCCTATCACTATAAAAGCCAAATGGAATGAGTAGGAGGCAGGCAGAGTTGGGCAAGTTATGGCGCTATATTGAGCTGTATGATAAGCTCCAGCCAATAACAGGAAGGTCTGGTCTGTTCTCCTTAGAAAGTTAATATGTTCCTCTGAGGCACAACTCATAAAAGCTAGAGCAGAGGACAAGAGGGGGAAGACCGCCTAAGAGCTTGTGTACATGTCTTTGTTTGCATCAGAACTATGTTTCTTCTTTAACAGGTCAATGGTAAAGACAATGCAGCTTAACCACTTCAGTACCAGGCACTTTCACCCCCTTGCTGCTAAGACCAATTTTGCTCTCACACTTTGAATGACAATTACTTAGTCATGCAACACTGTACCCAAACAACATTTTTATAATTTTTTTCACACAAATAGAGCTTTCTTTTTTTTATTTTCTATCATACAATTTAGCAAATAAGTAATTTTTGTTCATAAATGTGGGCTAAAATGTATACTGCTATATATCTTTGGTAAAAAATAACCCAGATTAGTGGATATTATATAGTCTGCATGAAAGTTAGAGAGTCTACAAGCTATGGTGCCAATTATTTAAAAAAATGATCACACCTGATGTACTGAAGGCCTATCTCATTTCTTGAGGTCCTAAAATGTCAGGAAAGTACAAATACCCCTAAAATTACCCCATTTTTGAAAGGTATTTAGTATGAGGCATGGTGAGTTTTTTGAAGTTGCACTTTTTTTCTTGGGAAAATTAAGAATTTATTTTAACACAAAATTGTCAAATTAACAAGTTACTGTATTTCTCACACACAGCATATGCATACTTGCAATTACACCCCAAAATACATTCTGCTACTCCTCCTGAGTATGACAATACCACATGGAGATAGGTACTTGGGTACTCTGGGCTGCCGAAAGGTATTTGGGTACTCTGGGCTGGAGACAGGTACTTGGGTACTCTGATGGCCTGCAGTCTGCAATTTGATTTTTGTATAATGTGTACACAACTTTCGACATGCAATTCAGTCTTATAAGCGCAAATGTCAGAAAAAACAAACTCCAAAAAATTTGTCGTAAAATCAGATATGAAAAACTGCTCTTGATCAAAAAAAATAAACAATAAGTAAAAAAATAAAATAAATCCTTTGTTGATAATTTTTGCATAATTAGTACCATCCTCAGTTACGACCTGCTGCAAAACCAGACAATCATTTCTCCGGTTTTCTTATAGTGTGTACTGAGCATTGGGGACCTTAAATCATAAGCTCCTTGAGGGCAGGAACGGATGTGAATGTACATTTTAAATATAAAGCACTGTGTAAATTGTTGACTAAATACTTAGTCATAGCTATAAGTTATTAGTGTATATACAGTAACTATATATGCAATACAATATATATATATATATATATATATATATATATATATATATATATATATATATATATATATATATATATACAATATACATAACTAAGGCCTCATGCACACTGGACGTTAAAATAACGTTATAAAAATGTCAGTAGCTTTGCAGTGAGTTTTTCAACTTTTTTCAACCTTTTCAGCTTTTTAACGTTTTTTTCAATAGCGTTTTTTAGCGTTAGGCCCCATACACACGATAGAATCCATCCGCAGATAAATCCCAGCAAATGGGTTTCTGCGGATAGATCCTATGGTGTGTACACGCCAGCGGATCTGTTTCCGCAGAGAAATCTCCTCTGGGATGGATTCCAGCAGATCGGATATTTGCTGACATGCACAACAAATCCATCTGCTGGAATCCATCCCAACGGATGGATCCGCTCGTCTGTACAGACTCACCGGATCCATCCGTCCAAAGGGATTCCCCGCACGCGTTGTAATGATTTGACGCATGCGTGGAATTCCTTATATGACAGCGTCGCGCCCGTCGCCGCGTCATAATCGCGGCGACGGCGCGACACGTCATCGCCAGAGGATTTCCGCGCGGATTTCAATGCGATGGTGTGTACACTCCATCGCATAGAAATCTGCGGAAATCTTTGAGAGGATTTATCCGTGGAAACGGTCCGCTGGACCGTATCCGCGGATAAATTCTCTCGTGTGTATGGGGCCTTAGTGTTTTTTAGCATTTTTTGTTGAAGAAAAAAAAAATTTTTCTTTTTTTTTTCAATGGATCAAAAACATAAAAAAATGCTGGTGAGTGAAGTTTTTTGAGCGTTTATCAGCGTTTATCGACGTTTACCAGCGTTTATCAGCGTTAGAGCGTTTTTACAGCTGAAAAACGTCTCTCACAAAACTAGGGGTGCAACGGATCACAGTTGATCCATGATCCGAACGGGTCACCCCCTTCGGATCGGAACAGACTGTGATCCGCGATTTGCCGCGGCTCCGGAGCTAGGCCGAAGCCGCGGCCTTCCTTAATGTTATGTCCGCGGCTCCGGAGCTAGGCCGAAGCCGCGGTCTTTCCTAACGTTATGGCCGCGGCTTCGGCCTACCCCCGGAGCCGCGGCCATAACGCTAGGAAAGGCCGTGGCTTTGGCCCATCTCCGTTGCCGCAGGAATAACATTAGGAAAGGCCCCGGCTTCGGCCTAGCTCCGGAGCCGTGGCCATCTTGGTACACCTGGCGGCGGCCCTCCTCTGTTTACACCCACAGAGGAGGAGCCCGCACTCGTGGGGAAGAAGCACACGCTAGGAGTTTCTGTACTGCTTGAGGGGGGTCTCTTGCCCCTGAATAGTTGGGGGACTTAAATTGCACATAAGCATTCATAACGCAATTAAACAGAGGGCAATACCCATCTCTTTACCCTCCACCTCTGCAGTAATGTGCTACCAAATCTTACAGATTAAGCGAATCTATTAAACACAACATTCTTTTCCAACATAAAACAATCTATTCAGGGCCCTGCATGTCTTTACTATGGTTGTTTATTCATTGTTCCTCTGTAAAGCAATGTGGTGTTTTCTGGATTGCTTATGACAGCTTTCCCCTTGTGTGGTTAAAATGTTCCATGCGATTTACAGTATCAACAGATTCATGAACACTTTTAAAGCCAACCTTTTAGTTTTAAGCTTGTCGGCTCATAAAAATTCTGGTCTCTTCCCCCGAGAGGAGGGGGGGGGGTCTCTTGTACTGAGAGGAGGGGGGGTCTCTTGTACTGAGAGAAGGGGTGGTGTTTGCACCTAGGGGGTACTATAGTTGGTGGGGGGGGTGAACAGTGGGGGGGGGGGAGATGTGTATATTACAGAGGGGGGAGGAGATGTGTATATTACAGTGGGGGAGAATTTTTTTATTTTATTTGCCGATCCGAAAAATGATCCGATTCGTGACTCCTGATCCGAGGAACGATCCGAACCGTGAGTTTTTTGATCCGTTGCACCCCTACTCAGAACCCACTAGTTTTGTTGTTTTTTTACTGCTCAAAAACGCCACTGATAACAGCCTATGTGTGAATGGACAAATAGGATAACATGATGGAGAGTTTATTGACTGTAGAAAAAAAGTATACTGACAAAAGCAGCTGCTGTAAAAACGTCCAAAAACGTCTAGTGTGCATGAGGCCTAAGTGTATATACAGTATGTAGCACCCTCCTAGATAGATATATTTAGCATTATTCACTGTAGTCAGTGAGGCTGTTTTTTGTGTTAGGTAAATTAAGCTTTGTCTCACTGTAATTAGCATGGCTGCAATTCTGGGTTTGCCAAATTTAGTTCTAGCGTACTGTAGCCAGTGTTTAGGTTCCGCTTTATGACTCACAGGCTGCAGATTTGATTGCTTTCACTCTGTATCTCCAGGGTTACCTATATAATTTTGGAACATAGGTGTGGAGTAATGTAAATGGGCAGCATGAATATCTATACTGCCTTAGCTAATCTTATGGACCTGTGCACATGTGCCTGATGGGTAAGGGTATAAATAGTTTGAACTCTAGAGCATTCGGGTCTTATCCTGGATAGGAGAAGTCCAGCCTGGAGAACACGCTTCCCTCCCAGACAACGCTGCCATGTGCTTTCCTGTTCAGCTGGGCTGGAAGCTAATTGAGGGACTGCCTCATAGTGAATCTGGTCTGGGACTACTTGCAGACATTGGAAGGAGGCATCCATTCATCCGAGGGCTTGTGAGTACAGATTGAGTGAACGATCCTAGAGACTGAGTCTGTGGGCTTCTGCCATCCACCTCTCTGGTGCTTGAGAGTCAGCTGAGAGTGCAGAAAAAAAGGCTCCTGGCTGGTATCCTGAACAGCATTGTCCATCCTATCTTTACTAAAGGAACTTTGCTTGAGTTTCTCAAAAAAATAAAACAAGTTTGTGCCTTTCTTCTGCTTCAACTAATCCAAGTCCACTAATGACCCCTGCAAGGACTGTGCTTAAAGTGCTGCAGAAGAAGAAAGTTAGTGTGCTTATGTTGTACATAGTTCTTTTTGGAGCATTCCACTCTTCCCCAGTCCCTATCCCAGTTATAAAAAAAAAGAATTCAACAAAAATAACACCACTAGACTGAGACTGTTTTTTTGAGACAAAGAGTGGCTGTGATCATGTGTCTGGCTGCGGGGAAATCTACTATATATATATATATATATATATATATATATATATATATATATATATATATATATATAGGGCTCTTGCACATGCACAGTGGCTGCCTGAGCTCATTCAACATAATGCCTGGCATATTTCCTCCACCCAGGGGGCCCAGGCTATCATTAAGATAAATGGCTGTGCACTGCTGAGCTCATGTATACTGTGGTTCTATCACAAACACAAGTGCAGAGTATGAGCATTTTCAAAAAATTGGAAATATTTGATTGTTTTCAGAAAAGAGCAAATAAAATGTAAATAGCAATTTTTTTATATATTTTTTTGTAAGTTATGCAATGAGAACATGTAGCAAATCTAAAGTAAGTGTTATTCTAATTTGGCTGCAAAAATGGAAATGCACTTTAAGTGAGACTGGGAGGGAGAATGTGACTTTCCCGAAAGTTTGTGTAAGATATTTTAGGAGCTGAAATGCTAATTTAGGAGGTCAAAACTGCAAATGAAGAGGTTTGTAGTGATGTGGCAAGTGTGAATTGTTACCTGGTGGGGCCTGAAATACAGCATTACAACATTTTGCTTTAGGGCAAGTTGCTTTATGGTATGCATTATGTTACTATGTATTAACAGTAGTGTAATTCCTGTGGGAGCATTTTCATTACTGATTTATATGGTGCCAATATATTCTGCAGTACTGTACTGTGTGAGGCTAGGCAGTGGCTATAACAAGATTAAATCGCACACAAATACATAATAAAACAATGGTTTCCAATTTATAATTATTGAGTTTAAGTCTTTAAGCCAGACATGCTGATAGTGATTACACATTTGCAAATGAACAATAATTGATGTTTACATACCAGTCAATACCACCAAAAAATTAAGGTATTGGTTAAAAAGCATAGCAATTTAACATCAATCATCAACTGACATACAAACACAGAATTTCATACAAACACAAATACAACATTTCAGAAAATGTGGTCTCGATGGCTAGACTCCAAATTGTCTGCGCAATGTTGAGCCTACCGATGATGCTGTGGAAAGTTAACCACTTAAGGTCCAGAAGGATTTGCCCCCTTAAAGCAGAGGTCCACCCTAAAAAAAAAAAAAATTGCCAAAAAAGGCTCCAAAAAACTTAAAAATAAAACAAACAGAAATGGCTGTTGCTAGGCAGATCTTCCTAATCTGCCACTTCCTATTCTGCTGTGATCTTCTGTCTTCTCCTTCTCGGGTTGCCTCCTGAGAAATGGGGCTCACTGTCTTCTGGGACATGTGTGTCCCAGAAGACAGCCACCCATTCACAAAGCACCGCGGGACTCGCGCATGCGCAGTAGGAAATGGGCAGTGAAGATTCAAGGCTCCACTGCCTTTTTTTCTTACTGTAAATGGTGGTGCCAGAACCCGATCCAAAGGATGGATCAGCCTCGGGCGGCCGACATCGCTGGCACCCTGGACGGGTAAGTTGCTTATTAAAAGTCAGCAGCTACAAACCGACAATTTTGAAAAAAAATATGTATTTTTTACTTATTGCTATAATAAATATCCCCCCAAAAAAGTTAAAAAAACAAAATTCTTCATCAGTTTAGGCCAATATGTATTCCTCTACATATTTTTGGCAAAATAAATCACAATAAGCATATATTGATTGGTTTGCACAAAAGTTATAGGGCCAGATCCACAGACGAAGTACGCCGGCGTATCTACTGATAGGCCGGCGTACTTTCAAATTTCCCGCGTCGTATCTTTAGTTTGAATCCTCAAACCAAGATACGACGGCATTTGGGTAAGATCCGACAGGCGTACGGCTTCGTACGCCTTCGGATCTTAGATGCAATACTTTGGCGCCCGCTGGGTGGAGTTTGCGTTGTTTTCCGCGTCGGGTATGCAAATTAGCGATTTACGACGATCCACGAACGTACGCGCGGCTGTCGCATTTTCTAACGTCGTCTGTAGTCGGCTTTTTCCGGCGTATAGTTAAAGCTGGTATTTTGCGGCGTATAGATAGACTTGCCATGTTAAGTATGGCCGTCGTTCCCGCGTCGAAATTTGAATTTTTTTTATTTTTTGCGTAAGTCGTCCGTGAATAGGGATGGACGTAACTCTTAAGTTAAAAAAAATTACGTCCTAGCGACGTCATTTAGCGCAATGCACGGCGGGAAATTTCGGGACGACGCATGCGCAGTTCATTCGGCGCGGGGATGCGCTTCATTTAAATGAAACCTGCCCCCAACCCGCCCAATTTGAAATCCGCCGCCAGAAATACACTACGCCGCCGTAACTTACGGCGCGAACTCGCTGAGGATTCGAATATACGCCATAGTGTCTACAAAATAAGGGATTGATTTATGGTGTTTCATTTTATTATTATTTTTTTTACTAGTAATGGCGGTGCTCGGTGATTTTTAGCGGGACTGCAACATTGCGGTGGACAGATAGGACACTTTTGACACTTTTTTGGGACCAGTGACAATTATATAGCGATCAGTGTTACAAATAGCCACTAATTACTATATATATGTCACTAGCAAGGAAGGGGTTAACAATAGGGGTCGATTAAAGGGTTAAATGTTCCCTAGGGAGGTGTTTCTAACGGGGGGGGGAGTAGTGACTGGAGGAGGAGACAGATCGCTGTTCCTAATCACTAGGAACAGCATATCTGTATCTTCTCCCCTGACAGAATGGATATCTGTCTGTTTACATTGACAGATCCCCATTCTGTCTCTCTCAGAAGCAACATCACAGACATCGCAGCCCCAGTGCACGCGCATCGGCATGGGCGCGCTCCCCCTAGAGGTTTTAAATCGGCTGACGCACAATGACGACGATTCATCCAGGAAAGCCTACCTTCCACAGAAGTAGAAGTATAGCCAAAGCTTGTTTTTGACTGTACTTCTTCCATGGATCACAGGAGTGCAGTCCATTTTGCACTTCTGTGACCCGTTCTCAGCAGAGAGAGGGCTGAAATCCACTCTCTGCTGACTCTCTGATCATGGAGCTGTCAGAACCGGGCGATCAGCAATGTTCGATTGCTTGGTTCTCAGTGCAGAGGCACCGGGGGACAGAAGCAGCATCGGACCAATGCTGCATTTACCTAGGTAAGTATAAAACTGAAAAAAATAAAAAATACTTTGCATAATCTGGAAGTCGCATAATCTATTTGAGCTCTTTATTTATTTTTCTTTTGTATGTCTCTTTGGTATTTTTAGAGGTCTCGTTCGAATGTTTTGTATGTTTTAGTCTTGTTGTAAATTGCAAAGATTTTTCAATAAAAATGACTTGATTCAAGAGGAAATAAAAAAATAGATAAAAAAAAGTAATCAGGGAGTCCCATGACAGGAGCAGACTTTAGAACTTGAGACTGAGGAACACTTTAGGGAGAGTGAATGCAACGCACAAACTATACTATGACAAAGAGTGGGCTTGGTTGAATTACAACAATTTTCTTCAGCGCCAGGGGCATATCTTGTATTGTAAAACAGGGAGAATACAGCAGGTGTGGCCAAACTGCTAACAGTGGTAGGCGCTTAAGGAGAATGGTTAAACAAAGCCCAGGCTTCCTTGCATCAATAAAATACGCTTTGATATTACAAAAAATGCATGCACACTCTTAATATTAAGCCACAAACATAAAAGTGAAAATTCATATATCAGAATTGCCACTTAATATTTGTGAAGAATCAATGAAAGACTTTAAAAAATCAGTGTCTAAAAAACATTAATCATAAGTCCTTTGGTGTCTTCCACAAGTGTTGAAACAAACTTTGTGTTCCTGTGAGTTCCACCATCACTCATGTGGGGATACTAGCAGAAATGATCTTTCCTCAGGAAAAGAACGGAATGAGGAGGATGGAGTAATCGAGTACTCCATACTCACAGTATAGGTAAAATGCAGCACATCAGTGTGAAAGCAGTCTTAGGCCCTTTTCACACAATCAGCCTGACCAAATGGGACCCTCAATTCACCTCTACAGTGCGACAGATGTCCATTTACGCCCACCTATCTCCAATCCGAAAAAAATTTGTCCCCTTCCATCTCGGCGGATCGGAGGGCCTATAGAGTAGCTGTGACCTGTCATCTGTCCGATCCGCTCATTGTGGCCCACGACTGGTTACCAAGTTGCTTAAGTGGCCCTCGCTCTTCAAAAGGTTGGGCACCCCTGCAGTAGAAGCTAGAAGTACCGGGAGGGGGCCCCAGAAGAGGAGAATCTGGGATGCTCTGTGCAAAACTGTTACACAAAGCAGGTAAGTATGACAAATTTGTTGTTTAAAAGAAAAATCCAACGTTTACAATCACTTTAAGAGCTCCAGGCAAGGAAGATCAGCATCTGAGCCCAGAGAAGCTGGAGGCTGATAGACTGGAGGTAATATAATGCATTACAATTAAATATAAAGAACAAGTTTACTAGTATTGTGCATTATATTTAAAATGATTACATCCGTGCAAAAAAGTCTCAGCCATTAGTACTACTTTAATATAATAAAAGATTTATATTCCCCCTCTACCCTTCATATACTGTAGCTTCATGTCTGACTCCCAGTTAAAATACCCTGTATATCCTACGACTGGGTAAATGTATTATTATGTCAATATATATATATATATATATATATATATATATATATATATATATATATATTTATATTTACACACATATATTAATTATTTCTACTATTACTTTCACTGTTTTCACTACACACAGACACACACACGATACAAATATCAAGCTGTTGCTACTAAATGTATCATGCTGGCCATACACGTATTGATTTTTGGATGAGAATATTGTATGAATATTCATATGAAAATTCTTTCTACATTCAATAAATGGACGAATGTCGTTTGAAAATGTTACTTTCTTTTAATATTCAGTTTTAAACTGAATGTAATTTCTGAGCAAAAAACACTGTCTGAAAAGCTCTCTTTTCTGCTCCTTCAAATTTTCACGTCACTGTGGTCAAAAGCAAAAATGGATTTGACCCCACTAATAAATAGAGAATTGAACAAACATTCTTAAACAACATTTTTTGAAGGAAAAAAGTATGTGTATGGCCAGCATAAGTGACTGCAGGTGCCGGTAGCTTGTATCAAACTACCTGCCTATGACAAGGGAGTCTGCCATGCATAATATTATATTACAATCCTGTGTGAAAATATGCAAGATAGGGTTTTAGTTATTTTTGTTTTCTTTTCTTTAAAGGAGTTGTAAAGGAAAACATTTTTTTGCCTAAAATTAATGTCTGCAAGGTAGACAGACAGAATAGTGTAATGATTCTGTTAAAAAAACGAGTAAATACCTATTAAATTCCTTCATCTATATCACCTCCGGCGTTCTAGTTTCTGTTCATTCATTCACTTCCTGGTTTGCGGTGCTCGTTCATGTAAGAACTACATTTCCCAGTATGCATTGCGGCACGCCCAGTAATTCACACCTCCTTGAAGTCTCTAACACGTAGAGAGCGTCCTGCCACACAGATGTAGTTCCCAGGAGGGGACGAGCACGTCACTGACCACCGCAGTAAAGCCTCCCTTCACGGTGGTCAGTAAAAATCAGACAAGCAGGAAGTGAACAGAACAGAGAAGAAATAGAGCAACTTCTGAGCAAAAACGAACAATGAGGAAGTGAAAAGAGGAATGTCTGCAGGTAAAGGATGCTTATTTCCTTTACAACCCCTTTAAATAGAAATTTTGATCTCTGTGTCTGATGATGTACCAGATTCAACTTCTAATAGTATATACTGTATATCTCTTCTGTTTTCCTCAGAGTGGATTAGATATTTTGTTCCCTAACCATATAGCTGGTTATTTATATTTACCACTGCATATAGCTATAAATTATCTTATTTTTTTATTTTACCAAACTTTTTTTGATTTTTTTTACCCAAATTATCAATTAATCAAAACAATAATTGGCCAACTAATCTATTCTGAAAATAATCATTAGTTGCAGTTCTACTTCATAGTAATCATTATTTACAATTAAAAAAAATATATATTTTTGTTATTTAACATGGTTGAAGCAGCATTTTATCAGATTGACATTCTCTTTCATCCTGTTTATCTGGCATCTGAATAAAGAATGAGCATTTTTAGAAGAGGTACGAGGGAGGGGCTTGCCATTCATCAAACTTCACTGCAGCTGGAATTGAGAACACCCAAAATAACTTATAACTATTAGTCATTGGGTATTACAGTAAATCTATCAGTTTTAAACTTTTAAAGTATATCAATGGTCAAAATATAAAAACATAAATTCATTCCCTCAATGTATTTCAATAGTTTCTAGCCTACACATATTACTTTAACCACTTTCCGCTCACCGGCAGTCAAATGTCGGCTGAACGGTCCGGCTCTTTCCAACGGCGGATCCAGGGGGGGGGGCAAGAGGGAAATTGCCCCCCCGAGACAATCATGTCACATTGGCTTTTAAATTATTTTTTTTTAAAACTGCTTTGCGGTGCCTGCAGCTGCCGCTGCCGAGTCTCTCACTCTCTCTCTCATCACCAGGGCCGGACTGGCCCAGCCCGGTAGGCTGCCTGTCCTGAGGCTGCTTTGAGCTGTAGCTGACTGCAGCGCTCCCCTTCTCTCCTGCGTGTATGACACCGGGCATCTCTCGCTGTGTGTGAGAGCTGGGTCTGTGTTCGGCTGTGCTGCCTGTGCTAGACCTGCTCGTGTGATAGTAGATGGAGATGTAACACTGATTGAATCAGTGTTTTGTCTATCACACAAGCCCGTCTAGGGGGGGACCTTGCTAGAGCACACTGCCCTGCCGAACACAGACCTACAGCTCCTGTTTGTTCCATGACACACGTCGGGAGAGGAGATACCTGCTGTGTGTGATCGAGGCAATGCCATGGTGAGTGCCATGCACAGTGGGGCTTCATTCATATACAAAAGTGGGGGTGCATTCATATACAAAGTGGGGCTGCATTCATATACAAAGTGGGGCTGCATTCATATACAAAGTGGGACTGCATTCATATACAAAGTGGGGCTGCATTCATAGACAACAGTGGGACTGCATTCATAGACAAAAGTGGGACTGCATTCATAGACAAAGTGGGACTGCATTCATAGACAAAAGTGGGGCTGCATTAATATACAAAAGTGGGGCTGCATTAATATACAAAAGTGGGGCTGCATTAATATGCAAGTGGGGCTACATTTATATACAAAGTGGGGCTGCATTAATATACAAAGTGGGGCTGCATTCATATACAAAGTGGGGCTGCATTAATATACAAAGTGGGGCTGCATTCATATACAAAGTGGGGCTGCATTAATATACAAAGTGGGGTTGCATTAATATACAAAAGTGGGACTGCATTCATAGACAAAAGTGGGACTGCATTCATAGACAAAAGTGGGACTGCATTCATATACAAAAGTGGGGCTGCATTTATATACAAAAGTGGGGCTGCATTTATATACAAAAGTGGGACTGAATTTATATACAAAAGTGGGACTGCATTTATATACAAACGTGGGGCTGCATTCATATACAAAAGTGGGACTGCATTCATATACAAAAGTGGGACTGCATTCATATACAAAAGTGGGACTGCATTCATATACAGAAGTGGGGCTGCATTCATATACAAAAGTGGGGCTGCATTTATATATACAGTGGGGCTGCATTCATATACAAAAGTGGGACTGCATTAATATACACAAGTGGGACTGGATTTATATACAAAAGTGGGACTGCATTCATATACAAAAGTGGGGCTGCATTTATATACAAAAGTGGGACTGCATTCATATACAAAAGTGGAACTGCATTCATATACAAAAGTGGGGATGTATTTATATATACAGTGGGACTGCATTTATATACAAAAGTGGGACTGAATTTATATACAAAAGTGGGACTGAATTTATATACAAAAGTGGGACTAAATTTATATACAAAAGTGGGACTGCATTTATATACAAAAGTGGGGCTGCATTCATATACAAAAGTGGGGCTGCATTCATATACAAAAATGGGGCTGCATTTATATACAAAAGTGGGACTGCATTTATATACAAAAGTGGGACTGCATTTATATACAAAAGTGGGACTGAATTTATTTACAAAAGTGGGACTGCATTTATATACAAAAGTGGGACTGCATTTATATACAAAAGTGGGACTGAGTTTATATACAAAAGTGGGACTGCATTTATATACAAAAGTGGGACTGCATTTATATACAAAAGTGGGGCTGCATTCATATACAAAAGTGGGACTGCATTTATATACAAACGTGGGGCTGCATTTATATACAAAAGTGGGATTGCATTAATATACAAAAGTGGGGCTGCGTTCATATATACAGTGGGGCTGCATTCATATGTACAGTGAGGCTGCAATGATGGGCACTGATGAGGCTGCATTGATCTCTTGTACCATTTCTTCAGTATCTGACCATCTCTTGCACCATGTCTCCAGTCTCTGACCATCCCTTGTCCCATGACCATCCCTTGTACCAAGTCTGCAGTCTCTGACCATCCCTTGTACCATGTCTGCAGTCTCTGACCATCTCTTGTACCATGTCTGCAGTCTCTGACCATCTCTTGTACCATGTCTGCAGTCTCTGACCATCTCTTGTACCATGTCTACAGTCTCTGACCATCTCTTTATTTATGGCATTTATATTTAAATATTTTTTACTAGTAATGGCGGTGATCATTGATTTTTTAGTGGTACTGCAACATTGCAGCAGACACACCGGACACCTAATTGAGTTCTGTAAGCAACACCTTATTTTCTGGCAGTGCCCCTCCAGAGACTAGACTCTGGATCCGCCCTTTCTGGGCGGGCGTCATATGACGTCCTCGCCTTCCCGGCCCACCAGGGGGCGCCGCGTCACTGGGGACCCGATGCGCGTGCCCGGTGGCCACGATGTCCTCCGGGAACCCACGATTGCCCCATAACAGAGCAGGACCATGGATCTGTGTGTGTAAACATACAGATCCACGTCCTGTCAGGTGATGGGAGACCAATGGCGTGTTCCTTGTACAGAGGAACACCGATCAGTCTCCTCCCCTTGTGAGTCCCCGCCCCCTACAGTTAGAAGGGAACACATTTAGCACCTTGATCCCGCCTAGTGTTAACCCCTTCCCTGCCAGTCACATTTATACAGTAATCAGTGCATTTTTAAAGCTGTGATTGCTGTATAAATGTGAATGGTCCCAAAAAATATGTCAAAAGTGTCCGATATGTCCGCCGCAATATCGCAGTCACGATAAAAATCGCTGCTCGCCACCATTACTAAAAAATCTGTTTTAAAAATAAATTGGGATATTTATTATAGCAAAAATACAGTAACAGTGTATATTATTAGCAATGATCACTGTATTAGTGTCACGGGTGATGTCAGTGTCAACTAGCTAGCTTCCCCCCTGTATCAGT
This sequence comes from Rana temporaria, assembly GCF_905171775.1. Taxonomy (NCBI): domain Eukaryota; kingdom Metazoa; phylum Chordata; class Amphibia; order Anura; family Ranidae; genus Rana; species Rana temporaria. The sequence continues at coordinate 223,127,302 of NC_053491.1, read as the reverse complement.
TAGTGTCTTTCTCTCCCATTATAAGTCGCTGATTGCCGCCATTACTAGTATAAAATAAATTAATAAAAATTCCAGTATATATACCATAGTTTTCCAGACAAACTATGGTATATTTTGACAATCCCTGAAAACCCTTATCTTTAGAGAAGCCTATCCTACCCACGCCTAACAAATGTATTTACATTTTGTCCATCTTTCATCATCCCCCACAGCTACTACCATTTGTTCTACTTGACCCTCCCTTCTGGATTGTAAGCTCTAATGAGCAGGGCCCTCTGATCCCTCCCGTAGTGAATTGTATTGTAACTGTACTGTCTTCCTTGATGTTGTAAAGCGCTGCGTAAACTGTTGGCACTATATAAATCCTGTATAATAATAATAATAATTGGATGTTATTGAACATTGATGATGTACATTCTACAAGGGGCAGTAAAGATGTAGAGATGCTTCTTCCTGTATTTGCAATTTGAAAAGCAGTTTAAGGTGTGGACTAGGGATAATTGGGGCGTAAAACAGGACTAATAATGGAAATTGTGTGGTTTTGTTATCATCAGCAATAAAAAAAATGAAAACAAGGTACAGTGCAAGATATTGCAATATACTGGTTATGCTTTTACAACTGTCTACTTTGTTTCCTGTCATTCAAAATCAATGTACCATCTGAAAATAGAACTACTGCTCAGTAGAGATGAGCAAGAAATTCACTTGTCAGTCATTATGTCCTAACTAGGGATGAGCATCGTGTGTTCGATCATTCGTCGAATTACGAACGTTTTGGGCCCATAATTCACTGCGGCATCGCAGTGCATTGCTGGCTAATGATTGGCTAAGCATGCACTATGACCCGCATGCTTGGCCACTCACAGCGCGCAAAAAACGGTGAGCCATAATTGGCCAAAGCCAGGGTGGCTTTGGTCAATTTTGGCTCAGGGGGTTTAGTACATGCCCCACACTATATAATGCTGTCTGGAAGTCGGCCTTGTGTAGTGTTTTGGTGGTTTACAGAGAAAGACAGAGAGAGTCATTTTTTTGCGAGTTAGATAGAGCAGGCAGGCAGGCAGGCTAGTCAGTTAGAGTTACAGGCCCGGATTCAGAAAGAATGGCGTAACTTTCTGCGGGCATAGCGCATCTCATACATACGCTACGCCGCCGTAACTTAGAGAGGCGAGTATCGTATTCAGAAAGAACTTGCGCCCTAAGTTACGGCGGCGTAGCGTAAATGGGCCGGCGTAAGCCTGCGTAATTCAAATTATCAAGGCAGTGGGCGTCTTGTATTACAATGAGCCGTGACCCCATGTAAATGAGTGGCCGATCGAACGGCGCATGCGCGCGCATGCTCAGAGTCAAGTTGCAAATACTCCCTAAGATACGTTGGCTCAATGCTTTGTTGACGTAAACGTAACATACACCCAGCCCCTTTCACGTACGACTTACGCAAACAACGTAAAATACGACGCTGTTCCGACGTTTCCGACGTCCATACCTTAACATGACTTACCCCTGCTTTATGAGGGGTACATTTACGCCGGCCCGACGCCTTACGTAAACGGCGTAGCTAAATCCGACGGGCGCAAGTACGTTTCTGAATCAGCGTATCTAGCTCATTTGCATATTCTACGCGTAAAACTACGGAAGCGCCCCTAGCGGCCAGCGTAAATATGCACCCAAGATACGACGGCGTAAGAGACTTACGTCAGTCGTATCTTGGACAAATTCTGGCGTATCTGATTCTTTGAATCAGGCGCCGAGATACGACGCCTCACATTCGGACTTACGACGGCATATCTGGAGATACGCCGTCGTAAATCCTTTGTGAATTTGGGCCACAGTGTGTAGAGGATATATATGCATCCCAGGTGTTGTATATATATTTATACACTGTATTGAGTTTAGATACATCCGCTCTTCCTAATATACTGGCAGGCATGTGATTGTGCTAGCTGCAGTATTTTCACGTGGTGTACTGTATGTGTCCTCTGTACAGTGTGCAGTTAAAGCTACGTCAAAATATTTGCTGTTTTTTCTCATATTAATTCCTAAAGGCAGTAGAGCTGCACGATTCTGGGAAAAATGAGAATCACAAAGAATCTTAGAATGAAGATCATGATTCTCTCACGATTCTCAAAAAAATGCATGGTGCTTTTGTTAGCATGCATTTTTGTGATTTTTCTATTTACACACACATTATATATGTATATATATATATATATATATATATGTAAATAAAAAAAATCACAAATATAAAAATGCATGCTAACAAAAGCACCATGCATTTTGGTGCAGCGGCATTAACTGCTTGCCGACCAGCCGCCGTCATTCTACGGCGGCAGGTCGGCTCTGCTGGGCGAGAGCCCGTAGCTATACGGCGGCGGCGCCCCCCGCTCGCCCCCGACTCCCGTGCGTGTGCGCGCCGCCGGGCACACGCGATCGCTCGTTACAGAGCGGGGACCGGGAGCTGTGTGTGTAAACACACAGCTCTCGGTCCTGTCAGCGGGGGAAATGCTGATCTTCTGTTCATACAATGTATGAACCGAGGATCAGTGTTTCCCCTAGTGAGGCCACCCCCCCCCCACAGTAAGAACACACAAGGGACATACTTAACCCCTTCCCCGCCCCCTAGTGTTAACCCCTTCACTGCCAGTGGCATTTTTATAGTAATCCAATGCATTTTTATAGCACTGATCGCTATAAAAATGCCAATGGTCCCAAAAATGTGTCAAAAGTGTCCGAAGTGTCCGCCATAATGTCACAGTACCGAAAAAAAATTGCTGATCGCCGCCATTACTAGTAAAAAAAAATATTAATAAAAATGCCATAAAAATACCCCCTATTTTGTAAACGCTATAACTTTTGCGCAAACCAATCAATTAACGCTTATTGCGTTTTTTTTTTACGAAAAATATATAGAAGAATACGTATCGGCCTAAACTGAGGAAAAAAATGTTTTTTTATATATTTTTGGGGGATATTTATTATGGCAAAAAGTAAAAAATATAAATTTTTTTCAAAATTGTCACTATATTTTTGTTTATAGCGCAAAAAGTAAAAACCGCAGAGGTGATCAAATACCACCAAAAGAAAGCTCTATTTGTGGGAAAAAAAGGACGCCAATTTTGTTTGGAAGCCATGTCGCACGACCGCACAATTGTCTGTTAAAGCGACGCAGTCCCGAATCGCAAAAAGGTCTCTGGTCTTTGGGCAGCAATATGGTCCGGGGGGTAAGTGGTTAAAAAATAAAATAAAAAAAAGGCCCATGCACTTTGGTGCTATTGAGGGGTGGCAGGCAGTTCATTCTCAAATTAATAGGCTGTTCTGCAGCAAGGCACATACTCTGATGCATCGCATAGATGTGAAGTTGAACCTTTAAAACACAGTCAGGAGGCCGAGGGGCATGAAAAACCACAGCAGTGATAGCAGCATGGCTGTTTTGTACAACGTCACTACAGTACTACCCTACCTCACTGCGCACTCACTGCTCTATGTTTTCCAAAAAGCTTAAAAAATAGATTTTTTGGCTGGAGCTACACTTTAAAAAAGTACCAGTTCAAAATTACAAACAGATTATACTTAAAAACAAACCTACAGTCCCTGTCTTGTTTGCAGTCCCTGTCTTGTTTGCACCGCCTGTATACTGCTGGGGGGATGCTATTTTTCTCAATGATTTTCATCCATATTGCAGGGACCAGACATTACATTAAAGCTGCAAGCAGTTTTAAATGACTTTTTTCTTATAGTAACACCCAGCAGGTAGGATATTTAAAGGAATGTTTTTAAAAAAAAGTTCACTTTAAAATCACTGCTCCAGAAAAAACTACCATTTTTAAAACTTTTTTTTTCCATTGATACATGTTCCCTGGGGCAAGACCCGGGTTCTCAAACCCATTTTACGACAATAACTTGCATATTAGCCTTTAAAATGAGCACTTTTGAATTTGAACGTTCGAGTCCCATAGACTTCAATGGGGTTCTAAATGTTCGCATGAATGATCGGTCCGTTCGACGGTTCTGGTGCGAACCAAACAGGGTGGTGTTCGGGTCATCCCTAGTCCTAACATCATTGTCTAACGTTATTTTTATTCATGGTGTGTAGGGATGGTCCCGATGTTCGAATCCAACCTAAGTTTGACTCGAACAACGGGTGTTTGTTTGTCCGCACATGAATCGAACATATGGGGCATTTGCATCAAATTTGAACGACGAGATCGCAGTGCCTTGACGGCTGCTGATTGGCCAAAGCATGCACCTGACCTGCATGCTTTGGCCAATCACAACACAATCTGCTGGGAGAGCCATAGTTTTTTCAAAATGCTCTAGCAAAGCGTGGTTACGTTCAGCACTCTTTTCCATTGAAGCTAGCTTCATAACTTGCTTCTGAGCATGCGCGGGTTTAAAAACGTTGTTTTAAACGTCGTTTGGCCCACACACTATCATTGTAATTGACACAAAAAACAACGTTTTGAAAAACGACACAAAAAATTCAAGAATGTTCGAATTTTTTTTTTTACGTTTTCGAGAAGACATAAAACTAAGTTTTCCCCACACACGGTCATTTTAAAAGACTTTTTTAAAAACAACGTTTTTTTCATCACAAAAAATGACCGTCTGTACGCGGCATTAGGAGAATCCCAGCCAAACGAGCCCAGGCTGGACTTCTCTTTTAACAGTGTCTGTTCATTAAATAATATACAAAGGTGTATTTAGGGGTGGAATTAAAGTCTGGGCGGGGCAGGGTAGGGGTTGAGTGCGACAACTGGTGGTGAGTAACTCTCAAGGCCTTGTTAGTAGCTCAGGACTTGAAATTTTGAGTCCTGGTGCAAGTATGCAAGTAAACAGTTACAATCAAAGATGAATTTCAGGAATGGATTGTATTGCATAATTACATTTATCCAGATTGAACAAGTATAAGTATTCATATTTCATACCTCAGGGACTTATGGGAAAAATTACAATCACTGCCCCACTGCACACTGATCACAGGGGGTACAACACCATGTTTTTTGTCTCTGCTTGGGCAAGATTGAGAACGTGACATCACTGCTCTTCTATCCACCTTGTCCAATTAGAGAACGCATTATAGTCTTTGAAAAAATAAAATAAAAATCAGGGCATTTGTTGAATGGCACTGGTGCCTAGTGAGCTACCACCTGTGGTCAGTATGGAGAAGGAAAGTTGCCCAATGCTGGATCCAGAATACTGCTACTATCACTGTAGTACCAGCAGCTACAGTGATTTGAAGTTTCCCCAGGGATTGCTCAGGTATTTGTTATGCATACTTACACTGGTCCAAACTTGACCAATGTAACTATATAATAAAATTCATACCTACACTTCAGCTTCAGTTGACCTTAGTGGGTGCCCTCCCTCTACACCTGTGTATTGGCATATATTTACCTATTAGCTGCTCTGCTGAGGCCTTCATTGTGTTGCCCTCTCAGCACTGCTATTCAGTATTGTCCCACTGACACATTAAAGTCTTCTTGGGAAAACATGTCATCATTTTGATTTATTCCAGTTAAAAGCCAGTCCTGTTATTTTGGTGTTGATAGTAATGAATGATCTATACTAGGAAATGTAAGAAAACCTGTTCTGTTTGTTATTGTTTCAATTTAATAAGTCAGTGCTGGCCCCGTGTTCTCCATGTCTGCCAACTTGTAGGATATTGTACTATGCTCCTCTGACTGTTTAGCTTGAGGGTAGTCTGGTTGTGTCTGCAAAATGAGTGTGTTCTCAAAGCTATGACCCAATAATCCATTTTTGTGCCATCACAAAGCACAAAGCAGCCACATGGGACCGTTAAAATAACTAACTGTCTAACAAACAGGAGAGCTAAATATGTAGCTGATTCATATTTTATTATTATTACAGGTATTTATACGGCGCCGCCAATTTACACAGCACTTTACATATATATTGTACATTCACATCAGTCCCCAGTGCCGTGGATGGGATTTGAACCGATGACCCTAGTGCTGCTAAGTAGAAGTGATGACCACACATATTCTTTCCTTTCTTATCTCTTATTATCTGCCACACTGCAAAGCCGGGAAGGTGACTCAATTATTTCCTTATTCAGCAATGCAGCTTTCAGAGTCATCACTCCATCTCTAACCTACTCACTGGACAAGGAATTGGCATCATCGCCTTTGTACTTTCAGCAGAGAGGTGACTCAAGAAGCAATTAAGCTAAAGCAGTAAGCATCAGAATGAGTCCTGGCTGTGCATTGTGGCAGGGGTGTATAAACCTCTTGGAAGGTATACCTTCACATACAGCAGTTTTTTTCCTGCCATTCCAATATAACACCTTTTTTGTATTTAATTATTTATGCAGCATTTAAAAGGAGTTCCTGTCCTTTAAGGAGCTTATACCATTTTGTCAGACAGGCGCACACATAATACCTAATAGAGCAGCCTTTCTTGAACATTTGTGCCATGGATGAACCCTTAAAAGAGTTTCTATATCTCAAGAAACCCCCATCAAAATGATTAGCTCATTGTACATTAACATGATCGTTAAGTAAGTTGTAGAGACTTAAAGTGGAGGTTCACCCAAAAAGTAAATTTTTAACATTAGATTGAGGCTCGTTTTGTCAAGGGGAATCGGGTAGTTTTTTTTAAATCAAAGCAGTACTTACCGTTTTAGAGAGCGATCTTCTCCGCCGCATCCGGGTATGGGCTGCGGGACTGGGTGTTCCTATTTGATTGACAGGCTTCCGACGGTCGCATACATCGCGTCATGATTTTCCAAAAGTAGCCGAACGTCGGTGCGCAGGCGCCGTATAGAGCCGCACCGACGTTCGGCTTCTTTCGGCTACTCGTGACGCGATGTATGCGACCGTCGGAAGCCTGTCAATCAAATAGGAACGCCCAGTCCCGAAGACCATACCTGGAAGCGGCGGAGAAGATCGCTCTCTAAAACGGTAAGTAATGAGCATCAATCTAATGTTAAAACATTTTTTTTGGGTGAACTCCCGCTTTAACGTGGTTAATGCATTATATGTCTTCTCTGTGCAGCAGCCCCCCTAATGCTGACCTCCATCCATCGATGTTGCACGAGAGCCTCGGCGGTTTGGGACTCTCCCTCCTGATTGACTCCCAGCATTGGACACAGCATTGGCTCCCACTGCGGTCAATTAAAGTCAGTTAACTAATGAGGAGACAGAGGGGGTGGTGCTGAGCCGAAGCTCTGTGTCTGAATGGACACACAGAGCAGTGGGGGCACTCAGCAGGAGGGAGGGTCCAGGAGCACCGAAGAGGGACCCAAGAAGAAGAGGATCCGGGCTGCTATGTGCAAAACCATTGCAGCACAAAGCAGGTAAGTATAGTATGTTTGTTATTTTTAAACAAAAAAAGTTTTTAATATCACTGGTGAACTAAATCCCCCCCCAAAAAAAACAGTGACAGGTGGGTTTTTGACAGCAGAAGAGACCCTAGAAGTCTCATTTGTCATAAATGCCTCCACCTGCCTGTCAGAATTATTGTGATCTGAGCCGCACATGAGCATCTCAGACCACATTTACGGCACCCATTATGTGCCGTGGTGATGTGATGCGCTTGCACATGTATGGGAATGACATCATTGTGGCCTGGTCATTCAAGCAGCCGAGGAGACAGACCCCAGGAGGAAGACCAGGTGAAGATAGAAGCACCCGGGACCAACAAGGGCAGTAACAGTGCAGTGCTGGAGGGCTCTGTTTGACAGGTAAGCCTGCAGCACAAACTAGGACATTATTGCATAACACTGCATGTTTTCTTTCATTTTCTGGTGGAGATTACTACTGCTTTAAATAAAAGAACAAAGTATGGGACAAAAAATAATTGAAAAGCCATGGAGCAGGGAGGAGGAATATCAGTGATCTACGAGTCACTCGCCAAGGTCAACTCTAAACCCAGCTACATTACAGAATGGGAAAAGGACCTCTCACAAGAATGGCACATAGAAGAATGGTATGCCGCGACCTTTAGGGCCTACTGAGGAATCCTACATTTTTCACTGATCGAAGCAAGCCTCAAAGTACTAACTTGATGTTACTTGGTACCTACGAGACTAACCCAATTTTATCCTACAGCCTCCCCACTTTGCTTCCAAAACTGCACACATATGGGCTCCATGCTTCACATCTGGTGGGAGTGTCACAAATTAAGATGCTTATGGAACATAATATTCGCCATGATACGCAAAATTACTGGAATTAAAGTCACAAAAGAGCTACACACAGTTAATAAAATTTCCTATTGAAAAGGCATCTAAGAATACAGGGCGATTAATCCACTTAATTTTTCTTGGGGCTAAACTGATTATCGACCCTTTGTCTCTTTTGCCATGACGAAACAAAATATTTCATGGATCATGGCCCATGAGAATATGGTCAGCATCCTATAGGACACAGTTAGGAAGTTTGAAGCCACTTGGGAACCATGGGCTGATTATACACACACCTTTGAATCTCTCATAGGGCGTTCAAGCCCAACTCAGAATTCCGTTAGGATACACTAGACCTTCTGCCCCCTTTCTTATTTCTCTTCCTCATCTACTTATCTTTAACCTTTATTGTTGTTTTTTCACGAGCAATTGCCCGCGTTTGTTACAATTATGTTACACGGTGGATTATACTTCTCATCTATAATTTACAAACATTGATGTCAGATAAAGCTTTGCGGAGTGGTGATCGGCCCTGCGTCCCAGAAAAAGGATGATCCAAATAGGGGTATCGGGGAGTGAGGGCAGACTTTGCTCCTTCTCTTCAACATGACACTCAATGTCAGCTAACGTATATGGTCCAAACATGGCTAGTATAGTGACGTTTGCTCCGCCATGTCTCAGGCCGCGTACACACGGTGGATCCATCCGATGAGAATGGTCCGACGGACCGTTTTCATCGGTTCACCGCTGAAGCAGACTGATGGTCTGATGTGCGTACACACCATGGTTCCAAAAACCGACCGGGTCAGAACGCGGTGACGTAAAACACACGACGTGCTGAAAAAAACGAAGTTCAATGCTTCCAAGCATGTGTCGACTTGATTCTGAGCATGCGCGGGTTTTGAACCAATGCTTTTGTGTACTAACCATCGGTTTGAACCTATCGGTCAGGGGTCCATCGGGTCGATTTTAAAGCAAGTTCTCTAACTTTTGTCCGAAGGACAAAAGGCCGATGGGGCGTACACACGGACGGTTTGGACCGATGAAACTGAACTTCGGTCCATTTTTTTCCGATGGTGTGTACGCGGCCTCAAACCTCTGTATCACTAAAAGTGATACCACTTATGTATACACTGTTATTATGCTTATTAAAAGAAAAAATAATAATTGAATAATATTATTGCACAGAAAATAAACACAGATAATAGATGAATCAATGGACGCACACAGCCTGACTCATGATCAAGCGCACATGTCTGTCGCCATAGCAAGTGCTTGCTAAAGGGACAGACACAGATGAGGATTGCCAGAGGGTGACCCTAACAAGAGGAGGTTTGGGATGGCTCTGTGCAACACCATTGCACAAAGCAGGTGAGTATAACAAGTTTATTATTTTAATAAAAAAAAATGCCTTTAAAACAACTTGGCGTAAGCCCACATTAAAACTTTACAGAGAGAAAACTCTGGTGGAAATTGAACCTACGACCTTGGCACAGCAAGGTCACAGCGCTAAACGTAAACCTGAAAAGAATTACCAGCTAAGCAGCAATGTATCCTTAGATGTTGCTGACAACTTTGAAAAATTTCAGAATTGTTTACTGCACCTGTGTGAATATTTATGAAATGACCCAGATTTCCTACCTTTGGGAAAAAAAAGAAAAACTCTTTCGACTCGGAATACTGAGCGCAAGTACATTTTGTTTTGAAAGAGGTAAATTATCAGAGCAGAAAGAAATAATGCAGATCACATGCAACCCCTGCCGTAAAGCAACTCACATGTGTTATGGTGTGTCTACAGCTGTAGGGACAGTCATTATGCTGCTGCTGCTGCTTCCTCTACACTGCAGTCAATGCAGCATTATCCAGCATCTATTGCAGAACCAAGAAACCATCACCTTTGACCCATGTCCTCATATACTAGGATGTATGTTGTGGACACCACAATGAATCTACGTCTTAATGACAGTTCCCGGGGAGACATTGATGTAGCACTAAGACAATTTGTGTGCATGGTACAGAAGGCAGTGTGCAGGGATAGAAGGTAAAGCCAGCTTTGATGCTCTGCAGTCACTTTTTTTTTTTTTTGGTCCAGCGTCATGCTGACACTGCTAACTTCTTCTTGATTGGATGTTTCCAGGGACAGCCTGAGAATACTGATGGTATCTTAAAGAGTAGCTTAGGCACATGGCAGAGAATTCCTGTTATTTCCTTTCTTCCTTGTCTAGCAAGCCTGTGAAGATGACACCTTTTACTAGAGCTTCATCATATTCATTGAGCTGAGGGGGGGGCTTTGTGTGAAGCTCTGATAGTAGGAGAGTAACTACAGGATGGGGTTTACCTAAGTGAAGCTATGCAGCCTGTGTAAGCCAAGTCACCCTGCATCGTCCTGACATGGTTGCAGATGCTATTTGTCCTGAAGAAATAGAAGGGACAGCTCCTTGTTTTTTTCCGTGTGGATTTTCCGCTCCTATGGTGAGTGCCGGCAAGGAATGAAATGAGCTTTGCTGCAGTGTATTATTTTTTTTCCCTCTTCTCTCTTTGACCTTCATCATTTAGCTCTTTGGAGTGGACTCTATTATCCTGCATGCTTAGAAGCCCAGAAATATAATCCCTGTGAGATGTGCAGACTCCCACTGGTTTGCTATACCATCATCAGACGTCCTACTGAATTTAACCCAACAAGGTAGTATTACATCTGTGGGAAGCGTAAAACATCATTCTGTCTGGTGATCAATCAAAAAAATACCAGTTCATTTGCTTTTACAATACTATTTGCACACTTTTTCAGTTTCCCTTTATGTGAATGTGTAATGACCTTCACTGGGTTTACTTTGCTTTTTAATAATGCAGCATGCGTCTAATAGATTGATGTCTTTTGTGCTTGCATTGGAATATTGAACTGTAGCAAAACCGCATAGCTTCAATATATTCTACCGTTGTGATGTGAACGGTAGCCACAGACACCTTTTACAGCCTGTAGACAGCTCTGAGAAAAGGGATGGAGAGGACAGATGTCATGTATATCCAGTGGTGTTGTGTATATGTTCCCAGGATTAGACTGTAGGGGACGGAGCATTCAGTAGGGTACACATGGAATTGTTTTCATGTGACGCAGACATTGCAGATTACATCATTGCAGTTTACTGGAGAGGTGAGGGGAGCGAGGTTATTGATGTGCGCGTCCTTGTAAATCACAGCACAATCAAGCCTTTGAATAATCAGCATTCTTTTTTTTTAACAAGAAAGAATAATCAGCATTCTAATGACAGATTTATTAGAAAACCTGTGCTTCTCATCAATATCACATAACGGAACGACTTGGGCGATCACTGGGAACAAACTATTCCATAGAATAAAAAGTTTGCAAATTGTTAGCAGAGAAAGCTCTACCTGTATGGGCCATGTGCTTTGTAGAATATATATATATATATATATATATATATATATATATATATATATCTCTATATCTATATCTATATATATATATATATATATATATATATATACAAATACAAAAATAGGGTGGGTTACTTCCTCTTATCCTCTATTATTTGGAGCCGTGTCAGGGTGGGCTCTCAATAATCCACCAATATTCAATAAAAAACTCACCTAGCATGGGATGGGCAGTAGAAGTGATTGAGTTCTAAGGCTCCATGCACACTGAAGCTGATAAACTGCAGTCTATTGGCGTTTTGGCTTTTTTTTTTTAAAGCCCATAAACTGAACTCTATGTTAGCCTATGTGTCAATGCACACCTGGGCGTTTTTTAGTGTTAATGAGCTTTGGAGTTTATTGGCTTCTTTCTGAACGCCCCAAATTTGCGTTCAAAGTGGCGTTTTTCGGTGAGAAAAAACGCAAAACACAGAAAAACGCTCAAAAACGCAGAACAACGCAGAAAAACGCTCAAAAACACAGAAAACGCAGAAAAACGCTCAAACACTGGCACCAGCAAAAAAAGTAAAATAAAAAGGAAAAAGCTACACTCAAAAACGCTGATTAAAGCTATTGCAAAAACGATAAACGTTGAAAGGCTCCCTGCAAAGCTACTGGTGTTTTTTTATAGCTTTTATCAGCTTCAGTGTGCATGGAGCCTTTATGTTTGCATTAGTCCTGTATGGATTAGAGTCGATCAAGCCTATGGAGGGTTGATTATGGGATACACCTGTGAGGTTACACTCTGGGGTGCTGGTATAAAGGTATGATGTTTGTTGCAGAATGTTGCACAAAGCCTGAGGAAGAGCGTGGTAGGCTCGTAATTGTGCAGTAACATTGCATTATCAGTAAATTGATTGCATTGGAGAACGTGTCCCGTTGTCTTTTTAATATATATATATATAGACTTTTAAGGTCAGTATCTGGCTTAAAAAGAGGTAACAACAAATTGTACCTCCTAATATATAGCTTGAAGCTCCGTGGTGATGCTGCAAGAAAGGGGATTCCTCCCAAAATGAGCAGCTTCCTTCCTGTCTGTAATGTGTTGATATGCCAAGGCAATATGTCTCGTGACCTCTAAATCTTCCATCTGGTCCTTTTTATCCATATTGTTGTTTCACATTTGCTCATCTAAATAGCATTCTTGAAATGTTAGGCGGATAATGCATTATGCTTTTGCTTTGTACATGTAAGCCTTGAGATGAAGTACTGATAACTGGCATCAGACCAGATGTCGCTGCACCTTTTCAATAAAGACATAATAGCAACTGTACAATATTGTGTGGGACATGTAGGTCAAGAACAGCCATAGAAGAGAAAATGCTCTCAAGCTTTACACGTTTTCAAGGATTTCATCCATCTCATATGTAATTCAAACATATTTGTATACCAGGAAGACAAAGGGCAAAGCAGGATGGCATAGAGGATAAAAGTTTTTTTTTTTCCCGATGCTTTGATGGATGAATTAGATACACAGAACAAGGCTGTGCTTTTTCCCGATGCTTTTCTGCAATCTGTCATGTGTCGTCACACTGTGTATGGTATATCATCCATTTCTCAGGTCCCCAATTCTTTCCTTAATTCTTCCCTTTTTTGTCCTACAAAATGAATTAGGATAGATGGAAGTTTGGCTGGGAATCTTAAAATAATTAATAAGTATATTCTTGCAATAAAATAGAAAATGTAAATAAAACTGTAATTCTGTATTTTATAAGTATTTGGTCTCATTTGCCTATCTCTGTGGGTCAATATAGCTGATACTTTAATAACATAAGTTTCTGACAAGACTGAAATCTTAGGTCATATAACATTAAAGGGATTGTAAAGGTAAAAAAATGTTTTCCTAAATAGCTTCCTTTACCTTAAAGCGGGGGTTCACCCTAAAAAAAAAAAATTCTAACATTACATCCAGCATACGAACGACATTTACAGTATGCAGGTCTTTTTTTTTTTTTGCCGTACATACCGATATAGTGTGATTTTCTCCCCGGCTTCCGGGTTCTGATTCCCGCAGGACTGGGCGTTCCTGTGCCTGGGTTAGATGATTGACGTGTTGTGAAAAAGTTCCCATGTCGCACAAGGCGTGTCACCAGTTTTCCGTAAATAGCCAAGCTGCGAGTCGGCGCTATACGGTGCCTGCGCCCTCCGTGTAGAGCTGACTGCGCAGGCGCCGTATAGCGCCCTGTGATAAAGTGTGTGAGAGAGTTTTGGTTATAGGCCTGACCCAGGAACAATACGGACTCACCTTGATGACCATTGTACACTGAAATCCCCAACTTAAAACCGTATAGAGAGCAGAACTAGTCCAAGCTAATCCAAATATTGTGTTGCAGAATGTTAGATTGCAAAGAAAACACCACTAGGATCCTATCTTCAAGAAAACTTTCAGGTGAATTGGGCCACCCTGCAACAGGTGTAGTTTGCTAGTCTGCCACTAGGTGATTTTGGCCTAAAATAGTATGGTAAAAGGAAGAGTTATGCCTCGTACACACGGGCAGACTTTTGACCGTGCAAAAGTCCGCCGCGAGTCCGTCGGAAGTCCGACGGAAAGAAAGAGAACAAGTTCTCTATCTAAGGTCCGTCGGACTTCTGACAAAAAAAGTCAGATGAAGGCTACCCACGGCCGGACTTTCCGAGAAAAAAAACCTGTCGCACTTTTTTTCTCGGAAAGTCCGGATGTTTGTACGAGGCATTACAATTAAAGAGGAGGGTCATCCTAAAAACAAGTATATACCATTCAATCCAGCATACTGCCAACATGTACAGTATGCTGTTTTTTTTTTTTCCGGTTTACATACCGTAGTATAGGTATTTTCCCCCCGGCTTCCGGGTAGTGATTGAGTGATTAAGTGATTGACGTATGGCAAAAGCTTCACCCCCGGCGCAAAAGGTGCGTCACCAGTTTCCGAAAAAAGCCAAAAGTCGCTGCGCAGGCGCCGTATAGCGCCGTATAGAGCTGACTCGACGTTCGGCTTCTTTCGGAAACTGGTGACGCGCACTTAGTCTCTGAATAGGAACGCCCACTCCCGCGGGATTCACTACCCGGAAGCCGGGGGGAAAATACCTATACTACGGTATGTAAACCAAAAAAAAAACAGCATACTGTACATGTCGGCAGTATGCTGGATTGAATGGTATATACTTGTTTTTAGGGTGAGTGATAGTTCCCCTTTTAGAAAAGTCCTTCTTGTAGTGATGTCATGGGTAAGTCAGGTCCCATATATAATCTAGGTGAGGAGGAGCCCTGAGGCAGATGGAACATAGGACCCAAGTACACCACACCTATGAAGATGTAGTCAGCATAGCCAAGGCCCTGTTCAGAAGTTCCAGGAGAGGTGTACAGCGTGTATTTCTTAAATAAAGCATTACAAGAATACCTGTTATTTACAATTTCACATTGGTGTTCAAGTCTCTCTACACATTCAGCTCTAAATATTCAGCCGTTGATAATAAAGTTAAAGTGTTACTAAACCCAATAGTGAAAATAGTTCATCTGCCCCCCACAGTGCCCACAGCTTATAAATCTTCTTTTCACATTAAAATACTGCCACTATATACCTTTTTGGCTGATCTGATCTGTATACCAATGTCAGTGATAAACTGCCCAGTTTCTCCAGTGCTGAGAGTTTAGGTAGGAGGAGATTTCCACTTCAGCCTGTATACACGCCCACATGTGTGATGCCAATATAATATGACCTGGCTAGCTCTGAGAACAAGTAAATGGTTTCAACAGCATAAAAGACACAACTGAGCATGTGCAGGTCGGCTACCCTGCCTGTGTTTGCTGGCCTTTCCCAGATAGACAGTGCAGGAGGGGGAGGATCTGTGCGTACAGGATAAAACAGCCTTTTTACACAATGCAGAGGATTAACCCCTTAAGTTCCACCGTGAGAATAACAAGCAAGCTATGCTGCATATACTGTACAGACAGATTTGACTGTTGTGGGTTTAGTAACACTTTAAATATGAAAGTTGTTTTACCTGCCAACACATTTGTATTCCTATCCATCCACTCCTAAGGTTTATACAGCTATGCCACATGGTACAACATTGTGGTGCATGTGGTGCATGGGAGGGCTGATCATTCTCTGTTGAGGTTTCACCTTCATTTACAAGTCTCCTCCCCCACCCTCACCAGGTGACTGGACAGTGTCACTCTCTGTCTCTGTCACTCAGCTCTCACTTCCTATCAGCATGCTCTTCACATGTCAACACATATTATTGGTCCTTTGTGCTGCTTCTCCCTCCCCCTCTCTAAGTTCTGCTGTACAAGGACTACAACAAAAAATACATTTAAGGATATATTAATGTTTACAGAGCTGCATTAATTTGTATCTTGTACGTTTACATGGCGTTCAGCTCTAAATGATTGTTGTCTCAGCCAGGCAAAAGATCTTAGAGACAAAGCCGAGCTGTACAGTAAAACCTTGGTTTGCAAGCATAATTTGTTCCAGAAACATGCTTGTAATCCAAAGCACTTGTATATCAAAGCATTTTTTTACAGGGTATAAAAGAGAAGAGAGGCGCCTCTAAGTGTAGCAATAAGTTGCATTAAATGTAGTCATATTGCTACACTTAGAGGCTCCTCTCTTCTTTTTTATACTCAGTTGTGACATAACGCTACTATATCAAGACATCGCTTGTATATCAAGGCAAAATTTATTAAAACATTTTGCTTGTCTTGCAAAAACGCTCTCAAACCAAAGTTTTACTGTATCTGCAATTGATTGTAGTCATTTTACCATATTTTATTTTTATTTTTATCTTTTTATTGGGTATAAAGGGTAATATAATATAAAACAGAGTCTCTGGGCATTCCCGGGCTTGACAGAACAAAACAATATAACTTGTAAAACTAAACTCCACTTAGCACTAAATGAAGGAGTAAGCAGCAAAGAACCATAATAATAAAAGGAGGAGAAACATTGACACCGTCTACAATAACCGCGTTCCAATATGACTCCATACTAGAAAAGATGTGTCATAACCACCCACCCTGGTAGTGACTCGCAACATCACTGCCAACCACTACTGTGCACCATAGGAAAAAGTACACACCCAAATGGCGTGTTCACACGATCGAAAATTCCGACAAGAAAATTTTGATGTGAGCTTTTGGTCAGAAATTCCGACTATGTGTAGGCTCCATCGGACTTTTTCTGTCGGAATTTCCGACAGCAAAAATTTGTGCCCATGCCTCACTATGCCCATGCCTTACTATGTCCATGGCTAGACTGATATTTAACATAGGAGTCTATGGAAGGGGTGCCCGGATTTGAAAAATTGGTGCTCCACAGCAGTAGGTTCCCCAGACAACAAACTTTGCACACTTGTAGAGGAGAAATGGGACTACATGTGTGCCAAGTTCCGGGTCCAGGGGACCTACGACCGGCCGGTACCGGGTCCCCAAAAATCACATGAGAAATTACCGTTTAACATAGGAGTCTATGGAAGGGGTGCCCGGCTTTAAAAAATCGGTGCTCCCCGGCCGTAGGTCCCCCGGACAACAAACTGGGTCCCCAAAGATTGGGAGATCAGGCGCAAAAAGGTGACTCGAGTATAAGACGAGTGGGCATTTTCAGCACAAAAAAAATGTGCTGAAAATCTCAGCACCGTATATACTCATACTCGAGTATATACGGTAATTAACAAGGGTTTTCCAGAAGTTCAGAGTAGGAGCCTCTCTTGACTTCCATTTCAGGGAGATAGCCTTGCAGGCATAAAAAAGCAGTGGACTAATAAGAGTCCTGAATGCCCTATGGAAGGCCACTGAGCCAATCAGGCCAATTTGACCATCTTTGAATGTGTAAGCTTTTTTCTGCTCTCAATACAAGTCTATAAGCAAGGCTTCTTGTGCACAGGTGCCTGAACCTGGAAATGTAAATTCTGGTGTATTTCCCCTGCCTAGTGGACCTAGTTGCCAATAGGCATGAGCGGCTGTGCGCCGCTGTACTCTGGTATACACGTATATTAAAAAGAAAATTAGATTTTTTTCATACATGTTATACTCGTCGTGTTAGCACCACTATACACCAAATACAGCCACACACATCTATCTATTCATGTCTATAGGAGACTGTACCCAGAACCTGGGCTTTTCGGCCATGAGAAATACACCAGAGTTTGGCTTGCTTTGGGCTCCTGTGTGCAAGAGGTCTAAAACATCACACTCTGTATATGTCTGAGATTTCTCACCTCTTCAAGTGCTAATTATGGCACTGTATTTGATATACACATACACCCTTGTGTGAGTATATACTAATTTCCAATAATGGAAATACAGCAAAAAATATAAAATTTAACACATGACTGTAAGTAAAGCATTACACTAATAAGTGAACAATTATGTTCACTAAAAAATGCAATGATATAGTTACTATTTAAAAATGGTGTACAATTACTCACAAATTAAAATCAGTAAGATACTAAAGTAGTAAAACATGATTTTATGATCAAAATATATGTAAATATCCTCATTTTAATAACAGAAGAAATCAATTTACCTCTCTGTTTCATGCTTGTGTAGAACAGAATATCACTGAAAAATGCTTCTGCTGATAGATGAATTCAGAAAAATTTACTTTTTTATACATCAAATTGAGGACAGAAAGCTTTATACATGAAAGTGCCTTAAAGATGAAATGTCTCCTTTAATCCATTTTGGTCCATTTTGGTCTGTTACATTTACCATTGAAAGTAATTTGTTATCTCTGCTTGATAAGTTAAAGTGGTATTGAAGTCACTTTAAAAAAAAAAAACACTGACAGGTAGGGTTTTTTTTTTTTTTTAACAGAAGAAACCCTTGAGCTCTCTTCTGTTATAAATGCCTATTTTAGTCTGTCAGCGATAATGTAATCATTTTTACGGCATCCTCACTGTGCCATGGTGATGTGACTTTTGTGTGCATGCACAAGCGTGACGTCACCGCAGCTCAGCCATTCATATGGCCTAAGACCCCATTCACACCTTCGCGTTTTGTCGCATGTAGCGCGACGCGAACAAACGCCAGAGGGACAAAATACAATGTTAGTCAATGGGGATGGTTCACATCTGCACGCTGATGCGCCTAACGCGCATCGCCTGTAGTCAAAAGAAGTTCCGGACCCTTTTTTGTCGCGCAATACGCGCGATATGCGCGTATTTGAGCGTTTTTGGTTTTCCATTGAAATCAATGTAAAACGCCAGATACGCGCGTATTGCGCGACAACAAGCGTTTGCTACGGGCGTTTTGTCAATAGAACTTGTCGCCCATGCAGAAGATTAAAAAAATCTACCAACATAGCAACAAGTGATGAAAAGATGATAGTTTTTCCTATTGGCTAAAAAAAAAACGTCTAAGTACAAAAACGTCGGACAACGCTGTATACAAACGCGCATATTAGCATGAATACGCGCGAAAAAAACGCCTAAAAAAACCGCCGGAAAACGACGCTATTGCCTACGCCTAGGTGTGAATGCAGCGAGACAGAAACTGGAAGGATGACTGGTTGAAGATGGAATGTGTCTGGGACCAGGGGGCGCATTGACAGAGCACAGGGCTGGCGAGCTGCATTTGATAGGTACGTCTGCCATAATGTGCTATTATCAGGGGCATACTAGTCTAGCACAAGGTATAACACTGGGTCTAATTTTACAAATATTGTTGAGTTTACTACTGCTTTAAAAAAAAATACCTATTGACCTTGCCAGAAATCTTTTGAGCTGATAACTTCTCATGCTGACTATTATCCATTACATTGTTCTCAGCTATCTCTGAGGCCTCGTACACAGGACCGAGGAACTCGTCGTAAATGAAACATCGCTTTCCTCGACGAGTTCCTTGTCAGGCTTGTGGAGAAACTTGACAAGCTTCCTTTGCGTACACACTGTCAAGACAAAATCTCCTCGTTCTCAAACGCGGTGACGTACAACACATACAACGGCAGGGGAAGTTCGATTCCACTGGCACAACCCTTGGGGCTGCTTTTGCTAATCTCATGTTACTGCGTGTTAAGTAAAAGTTTGGTGAGAGACGATTCGCGCTTTTCAGTCTGTTACAGCGTGACGAATGTGCTATCTCCATTACAAACGCTACTTTTACCGAAGGTGCGCTCCCGTCTCATACTTTATTCTGAGCATGTGCGGGTTTCTAAGCATACACACAAACGTGTTTCTCTTCAAAAACCAGCCCGACGAGGAACACGACAAGGAAATTGAGACTCCCGTCGAGGAAAAAGAGAACTTGTTCTCTTTTTTTCTCGTCGAGTTCCTCGACAGTTTTCTCCATGAAAAACATACACACGACCGTTTTCCTCGGCAAAAAAAATCTCCCACCAAGTTTCTTGATGGATTCTGTCGAGGAAAACGGTCATGTGTACGAGGCCGGAGGACTACAAAATCATGCCTATCAATGGAATGGAGAATGGATGAGTAGTTCCATAGTTCTCTCTTTATTCTGTTGTCCAGATACAGTAGTGTGAGCAAGCATTGTCACCCTATGAAAAGAAGTGTGTTATTGGCAAAAATTAAAACAGATTAATGCAGCCACCACATCTTAACACAAGTAAGCTGCATTACATTAAAATTATTGTTTTTTTTGGCATTTAGATGTATTTTAAGATACATCTTTCAATTTTCTGACCTGTCATGAACAAAATAACCTGATTTCTATGGACTATGATTTTTTTTTTGACATATATTCATACATATAGCTCCCTGTTACTGTACAGTAACAATTGTATAACTACTAGCAGTTACTGCATATCTGTTATTTGTGTGCCAGTGTTTCACATGCTTAACATGTATTATATCAGACATTTCATGCCGGGTGTTTAGTTGTTCTTATCAGCCCTGTGGCAAAGTGGCTCAATTATCTTTTCAGTTAGCACTTTAGATTTCAGTATATGTCACTGTGACAATTTCCTTACCAAATTTTAGATTCTGATACCTTAGTGCAAATGTAATTTTTATGTCATTATGCTAATTATTGCTATATGTTGAACTTTCTTTGCAATTCTTGATTACCTACATTTTCAGAAGTATTGCTTGAAACTAAAGAAAAATATCACATGGCATTGCTCATTTATTTACTGTATATCAACTCTAAAAATCGGATTTTCTGAAAAATAGCATACATATTGAAAATAGAGATAAAAGGTCTGCAGTCACCGGTGATACACTTCCATCCCATATTGAAAATAGATACATAAAACTAAAGGTTGCACCATAATATCTATGTATTTATTTAATAGGGCTAACAGACACCAATGGGGCTAAAAGTTGTATTAACAAGCTAAAAGCCATCTGATTTATTTTTAACCTGGTGGGGTTATTAGACACCACTGGACTAAACGCTAACTATTTTATTTAACCAATGGGGCTGATAGATACCATTGGGCTAAAAGCCATCTTTTTATTTTAAACGAATGGGGCTAATAGACACCAATGGGCTATAAATCATCTATTTTATTGAACCAATGGGGCTAATAGACACCAATGGGCTAAAAGCCATCTACTTTATTTAACCAATGGGGCTAATAGACAGGGATGGGGCTTTAAGTTGTCTATTTTATTTAACAAATGGGGCTAGATACCTATGAGGCTAAAAGACATCTATTTTATATAACTAGTGGATATAATAGACACCAATGGGCTAAAAGACATCTATTTTATTAAACCAGTGGATATAATAGACACCAATGCGCTAAAAGACATCTATTTTATTAAACCAGTGGATATAATAGACACCAATGGGCTAAAAGACATCTATTTTATTAAACCAGTGGATATAATAGACACCAATGGGCTAAAAGACATCTATTTTATTTAACCAATGAGACTGATAGACACCAATGGGCTCAAAGCCATCTATTTTATTTTAACCACTTCCCGCCCGGCCTATAGCAGAATAATGGCCGAAAAGTGGTTCAGTTATCATGACTGGGCGTCATATGACATTCAGCTGGATAACTGCCGGCACACGGCCCGTGGGATCGTTGAAGCGGCGTGTCAGTCGGACACGCCGCTACACTGATCTCAGTAAAGAGCCTCTGAAGGTCCAATCACGGCTGATCACGATTGAAACAGGAGGAGGCGTTGATCAGCTTTTTCTCACTTGTGTCTGACAGACACCAGTAGAGGAGAGCCAATCAGCTGCTCTCCTGACAGGGGGGGTCTGCGCTGATTGTTTATCAGCGCAGACCCCCCATGGATGCCCACACTGGACCACCAGTGATGCCGCCAGGACCACCAGGGAAGCCCACAACATGTGGATGGTAAGGTACGTTCCCCATGGCCACCAGAGATACCACGCACATGCCCAATATATGCCAATCAGTGCCCACAAATGGGCACTGACTGACACCATTCATACATAATGTCAGATCAGTGCCATCTATCAGTGCCACCTATCAGTGCCCATCTGTGCTCATCAGTGCCCCCCTATCAGTGCCACCCATAAGTATCCATCAGTGCCACCCATGAGTGCCCATCAATGCCGCCTATGAGTGCCAATCAGTGCCACCTATGATTGCCCATCAGTGCTGCCTATGAGTGCCCATCAGTGCTGCATATCAGTGATACCTATTAGTGCCCATCAGTGCCACCTCATAAGTGCCAATCAGTGCCACCTTATCAGTGCCTGTCTGTGCAGCCTTTTTAGTGCCTGTCATATTCTACAAAATGTTATAACAGAAACAAAGAAAAACTTATTTTTTCTCAAAATGTTGTCTTTTTTTATTTTTTTTGCACAAAAAATAAAAATCCAGCAGTGATCAAATACCACCAAAAGAAATCTCTATTTGTGGGAACTAAAGTGGTTAAACTAATGGGCTAGCTGACACCAATGGGCTAAAAGCCATCTAATTTTTTTAACCGATGGGGCTGATAGACACAGATGGGGCTATAAGTCATCTATTTTATTTAACCAATGGGGCTAATAGATACCAATTGAGCTAAAAGATACCGTATCTATTTTATTTAACCAGTAGGTATAATAGACACCAATGTGCTAAAAGCCATGTATTTTATTTAACCAATGGGGCTAATAGACACCAATAGGGCGAAGAGCCATCTACTCTATTTAACCAGTGAAGCTAATAGACACCAATGGGTTAAAAGCCATCTATTTTTTTAACCACATTTGTGATGTCAATGTGGTATGTGTAAATGAAGCAGATAACTTCAGAGCACCTTTGTGACAGACAAAAATGTTTACTATTCTGGAAGTTTGAATTGAATCTGCACTTTACAAATATAGTGCAAAGCAACACGTGCACATAATTGCATCATTGAAAAGAATAGAAAAAGTAAATCTGAGTGGAGCTTACAAAGGGCTAAAAAGTTTATCTTCCCTCCATCCCCTATGGCGGTTACACAAGTACTATGGTATGGTTAGAATTATGTGATATAAATCTCTCTGGAATATGCTGGTACTGAGTCAGGAAAGATTAGTCTGTGAGTTGAGTTATGTGTCTTGATATGCTGGTCTTATAGATTGATTGGTGTGGTTTAGTTTGCAAGCAAACACCCCTGCAATACTAATGAGCCTACATAACAGTATAACAGGGCCGTGTTAAAGAAGTATGCAAGATCCTTTACAATGTGCATTTCTATAGCAAAGCTGGAATAGTATTCAAATATAAAATGTAAATTGTAGCTAAAGTTGACATGTCAGGTGCATTCATGCTAAGTAATGTACAAGTATAATACATAAAACATTTGCAGGACTCTCCTTGGGAATACCTCCTTTTGCACTGTGCGGGGTTGATATCTATTTCTTTGCCAGTGATGACACAATCATGCAAATCCTTGTGCTTGTACAATTTTTTTTTGGATTGGTAAACTATAATATATTACTTTTTGCTTCTGGGCTTAAAGTGATACTAAAGGAGCAGCTATGATAGAAACGGATGGGCCCAAAATAAGTTAAAATGGCGAAAATATCAGATCTTGGTAAATAAATATAGGATGTTTGTAAGATTTTAAAATGTTTATGCATTCAGTAATGTACCTAAATATATTCCTAAAATAAAATAAAGTTTAAATAAAAAATAAAAATAAAGTGATATTAAAGTCTTGTTTTTTTTTTTTTGCTTAAAAATAGCAAAACATGTTATACTTACCTGCTCTGTACAGTGATTTTGCACAGAGCAGCCCCAGTCCTCCTTTTTTCGGGTCCCTCTTTTGTGCTCCTGGCGTCTCCCTCCTGTTGAGTGCCTCCACAGCAGGGAGCTTGCTATGGGGGCACCTGGGCCGAGTCACAGCTCCCTATGTCCATTAAGACATGGAGCCATGGCTGGGCCCCACCCCGTCTCTCTCCTCATTGCCTCACTGACTTTGATTAACAGCAGTTCAAGCCAATGGCGCCACACTGCTGCCTCAGCCATTGAGGAGAGGAGTCCCAGGCAGTCGAGTCTCTCGTGCAACATCGCTGGATCTAGATCGTATTAGAGGGGCTAAGGGGGGCTGTTACAAACAGAACACATTTTATCCTAATGCATAGAATGCATTAAGATAAAAAAAACTTTCTGCCTTTACAATCACTTTAATTCCACTGTAGACTGTAAGTTAAATACCATTGAAAGGCAAACTAAGTTCGGAGTTGTTCCTCATGCCACGCTAAAAGCAAAAGGCATCCATAGTGTGAACAGTAAACAAACACAAACATTTAGGTGCTACACCCTATGAGGCAATTCATTGATGACCTACATCTTGTACAATACTGTGCACAAATCAGTGAATAAAAATAATCATTCTCAGCAATTAAAGATGCTTCCATTTTCACCTCAGGTTTTTTTTTTAACTATTATGTTATCTGGCAGTGTGAAAAACAGCACATGAGTAATATGTTTGCTTGTTTGCTGCATCTGCCTGCATTTAACGCAATCATTTTTACCTACAACAGCATATATGCATTAATTCTACACAGTTTATGAGGTCTGCATGTGTAAGCAACTTGCTAATTGACCTGTGTAGCGATCAATAACCTTCTATGCATGCTGAATTGCTAAGGCCTCAGTCTGCAAGGAGGGGCAGTATCACCATATGTTTTATGTTATGTTTTCATTGCATCTCCAGTATGCATTTTTTTTAAATACAATTTTTAATATTAACCTAAGAATGGTTCTCAATTAAAAGAGTAAAGATAAGCGTAAGGCTTCATTTCCATGGACGTTTTTACAGCCACTTTGTTTAGCCTTTTTTACAGCTTAAAAACGCCTGTCCATGTTTTTTTTATATTTGTTTTATTTATTTTTTGAGCTGGAGCTCAAAAACGCTGCAGTAGCGGTTTTTAGCGTTTTTGAGCGTTTTTTAACGTCTGGTGTTTTTACAGCTCTAACGCTGGAGCTTCAGAACGCACTGGTCCTGTTTTTTTTTTGCAGCTTAAAAACGGCTCAGCCATCTACAGCTCAAAAACGTCATGGTGGGCATGAGGCCATAGACTAACATGGGGAGCCGTTTTTAAGCTGCAAAAAAACGCTCAGAAAAGTGGCTGTAAAAACGTCCATGGAAATGAAACCTCAAGGTACAATTTGCATATTGAAATAATATTCATTTCCTTCCTTACAAAATCATTATTACTGCATTACTATTATTATGTTTCTGGTCCAAAGTATGCTATAGAAGGAGTAATACCGCCAGCCTCAAAGAGTTCCTTGAAGCATGCAGTCGGCTAGTTAGAAGACTGCAGAGAAAAGGGAAATGCTGGGTATTAGTTGACCTAGAGAGACTTGTGACTCCTACCTGCTGGCTTTTCTCTTCTCCTTCTGGATCAATTGCAATTCTTCACTGAAGGCAGAAGAAAGGAAAAGCTAAACATGAAATCCACATTAATACATGGCTGCCCTGTGTACTCAACCTCAGGTTCCTTATACTAAATACAGAATTGTGGTCTTGTGTCATTGCATAATATTGTATTTCCAAAGCTTCCTGACATACAGTAAAAATGTATGTGTTCTTGATTTACCCTGAAAAGGATAATACTGACAGGGTGTGGCATGATGATATCATTGTTTTCCATTTTGTGATTTTTGAACTTTTGATTTATGTCTTTACTTTTTGAGAATTTACAACCCTTGATGATTTCACCCCTGCTTCTGACTCATGGGTGAAGTAGCATGGAGGGACCTTCTGAACCCTTCTTTTTAGCAATTGTAAAAAACATTTTTATCTGAATGGTCAGGCTGAAGTTCCAAGTTTCACCTATAGGTAGTGCAAGCATATTGCTTAGAGTGAACTGAGGAGATACAACAATGAGATTCTCTCTTATAAATACACAGTTAGGTTGATTTACTAAAGGGAAATAGACTGGGGCATTTGCTCCATACCTTAGTAAATGAGGTAAAGCTTCACTTTGCAAAGAATACCCAATCCCATGCAAGTTAAAAAAAAAAATGCATTTTTGCTTACACGTGATTAGATTAGTCAGGAGATCCCCCCCCCCCCCCATTTACTAAGCTGTGGAGCAAATTCCCTTGCAAAGTGCACGGCCTATTTCCCTTTAGTAAATCAAAGTATATATTTACAGTATATGGCAAACCTCATTGACTTTAGTAAAACATGGACGGGGTGATTTCTTAACTGGTCTTATCAATTTTCAATTGCATAAGTATTTTTCATTTTTTTTGGAAAGCAGGATGATGTTTTAAATGAGGAGTCACTGAAAGTATTAAAAAAAATGCAAACTTGTTTAATTCTCTCTTAAGGTAAATCCGTTCTGCTGCCCAAGACAGGATAACCAATTTGTTGTATTTCTGAAATTCAATGTGGTTAGTTTAATTATAAATTGACCTAAGTGGCATTTTTAAAGCTGACTCAAGGTTACAGTAAAGGGAGTAATTTATTAATGGTAATACACCAGTTCAGCAATCCTTGGTTCTCTTCCATCCCTCAGTCAGTTTGTACAGACAAAAATATAATTTAAAAGGGATGGTCAGGATGGTCGTTACATTTTATGGCCAAGGTTTCCTTCCAGTACAGAAGGCTCCTCTGACATGACCACTGCAAACCAGGCGAACAAGGGCAGAAATATTCATCTATATCCACTTCCCGACCGCCGCATGTAAATGTACGTCCACAGAATGGCACGTACAGGCAAATGGGCGTACATGTACGTCCTTGCCTTCTAGCGGGTGGGGGGTCCGATCGGGACCCCCCCCGCTACATGCGGCGGTCGGATTCCCGCGCGGAGCGATCCGGGACGACGGCGCGGCTATTCGTTTATAGCCGCTCCGTCGCGATCGCTCCCCGGAGCTGAAGAACGGGGAGAGCCGTATGTAAACACGTCTTCCCCGTGCTTCACTATGGCGCTGCATCGATCGAGTGATCCCTTATGTAGGGAGACTCGATCGATGACGTCAGTCCTACAGCCACACCCCCCTACAGTTGTAAACACACACTAAGTGAACACTAACTCCTACAGCGCCCCCTGTGGTTAACTCCCAAACTGCAACTGTCATTTTCACAACAAACAATGCAATTTAAATGCATTTTTTGCTGTGAAAATGACAATGGTCCCAAAAATGTGTCAAAATTGTCCGAAGTGTCCGCCATAATGTCGCAGTCACGAAAAAAAATCGCTGATCGCCGCCATTAGCAGTAAAAAAATAATAATTAATAAAAATGCAATAAAACTATCCCCTACTTTGTAAACGCTATAAATTTTGCGCAAACCAATCGATAAATGCCTATTGCGACTTTTTTTTTTTACCAAAAATAGGTAGAAGAATACGTATCGGCCTAAACTGAGGAAAAAAAACATTTTTATATATGTTTTTGGGGGATATTTATTATAGCAAAAAGTAAAAAATATTGAATTTTTTTCACAATTGTCGCTCTATTTTTGTTTATAGCGCAAAAAATAAAAACCGCAGAGGTGATCAAGTACCGCCAAAAGAAAGCTCTATTTGTGGGGAAAAAAGGAAGCCAATTTTGTTTGGGAGCCACGTCGCACGACCGCGCAATTGTCTGTTAAAGCGACGCAGTGCCGAATCGCAAAACCTGGCCTGGGCATTAAGCTGCCTAAAGGTCCGGGGCTTAAGTGGATATTCATAGATTTGCCAGGAACATCCCACATCTTGGCCCTCTGTTCTACAAATGCTGTGTCCGGCCTCGTACACACGACCGAGCAACTCGTCGGAAAAGACACATCATTTTCCTCGACGAGTTCCTTGTTAGGCTTGTCGAGGAACTCGACACGCTTGCTTTGCGTACACACTGTCAAGACATTGGGCCAGATCCACAAAGAACTTATGGCGGCGTATCTATTGATACGCCGCGTAAGTTCTACGATGCGCCGTTGTATCTTTGTTTTGTGTCCACAAAACAAGATACGCCTGAATGTGGGCTAGATCCAACTGACGTACGTCTTAGTATGCCGTCGGATCTTAGGTGCATATTTACGCTGGGCGATAGGTGGCGCTTCCGTTGATTTCCGCGTAGAGTATGCAAATTAGCTAGATACGCCGATTCTCAAACGTACGTCCGCCCGGCGCATTTTTCTACGTCGTTTACGTAAGGCTTTTTTCGGCGTAACGTTACCCCTGCCTCTATGAGGTGTACGCAATGTTAGGTATGGACGTCGGGACAGCGTAAAATTTTCCATTGTTTACGTCGTTTGCGTAAAACGTTCGCAAATAGGGCTTTGCGTAAATTAAGTTCACGTCGAAAGCATTGACTATTTGCGACATGATTTCGAGCATGCGCAATAGGATACCCCCACGGACGGTGCATGCGGTGTTAAAAAAAAAAACGTCATTTACGTGGGTTCAAGATGAATTAACATAAAACACGCCCACATCTTAGTCATTTGAATTTCGCACCCTTACGCTGACACATTTACACTACGCCGCCGTTACTTACGGCACAAATTATTTCTGGATAAGGAACCTCCGCTCTAAGTTACGGCGGCGTAGTGTATCTGAGATACGCTACGCCTGCCTAAAGATAGGCAGTTCTTTGTGGATCTGGCCCAAAATCTCCTCGTTCTCAAACGCGATGACATACAACACATACAATGGCAGGGGAAGTTCGATTCCACTGGCACAGCCCTTGGGGCTGCTTTTGCTAATCTCATGTTACTGCGTGTTAAGTACAAGTTTGGTCGCAGACAATTTGCACTTTTCAGTCTGTTACAGCGTGAAAAATGTGTTGTCTCCATTACAAATGCTACTTTTACTCCCGTCTCATAATTTATTCTGAGCATGCGCGGGTTTCTTAGCATACACACGCTCGAGTTTCTCGTCGAAAACCAGCTCGACGAGGAACACGACAAGGAAATTGAGACTCCCGTCGAGGAAAAAGAGAGTTTGTTCTCTTTTTTCCTCGTCGAGTTCCTCGACAGTTTCCTCGATGAAAAACGTACACACGACCATTTTCCTCGGCTAAAAAGCTCTCCCACCAAGTTTCTTGATGGATTCTGTCGAGTTTCTCGCTCGTGTGTACAAGGCCTCCCAGTCCATGTCACAGGATCACAGCATTAAACTTAACCTTACATTAATTGCAGGGGCCATGAGTGATAATTAAAAAGTGGGGTCTGGGCTGGATCAACCCATAAAGTGGGCATGATGAGCATCCCCCTAGATATTTAGAGGTGGGATCTTGGCATGACCAACCTGTAAAGTAGGCATTGCTTGGGTACACCCACCCAGAAAGTGGGTGGATGAAATGAGGTCCATGGGCAGGATGATCAGTTTCTTGGGATCAGGAACCATAATGGCAAGTATGATATTTGATCTGCATGATGATGGAAGTACTGTATTTATTGGCGTATAACACTCACTTTTTTACCCTGAAAATAGAGGGTAAACTGTGCCTGCGTGTTATGCGGAGGGGGCTGTGGAACGTTTTTTTCCTGAAACTTCCCGCTTAAAGTTGGGGTGCGTGTTATATGCCTGTGCGTGTTATACGCCGATAAATACGGTACGTCGTTCTGCAATGCAAATAGCAACACTTCTGAGATCAAGCAGTGGGAGCCTCCAGCACCTGAAGTGTGCATCAGATATGTCAGCTATAAGCAGCCATGAGAGGTTTTAGTGAAAACTTGATTACTTGATTAATTGATTAATTTAACAAAAACATCCCCAATGTATGATTATGACTGTTGCCGCTGAACAACTACATATTTTGACTCTCCTTTACCAAAGTTAGTGCAAAAGAAGGTACAGCTGTTGGCCAGAGCAACCCATTATATTATAGTTGTCACTTTTTAGTGCAAGTTAGAGAATTTGGACAAAACAAGTTGATGGGTAACACCACTGTCTTTCATCTCTCAAGTGTTTTCTTTTTATAAGGCAGTCTTAATGTTTCCTGGTGTGACCAAATGGAATTTTTAAGACCTGCTACAAATAATGGATGAAGCTGAAAGGCAAAAGCAAGTTTATGTTACTATATTACAAATATAGGATCTGTGGGAAAATATATAAAGCACATTTCTTCAGAATTGGTCAACATGATTATTCGTTTGTTTATTCCAATAGGATGCTATTGTGCAAGAATTACTATATGACTTATATGTACTGTAATATTATCCTGAAGTATACCCAGACTGCTCCCTGTCTTGTTTCAAACAGACAAGATACAGGATGCACATTATTTTATAATAAACCTCAAAACTAGAAATATACTTAAGGGCAGAAATAGATTGTGTTCCTGAGCAAAAATTTCATCCTGGTTCGTTTTTTTGTAGCTTTTACAGTTTATGAAGTCTGCAAAGTGCCCAGACACCAAACCAACGTTTTACTCTAATTTCCCTTGTGGCCAGGGATTTTTCCTAAATCAGAATAACTCTGCTGGTTTGATGGAAATATTGTGTTGTTTTACTAGAGAATTGAATGCCCAATGCAGACATAATTGTATAAAAATTCTATAGCATTTAATATAATATTTAGATGTGTGTAAGTATATTATACAGTGTATGTGTGTATATATATATATATATATATATATATATATATATATATATATATATATATAGATAGACATATCTACAAGCGGTCCCCGGGTTACAAACAGAATTGGGTCTGTAGGTTTGTTCTTAACTTGAATTTGTTTGTAAGTTGAACAAGTACATTTTTTAAGTGTAGCTCCAGCCCAAAAAATATATTTTTAAGCTTTTTGGATAGCATAGGGAAGGGTTAACACCTCTGTAACATTTTTTTTGCTGTCTGTGTCCCTGTTGAGAAGATTTCACCTCACTTTCTGTCCCAATGACAATTGGATTTTGAAGATTTTGGGTTGTTGTGGAAACAAGCCTTGGTGATAAATCATCAGTGGAGGTACCGTATTTATTGGGGTATAGTGCGCTCCCGTGTATAGCGCGCACCCCTAAAGTTGCAGCGGATTCCTGTGGAAAAAAGTATTTTTTTACTTACAGTTTTGGTGTCTTGTGCGGCGTCCATCGGCGGCCTCGTCGGGTCCGGCGTCCGTCTGCGGCTTCGGGTGTCCTCTTCGTCGGGTCCGGCGTCCTTCTGCTGCGTCCTTGCGTCCTCCCTGCTCGTTTCCCGCGCCGAGTTTGAATACTGCGCCGACATATACAGAGCGCAGTACACTCGTGTATTGTCGGGCAGGCTCGGCAACTCTCGCGCTGACGTCCTGTACGTCCAGGACGTGAGCACGGAAGGAGCCGAGACAGCCCGACTATACCCGAGTGTACTGCGCTCGGTATATGTCGGCGCAGTATTAAAACTCAGGGCGGGAAAACGGGTATCGGCATAGACCGCGCACCCACGATTTTGCCCTGATTTTCAGGGCAAAAAAGTGCGCGGTATACGCCGATAAATACGGTACCTTTTTCCCATAATAACTCCCTTCCTAGGGGTAGATTTCCTCTCACTTCCTGTTGTCTCCCTCCATTTGTAAGTAGGAGTCGTTTGTAAGTCGGATGTTTGTAACTAGGGGACCGCCTGTATATATATATATATATATATATATATATATATATATATATAATGTGTGTGTGTTTGTATTTTAAGGTACTGGAACTTCAAAACTTGTTGATAGGGTTGCAAAGGAAAGGATGACAATCTTTCAGAAAACCTCACTAGCTCTGGTTAGTAGGGATGGGCGAACGGTTCAGGCCAAGCATTACTTCGGCCCAAACATCGCTAGTTTGGGTGTTCACCAAAATTGTCTGTGCACTCAGTGGAATGTTCGCCTACTAAGTGCATAGTCAATAGGTTGTTAACGAGTGGGGCCGGGAAGTCGGTGGGCGCGTTCTTCACAACGGAGTCAGCAGGGAGGGGCGGAGACGGGAGCTCCAGCTTAATGAAAGAAAAAACATTGCTGAATTTGCCAGCAATAGAAAATAAAAAAAATGGCCTGGGCCCCCCCAAAATGTATACCAGACCCTTATCCGAGCAAGCAGACTGGTAGGCCAAGAAAGGGGGATGACGACAAGTGAGCATCTCCCCCTAAACCATACTAGGCCACATGCCCTCAACATGGGGGGGGGGTGCTTTGGGGCAAGCATTCCCCCATGTTAGGGTAATGGCCTGGTATTGGTCAGCGGGAAGGGGGGCGCTTGCTCGTCCCTCCCCTTTACTGGCTGCATAGTCAGATAAGGGTCTGGTATGGATTTTGGGGGGGCCCATGACATTTTTAAAAAATTTGGTGTGGGGTTCCCCTTAAAATACACACCAAACCCAAAGGGCCTGGTATGGATTTTTTTTTTTTTTTTTGCAGCCAGGAAAATCAATTTAAATGTAATTTCTTTTAAACAAATGTCAGTTTTGCTACAGCAGTTTCTATACATGGTGCAGATGTGCAACTTTACAGGAAGAATAAGGGGATCCCCTAGGCACTATATATAAAGTAATTTTTAATTTGTATTGTTTCACTTTAAGCATCAAAAAAATCACTGCTCCTTTAAAAGCAATCTTTTTTAAAAAGTTTTTTTTTTGCATTAATACATGTCCCCTAGGGCAGTACCCATGCCCCCATACCCTTTTATGGCCAATAAATAGATTTTTCATGTTCGGGTCCCATAGACTTTAATAGAGTTCGCCGCTCGGGTCTGAACTTTTTCCCTGTTCACAAGTTCTGGTGCGTACTGAACCAGGGGGGCGTTCGGCCCATCACTACTGGTTAGGCAGCTCATTTGCAATCAGGTCTACCCTCCAATGGGCACCCAGGAACTACCAAATTCATAAAGAAGTCCAAAAACAGCTTCATTGATTCACAAGACAGCCAACGGGTTTCTGGGGCAAAACACACCTCCCCTTCATCAGGTCTCAGTAATGTTTTCAAAAGCTTAAATTGACTCAGAGAAATAGATTCCAGAAAAAACATGCTTACAAAGAAATCAAATGGGGTAGAATTATACCAGTGAAGCAACTACAAAAATCAAAAAAATATCAGACAACAGAGCCAGGATGGTGATATAACTTTTCTCTATTTTAGTTAGGCAATACACTCTGTTCATCTTCTTACCCTCAGTCTATGATTGAAGTCGTAGAGCTTTGTGGTTGGTCAATCCTCAGTTCACTTTCTTTTCTTCTGTCAAAGTGTTCCTTGCTTATGTGCTGTATACACCACAGCTGATAAGAAGCTAGTCCCACCACCAGTTTGAGTGCTACTGTACAGAGAATTACAAGAAGCTCACAAGAAGTCAAAATTAGGTGGTTGCATTTTTGAGTTTAAAATGCTCCTCTGCCAAGACTAGTATGGAGATTAGGATCCCTTTCACACTGATGCAGTTTTCAGGTGTTTTAGCGATAGAAATGGCCTCTGATAAGCGCCTAAAAACTGCCTCCCATTCATTGCAATGTGTGGTTTCAAACTCCCAAAATGCCCCTGCCCATTAAAATTAATGGACAGTGCTTCCAAAGCACCTTAAAATCGATTTGAAAGCACAGCAAAACTGGTCTTTCCTTTTTTGTTAAAAAAATTGCCCCGCTAGCTTTCAAAAAGCGCCGCTAAAAAAACGTTAAAGCTCTGCAACAATGACCAATGCTTTAGCGTTGTTTTAGCGGCGCTTAAGTGTGAAAGGGGTCTAAGGCCCAACTCTATTTCTCACATAAACAAAGTCAATATGTTAGTTCACCATTTCAAACTAAACTTCCCACTGCATCATTCATATGTTTGGCACTAGTTTCAGGGTTGTGCACCTGCCACCTTCCTCTGCTATGTCATGTACAAATTACTAAAGAAATTACATTTTGGACTTTACTGGTAGAA
The DNA here is from genome assembly GCF_905171775.1 of Rana temporaria. Classification (NCBI taxonomy): domain Eukaryota; kingdom Metazoa; phylum Chordata; class Amphibia; order Anura; family Ranidae; genus Rana; species Rana temporaria. The sequence goes on along the minus strand of NC_053491.1, from coordinate 223,093,578 downwards.
AAAGGGCAAACACATGAAACATGAATAGCAACATTGCTGGTTGCTAAGAGCGGGTCGGGAAGCCGGACACCGTGCCGTTAATGACCGATGAGTCATCAGCTGTCTACAGGGTTCCCCTGAACCCGCCCCTTTTGATGACATGTGATGTCCCAAGGGACGGTTCTCCGGTGACATCATTGGATGGCCACACACTATGGCTATATAAGAAAAGGCACACAGCGGTAGAAAACACAATGGAGGAAGAGAGTGTTAGAAGATTGGCTGTTTTTGAGGATAAGCGGCAGCGAGGAAGAAGACAGTACAAGGAGAAGACAGCACAAGGAAAAGACTACACCAGAGAGAAAGAAACTACTGGAAGAAGAAGACATCAGTACCGGAGGAAGAAGACACGCTGGAGCTACAACGGGGGACAACTTGTCAAAAACCATCTTTTTTTAACACTTCGCTGCTTTTTGGGTGAATGGGTAGGGGTACAATGTACCCCATACTCAATTACAAAGCACCCATCCCCCCCATGTTGAGGACATGCAGCCAGGAGGGGGCTCTCGCTAAAAGAGGCAGACCAAGGACAGTAAAGCTGGGGAGAAAGGGGCTACACAATCCTGGATATCTTCCAGCCCGAAAATGAGGTGTGCTCTGACTTGCTTCAGCTTCTAATGTACACTGTGAAAAGTTCAAAGCGTGCAGTGAAATCAGAGTAAGCAATTTCAGTATGGGAGGGGCCCGTACAACTGTGCAGGACTGGAGTTCAGCTTAAAGCATTTGAATTCTAATAGTGTCAAATACATTGTTTGTGTTATGGACATACTGTACATTTTAAGCTGAATTCCATTCATGGTTTTATTTGCATAGTTACTTAAGTCTAGGTTGGACCAATGCAAGTATGCATATTACATAGCTGTGTTATTCTTGTAGAAGTGGATAATCACTGGGGTAGTCGCCACTACTACAGTGATCACTGATTACCTCTTTGGGGTTTGTGCCGTGCTGCATAGTAATCACAGGGGGAGGGGGTTGGAGAATCACAGAATGCCTTTTATTTTTTTAATGAATATAAAGCATTTTCTGATTGGAGGAAGTAGATAAGCAGGCTGGTGTGTCTCGACCTATATCTCTTCCAAAGGGAACACTTTGGGGAGATTTACAAAAATTGGTGCACACAGAATCTGGTGAAGCTGTGCACAGTAACCAGCTGTTCAATTAAGCTTTGACAATAAAACCTAGTAAATCTCTCCCTTTGCATTCATTCAGAGACATGCAAGGCTTTCTGAGAATGGCTCCCATGCAAGCAAGCAAGCACCCCCCTGTGGTTACAATGCATCAGGACAGCCGCTCAACACAGGACCCAGAAGACAGCAGTGATCTCTGTAGTAGTGGCAACTTCACCCATATATAGGCTTTCCCTTATATATGGTATATGCATACTTACATTGGTCCAAGCTGAATAAATGTAGCTTTACAATTGTACCGCCTGGTTACTTTAGAGTACCGGTGCTATTTAAATTTAGAGGGAGATCAGAGTGTAGTTAAACTCTGATCCAAATTGTTATATGCAAAACAGTGTCTCTGTTTTAGCTTGGCTGTGATGTGGGCTCATTCTGTTGTGCTGGGGTGTTCTTCCCACCCCTGTGCAGTAGATGGCAGAAGTGGAGTCAAGGTTTGGGTGCTCTTCCCCAGCAACCAATCGTGCATGCTGGGGGAGGGTATTTATGGGGCAGACGCCATTAGTCTGGGTTCTCTTTCGTACAGTGTGGCACCCACCTTTAGGATGGCCACATCACGGAGCCCCGGCGTTATGGCCTACCTGGCCGGGGCGTACGTGCTACGTAGTATTCCTAGTTCCGGGAACACATTGGCCCCGAACATCTGAGCAGCAACGGGGAACCAGGGAGCGACTGGGTTCCCACCTTTGAGGATCATAAGCTGTATTGCTGTTCAGTGGGGAGTCCGTCTGAGGAGCACCATTGAGAGGTTGGCGGTCCAAAAGGATCTCGACAAACCACCGGGGATCAAGGTAGCCGGACACTGAAGAATTGATCACCCGTCAGTCAGTACCTAAGAAGGAGATCCAGGCGTAATTCACCTAAGGAGGATTGCCTCCGTAACTACAAATCAGAGAGGGCCTGTGGCAGAGGTGTCTCCCTGACGTTCATTCAGGAGGGTCTGTGGCAGAGAATTTTCCTCAAGTTCAAGTTCATTCAGGAGGGTCTGTGGCAGAGACTTTATCCTACAAAGGTTCGAGTGATACTCCAGCTGCCAGGTCAGTGAGAGAGGCCTGTCCAGGTACGCTATTCCCACTCAAGCAGGAGTGGCGCAGAGAAGTGTTACAATTGGGAGCAGGACTGTTTCTCTATTGCTATTCTCCTTTCTTCCTTCAACTTTACTTTCCTCACCACAAGTTTTATTATTTTTACTCGGCTGGGTAATAAAGAGCACAGCAAAGAGCACCTGTTGCAGGCATTCCTTTACTTCTACTATTTGCACCATTCACCCCTGGAATTCGGAAGAGCCACGAGGTAAATGTGCCACCCAAAACAACCAGCAGCTCCCCCGGGGTAATTCTACACAATAAAATCCATACCTGGAGTTTATCTTTAAGTGGATTGATCCCTGTACCCACTGGGCACCTTATTAGGTTGTGGTGTAGGTTGAATTTGTTGGATGAGACCATTGTGTTCATCATACTGTGAAAAATGTATCTTCTTTATATATTACACAGTCATACATTCAAAATCATAAACCGCGGTGTAATCATGTACACATCCTTTTATTTGCATGTATAAAAGTGTAGTATATGCTTCTTTTATAGTTTCATTATTCCTCATATAAATACTAAGCTCACAATACCTCTAGCATTGAAAACTAGCAGCCGCTAGAAAAGTGTGCATAATAGAAACATGTTGCAAATAACATCATGGACCATTACTTGTGTATCAATAAATAAAAAAGTTACATATTTTCGTTCTTTCGTGTTTTATGCCTCCTTGATACATTCTGTACTGGTAACAGCGTAAATTTTTATATTGTGCTAATTAAAAGATATTTTAAGGCATATTTACTTATACTAAACCTTGTCTTTCATCAGGTGAGGCCTAAATAGATATTATTGCCTCCATATTTTAGCAAGTTCAAATGCTGATCAATAAACTTAGTTGGTCTGCCCCCCTTGTTTTGTATCAACGCTTGTCTTTCCTACAGTTTTGGAGCATCCCATGATCGCTGGCCCTGTTTTTCATTTCTGGGGTGGCTTCTTTCCCTTGCAGGGACTTATGGAGTCACCATATTGTGTGAACTTCCAGAATGAGGATTATATTGCAACATCTGGATGCTTCCTGCAATGTTAATGTACAGATGGTCTGTCTCTGCCTTTCTTCCCAGATAAATGATAGGCAGCAGCTCCCAAGGCAGTACTGTCATCAACAAATAGAGAGGCACAAATGGGTGCTAGTGCAATGACTGGTGGGACACGTAGTCCCTAGTAGTAAGATTGAGGGACTTTTAATTACCTTTAGAAAGCATGCCCCCTGCTGGAAGATCATGTAAGTGGCAAGAAGGAGAAGGGAGTAAATAAGGCTATAAATAATTACCAGTTTGTGTCTTGATTCACTATTTGGAATGAATGGTTGCTGGATTACCGCTTCCATAGTCTCTAGGAACTTCGGTGGGCAAATTGTAGTACTGCTTTAATGAATTGCAGCCAAAACAAAGCACTAAAGAGGACCTGAACTGTGGAACCTGTGTTCAAAAACAGCAAAGTCATTGGTCTCTAGATACTGGCTTCAGTTGAATTTAAACGTGACTTGGATTATTTAATTGACCTATCTGGTCTCTCACATTTTCTATTGTGGGATGTTAACTGCAAATTGCTAATACTCTTTCGATCATTTGTGTATTCATGCTTTAGGCTACAATATACAACATAACAGAACCTAAACACTTGTCTAAAAATGATATTTCAGCAACCTTTTTGTCTCTTGGTAGCAATAGCTATAGACAGAGAGAGGGTTAATGTCTCAATACAAATATTGGAAGGCCTACATTAACTAAAGGAATGTCAAATGAAGGGTACGTTTTTCAATTTAATAATGATTTGGGTATGTGTGTTCTGCTGCTGCCTCTTATGTCTGTGTTCTTCATACTGCTAAAAGGAAAACCTCATTTATTTTTAGACATAGAGAAGGGCGTATAAAGAATATTAATATATAATACAGTATACTGTACTGGCGTATGTTAATTCTCACTGTAAGCGTTTTTTAAAAAATGTATTAATTAATTATGTGTTTCCAATAAGGAACTGTACTTTTTATATGCCTTCAAGAAAAAGATTTTGTTGTATTCGAATCCATGTCTGATTTTTCTGATGGTTCTAATACCCCCTGGGTCTTCCCTGCCTGTTGCCTTCTTGTTTAACTGGGACTCAGCAACCAATCACAAAACAGCACTGACTGGAAGCTGATCGGCAGAACTTTTTGGTCATGCCCCTTCGACAGAACGGCTTCTGTTGGACTGACCCCAGTACACACGGGCTGAATGTTGGCCGCTTTCTATTGAACCAGCCTATGTCGCCCGACGTCTGTACTAGGGTTAAAGGGGTTGTAAAGGTTTGTTTTTATTTTCTAAATAGGTTCCTTTAAGCTAGTGCATTGTTGGTTCACTTACCTTTTCCTTCGATTTCCCTTCTAAATTTTTTTTCTTTGTTTTCTTTGTCTGAATTTCTCACTTCCTGTTCCTCCTCAGTAAGCTGTTCTGGCTGACTAAATACCGCTCGGATGATGGTGTGAAGTTTACAGAGGAGAAACATGAAATGAGAAGTTCAGACAAAGAAAAAAAACATATAGGGGCAGATCCACAAAGCGAGTACGCCGGCGTATCTACTGATAAGCCGGCGTACTTTCAAATTTCCCGCGTCGTATCTTTGTTTTGAATCCTCAAAACAAGATACGACGGCATCTGGGTTAGATCCGACAGGCGTACATCTTCGTATGCCTTCGGATCTAAGATGCAATTCTTCGGCGTCTGCTGGGTGGCGTTCCCGTCGTTTTCCGCGTCGAGTATGCAAATTAGCTATTTCCGACGATCCACGTACGTACGAGCGGCCGTCGCATCCTTTTACGTCGTCTCTAGTCGGCTTTTTTCGGCGTATAGTTAAAGCTGCTGTTTGGTGGCGTACTCAATGTTAAGTATGGCCGTCGTTCCCGCGTATCCGTTTAAAAAAAAAAAATTTTTGCGTAAGTCGTCCGTGAATCGGGCTGGACGTAATTTATGTCCACGTCAAAACAATGACGTCCTTGCGACGTCATTTAGCGCAATGCACAGCGGGGAATTTAGGGACGGCGCATGCGTAGTTCGTTCGGCGCGGGGACGCGCTTCATTTAAATGAAATACGCCCCCTACTCGCCGATTTGAATTAGGCACCGTTACGCCGCGAGAGATACACTACGCCGCCGTAACTTATGGCGCGAATTCTTCCAGGATTCAAACCAAAAAAAGTAAGTTATGGCGGCGTAGCGTATCTCAGATACGCTGCGCCGGGGCAAATCTTTGTGGATCTGCCCCTAAGTAGAGAAATCGAAGGAAAAAGTGAACCAACAATGCACTAAAGAAACATATTTAGAAAATGAAAAAACAAACCTTTACAACCCCTTTAAGAGGTTTACAAGGGACAAGAAAGAACACATTGGATCACACAGGTCAAAGTAATGATGTGATTATACTCAGCACATGTTATAATACATTATAATGCAAACTGGTGTTTTCACTAGTTTCACTCATAACAGCAGGTAAACCATTCCACTAAAATAAGGTATTATTTCCTTAGAGGTAATTAATAATATTGTAAGATAATTCCCTTGCAAGGTATGATAGGAAAAAGTTAACACTCTGCCAAAATATTTTATACTGTGGCATTGGGGAATGTGCAAAATCTGGAGCAGCTCTGCATAGAAATCAATCAGCTTCCATTTGTTTTTTTTGGCAAACCCTAATTTAACAAGCTGATGTTAGGATCTGATTGACTACCATGCACAGCTGCACCCGATTTTGCACTCCCGTTTTAGTACATCAACTCCATAGTGTAACCCTAGTTGTCAGTTAAACCAATGTTATAAATCAAACATAACTTTCTTCTTTGAATTTTACCTAGCCCCAGTATTAATCTACAATTATAGTGTCAATGGCATTTACAACCACAACATTTTTCATCAAATTGTGAACAACCTAGGGGCCAGTTCACATCTACAATTCCTGCGCATTCCCATGCGGTGTATTTTGATAGGCTATTCATTTTAATGGGCTGCTAAAAGCACTGGACCATGGAAAAGTAGTGATTGAACTACTTTTTTTTTAAATGGACTGCAGCAAATCACATGATACTGCAGTGTGATTTGGTGCCTGCAAACTGTATTTGGGGTTAAACATGCATTGGCGTCTGCTTGCAGTTTGCAAGGGCAGTGTGTTTGCCTGTGGTGCGGGAAGCCTGCTTACCTGTACAATATTCTGGTGTGAACCGGCCCTAAAGGTTTTTAGTTTTCTACTTTGTATTTCATGCTATGAGCACACCTTATCTTCCCATTTCCCTTGATCAATGCAGCACAACTTGTTTCTAAAGCTGGCCATAGACGGAGCGATTTTCTTTCCTGCAACCACAGTGTTAATGGAGAAATCCCTACCGCGGAGCCATTGTGTTCTCATGGAGCCATCACCACCACAAAAAACACAGTGATTACTGCTAGCAATAATCACATGTGAAATCCGACAGGCTGGTTATACCCTAGTTGAATGATTAATCAACATGGGTACATTTAGCCTGTTCCTACATGGTTCAAATCTCTGCTGATTCCTGCTGAACCGGCTGAGATTCAAAATGTCTATGGCCGGCATTATATGCATACGTTGATGTACATTGTCATGTGTTTCAGACCCGTTACATTTTTGTAATTAATAGCTGGAGTAGAGGAATACAAGTTATTCCCCTTTCCTTCTTTCCTCCCTTTCTCCCTATCCCCTTGCATGATACTTGCTTATGTACTATTAGCAAGTGACCTCTACATTTTAACAAAAAAAATCCAACTGGCAACCTCTGCTATTTTAGACCACTGTGATGTTTCTAAATGCATGTAATCTACTAAAAATACAGTTGTGATAATCTTGCTGAGGGCTTCATATATGTCCACTTATGTCAGGCATGTCTAAAGTCCAGCCGGGGGGCCAATTGCGGCCCCTGTTCCAGTTTAATGTGGCCCCCCTGATAATTTGGATATATACTGTATTTATCAACGCTGACTCGGAGGAAACAGGGAGGGGGGGAACGAGTGCTTCCCTCCTAAAGTGAAGGTGCGTGTTATATGCCGATAAATACGGTATATCCAAATAACACCCCCAAGCTCATCTGTTCACCACACACAGCCACAAAGGCAAGAGAATTCTTGTTGGGCAGTGTATTAGGCCCCGTACACACGAGGAGACATGTCCGATGAAAACGGTCCATGGACCGTTTTCATCGGACATGTCTCCTGGGAGCTTTTGGTCTGATGTGTGTACACACCATCAGACCAAAATCCCCGCGGACAGAGAACGTGGTGACGTAGAAGACACCGACCTTCTCAAACACGGAAGTGCAATGCTTCCACGCATGCGTCTAATCAATTCGACGCATGCGCGGGATTTCGGGACACTGGTTACACGTCATAACCAGCGGACATGTCCGATTAGGTGTACTTAGGTGTACTTACTTGCTAAGAAACTTTTGTCCGCTGGAAACCTGTCCACTAGGCCGTACACACGGTCGGACATGTCCGCGGAAACTGGTCCGCTGACCAGTTTCAGCGGACATGTTCGACCGTGTGTACGCGGCCTAAGTTGCTCGGGCAAACACACTTAGACCAAATTTTAATGGTTCAAAGAATGTCAGCAAAATTGTCGGCCCTCACGCATGTTCACTTCATTAAATCTGGCCCTCTTTGAAAAAAGTTTGGACACCCCTGACTTATGTTGTATCTAAGATATGGTGCCGTTACTGAATTTTATTACTTTCATAAACTTTCAATCGTTTTACTATAAAAATACAAGTCAATACAACCAAAATTCAGCATGAAAAGCATTGGTTTAACCAAGCCTTACAGCAAACAATGGATTCCTTGATTGTCACAGAACATTTGCATACGTTCAAGTTGCTAAAAAATGTGTGGTGGGACTTTATGCCAGATGTACAGATTTCTGACAAGGCATAAGTAGCATTACCCTTGATAAACCATATGGTAAACGGTATAAGGATCCTTTTCAACTAGTCATTCTATAGTGGTTTGGGAAATTTTAGTAGCAGTGTTATGGAAAAATAGGGTAAAAAGTGTAGTCTCCCTTTGGGAGTGCACCAAAATGGGAGCATTAACCACAGAGGTGATCAGACCGAATAGTCAGTTAGTTGCTAAGACATATTCATATCTACAGGTGGTCAAAAATAAATTTCTGAGGTAGCATTTAGATGTTTTCGCATAATCAGACCACCCTTTTAAATTAATTATAAAGTATAATAGTATACCCAGCAGGCATCTCCAGGACAAGAATTACTTTGAGAACAATGGGCACCAGTCAGGAAGATCGAGCTTAGGCAAAACAACATTTCATCTCCGACATTAGTTGTCTGGGAGACGTGTCACAATCTTATGATGTCTTTCATGAAAACCAGCTATTCCCATATGTAAGAATCTGAATCTCCACTTTTTGCTTGGTCTAATGCCGCGTACACACGATCGGTAATTCCGACAAGAAAACCGTGGATTTTTTTTCGACGGAATGTTGGCTCAAACTTGTGTTGCATGCACACGGTCACACAAAATTCCGACCATCAAGAATGCGGTGACGTACAACACTTCAAGGAGCCGAGAAAAATTAAGTTACATTTTTCCGAAGAAAGGGTTGAATTGATTCCGAGCATGTGTGTTTTTTTTTGCACGTCAGAATTGAATACAGACGATCGAAATTTCCGACAAGAACTTTTCCCGTTGGAAAATTTGAGAACCAGCTCTCAAATTTTTGCTGTCGGAAATTCAGACGGAAAAAGTCCAATGGGGCCTACACACGGTCGGAATTTCCGACCAAAAGCTCACATCGAACTTTTCTTGTCGTAAATTCTGACCGCGTATACGCGGCATAACAGTGTATTCTTGCCTTTCAGAGATATGCATGTATGCTATTTTTCACTTGTATTCACTTACTGTCAGAGCAAAAATTTTAGTCTAGTGTGAAGCTGTAATTGTCCCATAAAGGCTGGCTCAGGACTCTGAGGCCTCGTACACAGGACCGAGGAACTCGACGGGCGAAACACATCGTTTTCCTCGTCGAGTTCCTTGTTAGGCTTGTCAAGGAACTCGACAAGCTTGCTTTGCGTACACACAGTCAAGCCAAAATCTCCTCGTTCTCAAACGCGGTGACGAACAACACATACAACACATACAACGGCAGGGGAAGTTCGATTCCACTGGCTAAACTCTTGGGGCTGCTTTTGCTAATTTCATGTGTTTGCGTGTTAAATAAAAGTTTGGTAGGAGATGATTTGCACTTTTCAGTCTGTTACAGCTTTAAAAATGTGTTATCTCCATTACAAATGCTACTTTTACTCCCGTCTCAAACTTTATTCTGAACAAGCGCGGGTTTCTTAGCATACAGACGTTCGAGTTTCTCCTCGAAAACCAGCCCAACCAGAAACTCAACGAACCAAATCAGACTCCCGTCAAGGAAATAGAGAACATGCTCTCTTTTTGGCTCGTCAAGGTTCTTGACAGTTTCCTTGACGAAAATGTACACACGACTGGTTTCCTCGGCAAAAAAATATCTCCCAGCAAGTTTCTTGCTGTTTTTTGCCGAGAAACTCGGTCGTGTGTACGAGGCCTTATGTGCCATTCCAACAGGCTGCTGAAATAGGGTAACATTATCAATTAACAAAGCCTTTACTTTTATTTCCAATAATCTTGATTGTTATAATTGTTTTAAATGTCAATATCGAGCGAAGCAAGGAGACGGGACACCCTTATAGACTGATTTTCAGCCTGACATTTCTGCTATTGCATTGAAAATATACAATGTAGTAATAGGGCTTCAAATGATTACAGATGCACAGTGATGACTAGTTCTCTTTAAACATCTCATTCATTACCCAGACCTTAAAATTGCCAGTAGTGACTGTTAGTTATGTGGGTTCCTTGAAGCAAACATCACTATAATTATACAATTTTGTAGAAATAATGGCAACAAAGATCCATCAGTAATTTTGCATTACTAATATACTTATTTATTCATACTCAGTTCTTGGTAGATGCATTAACTGCATTACAGATAAGAACAGCTTTTACTACACTGTTCTGATAATAGCTATAATTTATCCCGACAAATTGCCAGACAGAGAACTTATCGATATTATTCTCATACACTTGTCTCTGACAGAAGGGATAAACTGTACATTAACAGTTTAAATTAAATCAAGCAAATTATGGATTTGAGAATTCTTTCAAAAGACGCGTAGCCAAGATTGGAATGTATTAAACAATATTGTTATATTTCCTTGAAGTGCATTTTTCAGCTAAATTTTTTTTATTTTTTTTGTAGTTTTGGATAGCATGGGGAAGGCTTATAACCTTACTGAGATTTTTAGATGTAGAATAACTCTCAGCTTCTGTGTAGTCACAGAGTAAGAAAATTTGAAGAAATCTCCCCAACAGAGAGCAATAAAACCCTGTATGAGATATACAGTAACCAGTTCACACCCATGTTAAAATGTAAAGCTGATTATACACTAGTACTGTAGAAGCTTTTTTCAGAATTTTTCTTTTTGAGAACATTTGCTCAATTTTAGTGGGGTGAAATTGACATTTGTTTGTGACAATGATGAAAAAATTAGAAAGAGCAGGATATAATTTTTTTTCCCTAACAAAAGTATACATGTATTGTAAAACAATAAAACAACCCATTATTTTTAAATAGAAATGGAAGGCAAAACATTTGTGTATCTGTATCTATGTACATATATGTATATATACAGTCACTGGCCACTTTATTAGGTACACAATGCTAGTACCGGGTTGGACCCCCTTTTGCCCTCAGAACTGCCTTAACCACTTAAGGACCGCCCTCTGTATATATATATATACGTCCACAGAATGGCACGGCTGGGCAGATGGACGTACCAGCACGTCCTGTACATCTACCCAGCCGTGGATCTCGCCCGCGACCCGGTCCGAAGATCCGGCACGGGGACCGTGGGACCCGCGGACCCGATCGCCGCTGGGGTCCCGCGATCGGTCCCCGGAACTGAAGAATGGGGAGAGCCGCGTGTAAACACGGCTTCCCCGTGCTTCACTGTGGAGGCTGCATCGATCGTGTCATCCCCTTTATAGGGAGACACAATCGATGACATCACTCCTACAGCCACACCCCCCTACAGTTGTAAACACACACTAGGTGAAACATAACCCCTTGTGGTTAACTCCCAAACTGCAATTTAAATGCATTTTTTGCTGTGAAAATGACAATGGTCCCAAAAATGTGTCAAAATTGTCTGAAGTGTCCGCCATAATGTCGCAGTCACGAAAAAAATCGCTGATCGCCGCCATTAGTAGTAAAAAAAAAAAAAAAAAATAAAAATGCAATAAAACTATCCCCTATTTTGTAAACGCTATAAATTTTGCGCAAACCAACCGATAAACGCTTATTGCGATTTTTTTACCAAAAATAGGTAGAAGAATACGTATCGGCCTAAACTGACGAAAAAAATTGTTTTTTTATATATTTTTGGGGGATATTTATTATAGAAAAAAGTAAAAAATATTGCATTTTTTTCGAAACTGTCGCTCTATTTTTGTTTATAGCACAAAAAATAAAAACCGCAGAGGTGATCAAATACCACCAAAAGAAAGCTCTATTTGTGGGAAAAAAAGGACGTCAATTTTGTTTGGGAGCCACGTCGCACGACCGTGTAATTGTCTGTTAAAGCGACGCAGTGCCGAATCGCAAAACCTGGCCTGGGCCTTTAGCTGCATTTTGGTCCGGGGCTTAAGTGGTTAATCGTTTGTGGCATACAGTAGATTCAAAAATGTTGTAAACATTCCTCCGATATTTAGGTCTATATTGACATGATAGCGTCACACAGTTGCCGCAGATTTGTTGACTGGCTGAACATCCATGATGTGAATATCCCATTCCACCACATCCCAAGGGTGTTTTATTGGATTGAGATCTGGTGACTGCGGAGGCAATTTGAGTACAGTGAGCTCATTGTCATGTTCAAGAAACCAGTTTGGGATGATTTGAACTTTGTGACATGATGTATTACCCTGCTGGAAGTAGCCATCAGAAGATGGGTACATAAAGGGATGGACATGGACAGCAACAAAACTCAGGTAGGTCATGGCATTTAAACAATGCTAGTTATATAGTTACATAGTTGGTGAGGTCGAAAAAAGGCACAAGTCCATCCAGTTCAACCTGTGTGTGTGAGTCTGTTTTTATGTCAAGTACATTGTGTACCCCTGTATGTTGTGGTTGTTAAGGTGCCCATCTAATATATATTTTTTTAAATTTTCAATGCTCCCTGCTGATACCACTGCTTGTGAAAGAGAATTCCGCATACTTACTGCTCTGACAGTAGGGGAACCCTTTACTTAGCTTTAGGTTAAACCGTTTTTCTTAAAATTTTACTGCATGGCCGCGTGTCTTTTTAAATTCCCTTTCACTGAAACGTTTTTTCCTATGCTACGGTCACCAGTACGGTATTTGTACATCAATATCATATCACCTCTCAAGTGTCTCCTCTCCAGAGAGAATACGTTCAATGCTTGTAGTCTTTCCCCATAGCTGAGGTCCTCCAGTCCCTTATTAGCTTTGTTGCCCCTCACTGGACCCGCTCCTGCTCCAGCACATCCCTCCTGAGGACTGGTGCGCAGAACTAGATGACATACTCAAGATGCGGCTGGACCAGAGTCTTGTAGAGTGGGAGAATTATCGTTCTATCTCTGGAGTGAATCCCCTTTTTAATGTATGCCAAAATTCTGTTGGCTTTGCTTGCAGTGGCTTGGCATTGCATGCCTTTGCTGAGCCTATCATCTACGAGGACCCCTCAGGTCCTTTTCCATGCTACATACCCCCAGAGGTTCTCCCCCTAGTGAGTAACATGCATTCATATTTTTGGCAAATGCATTACCTTACATTTTTTGATTTAGCTGTGTATCCCATCCTCTAGATAATTTATGAATAAATTAGACAGTATTGGTCCCAGGACAGATCCTTGGGGGTCCCCACTTTTCACACTAGACCATTCCGAGTACTTGCCATTTATCACCACCCGAAACCCCTCCTTTCTACACCTGCTCCTCAGCCACGTGTTAGTTTCCCTAATCTCTCGAAGTACATGGTACAATAGACACATATCAGAAAAAAGAAATGTTGGGGGAACATGCACTTTAAAAGCAAACGAAGTTCATTCAAACAACATTCATCAACTTATCAAATGTACCGTGAACTTTTGTACAAATTTTCATACAAATGTTTGTTTGAAAATCTACTAGTGTATTGCCAATGTAACTCTACTTTTGATTAAAAAAATAAATAAAATAAATCCCCAGTGGGTGGACTGTGAACATTGCCAGGATTTTAACAAACAAAGAAGATTTCTGTTTTTTCTGTTCTGAGAAAGAAGTTGTTTGCGTCACTTTGTCCTTTCCAGGCTAATTTCAGAATGGAATAGTGTTCCTTTTTTAATGATTAGCTTGTCTTTACTTTTAACTTATACTGCTGGTGACACTCAGCTCCTAATGTTAGAATTATCATAATGGCCATACTGTCATTAAAATCTGTTATTAAAAAAAAGAAGAGCAAGCTTGATGAACCACTTGGTTTGTTTTTGTCATCACTTTTTTTTTATGTTTCTATAGAAGTCAGACAGATGTGTGTATGCACATCATTCTCCTGGATACATTTGCCCATCTGTGGCCACCCTGAGTTGGTTTTGGTCTGCTAATATTGAGGTATAACAAAAGAAAAACTAAGGATGCTTGCTAGTATACTATAACATCATAGCAAATATATGGGTGGCCATGGTAAGCAATGAATGGTCTACTGCAGTGCACAGTAAATCTTATGATGGAAACTACAACCGTGCTGGAAACTGCAGTTCCAAGCTCATTGTCAGCAGCTTTTCTTGTTATACTGGCATTAATTGTAGCTTTGCACAGTAAAATACTGCCTGGGAAATCTATATACCTCTGTGGAGAATGAGATTGAGTTTGATATGATGCCAGAATATCAGGATATACTTGGTAGTATATCAATAGTTTTGCCTGTAATACAAGGTTGGGACAAACACAAATCAAATGTTTTTGAAACACAATGGGGATTATTTCCTAAAGACAAATCCACTGTGCACTACACGTGCACTGCTAATGCACTTGGAAGTGTACTTGGAAGTGCTTTTGCTGTAGATCTGAGGGGGACATGCAGGGAAAATAAAAAACAGCATTTTTGCTTGCACATAATTGTATGATAGAAATCAGCAGAGCTTCCCCTAATTTCAGATGTTCCCCTCAGATCTACAGCGACTGCACTTCCAGTGCACTTGTAGTGCACAGTGGATGTGCCTTTAGTAAACCAAACCCACTGTCCTTAAAGTGGATGTAAACACCCACATTTTTTTTTGATGTCACAATTTAGAGTATAAGATTTCCTATAATCTGTGCCCAGTCTTGCCACACAGAGTTAATCCAGCTCTGAGCAATCCTATTTTATTGTTCAGTGAAAATGAACAGACTTCCAGATAAAAACCTGTCTAAATAAAAAGTCATTTCCTCTCTCCTTGCTTTGAGTGACAGGTTATTTACATATCTAGCTTAGACATGTTTATCATATGTTATGTTATGTTTATCATATTATGAGGTGATCCACAGTATAAAAAGTGAGAAATCCACCCCTCCCCCACATTACACATCCTGGTAATATAAAATGAACTGTGGATCACCTCATATTATGATAAACATGTCAAAGCTAGATATGTAAATAACCTGTCACTCAAAGCAAGGAGAGAGGAAAAGACTTTTTATTTAGTCAGGTTTTTATTTGGAAGTCTGTTCACTGAACAATAAAAGAGGATTGCTCAGAGCTGGATTAACTCTGTGTGGCAAGACTGGACACAGATGATAGGAAATCGTATACTCTACATTGTGACATCAATAAAAAAAAATTGGGTTTACATCCACTTTAAAACTTGCAATACACTTTCTTGGTAGTATAGTACAACCTAGATGTGGTACCTGTGGATCAGAACCCCACATGAGGGTCCTGTCTGTATTTAGTTGTTGCATGGATTATTAAAAAAAAAAAATATTCCCAGAACAATAGAGCCCCAATATTCGAGGATCCCAGATTTATGCAATAGGGCAGCTGCTCAGCATGGGATCCGGGAAAACATGAGTGATCATAGTAGTAGCAGTGACTACTACAGCGATTTTCAGCTTCCCCAGCTGTCACATAGTTGTGGCATATACATACTTACATTGTTCCAAGATGGACCGATGTAACCATGCTATAGAAAACAAAACATGTTCAACTTTAAAGTGATACTATAGGATCGATAAAAAAATAAAAATAACAAACATGTCATACCTACCTCCACTGTGCAGTAAGTTTTGCACAGAGTGGCCCCGAAGATCCTCTTCTGGGGTCCCACAATGGCTCTCTCAGCTCCTCCCTGCATCAGATAACCCCCTCTGGGAAGCATTCTCCCAAGGGGGTTACCTTGCGGGCGCGCTCCCGTGTCCAGCATTCGGCGTCCGTAGCTGCCGAATGTAGGACTCGGCGCAGCCCCCGGGCGTCCGTGTCATTGGATTTGATTGACAGCAGCGGGAGCCAATGGCTGCACTGCTATCAATCTATCCAATAAAGAACCGAGAACCCATGGAAAGAGCGATGGCGGGATCACGCCCACTGAAATTTGTGGCTCAGGAAAGTAAAATAAGGGGGCTGGGATGTTGGACACTGCAAGGTGTTTTTTCACCTTAATGCATAGGATGCATTAAAGTGAAAAAACACACAAAGGTTTACAACCCCTTTAAGTTAAAACTAAGGAAATAGTGACCGGCTCACTCAATCTTTATGTTTTTCATGAGCTTTGCTGGAAGGATTTAAAAAAAAATTACAGGAAGTGAATTATTTATTACATCAGTCTATATTGTATATTGTATATCTATCCTAATGTAAAGAATATTTACAATAGAATTAACTGTGGCTGATAACTGCCGTGGAACTTATTTATTTTTTGCTGCTGTGTTGTCTTCTGCAGTGTAGACAAGGTTGAACTGAATATTCATTGATGCAGAAGTGCAGCTGCCTTTTTTAAAGCAATTTGTCCTGTTTGAAAAAAAAAAGACACTCACCTGTCCAGGGAATCAGCGTTGTCCATTCTTCATCTGCTTCCTGGCACTGCCATGTTTACTGGGGCTCCACACTGCACATGCGCAGGCTGCACTTTGTGAATGGTCTCACAGGCTTTTGGGACCTGTGATGTGTTCCGTAAGGTTGCAAGAGGGGGCAGGAGGGAAAACCTCAGATGGATTGCCGCAGTGATCTGACCGGAAGTGGGAGCGGATACTTGTTAAAACCAGGTACCCGCTCCCTCCCCTCAAAAAAGTTGCAACAATTAGAAGAAGAGGATGGGAGGAGGGCATAAAGCAGAATTTCCCTTTGTAGGGGTAGTTCTGCTTTGAGGAGACCACTGTGTAATTATTGGCTATAGAGCGCCTCTCTCGCAGGGGACAGGCATATTGGCTTGGCTGGGTCAGATTCAGTCCTGCAACAAAGCATTGAGAAGTGGGTGAACAGGCTGGTGAGAAACGGGAAGAGGGCAGTCTGGAAGCAAGGAGGTGAGTGGGGAAAACACTGGGCTGCTGCTGCTGGCTGAACAAAACCCTACCATAGATGACCACAATCGGAAGAAATAAAGAGAGTACTCCCCTTGCCTCAAAGATTAGGAACTTTTTCCCTGGGACGGTGGGAGGTGTGATTTGAGTACCTGGTGAGATCTGATTGTACTTAAGAGTACTTAAGAGAGTTAAGATTGTACTCCTACCGCTTGTGAGGAAGGAAATAAGCAGCAATTCCTATCTCCGTTTGAGGACCATAGCATGTGTTCAGAGACCCAGACGGGGGAACCTTGGGTCTAGTAAGAGACTAACATTGTACAAGTTCATCTGTTGTTTGCTGTGAACTGTTGTACTTTCTTCATGGGCCCCAACTTTGCCAGCCAACATTTTTTTTCCTCAATCACTGTGGGATTAAACAAGGACTGTTATAAAAAGTTAGGCCTTTCTTTATATACTGTTGCTAGGTAAATACAGGTCAGTTCTGTAAATCACTGTTATTCTGAATACTGCAGGCATTTAACCATATCTCTCAGAGAAATGTAATTGTCTTATTGATTGTTTGTATAAGTACACATGCTAATCCTCTCTCCTTTTAGGCTATGCTTGGCCTAATACATTCTTTGAAATACCCCATGGTGTGTCAGTAAGTGCTGGGTGAGCTACAGAACATAGCTCTTCCACATGCATCAGCTCAGTATAGCTTTTTGTTATCATGCCAGAGAGTTGGGTGTAGTTTAACCACCATGTTCACCCCAGTGCCAAATACTATACTGTAGCTATAAGTAAGAATGAATGAATGAATTGATGTACATTTTTTTTCCCTGTAAATGCTATTAAAGTAAATGTAATCACTTACTGGATGATATTTTGTTTTATCAACTGTGTATCATAAGCAACTGCAGTGTTTTTTTGTTTTTTTTTCTGTAAAATATTTACCTCTTCTTCATGCTGCTGATCTCCTCCTGCCCTTTTCAGTCACTTCCATTCTACACTCACTTTCTCCAGTGTTGCCTACATATAGTTTATCTGTACTGTACTAGCTTCCTGATAATTACAATAGCAGATCATGCCAGCGCAGTATGTGTCAGGACGGTCTCCACAGGGGCGAGTGTGGTAGGCTGGCAACACAGAAACACATAACAAGGATCTTAATTGCAGGATCACCAGGTATTATATCAAGAAAAAAAGAATCAAAGTAACTTTTGAAATATAATTAACATGATAAACATTTTATGAGATTTTAGTGATTGGGTATAAATATACTTTAACCACTTGTCGACCGGCTAACGCCGATATACGTCAGCAGAATGGCACGGCTGTGCAAAGCAACTTACCTGTACATTGCTTTGAATTTTCCACTGTGTGGGCTCGTGCGCCCACCGCAAGCTCCTTGACTGTGCCCACAGGACCCGCGGACTCTGTGTCTGCCAGGTGCGATCATGTCACGGAGCTGCAGAGCAGGAAGATGCCTATGTAAACAAGGCATGTCCCTGTTCTGTCTAGTGACAGAACAGTGATAAACTGCTCCCTGTAATCGGGAGCAGTGATCAAGGTCGTGTCACTTGTAGCCATGCCCCCTTACAGTTACAATCACTCCCTAGGACACACTTAACCCCTTCATCGCCCCCTAGTGTTTAACCCATTCCCTGCCAGTTTCATTTACACAGTAATCAGTGCATTTTTTTAGCACTGATAGCTGTATAAATGACAATGGTCCCAAAATAGTGTCAAAAGTGCTCGATGTGTCTGCTATAATATCGCAGTCATGATAAAAATCGCTGATCGCCACCATTACTACTAAAAAACAAATAATAATAAAAATGCCATAAAACTATCCACTATTTTGTAGACGCTATAACTTTTGCGTAAACCAATGAATATATGCTTATTGCAATTTTTTTACCAAAAATATGTAGAAGAATACATATCGGCCTAAACTGAGAAAGAAATTCTTTTTTTTTAATACATATTTTTTGGGGGTATTTATTATAGCAAAAAGTAAAAAATATTGCTTATTTTTCAAAATTGTCGCAATTTTTTTGTTTATAGTGCAAAAACTAAAAACTGCAGAGGTGATCAAATACCACCAAAAGAAAGCTCTATTTGTGGGGAAAAAAACGTCTTTTTTGTTTGTGTGCAACGTCGCATGGTCGCGCAATTGTCAGTTAAAGTGACGCAAAAAATGGCCGGGTCATTGGGCAGCCAATTCTTCCGGGGCTGAAGTGGTTAAAGTTAGATTAAATCCAATCTTTGGGCAGGTTAGAGTTGATAAGAGCAGACAAATACACAGCTAAATCTGTTCAAAAGCAGCTTCATGCTTTCTTTTTAATTTTGTGCACAAATAAGCTTATTTTACACAAAATAACCCTACTACAGTTTTCATAAAGGTCTCCCATTGTATCTTATCACCTTGTATTCAACATATGTATTTTCTTTTCTAGGAATAAGCATATCCATTCATGGGTCTAAAAACCAAGTGCAGATTCATCAAAGGAAACGTGTGGAGAGTCAGTCCGTGCCGAACGATCACATTGTCGTCAGACATTCCTCACTACCGCCTCTCCGAAGGTCAATAAGGATGGAGGCTTCCTCTTCTGGCAAGTGTGCACTATCAAATGGAAACACTGGGATTCATTATCCAGGTACTGACTGTTCCTCCAATATGAAGGGGAATATGACATGCAAATGTAATAATGACTTTAGATAAGTGTTTCTCAACCTTTTTTCAGTCAAGGCACCCTTTAACATTATAAGCAATCTGACAACAACCCATGCTAAAATGTAAAAAAATAAATAAAAAAAAAATAAACTAATAGTTTTACTAACCACAGCAGCATCCACACGTGTAAAACTCCCACTATTAGATGTGATTTATCAATACAAAGCAAATACATCTTTGCACACTGGCATTGACTAGTATTGCAGCATTTCTCTTCTACCTCATTCAACTAAATGGAGAAACAGAGAAGGGCAGTGAAGGGGCAAACAAGGATGCTGTCATCAGTTATTAAGACACCTGCACAATGAACTGTAACTTTGTATAACAAAAAATACTTGATCCACCCGATAATTTTTTGCAGTTTTTAAGCATTTTGTCAAGGCACCCCTGAAGAACCCAGAAGACACTCTGGTTAAAAAAAACTCCTTTAGATGACCATTTAGAGTGTTAACCCCCCTGGCGGTATTCCCGAGTCTGACTCGGGGTTACATTTTTGTGCTGCGATCGGTAACCACGAGTCAGACTCGGGCTCGCCTCGCAGAATCCACAGGCTTGGTTTACTTACCTTGTCCCTGGATCCAGCGATGCCACCGCGCTGTGTGAGCGAGCGGGACCTCGCTCGATTCACACAGTGCCTCTGTGTGCCGTCGATCTCCATTCCCTGCGACGTTACGACGCACGGGAGCAGAGAACAGCGCCAAATTCAAAAAGGTAAACAAATACCTTACAAACAGTATAAGGTGATCTTATAGATTACAGTACTGTATGAAATAAATACACACTCCCATTGTCCCTAGTGGTCTGCCCAGTGTCCTACATGTACTTTTATATAATAAAAACTGTTCTTTCTGCCTGCAAACTGTAGATTGTCCATAGCAACCTAAAGTGTCCCTTTATGTCAAAAATGGTTTTAGAGCAGCTAGAAAACAGAGATAATAAATTATAATTACATGCAGAATTGTGCGATAGCGATTTGTGGGGAAATTCGTCATAAAAAATAAAAGTAATGACAGCGACAATTCTGCAACTGAGCAAATTTCAGTGATTTTGAGTTGGTTACATTATTGAATAATTTTTATTATAATTATATTATTATTTGCTATAATTATTTATAATTATTTATTATATTATAATTTATAATTTTGTTTTAAAAAATTTCAAAAAACCCAGGATGTCTACTAGACTCTTGTTTGGACAGATTTAAGTGAGTTATTCCTAAGAATTACAGGCCTACAGTATAAAACGCCAAATTTCCTTGCAAATAATGGTACCGCTTTCAGCACCTTTTTTCTGAAATAATCATACCGCCAGGGACGTTAAAACAGAAGTATGGGAATCAGGGCTATTGTAGATTTATACTTACCTAGGTGGATGCAGCATCGATCAGATGCTGCATTTGTCCCCTGGCACCTCTGCACTGAGAACCGAGCGTTTGAACACTGCCGATGGCTCAGTTCTCACAGCTCCCCGAGCATATAGCTGGTGAATGCCAGTCACAGCTCTCTGCTCTGCCCCCTCCCCGCTCACTGGAGCTCTGAGCTGTGGAGTGGGTGGGAGCGGCCGGCTCAGCCTCTCAGCAGCTCGCTGAGAATCTGAGCAGGGTGTTGGTCCAGGGATCTAGGTGGATCCCGACTTCATGGTCATGATGACGCTGAGCCTGGACCAACTCTGTTACGTCAGCAGAGAGTGGACTTCAGCCCACTCTCTGCTGAAAACGGGTCATAGGAGTGCAAAACAAACTGCACTGATTCACAGGAGAAGTACAGCCAAACAAGCTTTGGCTGTACTTCTCCTTTAAGTGGCATTTTCTACTTTCAATTGAACCTGCTGGTATACAATGAACTAATGAACACGTTTCCTGTTCTCACATAAATGGTCACAGAGTATCACTACTGGATGTGAGTACAGACATTACACAACTTCCTCTAGGCCCTAGTGCCACATCTGGACTAGACAACTAGACTGTACTATATCTTTTTGTCATTAATAACAATTGCCATTTAGATAAATTGCATGTCATACAAGCTTGGTACTTGTCCAAAAGTTTACCAGGGGATTCCACTCTAGGTTTACTTTAACTCATCATTGTCATTACAGCTTTTAGCTGCCTTGGTTTTCGAAAAAATATTGGGATTGATTTACTAAAGAGTTACTCACTTCCTAAAGTAGGGTTTCATTCATTTGTCATGTAGCTTAGTAAATGCGGTGAAACCATGCTGACTTAAATTATGCAGTCTTTTGGGAGCAAAATTCTGTTTTATTTTCCTTGCGCATGGTTTAGTGTTCTTTTACAGAATTAATACATATACAGTATATATATATCATGCCCAAAAGTTAAGTGGACAGCCACAAACCAAAGTTCATAAAGACATGGTCAGACACATTTGGTGTGGATGGATTTAAGTTCACAGAGCCCTGGCCTAAACATTTGGGATAAATTTGGAATGTCAGCTGTGAGCCAGATCTTCTCATCCAACATCAATACCTGACCTCAATAATTGCAAACCCAGTTTATTCCCAAACCATTACAATTCAACATTCTGGCTACATGGGGCCAAAAAATTTCCAGCCCAGGTTTGGAGTTTGAAAAACCCAAAGCCATGGAAAGTTCCAACAATGGATGCTAGCCTCTTGGGCTGGGGAGGAGTCTTGAATGCCCTCTGTGTGCAGGGGACTTTGTTGTTGGAATAAGCTTGACTTCCCATCATCATCCTGGGACTCATTCAGTTCAATGGCCAATTCTGAGGGATTCCGGTTGTCTCTTCAATCGGCTGCAAGGTCACTCAAAAAGAATCCCATCAGACAATGCCACAGCAGTCAGCAGTGGCCTACATTAGTCATCAGGAAGGCATCAGAAGTTGCACATTCCATCGCCTTTTCACCATCGACATTTCAAACATGAACAGTTGGCACATTTTCTCAGTTGACAGTGTCTCAATCCGGGGGAAGGGCTCTCCACCTGAAGATGTTCCAAGCCCTTTGCCATTAGTGGGGGACTTTTGGCATCCAGGTTCAACAACAAACTGGACAGATTTATCCCCAGATCCAGGATCAAACAATCTAATAGATATCACCCATACCATCAATACATACAAACCCGTAAAATGTATCTAATACTACCTAAGAGGTCAAGGACAGCCATCTGTAATACAGTAGGGGAATTGGTGTGCCTAATTTGAAAGAAAGTAACACGTAGTGTAGTAATTAAAACGATTTAGTGGGTGAATAAAATAAAAAGCACATTTAGGTGGAAATGCACAAAAAAGTGTTAGAGCATGGAGCAGCCACAGCGGTAACACTTATGTAGTCCAGTATTTCAAAGTTCCCAAGCAGGTAATGAGTCAGCGTTTCACGTGCCACTAGCCAGAAGCCATCATATGTGCTGTACAGAGAAGCTGCTCTGTGCTTGACTGAATAGAAACTACAGCGTGAACCCAACTGGTCTTCTCCTAACCACCAGGATAAATAGAACACATTTCAGGAAGGTCCCCCCCTTCCTCAGCCTGAAACCTTAAAGGATCACTAAAGGATTTTTTTTTTTTTTTTTTTTTTTAGCTAAATAGCTTCCTTTACCTTACTGCAGTACTGGTTTCATCTCCTCATTGTTCGTTTTTGCTTTGAAGTAGCTGTAATTCTGCTGTGATCTCCACACTTCCTGCTTGTCTGGCTCCTTATGAAAAATCTCATGGCAGCTTTTCACTGTGGTCCAAGCTGTGTGTCTAAAACTCCTCAGAACCAATCAGATTCATTTTAAAAACAAAACACTGCCCTGGATTTGTTTGTTTTTGTTCTGTGGGTCTCTTTACTTCACAGAAACATGAAATCAGTTCAAAACCGAAAGTGAAACTAGAGGCACATTATATGATTGAATGTAATCTATTTTTAATCATTTTTAAAAGGAATCAGTTAACTTTTATGTCTCTATACCCTGTAAACAGTCATTTCAGCAAAAAAATGTTTTTCCTTTAGTGACCCTTTAAGGACATTTCCTGTCTGATGCATATATCTAGATTTGTGTTGCACGTGTACAATTTATAGCGATGGCGTGAAAAAGAGCGTGGTATGCACAGTGATAGTTTGGAATGCAAGTAAACCTAATTGCAAAACTTTGGGTATCACACCCATTTTGCATAGGAATAGGAGCCCACTTGGTGCATTGCAGATTGACAGATTAAGTGTAGCTCGCCTCAAGTGTAATGTGTGTGTGTGTATATATATAAATATATATATATATATATATATATATATATATATATATATATATATATATATATATATATATGTATATATAAATAAATATATATATATATAATATATTTGAAGAAGGGTGTTTTATTATTGGAATTCATTTTGTAAACAGTCACACATTTTTGTCTCCTGTTGTAGGTACAAACAGTTTCAGTTTTTTGGGCTGTGCTGGAAATGGCTGTCTCTTAAAGTGGATTTATCAGCAACATTTCAATAAACCCATGTCACAGCATGTGTCACAATACCAGCCAGCGACAAACAGTTTAATTGTTAACAAAAGCCTTTTATTTTATTATTAAAACAGCAGTTCTTGAGCTTTAAGCAAGTGACTGTTCCTAGGCTGAGAGGTGGTTGTCTCCCCCCCCCCCTCCAATGTTTAAGCCCCATACACACAGGACATTTTTTTTCCTCCTCTGGACGCCTAAGCTCCAGGGGAGGAAAAAGCAGCATTAAAAATGTGCCTAAGACGGGTTCACACTGGTTCGACAAACACTCCGACATTGGGAGCTCATGTCGCATGACGTGTGAAAATCAATGTTTCCCTAAGAGAGCCGTCTTAACTGGTCCGACACGAGTCGGTTCAACTTTGAAAATGCTCCCTGTACTACTTTGATCCGACTTTGGTCCTACTTCAGCCCATTGAATATCATTGAAGTCGGATCAAAGTAGGAGCCTTGTCCTTACCATCTGACCAGGGCCGTCTTTACCGCAGGGCAAATGGGGAAGGTGCCCTGGGCCCTGTCACTGTTGGGGGCCCAAAGCAACCCCCTTTAAAAAAAAAAAAAAAAAAAAAAAAAATTTTTTTTTTTTAGGGGTCCGGAGGCCCCCAGGGGCCCGGAGGACCCCAGGGCCCCAGATGGCAACCCCACCTTTTTTTTATTTATTTTTAAATATATATTTTACGGACAATTTTTTAATATATTTTTATTTTATTTTTTATTAAAGGGGCAATTTTTTTTTAGAGGTCTGGGGGTCCCCAGGGGCCCATAGTTCCCCAGGGCCCCGGATGGCAACCCCCCTTATTTTTTATAAAAAACATTTTTTTTATATATTTTATTTCTTTTTTTTCTTTTTATATATATATATATTTTTTTTTTTTTTTTTTTTTTTAAATTAAAGGGCTCAGAGTTCCCCAGGGCCCCATGTGGCAAACACCCTTTATCTTTTTTATAAATGTTTATTTTTTTATTTTTGTTTATATATTTTTTTATTTATTTTTTATTTAAGGGCCCAGAGGTCCCCAGGGCCCTGGATGGCAACCCCCCTTTTTTTTTATAAATGTTTCTTTATATATATTTTTTATTAAAGGGCCCAGAGGTCCCGGATGGCAACCCCCTTTTTTTTGTAATTTATTTTTATTAAAAAAAAAATATTAAAGGGCCCAGAGGTCCCCAGGGCCCCAGATGGCAACCCCCTTTTTAAAATATATTTTTTATATATATTTTTTATTTCTTTTTTTCTTTTTATTAAAGGGCCCAGAGGTCCCCAGGGCCCCGGATGGCTACACCCCTTTTTTATATATATTTTTCTTTATTTCTTTCTTTATTTCTTTTTTTGTAAATGGCCCCCCACTTCTAAATTCGCGGCATCCCCCCCCCTGCTTTATTAATTTCAGGCGGCAGCACCCCCCATCCCTGTTCTCTGCTCCAGGGGGCCCATGCCTGAAGCTGTGTAAGTGGCCTCATAATTCCTGATGGCGGCCCTGCCTCCCGTTAAGCCCCTGTGCTGCCCACAAATCAGGCTGAAAATCATCAGCGGCACGCAGCCAGTGACAGTACTGCTTCCCTTCCCAGTGTTTTAAAATGTACAGCACCCCTGGCTTCCCTTTAGACGTGCTCTTCTCCCTTCCTGCCACTGGGTGCTGCTTGCATATAAAAGTGAATTAGAATGTGATTTTATAACATCCCCAGTTTGCTCTTCCTGAGGCTGACTTCTTCATGTCCTGCTCCTCAAGGTATGTCACTGTTTGCTAATCTATATTGTATATAGAAGTTTTCTGTAGAGTGTGCCCAAAGTCTTTATAATATTTGATGATTCACTGCAGGTCTGGTCAGTGTTTTAAAAAGTTCCTCTATTTTACACATGGCATGGCATGGGGGTCACAGCACTGTCTGTCCATTCTGCTTTAGCACCATGGGACCCCATGCCATGCCATGTGTAAAATAGAGGAACTCTTTAAATAAAAGACCAAACCTGCAGTCCAGGCTGAGTAAGGCCTCAGAGCAGATGACATTACTGTCTGTATTTAACTGCTTGACGGGCTTATTTTCCTGCAAAGAAAAGCGCATGCCTCATGTCATGCCTATTGGCTGCACACACGGCATGCCTATGCCCATCAAGCACTGAAATACAGCACTGTCTGTCCATTCTACTGTCTGCTGTGACTTATCTGCAGTTCCCGCACTGTCAAACTTGCTGCATTTTTAGACGTTTAGGTCACGCTTTTAAAAACACAGTGCGTTTGTGTGTGCAAGAACTGCAGGTAAGTAGCATGGTGCAAAAGCAGAATGGATTTCAAGGCAACTGTATTTTTAAAATGCTGAATGCACCTTTTTTCTGCAGGAAACAAAGGCATGGCAGCCCATTCAAATCAATGGGCTGCTGTGCCTGCACAAATGAGGACCGCCAATACATACATGTGAACCAGCCAGGCCCAAAATAAGCTGGAGGGGGGCCCAAAAAAAATGTTTGCCCTGGGCCCAAACCATATTAAAGACGGCCCTGCATCTGACTTTTGACATCCGACATGGCAGCAGTAAAAGGAATTTATCTCACACTGGGATTGTTTTGATTGGTCAAAGGACAAGTCAGACTATGACAAAGTTGGATCGAAGTAGTATCCTATTCATTCAAGTCAGATGGATGTCGGACCAATGTAGGATTGATGTAGGACTGATGTTGCAGAGCAAAGTAGGATGAAAGTTGTAGGAGTCGTGTAGTATCAGTGTGAACCCAGCCTAAGGCTGCGTTTTGCAAATATGCTTAGGCGTGTCAAGTGCTTGGGCATTCATTCATTCCATTGGCCAGAATATTTATTTATTTTTCCCATTAAATTGAATGAACGCCAAAGCTCTCGACGCGCCTTGCACTAAAGCAAAACTCTACATGCTCCTCTCCTGATTGCGCTGACCCTGTTTTTTTTATGCCTATAAATGCCTGGATATGTGTATGGCTAACATTTAGGGGCATATAGAGGCAGAAAAAAAGTGTAAAAACCCTTCTGAAAGCAGCAACGGCTTACTCTTTGTAGCAAGTAGGGAGATCTGTATGAGAGGATGTGTACACAAACGGGTCAGAATATATACAGTAGGCTTCTGACATGACTGTGACATCTTGAGAAATGATTTTCATTTCTGAAGTAGAAACTAAATGTGAATAATGCCTAAACAAAGATGGCTTTCTTATTCTGGAATAAAAATTACATGAAGGCATTGTTATTTGGACTACTGTGATCTCTGTATATGATAATAAATACCTGCACATTACTTAGAATGCATGTCACATAAAACAATTTATCAGATGCTTGGTCCTCGAGAGAATTTGAGGACAAGTGATCCTAGATGCATCTCGGAGTGCAGATACTGATGCATTATGTATGTTGTTTGCTTGTATTTAATTACTTTCATTTTAGGGTGTTTATTTCTAAAGAATCAATTGTGTTTACTTAATTCCAGGAGTTAAGGACATAAATATATTCTTTGATGACTTGGAAGCGGTAAACAGTCCCTCAAAAGATGATGACTCGTTGCTGCATGCTGGTAACTTGACAAGCATGTCTGATGAAGTCAGCAGATTAGATGCAGAGGGAGAGGTAAGAACCAGCTCAGTTTACTGTATATAATGATCTGTGTGACTCTGATTTCCATCATTAAACATATCCTGAGTTATTCCAATACTGTATTTTGTCATATATACTGTATATATCCCAAGATTTCAGGTATTTGTCAGAGCTACAAAATATTAGCTTTCATCTCCAAACTTTTCAGTATAAGAGCCACATCAATTGTTTTACAAATATTTACGGGCTGATAAAAAAAAATCAGTTTTATAAATTGACTAAACAATTTTAAAGTGGTTGTAAGCCCTCTCCTATACCCAGTAAAGTAAACAGCCTCAGATGATACGCAGAGACTAAACAAATCTCCCTACATACGTTTTGTAAGTGCAGCTCATGTTAGAAATCTTTCTTCCTCATTCAGCAGTGGGTGTGGAATCTGGGCATACACTGTGTGAGAGCTGACTGGAGGAAAGGCTGTATTGTGAATAGACAAGCTCTCTGCTTATCTACCTCTAAGCTCCCTACCCAACACACATTTTTAGTTGCTGTTATCTCATGTGTCAGGGAACTTGTCAGAAGTTACTCTGCTGATAACAGAGGACTGGAGCTGCAGAAAGAAACGGCACTTAGAGATTTGGAGAGAGGTGAGTAAAAACTACAGATAGAGGATCTTAGGTCAAATTTCTTTCAATTGTTTTTTTTATTAAAGAGTATAGTTTTAACAAAATACAAAAAGACATTTAACAATATATGATTATATATGGCAATAAAACAGTTGCTACACATGGCTTGGAGGCTCAAAGGCCTTTTAGGTGTGTATATTTATACAATATATATATACAATGTTGGTCTGCTTTAGACTGCGTTGAATCATTAAATTGTGCTCACTCAATGAAGGTGACAATGTTAAAAGATTGTTGAGATTAATGTAAAATCGCGCCACACAAAAATATATAAAAAGTTGTGATTGAACAACTAAATTATGTGATAGTGAAAAACACAAACTAGAAGCAGCCTCCCTAAAATGGTATCTGAACAGTTATATATGGATAGGTAGGGTAGGGGGCGCTAAGTGCAAATAAATATATGTTAACCCTTAATAACAATTAAATAAATAGATAATACATTTAACAAAATTAAATGTTATACCTATGTATAACATGTGCAGTCCATGCAATAAGCACAAAGTGTAAAAAACAATAATACAGACCCAACAGAAGTGCATTCGATGCTTTTCAATTTTCACACTTAAATATGTGCCAAAAAATTGTTTGATTGCTGAGAAGAGTGATCCGTGTTTACACAGCCTTCACCAAAACGTTATGTATGACACCCAGCGTGATTGAAAAAAAGTTGGTTCCTTACCAACTCCCGTTGACTATTTAACTAAAAAGAAGTCAAATGAGCTTTTGGGGAACCCTGTCCCATGAGGTCGGATGTCGGTCTCGCAGTCAATTTGTTAGGAGATGCATAAACCAGAAGAGAGACCACAATAGTGTGATACCTTTTTAATTGATTAAAACTTCATGTTCCATAAATATAAAAAAACTAGCCAGATGGCCTCTTACTAGAAGTGGTGCCACAATCCCGGCACTGAGGCTGTGGGCATGGATCAGTGGAATGAGAGGATCTCCGTTGTGGTCGTACAGTGACAATCCAGCCGGCAGTATGGCGTGCGTGTCAGCGTGTAGGTCCCGAAAACCAGCAAGACCCGGAAGAGCGTGGTAACGTGAGTGGTGTACGCCTCGACGTACGTTTCGTATGGATTACGTCATCAGGAAGCGTACCCACTCACGTCGTTAGGTGCTTTAAATACCCAGTAACCATGGTCAGGGTCATTGATTACTTGTCATTCTAGATTTGTCACCTACGTCCTGGAATGCCCATGCTCCTTGCAGTATGTGGAGCGCACCACTAGAGAGCTAAAAATTCGAATCAACGAGCATGTGGCCAACATACTAAAAGGGTATACCAATCATAGTGTGTCTAGGCACTTTGATCTTTGCCATAATAGGGACCCCAAATTAATGACATTTTATGGGATTGATAAAATTACTAATCATTGGAGAGGTACTGATCTCACCAAATCTGTATCCCAAAACGAGACCCAATGGCTGTATCGTTTGCATACCATGCAGCCCCAAGGCCTCAATATTGAGCTGGACCTCAATTGCTTTCTTACTAACAACTAAATGGAGTTTGCTTTTATTAATATCACATGGAAGTAATTTAGCTAATTGTGATTTTAAACATATTTTATATATTTTAATAAATTTTTTATATATTTTAATTTATTCGTGAGGTATTCATTATTGATTGGTATTTAGTCTGTTTAATCAGGGCCGTGACATGTAGGATGTCTATCCGAACGTCTAGCAATCTAGAACAATACTACTATTAATACATATATTTTTATTTATGATGATTGTGATAAAAGAAGTTTGGCCTCCTTAGTCATAATGTAATGTCTTATCGAATTTTGTAGTATAGTTCGAATACGTCAAATGTTGTCGGAGTGTAACACCAATTGTGATAGGCTTATTATCCTGTTGCTCAATACAGTACCGAGGCTGTCTGTGATTCGCCGCTTCACCCGTCACTCCTACATGGTTACTGGGTATTTAAAGCACCTAACGACGTGAGTGGGTACGCTTCCTGATGAAGTAATCCATACGAAACGTACGAAACGTACGTCGAGGCGTACACCACTCACGTTTTGGTGAAGGCTGTGTAAACACGGATCACTCTTCTCAGCAATCAAACAATTTTTTGGCACATATTTAAGTGTGAAAATTGAAAAGCATCGAATGCACTTCTGTTGGGTCTGTATTATTGTTTTTTACACTTTGTGCTTATTGCATGGACTGCACATGTTATGCATGGGTATAACATTTAATTTTGTTAAATTTATTATCTATTTATTTAATTGTTATTAAGGGTTAACATATATTTCTTTGCACTTAGCGCCCCCTACCCTACCTATCCAATGTTAAAAGATTTATGACAAAAAAAAGATCAAACCAAAAAGAAATTAAATTAAGAAAATACAAAACAGAAAAGAAAAAATCAAACGATACCACCTTTAAGTTGCTATTGAACATCACTTAGGTCAAATTTCATGAATGGGGTTTACAACCACTTTAAAGTATAACAAAAGGCAACACTTTTTTTTTTAGTTTTGGATAGAGTGGAGATGGATCAGAACACATATTAGGTTTACTATTATAATTGAAAGTGAAATTAAAAGAAAATACCAAATTTTGTGTTTTTCCCAGAAAAGTAATAGAGGGTAAATCTTTCAATGGGGACACTCATTCTGGTGACGAGGGTGTCCCCAAGAAATTCCCTTAATTTGCAGGATTTTCTTATCACTTCCTGTTTGACTATGGGACAGGAAGTGAAGGCAAGTCTCCTCAATGGGAAAAAGACGGCAAAAATAAACCTTACAGGGGTTATAACTCTTCTTTACTCTATCCAAAATGAAAAAAAAAAAAGAGAGTTGTGTCTATAGCGTAACTCTTGATCACTGTATGTTCCAATATGTGGACTTATTGTAACATTGCAAGTTGATAATTACTATACTTATTTCGGAACACCTCCGAGTTCCTGAAGGAGCCTAATTGCAAGACACGTCAAACTGAGATATTCCCACATTCTTTTCACCTGTCTACAAATTGGTTTAATTATATCATGAAGCTATAGCAATATGTGAGATTAGGTATACAGAGGCATGTTATATATCTCTATGTACAAATGGAATATCGTGTAACTGGCTGGTATGCTATGTTCAAGTTTTAACATTCTTGTTTTGATTAAAAATGGTGACAATTGGTGCTTTTACTGAGGTCATTCACCAGGTTTTTTTTGCTAAATGACAGGGTTGGACAGTGGTGAATGTTTTTTTTCCTCTAGGCTGATGAGATATGATCCAGCCCTGTTCTGTCACGTTTATGGGTGATTTTAATGCCACACTTCTGAATGGCATTCTGTATACATGTTTTACTATGTTTTGCTATGCAGTATTTATTTTAAGTATTGTTTTACATCTGTATAATAAAAAAAAGGAAACAATTCAATAGTTTGAGTAGAGTAATGACCATTAGTATCGGGTTTAAAAATGGTGAAAAGGCGAACCAATCGCTATCAAATTAATGGCACCTAACTGATATCTATATTTTCTGTTTTCAGATAATCTTAGTTCTTTCATTTGCTATTCACATCTTTGTTGTACAGGTCGTCGCACATTCCACTATGAAATTATATACAAGCCAAGCTTGAAGAACAATGCTGATCAGGACAGGGTTTTTACCCAAGTGACTGTTCTCCTAGACAGTAACCATCCATTTGTGGCTAGAGGTCTCGCAAGGACACGAGAAAATAGCAGCATAGTGTAACTGTCTTCTTATGTTTCTGGGTAGTTTTAAGGTTAGTCTGAAGAGGTATTTTTGGA